>NC_045618.1:105116336-105741336 GCF_009829155.1 Mustela erminea
AGGCCACTACCCTATTTAAGCAAGTTTGAGTTCAATTTTCTGTTACCTACCTGTAAGACCAGCCTGAGAAATACAAAAAGGAAGAGGAACTTCAGAGACCTCATATAAGGAGGGCCTTAAAGATGAATAATAGGATTGGGTGGCTCGGTTGGTGGAGCATAGAGCTTTTGAGCTTGGGGTTGTCAATTTAAATCCCACATTATATAGAGAGATTACTTAAAAAAAATTAAGAAAAAAAAAGGCAAATAGGGTCTTACACTCCTTCACAGCCATGACCCTTGAGAGAATGGTGGGCACACCTCGCACACCTTGTTTGCATTTCCTCATCAATGCTAAGTAGGCTTCCACACTTAGCACTACAGTGAAATTGTGGTCAGTCAGGCCACCAGGGATCCTCTGATTGGACCTTTATTTGTTCCTCTCTTATCTTGTTTGTCCTCTCTGTAGAATTTCTCTCTGTAAAGTTTGTCTCTGCAGAGCTGGCCCCCACACCTCTCTCCCATACCTTTTATTATACCACTTTCTCCTGGATTCTCCCCTTTCTTTCTGGAAACTTCTTTACCCCTCTACGATGGATGCTGGGCATCTCATAAAAGTTGGTGTCTTCTAGGACTGTAACTACAGACCATATCACCTCTTACTCTGCAGTCTCCCCGTGAGTGATCTCACCCAGTTCAATGACTTCTATAATTTGTAGATGATATGCTGTTCATTCCCAAACTCTTGGGTCCACCTTCAACCTTGGGAATATCGCACACATACTTCCACGGCCTAACAGACAGTACCTCTTAGATCTACAAAAATCTCAAGCTCAGTAAGTGGAATTCACGGATTCTGAAGTAAAATCCTACTCCTGTATTCCCTGTCTATTTGAATGGTTTCACTTGACTCCTTCTTTCCTCCCCTCCCCCAACTTCCAGTTGCTTCCCCAACCATTTTTCCCTTAGATAAAAGCAGCTACTTCCTCCCTGTGCTCCCAACCTCAAGCCATTCCTTGCCTCTCCCCTCCACAACTGCCAATCCTTTCTCTAACTGGTGTTCATTACTGGGGACAGCACCCCACCTAGGGGGAATTTGGGAAAGGTGACCGGGATGGGGGGTACTTTTTGTTACATGAAGGTTGTGAGGCAGTGCAACCATTTCATTGTCAGGGTCCCAGGAAGCTAGACAGCCTGCAGTACCTGAGGTGGCCACATGCTCCTCGAAGCTCTTGCCAGACAGTCAAGACTGTGCTGTCAAAGCAATTGCCTGTTGAAACAATTTTCTTGTTATTTCTTCTTTATCTGATAAGTAGGGCCTTATGTTGATTGAAAAAAAAAATACTGCATGTAGATAGATTGAATCATCTATGAGCATTATTTCAGCGTAATGAAGATCCTGACATGAACTATTTGCTATGAAAAGGTGGTACTCCTCTGGGACAGTCCAGAACCACAGTTGGATGCTACAAGTTCCCAGCTGGTAGCTGAGGTGCCTAATGAGACCCATGTGTGTGCTTTGTTTGCCACCCACTAAATCTGATTTGAGATAAACAACAAATCAGACTTTATTCTAAGTATGTCTCATGCAATCATTGGTTGTATTTTTTACTGAAACTCATGCATTGGTGGTCTGAAATTCAAATTTAACAGAGTGTCTTGTACTCCTGTTTGCTTCATCTTGCAATTCTAGTTTGGCCAGCAGGCTTTTCTTTTTTAATGTAAAATCGGCATATTTTTATGTTAAAATTTTGATCTCAAGATTTCTTTGCGAAAGCAGAGGTCTAGAGCTGTCCCATACACTTGCATGGCAAGTCAGCTGGAGCTGAATAGTGGCTGAACCTCTTGGATGGGGCCTGTTTACCAGAGTTCATGGTACCCCTGCCCCATGGTCTCCCCTGCTGAGGCAAGAAATCACAACATTGCCACTCATCAAAGTATTTACTGTTAGTAACTTGTACAGCTGAGAGGATACTAAAATGTTTCTTTAATTCATTTATTGTATCTATTGTATCTATACTGTATATTTTTATTATAGCTATTAAAAAGCAAAAAAAACGAAAGAAAAATGACAAAAAAATGAAAGATAAATGAGTAGGGCCACGACTTCAAGAAAATGGGAGGAAATATATTTCTTTGAGGATATGATGAACTTTCTCATGTGTTTTCTTACTTTTGACCATCTTACTTTTGACCAGCTTTACTCAAGTCTTGGAAATATTTAGGTTTCTGGCATCTTCCTTCAATTCTTTTCAAATTGATTTAACCAAAGCTGCAAATATGATTGTTGTTTCCCTGCTTAAGTAGAGAAATCCCTCAGTAGCTGTCCATTTTTTTCAAGTCACAAGTCCAAAATCCTTTCCAAGACCCAAAAGCCCCTCCTAGACACATCTGTCACTGCTTCCACTTATTCTCACTTCATCCGCTCTTGAAAGTTTCAAATTATTTTCCCATATTCACCAGTTATCTCATTCCTTCTTGCACGTCTGGGAACATTCTTCAAGCCTGAACTCAGGCGTTGTCTCCTGTGAAAAGGCTCTTGATGTGAATTATCATTCCTTGTACCTCCCTCCCCACCCCAAAATCTGTTAGACCTCCTTAGCGAGCTGTCACCAGGCACCCACCCCCACTGTATTCCAATTTCCTGTTCCATCTCTGGCTGTCCCCATGGACTGTAAGCCGGTTGAGGTCAGAGACCGGGATTTAGTCCCCTCTGTAGCCCCAGAGCCTGGCCCAAAGGAGGACCTCGATAGATATAGAATCAATAAACAAATGAACAAGGAAAGGAAATTCCAGGCACAAGGAACAGCATGAGCAAAGACACAGAAACATGAAGGCACAGGTTGTGTTTGGAATGCTGCTGCTGTCCTTGGCCATGTGATAGCAGCCAAATAAATCACCAAAGGATGAGACTGTACCGGATTATAAAGATTTCAGAAACCACGACCGAGGGGGCTGGACTTTCCTCTGTAGGTATTGGAAAGCCAAAGGTGGGTTTAAGTGAGGAAAGCCCATGAGCAGATGCAGATGACAAAGTCAGAAATGAAACAGAAATTCTGTATTTTTCTGTACACTGTTTTTCTTGTGTTAATTTTCTCCAGAGCAGAGATTAAATCGAGAAGATGAAGAGAGGCACCCCCGCCCAAAAAAGGAAAAAAACAAAAAAGAAAATGAAAGAAGAGAAAAGTGATGGAAACAATGAAAAAATAAAAATACAAGTGTTTCTGGGGCACCTGGGTGGCTCAATGGGTTAAGCCTCTGCTTTCTGCTCAGGTCATGATCCTGGGGCCCTGGGATCGAGTCCCACCTCAGGCTCTCTGCTCAGTGGTGAGCCTGCTTCTGGCTCTCTCCCTGCCTCCCTTTCTGCCTACTTGTGATCTCCCTCTCTCTGTGTCAAGTAAATAAATAAAATCTTAAAAAAAAAAATAAAAGAGAGAGAGAGAGAGAGGTGAAGTGGGTTGAATGAGGTTGCACAGCCACAGAGTCAGGATCGGAACCTGTGTCCTGCCAACTTCAGCCCGAGGCTCTTTCTGCTGACCTCTGCATTCCAGGAGGTTCTCGGTCTCACCAGGAGAACGGCTATGCCGAGACAGGTACCAGGGCTCAGGCCCAAGGGAGGACAGTGGAATGGGTTAAGTTGGCACCTTGCCAGTTAGCCAGGGCCTCCTCTGACTAGTTCTGACCCACCAGCTGGGGCGGGGAGGTAACTCTGAGCTGTGGGGAAGAGTCTAGGGATATTCTTGATAGCTCAGACCTCTGCATCTGTCGGTGAGATCCTCAGTATTTGTACTGTTCTGTGCCCATCACCAAGGCAAGTTTATCTGGGAAACTCCACTTCTGAAAACGATTTTAATAATAGAACCGAGAGAAGCTTTGCACTTCCTAAAGAGCACAGGAAATGATCTGTGATCCCTGAGGGATGGACAGACAGAACACTGCTGGGTGCCTACTGTGGACAGTGGCTCTGCCATGTGCTTTGCAGTTCCAGTCGTCTCATGTGACCCTGTGACCCGACCTCCTGCCAAGCTACGTCTTATCCCTGCCTCACATGTGATGACACTGAGAAGGCCAGAGATGAAGGGAGACTCACCAAGAGTCACATCAGGTGTGAGGGGTGCCTGGGGGGCTCAGTCGGTTAAGCTTTCTTTGTGATACAGTTGTGGTGCTTAAATTCTAAGCCTTCGGCTTGGGTCATGATCCCAGGGTCCTGTGTTGGGCTCCTTGCTCCTCAAGGAGGCTGCTTCTCACTCTCCCACTCTGTCTGATTGTGTTCCCACACACACCCTCAACAAACAAATAAATAAAGTCTTAAAAAAAAAAAAAAAAGAGTCAGACTAGGCGTGGATTTTGCCCCGGTGTTCTGACCACAGCTGAGTATCTATCCTACTACCTAAAATTTGCCGTCCTATGTGGCCTTTGGTCTGAGCGATAAGGTCACCCATACTAACTCCTCACAGTCTTGTCAATTACTTCCTGCATTCTGCATAGACTTACTGGAAGAAAAGAATATTTCAAATAATACTGTTCCCCTGAATGTCTAATAAGAATACTGGAAGGGCTGCTTCCCCTTGGAGTCAGGGAAGCTCTTCCCTTGAAAAGGGGCCCAGGTACATTAATTTCCATTTGAGGGACACCTGGGTGGCTCGGCGGTTAAGCGTCTGCCTTCCACTCAGGTCATGACCCCAGGGTCCTTGGATAGATCCGCGCATTGAGCCCCTCATCAGGCTTCCTGCTCAGAGGGGACCCTGCTTCTCCCTCTGCTGCTCCCCTGCTCTTTCTCTCTCTCTCTCAAATAAATAAATAAAAATTAAAAAAAAAAAAGTTGCCATTTGGGCTCCTCTCTTTCCTCACATCGCCTGCAGCATTCAGGAGAGCGGCCCTTCCCACCTGCCGCTTGTCCTATTGTCCTGGATGTGATTCCGGAGTATAATTACTTCCCGGAGGAATTGTCCCTGCTTCCTCTGTGGAAAGAGAGTGAATCGGTGTTCTCATGCACACATGCACACAACATGTACACATCTGTATGTGCATATATATATCCGTACACATATACACATGTGTGTATACACACCATTTTGTAGTATTTCCAGTTGTCTGCCTCCTGAGCATGTGTCCTTCGGAATAGGTGGGGTCATATGGCTGGTTCTGGCCAATAGTTTGATGAGACTTGATTGTGTCACTTCTAGGTTGAGCCTGGAACTGCTGGCATGGAATCCCTAGAGAACTTCTTCCCTCTTCATGTGACCAGTGAGATCCAAGATGGCGGCTGCTCCATCAGCTGGATCCCTGAATGGCTATCATAAGCAGACCCTCCCCACTGCCAGCCTCCATGGGCGTGTAGCATAAATTAGAAATATGTCGTTATTTTAGGCCCAGGAGAATATGAGGCAGTGTATTCCATAGCATAAACAGCCTAGACAGACTGATATGCTTCATGGAGTTAAGCATTTTATGCATATCCTATTTCATCCTCCAAATTCATCTAGGAGGCAAGGACTAACGTCACGTCCATTTTATGGATGAAAAAGCCAAGGCCAAGAGAAGTTAATGAAGTTGTCTAAGGTCTCTAACAGATGGCGAAAACAGGTATGTAGTCCACATCTCTGTGGTTCCAAATCCTGGCTGTTAATCAGTGCTCCACCTCTGTTTTGTCTATATGCCTTCTGAGCCCGGGGGGGGGGGGGGCAGGGGGAGGGGAAAATCACACTTGTTATACATTCTCCCAAAACACATACTTACTTCATCACATAACTTAACACAGAACCTCAGATTTCCTATTGGACTTAAAATCCACATGTTAAAAAAGGAAAATTTTGGTTTTGACCAACTATTGCAGCACCATGGGTGACAGTTTAATGACTGGCATTCTATCACTTTCTAGAAAACACAAGCTGGCAAATATAACTCCTTCTCACAGCAAGCAGCCCTCGGCTAAGAAAATTAGTTTTATTAACCAAAAAATCATTCTTAGACTTGATAGCTGTGTAGGTGACCTTTGGCCTACTGTAATATAGCAATGTGTCTACCACAGTAAAAATGCCAGAGTAAGACAGGTCCCACAAAAGGCAATAAAGGAACAACATTCCAAAGACAAATGCACTTGAGACACATATGACAGCCATGGGAAGGGAGAGTAATCAGTTATAAGAAATGACAGTGTTTTGGCAGCCTCAGTTACTTTAACTGACAGGACAAATAAAACTAATGTAAATTATTTTTTTAAGGAACAAGTCAGAAGAATTTCAAATATAAATCAAAGTTAGTTTTGGACTTTGATTTAAGTCGGTCAGGTCTCCCTCGGTTTTCAGCGCACCAAGGTCGGCGTTTCCCCGTTACAAACATTAAAATCTTTCTTGTTCTACTAATTTTCCTTTGGTTATTTGATTTAATCTGGGTTTTATTTTGCTGTTAATCCTCTCAGACTTACTCTGCCCTTCCAATATTCTCTTTGAGGCATATCCTCATCCGGGTGTGTTTATGGTGAAGGGCAAATCCCCTGTGAATTTCGTCGGGAGTGTAGAGGCCAGTCCATTAAGACAGCCATTGTTGCTTCAAATGCACCCTGTTCTAAAAAGATCACGAGATAGTCTCACTTTGGGACTTTTCAAGTGTGGACCCTAAAATATCAACAAGACTTACTTTTATAAGAATCCTCCAGGGTATTTTCAGGGAGGCAGAAATGAAAGTCTTAAACTATGTTCGCATTTATCCTGTGAGTAGAAATAAGAAACCAAACCAACCAGCAACATAAATACCCTCCTCCTCATGGCAATTCTTCACCTCGAATATCAACTGCTCCGATTGGGACTGGCCAGTCCCACTTTCTGGGCCGGTCAAAGACAAGGGCACTGAGATTCTTGCTAAAGAACGGGCCAGCCATCCAGGGGCTTTTGAAGTCTTTAATGGTTTACTGTTCAAAACTTTCCTTCCTCCAGAGGAAGCTTCCAGCACAATTGAGGTCAAAGGTTGAAGATGTCTGCCACATCAGCGGACAGATAAGGGTTTCCAAGGTGGCAACTGAGGTCCGGCAGCTGGGCTCAGCGGGGAAGATGGAGAAAGGGAACTCGGCTCCACTCTCCGTTTATCTGCCTCCCGTGTCCTTAAGAACTCATGTTCATTAAATTCCTCTCCCTTAATAAGAAAAATTCACAACCACCAAAAAAGTAAATCCTCTTCTGGCAAACTAGGTCAGCATCATGTGCTCCTGCTGGCGGTTTTCTACGACGAGGACTTCACAATGAGTCACACATATTAAGGAAACTGTGCTGGATTAAACTTTCCCTTTTTCCTACCTGAAGGCTCCAGTGTCTCTTAGTCAGAGAGAGATTGAGTTGGCGGGCGTCTCTCTCTCTCTCGGAAGACTAGGACGTGAAGGCGGCAGAGCCGAGGTCTACCTTGGCGCCGGCTTGATTTGGAACCAAAGCATCATCACAAACCGAGACGCCGCACGCGGAGACACCACTGTCACATAAAAGCAGCTTAGCAGCATGGAAACTTTATTTTTTTACAACCCATTTTAATGAGATTGGATTCAGTGCTATCAATGTTACCGTCCGCTTAAAAAAAAAAAAAAAAGAAAATTTCTACACATTTCCCCCAGACCTCTGGTTCTCTCTCCAGACTCATCAATACTGTCACTGAGCCCTCCTGTGTTAATTGCAAAGCCAAGATAAGGATTTTCTTATGTAAGTAGTAAGGCAGGAGCGGTCTTCCGATATAGTTCTGGGACATCACGGAAGGGAACATATATTATTGAGGTCACTTCAAATGCAGAAATAATATGCCCCCCCAAACCCCCAACCCCAGCAGAGGAGGTGGCATTCACGATTCATCTACGCACATGGCCTCAGAAATGGAGACAAGTACCCAGTGCAAGATTTTTGTAAAGGAGGACTCAGTAATCAGCACAAAGGATGATTTCACGTGTGTGGTCCCATTGCTGAAGTCAGGGAATGAGAGAGCTAGGCACTCCTGGGTCTTGGGATTTCGTCTGTTGCCAACTCACTGTGTGCTTGGGCCCTAGGGATTCTCCAGTGTGGTTTCTCGTGACTGTGTATGAATATAACTCGGCCACCAGCTCGTGCAAGAAACGGATGGGAAGGGCTCTTTTTGCCCTCCACATTCGCTGGTCTCTCAGAAGTACCTTTTTGAGGATACCTTTTCCTGTTGGCATGGGTAGAAACCAGTACAGGGCCCGGCCAGGTAAAGAGTCGGCACCCCAGAGGGACAGTCTCCAGCTCACACAGCTGTGACCCGAGTCCCCCGCTTCTCTTCTCATGTGTCCACGTGTCCCCAAAGCTTTCTTGAGTTGTGTTAGAAAGATGCATTAGCATTGGTTGGAAGTGCTGCTGTCTCAAGAGAAAAATTCTCACCTCAAACCTCAGAGGAGTCCATTGGGGAGGGAGGCAAAAAACAGGGACGTGAAGGAAGTATTGGGTTTAATTACCTGCACACGGTTACCCCCGGCAGCCAGCTGCAACAGGGCTGCTCCCGCACATGGCTCGGCCGGGCATGTTGGTGAATGCAGATTCTGAGTCCCGGGGCCTGGGGCAGGCTGAGATTCAGCATTCCTAGCAAGGTCCCAGGTGAGGTGATGTTGTGAGTAGCAAAGAAACAACCCCATCTGTGGCTCAAATCCTGGTACTAACCCATGTCACCCCACGCTGCACGTACTTCACCTAACCGAACTTTAGTTTTTGCTTCTGTTATGAGTATTAACTATGACGGTGGCTCGGAAATGCAGCCGAGAAATGACAAGGACTGGAAAGAGGGCAATGATAATGCGGCGGACATAGGGTGAGTCTAAGCCCGGAAACATTAAGGAGGACAAAGTAAGAGGATTCACTGATTTGGGGGTGGGGTGGGGTGGGGTGGAGGAAAGAGTCAAGGGTGATCCCCAGATTGTGGAAGCGGATGGGCGACAGGTGCACGCGGTAGCCTGAAGCCAGGGGAGCATGCGCTGAGCGAGGACAGAGGCTACATGGAGAGAAACGACAATACCGTCTCGGGCACACGGAGTTGGAGGTCGCGGCTGGAGACCTAAGTTTGAAGCAGCTCACGCGGAAGACCATGTGGGGTTACAGAAAGGAAAAGCCAGGAGGAACCTGGAGAACACTCGTGTTTAGGGCACCAGTGGCAGAAGAACCTACAGGAGAGATGGAGAAAGACGAGCCCGAGGAAGGAAGCAAGTTGGGAAAGCATGGCCTGTTGCGCAGGGAGGCTGGGAATTGCGAACACGGGCCAACACGGTGTGAGCGGGAGAGGAAGCCTGTTTGGGAGAGGAGATCGTGAAATCCAGATGGGATACACGGATCTGAGACGTGGGCCAATGCCGTGCGGGTTTGCGGAAGTGGGCACAGGCCTGTGAGTAAGCGCAGCATCAGGTCAACCCAAGCGGTCCAGAGGGGCGGGGTGGCTGCCAGGGCCCGCTCTGGGACACAGGCGGAGGCCGCCGGGAGCAGTGGCCGGAGCAGTGCGGGGCTTCGCACGGGCGACCGAGGCCGGCTGCTGTCACCTTTCTTTTTTTGGAAAACTTAGCAACTTAAAAAGCTAATAATTCCTTAGAATCCTAAGTGGCACCTGGGTAGAGCAGCTGGTCGAGCTTCCACTCCAAGTTCAGCTCAGATCTGACCTCCCTGTGGGATCAGAGCCCCGCTGGGGATCAGCCCCAGCAAGGAGTCTACTGGAGATTCCCTCTCTCCCTCTTCCTTGGCCCCTCCCGCTTGTGCTCTCTCTCTTTCTCAAATAAATAAATAAATCTTGAAAGAAAGAAAGAAAGAAAGAAAGAAAGAAAGAAAGAAAGAAAGAAAGAAAGAAAAGAAAAGAAAAGAAAAGAAGAAAGGAAGACAGGCTAAAAAAAAAACATGAAAAAATGTTTTAACCTTTCAATACAATATCATAAATATTACAGATTGAAAGCACAGGTGGAAATCGGAAGAGAGATTTCAAACCTAATCTCTGTAACAGCTCCCCGCTAGTGGAAAAGTTCAACATGGTGATGCCTGGGTGGCTCAGTGAGTTAAGCAGCTGCCTTCGGTTCAGGTCATGATCCCAGGGTCCCAGAATCGAGCCCGACATCTTCCTCCCCACTCAGCGGGGAGCCTGCTTCTCTGCCTGCCCCTTCTCCCCTTTGTGGGAGTGCTCTCTCTCTCTGACAAATAAATAAGAGAAAAGTGAGAAAAAAAAAGTTCAATACAGTAACTTTTGGTAAGCAAAATGACACAAAGCTGACTAGAATACTTTTTGAGAAAAGAAACCAAACCCCAGATGATTCTAAGAAGTGTGTGTGTGCCGGAGACCTTAGTTAAACCCCCCTTGGTCCAGAGTTTTGGGGTGCCTGGTGCATGTTCACGCTGAGAGATGCCTGCGATAATAGCCTCTGTTGCCCTATGGATTTTCCCTGCTCTGGCCGCGATCAGAAAGTCAACACCAACGCCTAGACCTAGGAACAGTTACATAAAAATTCTAACATGATCCCAAACACAGTCTGTGCTAGGGGCAAAATAAACCGCGAGGCTTGGGAACACGACCTTGTCTCATTCAACTTGACCCCTCAGACTTTAGCTAACCCAGGGCCCAGCCCACAGAGGCCCTTCACAAACGTTTGTGGAATGAAAGGCAACGTAAAATATTACATTTAATAAGCGCTGCTCAAATCCCACTACTTCAGAGGGCTTTTCCTGACGAATCCCACTCTCAGAAGGCACTTTGTACTCATGGATTTCTATATAAGCTTTTAATCTTGCCATCTTGCAATTATTATTATTCATGTGTTGTTTTTAATTATTCTCTTATTAATTTGTGTGTGTGTGTATGTGTGCGTGTGTGCGCACACACGTGTGTGTGGAGGCTTACTCCTTCAATGGACTACAGGTCCCCTCAGTTGGATCCTTTATTTTTTTCCGTTTTGAATTCCCCAAGTGCCTTATATAGGTCTGGGCACCATGGATACTTAAAAAGTCTCATTGATGAAATTTCTCTCCTCTGCCTGGATTGCACAGCCCAATATTTTAATGGCTGCCAATAATTCTTTTGCCCCTAGTAGGTATGTTTTTCTACTCCATAGGAAAAAAAAATTAGAAATACTTGAGTGCTAGGATTTTATAATAGAGTGAATTTCTGAAAGAACCAAGACTTGATACCTCTGGAAGTTAAGTAGAGCCTTTATTTCTGGCCAACAAACTTTAGCACAGACTAGAGCCTAAGGTCAGGTAGATAACACATCACATCCAAGCAGGGGCTGTCACACACCAAACACATATGGCACTTTAATTTTGTAGATAGGGTAAAAACAAAAACAAAAAAAGTTCCCTATTTCGCACACAAACAAATATATTATGGGAAAGATCCAAAGCAGCGATTGCACGAGCTAAGTGAATTCTTCATGATTTACATACTTGGACATTTCCTGATGAGCATTCATTTCACTAAGATCCTTTACGGAAGCAGAAAGTTTTCCAGGCAGGAGAAGAACCAGTCCTGTTTGGGACAAAAATCAATATTAAAAAGGACTGGATGGTCCCTGTTCAGATGTAGGGAAATGCAAACATCAAAAGGCAAACTCTGTTTTTACTGTGATAACCATAATCACAATCATATATAACTATAATATACAGCTTTTCTAGGCTTAGCATAAATTTTACTCATTCACTCAACAAATATTTATCAAGTACCCACAATGCTAGGCACTGATGTAGGGGTTGAGGAAATGTGAGAACAGAAAACAAAATCCCTATCCTCAGCTTCCACATTCTGGTTTAATAAATAACCACATTTGCACAAGGGCGTTATATTCCTGAATGAGGAGAAATTGCTTAGGGGTTAATTTTTTCCTGGAGAATTGCCGTATATTTAAAATTAAGAATCACACCATGGTAAATTGAGGATAGAATTATCCTTTTATATAAAGAATTAAAATATTTTCTTATACGGTATTTTAAGCCCACCCTATAATACTCACATAAAGGAATCACTATCTATCCTTACATATGAGACATACTGAGACTCTCAGGAAATGCAGATTTTTCTGATTTTTAAGCTCTTATGACAGGTTACCTGGGATCTTCTAGAACATAGAGCCTGATTACCTGTCAAGTTAAAGTAGGATATTTTCCGAGATTGGTAACAAAGAATTTCCTTACATAACTTCGATAACCTCTCAAAAATTAGTTTCAAGTCATGCTCACCAGCTTTATTTTTATCTTTGAAGCTACTGGATGGCCAGAATCTTTTGGTGCCAAGTACTTCACTCTAGCTCGGCACAGATAGCTGTGTTTTGAAAAGAAGACCGTTTGAGTGATAGATGCTTTTGGCCTACATGTTGACCTTACTGTTCTGTTTCCCAAAGCTGTTCGTGTTGTGGTTATCGTAATAAAGCTCAGCCATTGAAACCCTGAAGCTTCTCATCGTAGCATGTGCCTACTGGATGACATGTTTATTATTTTCCTTTCTGTTGGTTTTATGGTACGTTCCCACGGTGGCACGTGAGTAACTATATATATTTGTCTTTGAGGTGTGTGAGTTGGCTCAGGCATAGACAACAGAGCCAGCCTCACCTGTGGTTGGGTGTAAGCTTGTTAGAATTCCCAGAACCGTAAAAGATTGAAGTTAGCCCTAGCACCTTTGAGCAACATGGCCTGATTTTCCTAGCCAAAGACTTTAAGTCAAAGCTCATTTATTAACACGACTATTAATTAGTTTTTCTGCTTCTTCTATTATAAACAAGAGCAGACAGCATGTTACAGGAATGCCAATGTTCTCAACTTGGTGTCTGCACTGTTCCCTTGTAATTCACCCTTGTTGAGAGAATGGATTCTTCAGAGATATTTGTTCTGGTGTAAGAAAGCCCAGCTTATCAATTGCTATGAGGAGAGAAAACCCAGCTCTAGTGTTCAATGATATTACCTAACATAAGTGCAGTTATGCGAGGAAAAAAAAAATAACCATTTTTAACATTTGCTTAAAAATAGGTTTTAGAAAACAGTTTGTCTCTAAAGTGCCAAATATTAGAAAATCTACTTGGTTAGTAGTTTTTGAGGTCTGCTACTTTGTCACATTCCCCCCCCCCCCACTAGAAACTTTGACTTTCTCATTGGTTCTTGATTAAAATTCCTTGGATTGCCTCAAAGTGCAATCCCTTAGACAAATTTAGTTGCCTTTAAAAAACGCCAGCGATAGAAAGCCCAGTAGGAAAACAAGCATTATTCTAGAGAGCAGCAACCCTGGAAAGACAGTTTTGTTAGTGGAAACACATTAGTCTTTCACAAACTAAGCAACGATGATATTTACCGAGCAGTTTATAAAAGGTCAAATGCACGTTCTCTGCCAAGGAGTGATGCCTCTCCCTGCTAAAGGGAGAGCAGGTTTTTCAAACTGGGAGTTCATGGACATGTTTTCAGGATTCCAAGACTTTTAGGGCATGTAAAATATTTTTTAATCGCTTTGTTTCAACAATAGAATAAAGATTTCAACATTTCACCTTTTCACAGTTAAAAAGACAGAACGGTCCTTTGCAGTTGTACCCGTGAATGGAAAGACATAGCTAATAGAATGAGATCTTAATTTTGAAGACAGTGTTTCCCCAACTGGACTCCACGGGTGATTTGTGGGTTGTGTAAAGATTAATCTAACCTTCTAGAAGGGGTCCGGGCTTTATTCAAGTTTGAGAACTGATGCTCGGTCCCAGGGAACAGCTCCACGCTGCAGAAGGGGCCGGCAAAGGTAGAGGGCGCCACCGTGAGGCTCCCATTTCAACGCTTGTCATTTCAATTGTGGTGGGTTAGAGATCACAGGCAAGCAGTGCTATCTGTTGAAGAGACATCAGACAGTGTAGTAAAAAGGGTAATCCATTTATTTTTAGAGAAGTTTTCCACTCAGAGATCATACACGCTGCAGATCACAGAAACACATGCAAGCATGAAATTTAATTTTTAGGAACTCTTTCCTGGGGCTTCCATAGAAAGCAACAGTGAAAGGAAAATGATAATCATGACAAGGCAATTATAGAAAGGTTTGGGGGAAATGAGAAACTTCAAGAACACACAGTTTAAAATATTTTTTTAATTTAAAAAAATCATGCAAGCTGCATTATTTTGGCTCCAAAGAGCTAAATTAACACTGCAGAGACAATATTTTTAAACTTTATAATAGTTTAAAAAAAAATAGAGTAGCATGCATGCTTTTCTCCAATGTGATCTCCCCCTGCCCCCCCACCCCCGCCAGTGATTCGGAATTTATAAATGTGATAAATATTGACTTACGAGGCTTCCAACAGATGGAATGAAACATGTAGTAAAACAAAAGCAATACATTTGTGCTTTCGGCATGAAATGAGTGGGAGATTAAGCTGAGGCTTCCCTAGATTATTAAGAGGGAACAAAGTGGATAATATTCGTGTTTATGCACAACTTCATGCCATTTGTAGCAAATAAATGTGGCAAGTGAAGAAAGGAAACTCAACCATGGTTCCCACCCCAACCCCGCCAGGTTGATAATTCCTTTTCTTTTAATTTTCTGTTTTTAAAAGATATGCCTGAAAAGAATACTAAAAAAAGTTTATATCCTCTTTGAGTTTCCTGACACCCCTTTCCATTGCAGATTTTCAACCAAATACTCGGTGAGCCTTTGCTTCAAAAGAAAATTCAGACTTGGCATGGGGAACCGGGCTCAGGAAGAACAGTGGCCCAGGAGACTCTCCAGCATTCAGGAAATTCCTCCCACAGAAGATGGACTTTTTGAAACTTACAATCGGATCTTCCCTGGTGGGATTGGCACAATGCAGCGGAAATTCAAATTCTGGGAGAACCGTTTGATGACCTGATATCACCACACGGACACCTGGGTGACTTTCCCCTCAACAGCAACAAAAATCTTCAGGAAGAACTTTTAGCTGAAGTAGGGACCCAAATGGTGACTTTCCCCTGCAAGTATTGGATGGAATAAGATGTGATGAAAACAAAGCCCATTTACCAGTGTTTTGGTTTTGAACACACACACACACACACACACGTGCCCTTTTCAATTTTTTAATTTTTGTTTTAAATCTTTATTTATTTATTTATTTATTTAGTACAAAGGTTGTTACCTTTGCCGCATTGATAAATCACTCTCTCCGTCCAGGGAGGCCTCAAGGAACTAAAACTCTTTTTTTTTTTTTTTTTAAGATTTAATTTATTTATTTGACAGAGAGAGATCACAAGCAGGCAGAGAGGCAGGCAGAGAGAGAGGAGGAAGCAGGCTCCCTGCTGAGCAGAGAGCCTGATGCGGGCCTCGATCCCAGGACCCTGAGATCATGACCTGAGCCGAAGGCAGCGGCTTAACCCACTGAGCCACCCAGGCGCCCAGGAACTAAAACTCTTACACGTCAGGTTTTCCAGACCGTCATCACCGCAACAAAATAATTTGTCAAATTGTCAGAATTTACAGCCTTCCCAAACACGGAGATCTCTGACGGAGGTTGTGCCTTCACAAGGTGCTAATCTCACTCCTGGAGCTGTAAACACGAGGGCCGAAGTGACAGCCTGGCTCCGGATCCGTCTGGCAGCTTCCTTAGACATCTCTCGCCTGACTGATTAAACTGTATTTAAGTCCCACTTTTATTTTTTCAAGCCTTTTGTTTAAATTAAAAGGTCATGTTTTCAAGCTAATGATCCCCTACTCCCCTCAGCCTAGCACTGAAATACAGTTACATTATGACTAGTCTTACCCCAAGTTCGAGTCTGCCATCGGGGGTGGGGGGCTACCTTCCAGGGCCCCTCCCCTGGGGATGGTCAGGACCCCAGGGAGAGGACTGTTTATTTATTTGCAGCAGGACCTAGTGAGGGGGACTGGCTGGGGAACATTCAAGTTGTTTAATAACAAAATCCCAGTGGATGCCTAATGGCAAAACTGGGCTTGAGACATAAGATTCACCCGCTATTTGGATGCCCTTCCTTTGCAATTTGAACATTGGGTTTTGATTTGGCTTAAATGGACAGCATTTCATAAACTGCTGTATTTTATCTGTGCTCGTGTTTGGAAAAACCAACCCCCCCAAATCCACTTTCTCAGAGCATGGATAACTGCATCAAGAAAACGGAATAGAAATGTATGTCACACTTCAAATAGTATTTGCTAATTTTTTACTGTCAGCTCCTAAGCCCCTCCTTCTGGCATCCAAGCAAATAAGGACATGGAGGAAGCCTTGGGTACTCCTTCCTGTGGTTTTTTGGTTGGCCTGCATGGCAAATATAGAAGAACCATTTAAGACAGAGAGAAGGTATCATTGGGCTGTTTGAACATGATGGAAAGACCCTGGAGGCCCAGGAAGAGAAATCTAGCAATGAGAAACTGGGGTGTAAAGACATCTCTGCATCAGGATAAATGAGGAAGAAACCATATCTGTTCGCAGCCCTGTTTTTGCCTTTGTTTCGCATGGTTTGTATTGTTTAGAATGCCTGTCTTGACTTCATAATGTATTTACCATGCCTCAGTGTGAGACCAATCCCTTTGTCATGAAGTTGATGAAAGAAGCCAGGTAAGGAAGCTTCCACACAGGTGTTGGACTGATGCTGGGAATTAGTTTTACTTCCTGGTGCTGAGATCTTTCATTTGTTAGTTACAGACTTTTGAGCTTTTATCTGTTATTAAATTCTGTGCAAGATTGATTTTTGGATTAGATTTCATCTTTCTCTTTTCTTTTCTTTTCTTTCTTCTTTCTTGCTTTCTTTTTCTTTTTCTTTTTTTCTTTTTTTTACATTCTCAATTATAATTAAATCCTCCGTAATCATCAAGGGTTGAGTAGAACTGGTTCTAGCCAACCCCTACTGAGCAAAAGGAACTCAGTGTGAACAGGGTTAGTGAACCATAGTGAAGAAATAGTATTGCCTTTTCATTTTCATTTCAATGAGATTCAATTTATAATAAATACATTTGCATATTGATACTGCAAATAAAATCCAAAAGCAAACCAAAAAAAAAAAAAAAATAACGCCACACACCCACAGTTTTACACACTTGGAATGTAAGCAATTTCTAGTTCTGTGAGAATATTGCTAGGCTACCTATACCACAGCCCATGTTCTTGAAACACATGCACATAAGCCTATTTGTGGGAGACTCTGCTCCCCCTGATGTATGGGGGGTTTACACATGGGCACCGGTGAGAAAAGAGAACCTAGATTTTTTACACTAAAATGAGTAACCTTTTCCATTTTCATGTGTCTAACTTTCTGATGCTGAAAATTAAAACAAAACAGAACATGGAAACTGGTTATAGAAAAACAAAATACGGGGCGCCTGGGTGGCTCAGTGGGTTGAAGCCTCTGCCTTCGGCTCAGGTCATGATCCCAGGGTCCTGGGATCGAGTCCCGCATCAGGCTCCCTTGCTCTGCAGGGAGCCTGCTTCCACCCTCTCTCTGCCTGCCTCTCTGTCTCTCTGCCTACTTGTGATCTCTGCCTGTCAAATAAATAAATTTTAAAAAAATGAAAAAAGAAAAATAAAATATACATGATGTTACCAAGTCATTACTTAACCTGAATAATATATTTAAGGTTAAAAAATGCAGTCAGTTTTAAATGATTCTGGCACCTAAAATTTAGATAATATTTAGATAAAAATATTTTTGAAAGGTACAGAATTCCAAAATCTACTTATCAGCTTGCAAATTTCTAAAAAAAAATTAGCTTGCCATCAAGCTCTTTAAAAAAAAATCATTATAAAAAATATATTACCACAACATCTAAATCAGGATCACTAGGGATGTTACACAAGTATGTCTCCACCCATTTTATGCAGCACAAACTCCAAAGTAATCTTAAGCCTTAAAATTGGTTTAAATAACTTAAAGTAAGGAAAATACACATGTAAACTGCCTTATACCTAGTGTTTAGCAAATGTTGTTTGTGGTTAGTGATTAGAGTGGTTTCTAATAAATATCGGATTACTGATCAAAGTACCTGATACTCTATCGCTTCTGTTCTTGATCCAGTAGTTCAGTAAAATAAGCCAATCCTGACTTATGGAATACAAATATGTAAATAAAGCAAATAACTTGAAAATGTTTTCAGGTCTCAAAACCTTCTTAAAATGAAATTCATGTCATCGGTTTTCGGTGCAAAAATTTACCCCCGATAAAAATGCCAGATGGGCAGGAAAAAGGGGTGACGTTTTTCTAGTCTTTCCTATGATGTTTTTACTCTGAAAGTAGGAATCTGTTTTCCACTTGGAAATGTCATCCAAGTAGGTCTGAATCCAAATAACAGTTTGTTCCCTTCATTCATCATGTAAGCTCTAAGTATGTTTTTGAAAAGAGTGTTTTCATATTGACGGACATATTCGGCCAAGCAATCTCAGCTGTATAAAAAAGTCATTTTAAACAGCCTCTTTAATAAAACAGGAGATGAAAAATACCAGTGCACAACAATACGTGTTTAATTAGGAAGGTATACTGTACTTTGGAACATTCTAATGAATGATATATGATGTTTTATTTCCTGTGTCACAGATGCTAAGCCAAATGATCAAGAATCAAAGCAACTCAGAGTATTAGGTAACAATCAGCAAACTTGGGCAAGATCCCTTTTCCCTCTCAAGTTTAATTGGCTCATTGTTCCCAGGAACTATAAACCATGGGGTTGGTGGCTGTGCTGAAGTTTACTTCTATAAAGGAAGATTAACATATTCTGGAACTTTACACTAATCCTTGTTTTGAGTTAACTCAAGCAGATTGGATTAGTAATTCTTACCTACCACCCACTAGAAGGGACCCCAGCTTCTTTTCTTTATAACCAGTGGTATTGTACACCTTCTGCATTTTATCTCCCACCGAAAACATTCTCGGGAGAGAAACTGTGTTATGGGGAAAAGAAACTGTTTTATGTGAGAGGGGCAGGAACCGGGAGTTTCTCTATTATCAGCCTGGTGCACATTTGGTTAATTCAGGCAGTGGTGGGGAGACTCTGAGAAGTTCATTAAACATTTCCTCATCACTGAATTGGCTCTGCTCTGCTCCCCATCTGGGGAGGGCTGCTGCCGGAAGGCAAGAGAAAAGCCTTCTCCCTCACAACCCTTCTAGACCCTTTCTACAGCCTTTCTTCCCCTGTATTCCTTCAGCTCTCAGATATGAACCCCCCAAAAAAGGAACTGTGCAATTCTCCAGAAGAGTGATTATTCACTCCAGTTAATTCTCACTGCAGTGATTTTATATACGTATTGATATGGAGTCTTTAGTCTACAGAAAAGAACACGGAAAAAAAAATCACCTGCTTCCAAGCCCTACCAGGAAGCTGCCCTTGGCCTGTCAATCGCTCTCCTTCTGTTTGTTACCGTGTGTCTAAAGAATGTAGGTTTCCCATTCATAAATAAATAGCTGAAAATGTCTCCTCCCCCCCCAGTTTCATTGAGATATAATTGACAAGCAGCCCTGTGTGAGTTTAAGGCTATATATAGGACAATGATTTGACTAAAATAATTGACGAAATAAATGATTGCTGTGATCAGTTAAAGTCTATCGTCTCCTTCAGATACAGAGGGGGGACAAAAAGGAAAAATAAAAAAATGTGTTTTCCCCCCTTGTGAAAGAACCCTTAGGATCTACTCTCTTTACAACTTTCAAATATGCCACACAGCTGAGCTCATCACAGTCCCCATTCTGTATGTCACCTCCCTGGATGTCACTTCCTTATCCTCTCACCGGAAGCCTGTACCTTTAAACTACTTCCATCCAATTCTCTTTCTACTCCTTTCTCTAATTTTCTAACAGTCTTCCATGGTGAACCACAACCTTTCAGGATCTACTTCCTTTCCATAAAGCACAAGATCCTAGAAATCTACTGCTGTCCTTGTTTTCTTAGTTGCCTTTGTGGCCGAGCAGCCAGATGTCCCTTCTGTCATGACAGGACAGAGTTAATTACGGCTTTTACTACAAGAAATTATTAGAAGCAGATAAGATCGTCCATGTTTCATTCTAGAAGTGGAAGCCTAAATATTAGCTATTGTCTTACTCCAAATAAGCAGAATGACGTCATTTGAAGCAGAATTGCCAATACGTTCATTTAAAAACCAAATCTCATGTTTAAGGTTGCTTGACCTTGGACTCCAGCAAATGAAAACAGACTACGTACTGGTCATTAAATGGGGAATCCTGCTCTATGATTTTGAGGAATTTGTAAGAAGCAAAGGCAAGGAGAATTACTTGGCTTCTCCTTGAGGGCCAGACATTAGGCTAAGCAATTAAACACAATCCTGAGTGAAGAAACACTGGTTTCCCAGTTGCATGGACATAGACTCTGAAAGATTAGATAATGTGCTCAATGCCATGCAGCAAGTGTAGGAACTTGAACTTCGGTGCACCTGATTCCAATACTCCTATCGTTTTGGGGACCAAGTGTCTTTATGTTCCAAGAGCTGTATGTTAGTAAGTTATAAATATGGAATGGTCCATGAATTAACTTTACACGTTTGCCACACAGCAGGTGACACTGGCTGAAGGGGAGAGAGGAGAGGCAGGAAGAGAGATGAGCTGTGGGCAAGTGCCCCCACCCAGCAGGCTGGCCCAGGTAGGACCCAAGCATCCTCTGTAGCCAGGGCGCCCATAGTAACGAACGTAGAAATATTATAAAAGGATCTCCAAATGCAGAGGTGAGAGCTTCAAGAAAGAACATCACCTCCTTCTGAAGTGTGCCCTCACTTCCTCTCCTACCCCCGACCTTCCCAACCGTGTCTGTTCCGTGCTGGCTTGGAAACCAGCCGAGCTGTCCTCCTGGCCCAAAGAGGAAAATCACAAAGCAGGTCCAAGACCCAGACCCTCTGGCCCCAACAAAGTCAGCCTCCTGTGAGTGCCTCAGGCCCATTTTCACAGGCTGGGAAATCTTGGCACCACGATCCAGGCCCCTTCCTCCCTCTCCCCCGCCCCTCTCCAGACCCTCTTGGCAGGTCTTCACCAAAGCAGGCTTTGCCGGTCCCTTCAGTTCTAGGGTCTCCTGTGTGTGTGTGGCCCCCATCCTGGCCCTCTAGGGCTCACTCCCTGGTTTAGTCAGGTCACCTGTCACGCTCTCTTTGCTGAGAGGCAGAGGGCATCCCAGTCAGCGGCCCCTTCTCCTGTCCACACCGCCACTCAGGGGAAACCCTGTCAAGACCCAGCCCCAGCGGACTTCGGCGAGAGTCCCTAACCATCTGTGAGCCAGGCTGGGTCAGAATTTGGCCTTCCCAAAACTTCCACCATACTTTCTGCTCCTGCTCCTTTCTACTTCATCTTTCCACCGCCTTAGGGAAGGAAAGCAAAGAGAAAAGGAGAAGAAAGAAGAGAATATAAAGTTAACTTTGCTGGAGCAGGAAGTAATTCAGAGCCCCCCCACCCCCACCCCAGACGTAGGTAAGAACTTTGAAGGAAGGTGGGAGGAGAGGAAAAGGGATACCCAGGGCGCAGCCCAAGTCCCTCCCTACCAGGTACAGTGACACGAATGAGTGAGTCAGTGACACTTCTCTTGTCCCTCCTTTGGCGACACCCTTGTGTGTATGTCTCTGAAACCCAGGATTCCTGATTCTGAGGTTCTGGTTTCTTTCCATGAAGAAAGATACCACTTAGGGAGGACGGAGAGGGGAAGGTAGCTCTGCTTTAAGCCAATGTTGCCTGAACACCTAGGCTTTTCCCTGTCCTGACTCGTAACACTTGGGTTGGGGGAGTCAGGCACCCCCTCCTCACAGAAAGCAGACCCCATCCCCCAGCTCACACAAGGACCTGGAGATAGTAGCCTGCAGGTCTCAGAGCGATGACCTGCCTCACGTCACCTCCTTCCCTCTGTCAGCTGTAACCGAGTTTAAGTCACACGAGCTGCTCCCATGTCCAAGCAGCAGCCAGGCAGGAAGCTCGTGGCTGGGCATATTCGTAAATGAGTCAGAAATCTGGACTTCTTAATATGTCCTCTGCTCTGGGTGACTACTCATCTCTGCTCAGTCTCCTGAAGGTTCTGCTCACGAAGCACAGGGTGGCCAAACCTTATACATGTCCTCGTTTAGAGATTAATTTTGTAGCTGTTGGGTAAGGACAGGCAGGTACACACAACCAACAGCCAAACTCCTGAACGGACCTAAAAGGTATGCCGTCCCAAGCAAGGGTGTACATTAAGGAAAGTGGAGGAGCTAGATTCTGAACTTTCCTCTGAAATCGCTGAAATCCAAACTTTCCTCTGCGGTGACTGGGGTGGAAGAAAGCGAGCAAGCTAGCCTTTCCTAGCTACTCCTATGTGACAGCCAGGGATGGGAAACAGGTGTCAGTTCTGTGACATCTCCCACAATCAGCGTCTGTGGGACGCTGTGGGACCACGAGTATCTGTGGGACCATGCGGAAGACCACGAGCTCTTACCAATGCGCAGGCACACAGATGCCACAACCGACCCGCTGCATGGACAGCATCTGCAGCAGGAGGCAGCTGAACACGTCCAGAGATTTGTTCTAGCAGTAAACACTTGTGTTTTGGGGTGTAGTTTCCAGACTAAATTTCAAAAGTTCAGCTAATAAACTTTGTCATTTGTCTTGGTCTTTTTCTCTTTTCCCAATGTTCTTTTCTGTCCATGCTCATGAAGATGATTATCTGACGTTGCAGCCAGGCTTAAGATTTTTTTTTTTTATTGTTGTATAAATATTTAAACCTATAGAGCATTCTTTGAATGTGCATTGAGTTGTCCCACATACTAAGCAAGACTCTTTGGGGTGCTTGAAAGAGAGCCAGATCAAGCTAGTGTAAGCCTTGAAAGGTGTTTGATTGGAAGACTTAAATGAGAAGCGCAAGTCCAGCTTCAGGTATGGCTGAATCCAGAGGCAAATGTCATCCAAACTTCGTCTGTCTTTCAGATTTTCCTTCCACTATCTATGGGTCTTGTTAATGCTCTTGTTTTGCAAATGTCCTTCCTCAAAGGACTTGGCTGCCAGGGGCTCCCAAACTTGTACACACAAACATTCTACACACTGAATAGAGAAGTGGAACACCAATGACATACTCAATGTCATCCATTCTAAGACCCCTTCCATCTTCTTTCCTCCTTCCCTCCGTCCTTTCCTTTCCCTCCCTCCCCTCCCCTCCTCTGCCCCCTTTCCTTTCCTTTCCTCCTTTCACTTTTTTTCAGCACTTTAACATTTATGAAATTAAATTTGCTGTCACCAGGTGGCAGTTAAGACATAGTTGTCTTTACCTGGACACGTGCATCAGAGCTTCAGAATGAATGCCTGTGGCTCAGGAAACACCTGAGACCACAACAGAGCACTCTTTTCAGAAAAAAATGCGTGACTGTCATTCTCAATGGTGCAAAGAACACTGGGCGGAGAGACACGCATAGCACCAACTACAAGCCCGAAAGAACTCTGCACGTAAAAATGTCGTACAAATATCCGTAGATTTGCTTATGTCTTCTTTTTATTGATACACGGGGTAAAATAGTCTAGAAATCGGTGTCTAAGTAAATCTAAAAGAGTTTTTTTCAGTAAAAAAAGAAATTTTATAAGGATACAACTTACATTTGAGGGCACCTCGTGCAAGTTATATTATGGGAGCTCTCTATAAGCCCATGTCCACTTTCTATTCACTAGCACAGAGTTCTAGATAAGTCCAAGTTGAAGCTGATCGTCCTAGGGCCTTAGAACATTCTTTCCACTCTGCACTTAGAACTTGCTTCCCAGGAGGCAGGAGAGCTTCGTGGGACAGTCCAGTGGGAAGAGCGCTGGTCGGATAGAAAGGAGTTTGGGGTTCCGACCCCACGTCTCACTCTAGCCAACAACAGCGCCGGGGGACTTGCTCACCTCTCTGAGCCTAAGTTTCCTTGTCTGAAACAGAAATTGCATGATCACTAAGACCTCCTCTGGTTATAACACCTTTGAAGCTAGATATGGTGTGTGCTGTACAAGCATGGCGTTCTTATCACAGAGCTGTGTTGGTTGCTTTAGAATTTAAGCGCGACAACTGTGTCACGAAGAAAACTTAATAGCTCACAATACCTCTAAGACACGAACGAGAACAGCATGTCACAGCAGCAGCACCCATGGTTTTTCCCAAGTCCATCAACGTAAGACATAATACCAGGCCAAGCGTTATTAAAAATTTTTCTTTTAGGGACGCCTGGGTGGCTCAGTTGGTTGGACAACTGCATTCAGCTCAGGTCATGATCCCAGAGTCTCAGGATCGAGTCCCACATCGGGCTCCCAGCTCCATGGGGAGTCTGCTTCTCCCTCTGACCTTCTCCTCGCTCATGCTCTCTC
This sequence comes from Mustela erminea, assembly GCF_009829155.1. Taxonomy (NCBI): domain Eukaryota; kingdom Metazoa; phylum Chordata; class Mammalia; order Carnivora; family Mustelidae; genus Mustela; species Mustela erminea. The sequence goes on from NC_045618.1 coordinate 105,140,542, forward strand.
TCACTGTCTCTCTCTCAAATAAATAAATAAAATCTTAAAAATTTTTTTTTTTCTTTTAACCTGCCCATATTAAACGCACCAATGGGCGAATGAGTTCAGCATTATTAGGCGACATCAGGAAATGCTGATTCCTGACTCTAAGTTATTTGTCCTAAGCAAATTTGTCCTGTGCAGTAAAGGTGTTAGTCAATTTCTTAATTTCTTCCCCTCAAAGCAAGAGAAGGATGCAGTCACCAGGTAAGCAGGCGAGACTGAAGGCATCCAACAGCTAAGAACCCAACTAGAGAGGAAAAACAGCTTGGTGTTCAGAATTGCATTAAGTTTCTGCTAGAGCACAATGCAGACCGAAGACTCCAGTTTACAGGAACCATCTCCCCACCCAGGAAAGGGCAAGAAACGCCGTGACAGCCCTCCGGAGACCTAACGACAAAGACCGTAGTTCTCAGGGGATTGGGCTCAATTCCTGGAGGGACCATCAAGGCAGCCATTCTTCATCCTAGTCTGTATTATTCATTTCTTCTCATCACATCTGCACAGAAATCCTGGGGCGCTGGTACTTCTGCTTCCTGCAAAACACGTACACAGTAAGAAGCAAGAGAAGGAACAAGCACAAAACCCGAAACGTCAGTACATTCTGGAAGCCAGGTATGTGCTAAACGTGCAACAGAGCCTCCTCCTTGGCAGCTTCTTCCTTGGTGAGGAAACGTGAGCAGTGAAGGAGTGTGGGATCCAGGGTCCGCAGGGAATCCGTGCCTGCAACTGGAGTCAGTCTGATTCCCGAGCCACCGATGACAGGCAAAATTAAGCTCTCGTTTCAACAATGACTGCGGCAGGACTTTCACTAGAGCAAGGTAATTTTGGGATAGATGTAAGGAAAATCTTCTAATATGAATATGGAAGGTGGGTCACTATGTCCCTAGAAGGGGAGGGTGTAACCTCTGCCCTTTGGGACAAGAGGCACCAACAAATGAGTTCATCCCACACGACCACGGTTGGCTTGGCATCCTTTCAGACACGAAATGTTTTTCTCCCTACCCACCTCTCTGCTTTTTTCTTGTTTCCTTCAGTAACGAACAACTTCTTTTATTTATTTATTTATTTGTTTGTTTGTTTGTTTATTGACCTATTTATATATTTATTTAAGATATTTACTTGACAGAGAGAGCAGGAGAGCACAGTAGGGGAAGAGGCAGAGGCAGAGGGAGAAGCAGGCTCCCCGCTGAGCAGGAAGCCTGATGAGGGACTCGATCCCGGGACCCTGAGATCATGACCTGAGCCTAAGGCAGAGCCTTAAGTGACTGAGCCACCCAGTTGCCCCTCAAACACCTTCTTTTAATAGTCTGTCAGTCTCCTGTGTCTCAAACTACTTTAGCAGAAGTATCTTAAATGCTGTGGCCCACACTGAATGCCACGCTCAATTGAGAGTGGTCTGCCCAATAGCCAATGGAACAGTCCAGTTAACCAGTTAATTCCCTTTTTCTCTGTACAGAAGCATTAATGGAACCAGTGCTCCATGGTTTTTCTTTCTTTCTTCCTTCTTTCTTTCTTTCATCTTTTGTTTTTGGTGAATTTTGCCTCATTTTGATATCAGTCCAAACCCCTGAAACTCTGGTACTCTAACATCACAGCTTCTCCCCCTCCCATACTTGATCTTTGCACCCAAGTGCAAGACTTTACTTTTCCTTATCACATTCCTTTTGGTTAGGTTTGGCCCACTGGGGTATTTTTAGATTCCGAGGCCGCCATCCAGCAAACAGCTTTTCCAGCCAGCTCTGGGCCATTTGCAAATGTGATTAGCATATCTGCTTCATCATCATCTGAGTTATTGATAAAAAAGGTGAGAGAAAGAGGAGAGCCCGGCAGCGCCAGAGTCCAAACCACTCTCTGGAGTGACGGCCATAGAGTAGCCCCCGTGTCAGTCAGGGTCGAAGCAGGAAAACCAAAACCACCCTAAGTACCTAAGAGAAGAGTATTTAATACAGGGAGCTGTTCCACACACAAGGGAAGACCTGAGAAGTCCCTCAGGGAACAATGAAGCAAACAAGTGTAGCAATAGCAGGCGGCCATTGTCACTCATAGGCTGACTACCTGGGGGGTGAGGGGATGGGGGAAGCCACACAGCAGTGAAAGGTGGGCTCAGGGGGGAGATGCAGCCACTGTCAGAGCTGCCACCCAAGTCACAGAGGTGGGGGAAAAGTACCTAATGTCTTCTTTCCTGTCATTGGTCTAACTCAGCTGGAAGCCAGCTGACACAGGAGCTTGGGAAACAGAGTCTCTGTGTTATGGAGCACGTGCGAGCAGAAGGGCAAGAAATGGATTGGAGTTTACACAGGCCCCCGCTGGTCGAGCTCCCCACTCTTTTATTTTTTACTTACAAAACTGTATTGAGGATTATGGTATAGCCCCCCCTTTGTGCGGGGCTGTTTAACTAGTCACTAATGGAATGTTCTTGAACCCAAGACAATTCTCCATCTTGGTCACAAGAAAATAAAGAATTTGTCAGGTGTCCTGGTGAAATCCAGATCCATAATCTTAACCCTATTTGATGTCTCCAAATAGACTGATAGTCCCAGAAAATAAAAAAAGAAGACAAGTATACCATCTTATTCTTAGTGATCCTTTGCTTTCTTACCTGACTCTTTACAAGTCATTGGGCTATATGCACGGGTTGGCAAACTACAGCCTATATATAGGCCAAATGCTGCCTGATGTCTGTTATTATAAATAAAGTTTTATTGAACACATATTCCTTTATGTATTGTCTGTGGTTCCTTTCATATAACAAGGGGCAGAGTAGAGCTGTTGTGACAAAACCAGATGGCCTAAAAACTGAAGTTATTTACTTTTTGATCCTTCACTTTAAAAGTTGGAGTTTATAATTTACAAACTCCAACTGCTTCTATCTTCTAAATGTAAGACATTTCCCATCTCTAGGTTTTTCACTCCTCTTCCCTTCCATTTTTTATTTTATCTCTTAGATAGGCAATAATGGTTGAGCAATCTTTGGTCTTTCCCATGGGGTCCTGAAAATGGCCCAGCAATGGCCCATAAGACCTTCAACAAATGAACCCCTCTCTAACCTCATCTGCCACCCTTTCCCCCATGCCCACTCCTGTTAAATTCCATCTTTCTTGAGTTGGTCCATTGAGACATCCAACTTTGGATTCTGATTCCTTCTTGCTACTCCCCTCCCCGCCCCCTCCCCCCCCCCCCCCAGGGACAGTTGGTGGACCCACTGCAGGGTTTTTGTACAGGTCTTTCCCTCTGTCGGGACAGCTCTCACCCCAGATGTCTACAGAGATGCCCCCCACACGCCTTTGCTGAAGATTCACTTCTCAGTGAGTGTTCCCTGACTTTCTTATTCAAAATTGCCTCTCCCTCCCCACCTCTGCCCCTTCTCTGCTTTACTCTTCTCCATAGCACTTACCATCTGGTGACGTAATTATCGGCTTATTGTCTGTTCTCCCTTCTTCCACTAGAATGTAAACTCCAGGAGGGCAGGATTTCTGTCTGCTTTGTTCACTAATGTATGCTGGAGAGCATCTAGAACAGTGCCGGGCAAATAATAGGCACACAGTAAATATTTTCTGAATGAATAAATGAAGGTCAAGTCCCTAGCAAATGCATTTGGAGCAACTGACTACTCTCCTACCATGTCTTCAGCCATCTGAAGTTCTCTTGCGTCATCCTCTGCAAGCAGGGAGAGTAGGTAGAGAATCCCGCCTGCCTTCAGACCAGCAAAGGCAGAACTTCAATATGGTTAACCATTAAGGATCTATTAGAGTTTGCAAACAAGTTAATCACAAAGAAGTCTGTGGTCAACATTTTAAAACCCAAGATGAAAGAAATTTGAAAGAGGCTTGTCTAGGTAGCAACTGGTTTTTAATTGCTGTTCCAAGAACTTGTCCCTTCCCCACCCATCCTTTAATAAAGATGCTACCACTCACCCCTACGTGGGGGTAAGAGCCATACTCGAAGAGCTCTGAGAAGTTTCTTACGACTCACTGAGCCACAGCAAAGCCTTCTAGCACCTAAGTTGGAAACAGACTTTGTTCATGCTGATTCCTTAACCTTTTCTCAATCCATAAAGAAGTTTTCAGGGATATCGAACCGTAAAGCCCCAAACTCTCCACACACAGACAGTCTTATCATGGGTCTGAGGAGAGATGGCTAATCTAAATAATTTGATTGGGTAAATCTTAGTTCACTGTCAGCCAATAATTATTGGCATTCAGGCTGCTTTTATTGATCAAGTCGACTTCCTAAGATTTTGAAATGTGCCTAAGTACACAACACTGTATATATATTTTTCATGACAAAGTTTCCACAGGATATTTCCATGGGAATCTAAGCCTTGGGCACAACTGAAATTTTTGCACAGCCTGAAAGTTAGCATTTTTTTTTTTCAAATAAAACTTTCCTTTAAAATATCACTTCCTTTTTCAAGCACTTGTCTTTCTTCACTGTGAATCCTTTTTCATTTTTGGATCATAAAGTTATCTTTCTTTTTATTTTACCTTACAGAAACACTTGACAAGTGTTCAGTCATGAGAACATTCTTTAAGATCTATGAGATAACATCATTGTTTTAAAATTAAACATGAATTTACTTTGCCCGACTGGGTGAAGCCCACACAAGCAAAGTGACCTAAGTGATCTAAGCTCTTTCCAACCATTCTTTAGGTTCTAACTGCAGTGCTTATAATTTATTTTTAAACATTTTTATAGTTAATAAAAACATGATTAAAAAAAGGTTTAATTGCATCCCCAGTGCTAACCTAACACTGTTTCCAATGACCTGCATTTCATTAGTTCACAACAGCCTTTTGTTCTGGGGTTTTCCAACTGTTTGCTAAGCATTTTTCAATGGAAGTCTCAATTAGAAGGGAAAAGAGGAGGGGGGGACAATCATTTAATTCAAAAATTAATTTGGAGATCAGGCAACTGACTTAGGCTCATGCCAGCAACTTAAGGCTTTCAGCTTTGGCCACATGATCCGAAGGAACTGAGCAACAACTGTCTGGCCGCTTTAATCCCCCTTAATTTGAGAGCAAAGAAACTCACATGTGTTTCTAAGAACATTTTCGGAGTACAAGAGGTCCATTTCTAGGGGACGCTGCCTAATGCCCTTGTCTCGCTGATCTCATGTATTCTAAATTAATTTTTAAACCGGACATGGCAGGGTGGCGTGGGATGGGGGTGGGGGTGGGCAAGAAACAGCGAGTCCATCCCGTGTTGTTAAAACAACTCCAGAAGGAGGCTTCAAGAACCCCATCCACACCAGGACATGATCCCAGATAAGAGGGAGACGAAAGTCACAATGCTCACCTTGACTTTCCCCTGAGAAGCTGGGGAAAGATCTGCCGCCGGACAGGCTGCTTCTCCCACTCTGTTTGGAACCCTCTAGGGTCATTGCTGTTTAGAAGAACTTAATTAAAATCTGTGGACTATTTTTCAAGAAGTATGTTAAGCCCTCCCGGTCAATGTGGTCTGTTGGGGGCTTTTGATTCTCTCCAGACTTTTTTTTTTTTTTTACTTAGGAGAGGAAAAGCTTACAGACTGAAAAGACTGGTGGATCTCCTAAGCATTTCAAGTCTGATGGGTTGATAAGCAACTGAGTTCTCAAAACTTTATCTGGGCTTTACGAATCAAACCGGGAACTCAGCTAGTCAGGCAGGGCTGGGCGTCTGGGGCAACACTGCAATGGTGTTTCTCCTGTGCTCTCCGTTTCAGCTGTCTTTAATCGTCTTCCCACTTGTTCCCAACTCTAGCCCTTCAAAGAGTCGCCTTCCCTCCTGCAAAAATCCTTTCTTACCCTTGGGCCACGCAGTGCCGATCGTACTTTCCAAAGGAGTCCAAAGGAGTCCAAAGGAGTCTGATCAAACCCTTCCAACCAAAGAGCACAGAATAGCTAGCCTTTCCTGATCTTTGACTTTCTGCCATGCACTAGTCTAAGCATTTTATGTGTACGAACCCTTCATTTTCATGGCAACCTCACAGATAGGCATTATTCTTATTTCTGTTCTACAGACGAGGCTGAGGGGTTGCCGACATTCACACAGGGATTCCCACCCAGGTTGTCTCATCGCCAAGCTTGTTCTCTTAATCACACACCTCTACGGTCATTTCACCTCAGCGCGTCTCATAAGATGACCAGTAACCACGCATTGTTTCTCCCAGGTGGATTGTCTTTGAGCAGGGGACATGGCCTTCAGCAAAGGAGTGAGGCTGTTATTGTGTGTGTCCCTACTCAATGGAGTCTTCCTGGGGACCCCTGAAACCCAACCCCCAAAGCCATGGCCTATTCTGGCCTTGCCACCAGTCTTTGTGTACACTAATGAGCCAATTTGGAAATGGAATTAAGTAATACTCATAAACCTATGACATGGAGTTATGTGCAAGTGAAAATATTCAGGGAGTCACAACCCTTTTGGTTATGTGCATTTTCAGTCTCCTAATCCAACTTCCCATTCAAAACAGGAACCCCCTTTCCGAATCCTTGAAAGATAGTCGGTAAGCCTCTTACTTCCAATGCCAGCGAGCTCATTGTACGCCTCAGCTGACTGATCTTCACTAATTGTTAAAATGTTCTTACTCGTATTGAGCGCAAGCCTGCCTCCCTGCAAGGGCAATTTGCATTGAGGGTAAGACGAGTGCAGGGGTGCAGCTTTCCCCTTCCTCCTGAGAACTTTCCAAGTGAAATTATATTCTCAAGGATATTGTTGTGGGCCAGAGAGGATAACGTAGGGGCCGAGGATAGGAAAGCCCACAGGCAGTGACTCTGACGATAAGGAAGCTGAGTTTAACCATTTTCCATAGCAATGACATAGCCGGGGAAGCCCAACTTTGAAGAGGAGTCTTCGTCCTCCCCAAACACCCTGCCATCCGATCTGCCCCTTATTCTGCAGTCCGTACTCTAAATTCCCCTGACTTTGACCATATCCTTCCCTGGCCAAGCTCCCCCCACTGCCCCGCCCATTATGGCTTCTCACAATGACTCAAAAAACCCAAAAACCAACCAACAAACAAAAAGAATATTGGGGTGCATGGCTTAAGTGTCTGAGCTGTGTGCTTCATTTTGTTCCTGGCAGCGGGATCTCTCAGACCCACACCGTTTGAGGTTTTCAATATGTGATTCTTTCCAGAACTTGTGATTGTATTTTTAAAAAATTAATAAAACAAAATATTGATTTTTATCAATAAAGTGTTGACAAAAAGTAAGCAGCACATCAATAAGGAACTGTCTTTTAAGATCCAAATAAAGAAAAGGAATCTTCTGTGAATGAGATCTCTGCCCCCCAAAAGCAAGTCTTGTTTGCTTTAGGTTTGATGGGTTCATTTCTGGAAACTGTATTAGGAATCTTTTTATTTGTTTTATTTTACTTTTTTATTTTTTATTAACGTATACTGTATTATTTGTTTCAGGGGTACAGGTCTGTGAATGATCAGTCTTATACAATTCGCAGCACTTGCCACTGCCCATACTCTCTCTAATGTCCATCACCCAGCCACCCCATCCCTCCTACCCCCCTCTTTTCCAGTCTATTAGGAATCTTTATCAAAAAAAGAAAGGTCTGTGTTCTTTCTGGAAATGTCATCATGAGAAGGTGAGGAGACAACAAGGGAGACTCCCCTCTCGGCCTCCAAACTCTGACCCACAGTTTATCTAGTCCAGTAGGCAGCTCTGGCACTGGACTCAGCTGATGAAGGAACGCCACCGAAGTAATCCAAACAGGGTGGCAGAAGAGACAGGAAGGTTTGAAATCTCTCCAGTGTTGGTCCCAGTGAAGTTCTGGGATGTTGGCAGGATTAGGTGTCCCAAGAGAAGAGCAGTGCAAAGTTCCACCATTTTGTGAATATATTTGGGTCTGCTGAAATCAGGAGGTTTCATACATTATTGTGAAATTTTTTAATCTTCTTGATAGTTTAGCCATTTCTTACTTATTGGATGGCAGAAGTAATTAGACTATAGACCCTGAATTATATGGGATACATATATATGGGTTATAAGGATAAAGATACTACTCAAGGAAAGAGTAGGAGTCAGAAGCCAGTTTTCTAGTCTCTACTCTAAAAAACAGTTAGCTGTGACCTTGAGCAAGTCACTTAAACCTGGGAACTTCTAGGAGAGAAGGGCTTTGGGCCTCTTACGTTTCTTCCAGTGTAAAGCTTCTGTGTTACGTAACAGCTCACTCCAAAAGATATATCTACAGCTATCTATTTATATCCATCCATCCATCCATCTACACACATATCCATACCCACCCCTGCAAAGTGGCCCAATGTAGTCTCAGTTTCACTATGTTTCCCACTTCAGCCATCAGAGGTTTTTAAAGCAAGCAGTGTTGGAGGAAAAGCAGAAATGTATGAATGGCCAAACGAATGGTAACTGATGGTAGACTTCAAAATAACAGAAGAGGCAGGAAGAGGGAATTAAATTGTGGTATTAGGAACAATTTAAATAGGGTAGAGCTACATTTAATTAGGGCGGTGCCCAGCACTGTACTTGTGGGTGCTCACTTAACATCACCAAATGAACACTCATAAACAAAGACTCCCAGGTAACAAAAAGAACATGTTCCATGTAGGATTAAGTGGCAAGGGGGGCACTATCATAGTTCAAATCTTATCCAGTGACTCCAGAAGTACAGAATCAGACGACCCCAAGGCACATTTTTGTATTCGTACTGGGGGAGTCTAGAGGTGCTCCAACCTGACTTACTTAAGTCAGAAAAGCCAAAGTGTGGCCAGCCAATTGCAGAACCAGCTCTGGGTCTGCTTTATGGAGAACTTTCGCACGGGGTCATGTGGCCAGAATGAAGGGTGGTCAGGCGCAGAGGTGAGCTCTGGAAGAGTGAGCCATCTTGCTCCTTTCTTAGCACAGCAATTGCTCTCTAGGTGTCATCCGCAGGACCCAACGTGGGCACAATGACAGAGAATGGTCAAAGTGTGCTTTTGCAGTCCAGCGACCTCTTTCCGCCATTTCCCCCTGCATTAGACTTGTTGCTGGCAGCTCCTTGATTCAGAGTTCTGGCAGCAGGAGCCCTGGGGAGGAACTCTTTAGAGCTATTTTTAAAGACGGTCATCAGGATAACGGCACATTCAACCAGTCAGGTTTGTCTATATGTCACGCTGTTGGATACACAGTGATGCCACTGCACACCCACAGTGGGTGAAAACATATTGGAAACCAGTGATTTGGCTTCCAAGTCTCGATGCCTCGGATTCTGCAAAATGGGAGGGCTTCTATGACCCTTTTGGCATACAACGTGGTTAATTCCATTTTGAATAGAGACACCAAATCTGCCCCCAAAATTTGGTTCAATTATCACCTGGGTTACAAGGCCCCTGCCTCCATGCTTCTCCATCCGAATGGCATTTTTCCGCTTTATAACCAAGCTTCTTAAGCCAGTCATTGGCCATTTTGTAAGGCAACTGTGGAACAGCAAGCAGTTAAGATGCTCCTCTCCAAATGCATTTCAGCAACCCAAGAACATCATGTCCCCCCAACTTGCTTAGAAGCAAAAGAAAAACTCCCCCAAATATTTGAATCTCCCAAATAAAGGAGCAAGATTGAGGAGGAGGACCAGACTGGAAAACAAAAGAGAGGAGGAACCTCCAGGGAGAAGTGGCAGATGGTCCAGCAGGTGGACCGTGACAGTCCACAGAACTGGCCAAACCGACTGGTGGACCAGGCAATTTTTAGCAATGATTGCAGTGTGAGCCAGAGTGCACCAGCCATGCGGCACGTTGCCAGTCATCGCTCCTAGTGACATTCCAACCAGATAAGCAATACGTTCATTGCTGGAAGGGGGTTGAGGGACACCGGGGAGGAAGTTAAGGAGAAGAGGGAGGCAAGATAGAAGAAGGATGGGATCGAGTGCGCTCCCCACCCACATCTAACAGGTTCCAACATGTCTGAACAGGTAACTAGCAAGGTGGCTTAACCTTTGGTCTTTGCACACCGAGGAACATTGCTCCGTAAGAAAAATTTGATTTACTCAAAGAAGTAATTAAATCTGGTGGCACAGACCTAATCAGAACACCATTCATCAGCACTCAGAGTTGGAAAATTCTTTCTCTCCCCTTTGTAAATGTCCAACCCTGGGCACTTTATTATTCAAGTTTTTAATTAAAAAGGAACATGAACAGTTCAATAACCTGAAGCCATCCATCATGTCCACAGCCTAATAAAAGAACGCAGGGCTGCGAAGACACTCGCCTCTCTACAGGGTAGGGCAAGCTCCGCGGCAAGGAAGGAAGGAGTCACTTGGGTCTCTACCTCTCTGCTGACTGGACTGTCATATTGCATAGTTGCTGCTAAACTGCACGGAAGGTATTTCTAATCTCATGACGGTGACTGGAAGAGGTTGAAGGACACAAATTAAGTCTCAGAGCAGTACAGCTGAGTAAGAATGGAAGGTCAGTCAGTTGACTCTTCCCACAATTCCCCGAACAAGGCAATTATTCATGAAGGAAATTTCAAATTATTTTCATTAGACTTGTGTTTTACCAATCTAACCAAAGTGATTAATTAGGGATTAAAATATTTACTCTGCACATGCTGCCTTGGCTCAGCACTAGCATATTTAAGCATCGTGCTAAAAGGGTCAGCTGTTTCCAGTATTGTTTGGAATTCATTTCCTATTTTCTATGTAAAAGGGCACTGACATGCATGTCTATACCATACTTCGGGTCTCTCCAGGCACAGAACTGGAGAAGAAGAAAGAGGCTTTGTGGGTCGTACCCTTTACCCCCAGATTTCTTCTTCGTTAGAACCACTCTGGGGTGGTGACCATAGTTTTGCTGTATTCATGTCTTTGTAACAAAGTGTCCAGAACACCTGGGTGGCAACAACAACATCCTCATCGTTGTCACCCTAGTCAATGACACATGCTGGAGCAGTGACAATTGCATAGCAGGATACATCATGGCACATGGGCGTGAAGGAGACTACCAGAATGGGGGGACAGGACTCTAGAGGGGTTTCTATATGATGGACCATATGATGACATAAAGCAGATGAGAGTAACTGTTTCCTGTGTGTTGAGAGAGTGGCAGCAGACACAGGATGTCAGAGTCTCGCTTCTACCAGGGGCCCCCAACGGGGCCAGAGCATTTATGAGCTTAAACTGTCACCTTACTGAGGCTCCTGGTGGGACACCAGTGTTGGGAAGTATGCCTTATTTATTCAGAAATCCCTAACAATTTAAGACGTTGCTAAGACATTGCACGGACAGAAGGCTGTGGGAGAGCCATTCACTCATATGGCTACGGGGCACCTGCCCCGAAGGAATGAGACTCATGGGGGTTCCACGATTGCTCCTCTGAAGGTTTGTAAAAAGTAGTTCAGAAGATCCAGATGATGTTTAGGCATCTCCCCTTTTGCTTCCTGCTCGCACAATTCATCCCGTTCCTCTAAGTGTTCTCACCAAGCCTTGAGAGATCTGGAAAAAAAATTATTATAGACATAATTATATATATGTGATGTGGGAATCAATCAATTAATTATTCTAGTTGTGGAGATGGTGAGCACAAGGTGATAAATATGGAGACATAAGTAAAACCATGATCGTTGTAGGGTGCAGACGAAGAAGAGAATGGTAGGTCCAAGCCTTTGCCTGCAGGGAGAGGCAGTGCTCAGATGAGTGGGATGAGGTAAGTGGTGCCATGAGAAGAGGAGGGAGCCACGTCTGAGGAAAATCACCAGGGTGGGGGGGCACTGATGCCAAGACTGCAATGCATCCAGTGGCGAGGGATGAGTCCGCGGTGCCCCAAGCCGGAGAGAGACGCTGGATTGGCCAGAAGAAGGTATTTATTGACAAGGAGAGCCGTAGTTTCAGTGGAATAGCGAGGCCATGAGCCAGGTTGGCTGGAGCCCAAGGAGACAGCTGGTGTGGGGACGTGGCTGTGACAGCAGGTACAGCAGTGTAGCTCTGGAGTTCATCTAGCCATCGTAAGAATAACGAGAATTTGGAGAGTGATTTCCATGCACCAGGTACTACGTAGGCAGTATCTTATGTTCTTTAATCCTCCCAACGAATCTATGCTCACTTCCTACACAGCTACTAAGAGGCAGAACCAGGATTCAAACTCAGGTCTGTGAGGAAGCAACGCTTATGCTCTTCATGAGGGCAGAACGCTGTCTTAATAAAAGATTGATAGGAGGGCACTAAAGGAGCCAAGAGGAGCACAGCTGGGAATGTTAGTGACTGTTATGACACCCTAAGAGAGAAGATATGGTGAATTGGGGTCCGTCTCTCAGCCCAGATCCATGATGTACTCTAGAAAACTCCAGGGAAAACAAGTGTGAGGTTGGAAACCAGTAGGTCTGGATTCTAATTTTGACTCAGGGTCCTAAAAATCTCTTGAATTTAGGAAAGCTACTCAACATTTGCATCTCAGAGTCAAAGGCACCCATGACCCCAAAATAAAGCTGCTTATTTTATCTACTTGGGGGGGCTATCGTGCGGATGCAATATAGTAAATGAGTTCATTAAAATGGTTTACCATTCTTTGGCAAATGTGGTGGGCCAGCACTGTGCTAATCGCCTCACATGCACTCTTTCCTCTGGCTCTCATGATAACCCTGTGTGTGGGTACTATTATTCCCATGAGATAAAAGAGAAAAAAAGAAGAAACATTTCATAAAGTTCAAAGAACCACAAGGATGTAAGGTTTTATGATTACGATTTTGTAGGAAGTAGTATTATCCAGCTTAAAGTGGAGATGTTAAAAAAAAAAATCTCTTCTTCTGAACCTCCTAGAAAGAAAAAAAAAAAGAGAGAGAGAGAGAGAGAGGCTGAGGTAAGGCACGCATAGATATGTAACTGGGAATCACGTAGTGTAACCGAAGGCCCGGCTACAGGGGCCCCTTTACAGAGAAGCCTTGCTGGTTACCTGAAATTCTGAATCACTGAATGTGGGAATCATCTTGGCTGTATTTTGGAGAAAGAATGTATCCGATAGAAAGCAAATTGATCTTGGCCAACAGCTCTGCAACATTATCTGCCCCTCGAAGTTGGACACGTTTCAGGGTATTTTCAGTCTCAAGGGAAGGTATACTTTTCCTTTACCTTCTATCTAACTTTTAGAGCCACCGCAACCTCCCCAAGATGAAAAAAGATGCATAACAGGATTTGCATTCCTTCTCAGAATATGACTGCTGCAAGCAAACAGTCCAGAACTTTCTTGTTAGCAATATTATTAGAAGTCTCTCTCGTTTCCTCACAGGGCACAATGCCCTGAGGGGAAAGAAGTCACCTGCCACTTTCTAATGTTATTTAATCTTTTTAGTCTGAGCTGTAAACTGTCAATCACGGGGAATGTTTAGTCACCTTGAATGCTGTTTAATCAGTAGAATGCTTTGTATATCTATAAATACCTGATGACACAGGAATTAAGTCTTCACAATAATTACCCCACTCCATCATTGGACATCATTACTCACAGGCAAGGCCAAAACCGTTTTTAATCTCTCCTGCTTTCTCACTAAAAAATGTTTCATGACTGCTACAGAAATGGAATTGCTCTTTCCCATGGAGAAAAACGGGTGACTGAAATCCGCACACGGGGCCGGGGTCGTGGATGAGGTCTGAATGGTCCCGTCTGCCATTAAGTGCTGCTGATGACAGGATAATTATGATCACGTGAGCTGATTGTCAAGTGTGTGCCGCGAGGAACGGGAGCAGCCCCGCTTCAGCGTGTGAGAAGTGATTCATGTTATGTGTACTGAGGTTCATGCTCATGGATTCCGTTTACTAAGGTCATTCAAAGATGACTTTTTTTTTTTTTTTTTTTTTTTAATGTTAAGAGAAAAAGGAGCACCTGGCTGGCTCAGTCGGTAGAGCATGTGACTCTTGATCTTGGGGTTGTGAGTTCAAGCCCCACATTGAACAGACAGATAAAATATATATACATATATATTTAAAGATTTTATTTATTTGACAGAGAGGGAAGGAGCACAGCAAGGGGAGTGGCAGGCAGAGACAGGGGGGAAGCCTGATGTGGGGCTCGATCCCAGGACCCTGGGATCATGACCTGGAGCAGAAGGCAGATGCTTAACCAACTGAGCCACCCAGGCACCCCCAGGCAGATCACTTAAAAAAGAAGCACAGAAAAAAGATAGGAGGCCATGCATTAATACATTAACTATATAAGTCTTTGTGACTATGGCTGTTCCTCCCTTTCCAACTTCTTTCTCTGTCACTCTTTTTTCCTTTATTCTTTTCTACATTTTCCAAATTATGCATACCAGATATTTTCACAAAGAGAAATCTAAATGCATTTTAAAATGTGTTAAAATTAGGGGCACCTGGGTGGCTCCATGGGTTAAAATGTGTTAAAATTATAATCACTTGGTCATACTCTGTAAAATAAAAACACACTTGGTTTAGCACATTGTTACGTCAAACCTAACAGTACTAGCCTGGAATGCCTGCCGGCCATGGGTTCTTGGAATGCTGGTCATAAGATCCCAATCTCCTACGGACGGCTCTGTCAGCATGATTATTGGGACGGGTTCAATTTTGACGGCTGAAAAAATGCTGGTTGGTAACGGTGCAGCGTATTTTCTGTTACAGTGTGAAGCCATCCCTATCTTTCTCTTTCCGGCTTTCTTTGTCCTTTCTTTCTTTCATTTATGGTCTGTTTTATAAGAAGCACTTTAAAACTTGGAATTCCTGTGTGGTTTGAAAGGAGTGCAGAAAATTCATTCATTCCCTATTCATTCATTCCACCAGTATTTCTCAAACACTCTTCTGTGTGTCAGGCCCGTTCTAGGTGCTGAAATACAGCCCGAAGCAAAACAAACAAAAATCCCTGCCTGCATTGAGCTAAATCCTGGGGAGGGAAACCCCAAGAAATAGAAACTTTAATCAAATGAATTGGAACATGATGGTGTGCTCACTGTTAATGACAAAGACTGAACCGGAAAGGAGGGAAGTGAGCCTGAGGGGATGGGGTGATTTAGATGGGTGGTCATGGAAACCTCACTGACAAGGGGGCGTCTGAGTCAAGAAGGCAATGGGTGGAGGCCCTGGGACCACCTGGGGAAGGAAACAGGAAGAAAAGAGACTTTGAGGTGGGATTGTGCAAGGGGGCAGTCAGGAGGCCGGCATGGGGGCAATGTGGAGATGGAGACCTATAGGATCTGAAGTCCAAGAAGGAACAGATAGCTCATGCGAGAACTTGCAAGCTGTTGTAAGACTCCTGTGGCTGTGGAGAGGGTGATGGAAAGCCAAAAGATTTTCAGCAGAGGAGTGACATGATCTGACTTTCATTCTAACAGAGTCATTTTTTAAAAAAAGATTTTATTTATTTATTTGCCAGAAAGAGAGAGAGATAGAAAGAGAGAGAGAGCACACACAAGCAGGCAGAGTGGCAGGCAGAGGCAGAGAGAGAAGCAGGCTCCCTGTCAAGCGAGGAGACCGATGCAGGACTCAATCCCAGGACCCTGAGATCATGGCCTGAGCCGAAGGCAGCGGCTTAACCGACTGAACCACCCAGGCATCCCATAACAGAGTAATTTGTTGACTAGGTTCAGGACAGACTGGAAAGGGCAAGGGCGAAAGCAAGGAGACCAGCAAGAGGATCTTATGTCATTCTAGGTGTGGCTAGTAGACCAGCATGATGCCTGTGGAGATGGTGAGAAAGGGACAAACACTAGATTTTTTTTTAAAAAGATTTTATTTATTTATTTATTTAGGGTGTAGGTTGAGGGGTATACGGAGAGGTAGCGATAATCCCAAGCAGACTCCCCATTGGGCATAGAACCCAATGAAGAGCTGGATCTCACAACCCTGAGATCATGACCTGACCCGAAATCATGACTTGGATGCTTAACCGACTGGACCACCCAGATGCCCCTGGGTATATTTTGAACGTAGAGCCAATGAGATTCATTGACTGATCAGATGTGGGGTTCAAGAAGGGTTTTTAGTCTGAACAATGGAAAAGATGAAGCTAATAAAAATATGAATGGTATTTAAATGCATGAGACTGATTGAAATCATAAGGTGGAAGCATAGAAAGAGAAGAGATCCAAGGTCTGAGCCCTGGGCATGGTGTTGAGGAACAATGAGATAAAGAGATTAGTCCAGGTAATACTACGTGCTATAACAAACAAAACCAGAAATTAATAATGGCTCAAACTTAATAGAAGTACACTTCTCACTCACATTAAGTCCAAAATGTATGTTTTGATTGGTGGTGGCTCTCCTTCCATTTTGTGGCTCCTCTTCTTCATATGGTTTCTAAGGTCATCATGAACATCTGCATCATTCAAGGAGAAAGGGAAAGAATGTGGGAGATGGTGCATAATTATTTTAGGATCACACCAAGAATTGGTACCCCTGGCCTTTCCAAATTACAAGGGAGATTCAGAAATGCTGTCTAATGAAGGGCTCTTGAAAAACAGAAAGCACGTTTGGTAAACTGCCATCCAGGCTCTGTCACAAGGAGGAACCAATAAAGGAGACTGAGAAAGACTGGCTAACAAAATCCTAGAAAAGTTGGTAGAATATGATGTCCTGGAAGTCAAGTGAAGAAAAAATTTCAATGAGGAGAGAATGATCAGCTGTATCCAGGGCTACTGAAAGATCAAAAGAGATGAGGGCTGAGAACTGACCCATGGATTATCATTATTACCACAGGTGACTTTGACAAGGGCAATGACTTGTTGGAATGAGCTCAAGAGAAAAGTAAAGGAAGGAAAGTAAACAGAGTAGGCATAGATAACTCTCTGCAGAATTTGTTGAATGTAGATCAACACAAAGGCGTAACAGCTACCTTCCTTGCCATGGTTGTAGCAGGGAACAGTATTCACCCCAACTGGTTCAAAGGAAGGAAATTTAAGAAAGTATTACTTGTGGAGATGTGGGTTGTATTGAGGGAATAAGCAACAGATAGTGAGGTATCCAGGAACTAACCTCAGTGGGAAGATGTTACTTCCTCTAAACTGAAGGGACAAGGAGAAGAGATCGGGTTAGTGGACCACAATGAGAGACAAAAGAGCAAAGAAGAGTCACCCAGTGGAAGCTGTAGTCATGGAGAGACCCAAATGTTGCCTGAAATAAAGCATGGAAGGAAGGAGGGAGCCCGGAAGCACTACTCTAAACCTTTACACTCACCTTCTAATCTCCAAATATTGGCCAAATCTAATCATAATTCCACCAGCAAGGGAGCTCAGGAGACGGGTTCGTCAAGGGCCATCCTCCCATGGCACAAAGCAAGGTCAAGAAGAATAGAGAATGAATCAGCAGGTGGGGAGGGGAAGAACAGAAAATAACAAGACCAGAGGGGTTGCCTGAACTTGTACTACAGAAGTGGAGGGATGTTAGTTGCATCTCATAAAGGCCATGCCTTTTGCTTGATTGAGTGCTCATGGGATAGTTACCGTATCTTTCCTGTTGACTAGCATATGGCATGAAGATAATACGATGATTCCAAAGAACACTAAACAGGCTTTCTACAGGACACCATACTCATGTAGATTAGCACACTATGTTTACTTAAAACGGGAAACCAATATTTGACTAACTCTCCAAAACCTGATTCGGTGATAGCAACCATTCCGTAGGCAGGGCTATATATAATATATAAGTTCCACAATGTTCTAAGGCAGCAAGTTGTATGCACAGCTAAAATAGAGACGGCTTACTTAATAACCAAGGTGATTTGCATTTAACTGAGAGGGAAGTAAATGCGTACCGGCAATCCACATGCAAATATGGTCTGTGATTATAAAGCCAGGTAACAACTTCACACAGTTAAGTCATGTGCGAGCCTATGCGCATGTACCATTCACAGAAGGGAATTAAAGAGGGATTCCAAAGGATACTAAAATCAGCGTAACTACTATGCCCTCCACCCCTGCCCCCAGCTCCTCCTTTTCTGATTTTGTATAATACAAGCCCATCTAGGAATCATCTCCCTTTTGTGGAAGGGAGAACAGCTTTACGCAATATTCATGTTTTCAATAATATCCCATGCAGAGCACACTTGAGGTTTCTTTTATAACTTTCCTAATCATCTTCCACCCAATACAATTAGCATTATCTAAATTAGTTATCAGTTTACCAAATTGTCTCCTCCTTTAAAAAAAAGTCATATTGCAAAATTATAGGTATAGCCATAGACAGAACCAGTATTCTATGCTTGCAGACATTTGGAGAGAGATAATATTCTTAATCCTAATTAGAATTCTTTCCCTTTCCTATATGAACTTCTCAGAATCAGGGGTGACCTTATTTTCATTTGGATAGAGGCCTGGTAAATCAACTGATTTTCATTTGTCTTGCAACACATCACCTCCTATTTAAATGTGTTTATTTAAGCTCTGGGCCTTTTGCTATCTTTCTGCATTACTGCTTCTCCCCAAAATATCCATTTGGAATAGAATGCATTCTATTTCCCTTATTCTGCAATATGATCTTTAGTACAATTTAACCATTGTTTGAGCCCTAAGTCCTGCCTTTTGAAGCTAAGCTTCCAAGCTTAGTATTGTCATGTTTCTATCAGTGTGTCTCACAAAGATCAGGAAACTCCTGATTGTCTGTCAAAGTCTATTCTCCCTCCTTTTCTTAGCACTAAAGTTTAAACTAGGTAATTGGATGCCCAGCTAACGACTACATTTTCAGTCTCACTTGCAACCGAATGTGGCTACATGACCAAGGTCAGGCAGTAGGATGTGTACAACTTCTGGGTCCTTCAACTTTAAAGATAATCCATGTGTCCCAGTGCACCTCTCTCCTCAATTATCATAAGCTGGGGCATGTATGTGATCATGTCCATGCTTTGATTAATCAAAGCCAGCTTTGATTATATAGACTCGGACAGTGCTCTAAGGGATGGCAGACCAACAGGATAAGTTTCTAAAAGGCCATGTGGTATAGAACTTTCCCACCATCTTGGAATATTCTCCTTAGAACTACTTTCACTAGGGATGACTGGGTGGCTCAGTGGGTTAAAGTCTCTGCCTTCGGTTCAGGTCAAAATCCCAGGGTCCTGGGATCTAGCCTCACATTGGGCTCTCTGCTCAGCAGGAAGCCTGCTTCCTCCTCTCTCTCTACCTGTCTTTCTGCCTACTTGTGATCCCTGTCTATCAAATAACACTTGATCTTAGCCAAAAGGCCAAGAAGCAATCTCTATCATATAAATAAATAAAATCTTAAAAAAAAAAACCTATCTTCATTAAGATACTGTATTTAAGGTTCTTTTGTTAAAGCAACTTAACCTCTACCCTAATGAAAACTCTTGTCTAATTGGCTGAACTTCTTAAATATATTAGAAAGGATGAGGTTAGATCAAAGCATAACTACCTTCAAACTGGAATATCACTTTTCCTTAATTGTTCTATTTGAGTAAGCAAAACATGGACTCATCCAGCATAGTTTCCTTGACAAAGCCTAAATCATGACTCTTACTCTCAGCTTGTCAACATTTGATCTTTTTTCAAAGATTTTTCATTCAAACTAGAATCTGAATAAAAAAAATTATTTCTAAATAACATTTTAGCAATTGATTAAGTTAAAATAGGATCAGTTATTCAGGAACAGTAAATCTTTATTTTTTTTTAAGGCACTTTTTTGTTGAGGACTTCTAAATTCAGAGTCAAATGGTATTAGAGTCATCAACAACAGCAAATAATAATAATAATAATAACAACAACAAAATAAAAAATAAACAAACAAAAAAACAGAGAAATTTTGATCTTGGTCTTTTTGATTTTCCAGTGGATGGATCTAGGTATCCATCTGTTTGGTTGCTGAAGTGAACAGTAGTATTTGTTGGTGTAATTCTGAGTTGTCACTCAAAATAAGAAGACATCTTCGCCAAAGAAACATGACTCCTGAAAACACTGTGAGCTGTAGAAATACATAATATTTCTTCGTATCTCTCCAAGAAAGTGTTCGGTATCTTCTAATACTAGAAAGAACTTATGATGGCCCATTTGTTGCAATAATGAGGCATTTTTTAAAAAGAAACAGAAAAAATCAGCATGACAGTTTTCTTGGGCCTTGAGGTTATATGAATAGACCCACTTTTAAAAAAGCCTTATTTATTTATTTTAGACAGAGTGTAAGAGTGGGGGGGTGGGGCAAAGGGCGAGGGAGAGAATCTAAGAAGATTCCCTGCTGAGCACAGAGCCTGATGCACGGCTGATTCCATGACCCAGAGATCATGACCCAAGCCAAAACCAAATGTTGGATGCTGAACCGATTGAGCCACCCAGCTGCCCCACAACCACTCCATTTTTATCTTTCTAAATATTCACGGGATTTGATACAAATATCCCTTAAATTGTCTCTCTACCTCTCTGACTTTGGGGCCAACACAGTGTATAGGTGCAACCCCACACACAAATGGATTCCTGTCCTGGAACTCCTGGAACACTAGAAGGGCTGGTGGATGCTGCTGACCTTGTGTTACCGCTATGAGATCCAGCAGCACACTCTAGTGATGGGACTTCAAAAAAAAAAAAAAAAAAAATTGCATTATTATGGCAAGTAAACCTAAAGCTAAACCCCAGTCATTTGGCTTCTGCCTTGAAGCTTCCTATTTCCAATTTCTGTGTGCTTCTAGGTTTGACTGAAAGGCTGGAACTTCCAGAAGGATCCAGCCATCCACCCAGGTTCAGTCGGAATACAGGCTCCTTGTTTCTGGGGGCACTGCTCCTTCCTAAGCAGCTTCTCTGGAATCAGAATCTTCTACACCTCCCGCCATCTATCCCACTCTCACGTGTTGGTGTTTCTAAGGACTCTGACCTTTAATCTTTTATTAATTTATACACTCACCCTGGGGGGTTATAGTCATGCTTATAACCTACCCACACAGCTGTCAGTTGACTATTTCTAGCTGTACCTCCCACAGAAATTTCAAAGTCAAAATAACCAAAACTCAGCTTCAAAAACTCTCTTCAAAAGGGCTCCTCTTCTCTATTTCCTATTTAGTCAATAGCAGCATTATCTACCCAAGTCAGAAACCTAGGGAGATGCTGTCACTCCTCCTTCTCTGTCAGTCCCTCCCTCTATATCTCCTCCTTCATGAATTCTTGCTTATTCTACCTTTTAGGTGTCAACTCTGTCCCTTCCTCCTTAAGTCTGCTTGTCTACCCTTATCACAAGTATCAAGCCGCTTGTAAGTTTCTGAATTAGTCTCTGGATCCTGGATTGTTAGCATCTCACCTTTAGTTCACTCTCATTGCTCCACCAGGGCAATCTTTCTAATATGAACACTTCTCACTCTGATGGTCTCCTGCTTCGGAAAACCTAGGAGTTCCCCATAAAACAAAGCCCAAAGCTCTCAGCAAGGCGCATGATGCTTCTGGGTGCTTGTGTCTGACCATGACCCTGGAAGCAAGAACAACCATGGGTCCTTCTTGCTTCCAGCCTTGCTCCAGATAAAGTAAGCTGCAGGTTTTTCTATCTCAAGCGTGGATGACATTGCCCATGTAATGGGCATTGCCAAGAATGTCCCTTCCACTTTGTTGGCCCATGAACCAGCTCATGGTCTCTTCCTCTCGACTATCTTGCCTGCCTCTCTCTAGACAGGGTTGCTCACACCCCGCCTCACACCATGTTGGTGCTTTGCACTTCTGTCTTTATAGGGGTGATCTCACCGTAAAACAATTATTTGTTTATATCGTTTTCTGTCTCCCCAAGCAGACTGAAAATTCCTTGAAGATTGGAATAATTTTTCAATCATCTGTATATATCAGGTCTACTTTATAACTTCGCACATAACAGACTTGATGCATGTTCATTGAATGAAGGAACAAATGGACATGCTTGCTGAAGAGGTGATTATTCAAAGCGGCTCTAGTCGAGGCTCCCCAGAGAAAGAGAACCAATGGAATATATACATAGAATTGTGTGTGTGTATGTATGTGTGTAGTATAAAATATGTAGTATAATATAGATATAACCTTGAATTGATTTTTGTGTATAACGTGATATGGGATTTACTCCCATATCACTCCCCCTGACCCTACGCCATTTGTCCAGTTATTCTAGCAGCATTTGTTGAAAAGACTTTCTTTCCCTATTAGACTACTTAGGTACCTTTAGCAAATGATTGTAAACATTGGGCTCTCTATTTTGTTCTATTACCTACTTATCTGTCCATATGTCAATACCATATTGTCTTGATTATTGTAGCTTTACAGTAAGTCACAAAATCAGGTAGCAAAGTTGTCCAAATTTGTACATCTTTATCAAAATCCTGTTAGACTTTGTTGGTTCTTTGCATTTCCAAATCTTAGAATAAAAATTTATTCATACACTCTTAAAAACTTAAGTTTAAAAGGTTTAATGTATCTATGCATCCGACCTTGCATTCATGTATCTGTGTATGTTGAGACACTAACGTCTTGGGATTACATACCTCATCGTGGGAATAAATTTTTATTCCCATTTGTATCCAAACTACTCCCAAATCTTGTGGTGTATTGCTTCTACCAGGGAGTCAATTGTCCTTAGCCAGCAGCTCTGCATTTTAAGGACTGGAT
This sequence comes from Mustela erminea, assembly GCF_009829155.1. Lineage (NCBI taxonomy): Eukaryota > Metazoa > Chordata > Mammalia > Carnivora > Mustelidae > Mustela > Mustela erminea. The sequence continues at coordinate 105,163,049 of NC_045618.1, forward strand.
TAATTAACCAGGTCCTATCATTGCAAACACAGCTAGCCACAACAGTACAATAGCTCATTACTTTGACTAAAACCAAGTGAGTTCAAATATCAAATTTTTAAAGGGTACATAAAAAAGATTGTGGCTTGGAATGCCCGGGTGGCTCAGGCGGTTGGGCGTCTAGCTCTTCATTTCGGCTCAGGTCATGATCTCAGGGTCCTGAGGTAGATCTCTGCCTCAGACTCCATGCTCAGCACGGAGTATGCTTGAGATTCTATCTCTCTCCCCCATCCTCTCTCATCCTCCACCCCCCAAATAAATAAACCTTTTTAAAAAAAGATTGTGGCTTATTTGTTTGACTCAAATAAATCCTGCTGACCGAGTTCAAACAGAATCGGTAATTTCTAAAATGTTCAGAAATGCCAATTAAACTGCTCTCTAAACTGAACTTGAAGAAATTGCATTCCCATCACTAAACTAAGTTTTAAATAAAGATTTCTATGAAGAACAGCTTACCATGACTTAAATATTCTTTCTGCAGGGTATCTAGAGTGATACTTTCCAAAGCCAAGTTATTTTATCCATCATATGGTAATTAATAACAACAGGGTAGCAGGGCTTCTCTTTTTAAATTCTAGTCAATTCCACGCTTTCCCAAAGATTCTTTCTGTCTAGAGAAAATGGTTTTGAAAAAATGAATAACCAGTGGAAGGGGAAAGGGAAAAAGAATTCTTTCTTATAAAATTAAATCTTCTTTAGCAGACACTGGCATGTACTTAACATATTCACAGAAGTATCCCCTCCAGTGATGTTGAAGCCACGCAAATAATAATTGTGGCTAAGTGCACTACATTGACAGTCAATATTGTATTTTCCAAGCTTGTACTCATTATTCTTTATAGTATTCATGCATTTTTTGAAAGATCAAAAGATTTACATATCATATGGAGTGCTGTAGGGAATAACTTGCTGAGTACTTTAGATGCACAATGTTCCACAGCCTTTTAATACGGATTTCACTTCTCTCTTCTTTGTGATAAAGAAATAACAAGATAGAGCTGGATGTTTTTTCTTAATATAATAAAATGGCTATTTTTAAATATAAGATAAAAGTTTGATATTTTAATCCATAATTCTAAATACAACTTTGTGATACAAAACAATAAATGGTGGTTTTCCTTCTTGATGGGTGTTGAAAAAACATCCATAAAACCCAACCCCGACAGCTTCACCAGAAATCCATGATACAGACATGCCACAACTTTTCTGAAGTTATGAAATAATAGAACCAATTCATCTTCCTGAAGACACTGAAATTATTGACTCTATGGCCTTTATTCCACAAAGCTTTAATAGAAAATAAGGTGGGATGAGCTACAGCCATCCATTTTTTAGTGGGTTTATATATTAAAACAGAAGGGAGGAAGTTCTTAAGAGAAAGAGAATGTGAACTAGAATTTAAATAAAAACTTGAAACATTAAAAAAAAGAAGAAGAAGAAGAAAAGAAAAGGGAATCTGGCTTATTGGCTCCATATTTTCCTGATCTGAGATGAGCCAAATAAGAGTTTGAAAAGTTCACCCTTCCAAGTCTCTCCATAGTTCTATAAGCTCATGGGCATTTCTCCCACTCGTAGGTTATCAACAATAACATGAATAGGTATTTATCAACATGAGCACCATCAGCCAAAAGACACTGCTCTGCAAACAGCTGCTTTTAAGAGAAAACAATAATTTCCCTCAATCATCTACACCAGTGTGAACCACACCAAAAAGACAAGGGCCCCAATACCCTCAAAAATATTAGTGATTAGAAATTTTAGGAATGCCTTTTTCCAGGTTTTATGTTTGTGTTTGATAAATTACACCAGTTTGTTGTACAAATACAACGTATCCAAATCTGTAATTTCAATGTCTAGCATTTTGTTTGTTTGTTTGTTTGTCTGTTTGGTGTTCTTTCTGCTGGTGCTCTCTATAGCATGTATGTTCAAGTGGGGAGTAGGGAGGGGGGCAGCTGAAACAGAAGGGGGTAGGAAAACTCTATAATATCTTAGGATAGGAGTCCTGACACCATACTACTTTAGGATACCCTACAGAGGACACATTTTTATGCTTTCCAATCCAACCACATACCTGAAAGCTTCAGCTGCATAGGAAAACCCACAAGGAGGATGATGTTGAATGGGCCAACGAAAAACACGTGCATCAGCCAGCAGATGGGCAGAAGAATATCAGTGGTATTTAACCAATTTCCATGAAAGAGGGGGCAGATCAACACCCTTCATTTTCTCCATTTCCGTCACAGTGTTTTACCACCACAGACTGAATTCCAGTAAAAGGGCATGAATAGGAGAGACAGGCTTATCCTCATAAAGCTTTTCTTCCTGAGAAGCCCTTGTCTTCCTACTGTGGGGGTTGGGGGAAGGCTGGGGCAAACTGGAGAGTGTATTGATTTGGAGCATTTCACTTTACTCCAGAACAAACTGAAGGAAAACTGTTCTTTAATGAAGCATAACAGTGTAGAGAATTCTGCTTAAATATTTGCTCAGATAATATTTTCTTACTCTGAAGCTATGAATCTGGCAACAGAGACAGATTAATAATAGCAATGAGCCCTGTGGCTGTTTGAAGAGAGACTCTGGGTATCCAGAGGTAGCAATCAAATGAGTTCTGATAGCTTGCACCGCAGAACCATACACAGATTGCCAGGGGGCTGTCCTCTCCAAGCCTGAGTGATTAAAGCTGTGATATTGGGCTTCTACATCCTAGAGTGTCACTGTAGCCAATGAGACATGAAACATGCCACCTGATTCAGTGTTAGCTTTGGAAACCGTAGTTCGGAACACTTGAAGTTTTTATTTTTTAAAAAGTACCCCTGGGGATAAAAACATATGTTTATAAAAAATAAAAAATAAAAATTAAAAAAAAAAGATTTTATTTATTTATTTGACAGAGAGATAGAGAGAGAGCATAAGCAGGGAGACTGAGAGAGGGAGAGACAGGCTCCCTGCTGAGCAGGGAGCCCAATGCGGGACTCGATCCCAGGACCCTGTGATCATGACCTGATGGCAGATGCTTAACCGAGTGAGCCACCCAGGCACCCCACTTGAAGCTTTTAAATGCCTATCTATATTTACCATCACGATAAGAAACATGTCTGAATAATAATTCCAAACTGCAGAAGAGCAGATAATAAAAGAGTGATTATAGTGAGAAGAAAAAAATATATATATACAACTAAAAAATACAGGGTTTAGGGATTTCTCTCCTTTTTTTTTAATGAGAAGAAAAAAGAGAGGATGAAAGCAACAAAATTAAGTGAGATTTGGTTTTCCCCTGTTGGGTGATCAGACCATTTGCACCCAGGGTTGGTGACATGCAAAGTAATAGACACTAGTAGAGCTGCTGGTGACCTTGAAAATTGATAATACATTCTCTATAAAGGGCAATCTGACAATACACATCAATAAACTTTGCAATGGACTTACCTACAAATTTACATTGAAGAAATAGATAGAGAGGAAACGAAAAATGTTAATTTTGGCTTTGTTTGGAACAACTGAAAATTTAAAACAACCTGGATATTCAAAACAAGGAATGGTTTATAAAAATATGTAGAAGATATATACAATCTCTGAGAATTTAATAACAGTGATACAGATTTGATATATGAAAATATGTTCACAAGATATCATGTGAAAAGCATATTAAGAGCAATTTTTTTGTTATGTTCTTGATTTAAAGTTTGTGTGCTATATGTCCAGATACAGAAAAGAATAGAGATTATCTCAGGTAAAGGATTTGTAAATAAACTTTTGTTTTCTTTTTTATTGCTTTCGCTATTATCTAACGTATCTTTTTATGTGCAGTTCATTTATAACCCAAATTAAAGCTATAAAACAATTTCCATTTTGAGCAACGATAAAAGCAAAATATTTTATTTTAAAATAAAAACTTTGGGTGTTCGGTACCAAGTTCTACATTTATTTATTTATTTATTTATTTATTTATTTTTATTTGACAGAGAGTTAGAGAGTACAAGTAGGCAGAGCAGCAGGCAGAGGGAAAGGGAGAAGCAGACTCCCGCTGAGCAGGGAGCCTGAAGCTAGGCTCGATCCCAGGACTCTGGGATTATGACCCATGCCGAAGGCAGCCGCTTAACAGATGGAGCCACCCAGGAGCCCCAAAGTTCTACTTTTAGTACATAAACCCACACCTAAATAATTCATATATTTAAAAAAAAATTAAATCCAGAACTTTGACCAAAGGTGGCAATATTAGTCAGGGTTTAGTTATACATAGAACAGAATCTACTCTGGTTCACTCAGGCAGCCATGAATTTATTACATCGTACAGCATGGTTTATGGAATGAATGTGGTTCAAAGAAACAGATTCTAGGCTGAGTTTCCAGAACAGCCCAAAGCAGCAGACCTGTTAATTCTTCTTAACCCAGTTCTATATTCATGTCTTTGTTAAGTAAGTAAATAAATAGATAAAATTCAAACACATCTGATCGGTAAGACCAAAGTACATCTGAGTACCTAGCGGGAAGGGGCTGTAGGAAATGTAGTTTTCAGCTTTCTAGCTTCTGCAATTCAGAAAACACACAAAACAGGGGAGGGGGTGAATGTAGAGTGGGTCAATCCAAAGCTATGCTTCAGCAGTTGAGCAGAAGAATGTCAGTCAATGGGCTGAGCGATTCCTATTACTATTTTGCAGAGTGATTGTTGTAATCCCTCTCTATGGCATTTCTCTTCATGTATCAAGATTGATGGAGGGAAAGAAGTACGGTGGACTGAACGTGTCTGAAGATCAAACAGGTCAGAAAGACAAGTCGATAAATTCATCAATTAGCCTTCTCTTTATACTTTCCCTTGTTAAAATAATTCTTTATGTTTTACTGAAATATCTTTTTTCTAATGTGAACTTCTTAATATAATTATGTATGTTTCATAAAATTTGCACACACTTTTCAAATCTAAACACAATTTCATTTGTCAGTAGCCTTTAATAAAGCAGAGGCTTTAGTTAAATAATTATCTTTCTAAATTGACTAGTGATAAATGCTTAGTTCATAGATTTTTTTACATGCAGACGTATTTTCAGATAACAGTACACATAATCTCCATGTATTTTTCTGTCTTTCAACATATGGGTGTGAGAATCTATCTTGATCTTTCACTGACAATGATAATGATTTATTATTGCCCTCTCCACCTACTCTGCTAGAAAAATATTATTCAGCCTTCAAGATTTAACCCAAGTATCTCTTCCTCTGAGATTCCTCTTCCAAATTCCTTCTCAGAATTTTATTATTTTTGCCTCTTTCTCTACACTGTCACTACAAGAATACTTAACACTGTGTACTGTAATGGGTATAACATCTGTCTCCAAGCCTGCCCCTGCCCCTCACCCTGAGAGACAGTTAAGAACAAGTTTTGGTCATGTGACCACCCAGGAGATTGGGGTTGTGTGTGTATGTGGGGGGTGTGGGTAAGTGGATTGAGAATGGAGGAAGATCCTCTTAAAGAAAATTTGTGTGCTTTTAGTGGAAGTAGAAGGAGGGAAACCAATGAATGTCCATCACACAATACAGAAAACATCCTATCTGGATCTCAAAGGCTTGATATAGAGCAGAAAAAAGTTAGTCTCAAAGTTCACATACTGTATGATTCCATTTACTTTTTTTTTAAAATATTTTCTTTCTTTTTTCTTTCTTTCTTTCTTTAGAGAGAGCATGCATGTGAAAGTTGGGGGAGGGACGACCATTGTAGTGATCTGGGTTTTCAACAAAAGATGTGGTGCTAGAGAGTTTCTCAACCCTACTGATTTGAAGATACATCTGTGAGTGCTTCAGTTCATATGGTTTTGTTTGATGCCCTGGGAAAGGACTGGACACATCTTTCAGCCAAATGAAAGCATCTCTGTGACTGGGAGAAGAACAAGAGGGCGTGGAACAAGTTGAAAGTATCATGGAGACCTTAGTAGAAAAAAGAAGTGTAGTATTCAGAGCAAGAAAGTGTACTTCAGACACCACCTAGAGGGTAAGCCCATTGGTGTAAAATGCTCTGACTTCTAAGAAAGTTCCATGGCTTGGGACCCAAGCATCACATTGTAACAACCTTCTCTTTAAATGCCATTGGTACTCAAACAAAATCCACTGGAAGATCTATTTTCCCGAAGAAGTCCAACTTTGCAAGTATGTCCTACTTTGACATCGGCTTATATTCCTTTGCTGATTTGTGTTGGGTCTCCCACCTACGTGAAGAGAACAGGAGACTTGACCAAATACGGCCACTATTGCTATGTAGCACACTTTCCATGACCTGTGTCCAGAGAAGTGGCCTGGATTTGGAGAGCAGAGTTGTCCTTTCTGGGAGTCAAATTACAACTTATAGGAGCATCTGGTAATCAGAATAGATGACATTTCTCAAGGACTTAATGTGGACCTGCAACTGTACTAAGTATTGGACATTGATTATCTTATCTAATCTTCATGGTCTCTATTGTCCTTATTTTATAGATGAAGAAATTGAGGATTGAAGAGGTTAAGAAACTTGCACAGGGTGTGTGCTCACTTAGCGGGGTAGCAGGGGATCCAAAGTCAGGTCTGACTGTCCTGAACATTGTATATCCTTGTAGATGCTTGTTACTAAGAAGGAGGATGAGGAAGACTGGTGGTGACCACAAGATGTGATCTACTTCAACCCTGGAGCAGAATTCCTCCTCTTGATTTTAAACCCCAGAACATCTTCCTTTATATTTATGGCCACATGTAACAATACCAAAAACATAAATTGAAAATAACAATGCAGATAATGCCCATTATTTTTTTTAAAAGATTTTATTTATTTGAGAGAGAGGGAGAGAACACTCACTTTTCCCCAGTGGGTGGGGGAAAGGCAGAGGGAGACAGAGAAGCAGACTCCCTGCCAAGCAGAGAGCCCGATGCTGGGCTTGATCTCAGGACCTTAAAAGAATGACCTGAGCAGAAGGCAGACACTTAACTCACTGAGCTACCCAGGTGCCCCCAGATGATGCTTATTCTAAAACCACACCTAGCCACTTAAAGACCCTCTGGATTTACTAGAACACACACACAAAATAATAATTTAATGTACTTTACAGAAAAGCGTAAAGATCTACCAATTTCTCTTATGATGCAAGACCATTGAACATGTCCGAAGTCATGAGTGTTTGGAATTTATTTAGAAATATTGCTTCTTTGTAATGGTTGTAATTTTAATCAGACAATAATGTTTTCTGTTTAAAGACCACAGATGGTGGATAATGCAAAAACCACTTACATTTTGCTCGATGTGTGATTTATTTTATTTTTACACATAATTTTGCTTCTTAGTTAGCTTTGTATTGAATATTCCTTATTCAGACTACAAATCAATTTGTTTTCCTTGAGAGTAAAACAACCACATGTTAAGAAGAAGTAAGAGTGTAGGAAGTGGCAATAAACACACATTTCCTTTATAGATTATCTGGTACAGAAGCCTGAAATTGGTATTCTTTGAGGACAGTGAAGAAGTGTGCCCTCATGAAATTTGTGGTCTAGTTGTAGAGATAAAATGTGCACATGTAAGACACCTTAAATTTTGAAGCAACACATTAACAAAAGCAGAAAAGAGAAGATGTGAAACATAATTAGATATGAAAATAATAAGAATATGAGAAGACCAGAATGATTAGAACCAAGATATAACTAGTAAAAATGAAGATTTTTGAACTAAGCTCCTAGGCTGAAAAGCTTATAAAAGATAATCCCCAACACCTAGTCTATGTTAAATAAAAGTTGCTGCTTGATCTTTTTTTATTCATATTAAATATGCCAAGAGACATACATGGTCTTCTATTCATAGAGTGATAAAGTGAACTCTGTTTTTCCTTTAACAAATGGGAAAGGTTTTCAATATCTCTCTTGGTTTCTCTTTGAGAAATAAATATTTCAAGGCTCTTCCTAGGTATCTGAGGCTAACAATGCCATATGTAAATTGCCTTTCATCCCATACACGTTTGAATTTATTTGAGCAGAGGCGCCTGGCCATCAAAACCTTAATTTAATATACATCCTAGGATAAATAGCTATATCTATTAACTTATGCCAAGGTGAGGGGTTGGAGGACTCATGGCTGGTAAAGGAAATGTCCCTATACAATCACACACAGATAAAAATTGAAATAAACAACACAAAGATTATTTGAGCTACAGGAGAAAGTGAACGTATCATGGTGTTTTTCAATACAGAGTGACTTTCCCTTCATCTCTGTCCATAGAAGTTCAGAAATTAACTTCTTTACCAAACAACCTGCTTTTTTGCCGTGAATATGTCTCTCAACCCAGCCATCGCAAGTTCTCTTATTATATTTCCTGTTATAAGTGTCTTCAAATCCTAAACTGTAATCCTGGCGTGACTCAGATACCATGACCAGATCACTGGGAGAGAAATCCTAGGGGAACCATTTCTGTCCTCTGAACTTCCACTTAGCTCTTTTTGTTCTCTGTGCAAGAAACAGAGGCAAACCTGGATCTGAATCATTGTTATAGGTCAGCGTCAGCATACGGATCCCACATCATGAGAATACTCATTAGATTTCATTGACCACTACTGGAAATTGTCATAACAGAGCATTGGAGAAGGGGCAGTTCAGTAGGTTGGACTCCATAGTCTTAACGCACACACACAGACACATACATATACTCGGGCTCCTTCTCTTTCTCTCTCACTCAGTCACTCTAGCTCCATTTCCCCCCACCCCCACACTTTTTTAACATTCTGGATATCTGTCTACTATTTCTTTTGAACAAAATCTTTTGTCACTTTAATAACATATGTTTGAAAACCATTGTGCTGAAAGATGAGGTATAATGCCTTAAAAGTTGTCTTTCGACTTAACACTGCTACACTTAAAGTTGAATTCTCAATAGAAAATGCTGTATATCAATGAAAAGAAATACAGAGAAAGAATTAGTGTATCAAATAAGATGCATTCAAAACAAGCAAAATTAAAGGGTAGTATTATAGCAGGTCAAAACTCTTGATCTCTTATTTCTGAGAAACAAGAAACATGATCGAGAGACCGCACTTCTATCTTATTCAAAGAGTCTAAATCAAAATTCTTTGCATGAATTTAAGATTATGTAAGCATAAAATTGTCATCTCTTAAAACATATTTGTGTTTTCCAGGATTCTGCTCTTACGCCCACATAAAAGCACAAGAATGGGCTCAGTCTGGTTGTCTGGTTCTTTTTAAGTGTTATCTACTCTAAATGTGTGCTTTGTGTCTCATGTAGCCTCACTTGGATTGGATGCTGCCACCACACCAGTCCTCTTAGGGGAATCTGCCCTAGTCAATGGTAGGTAGCAGATCAACCTGAAGATACTGACATCTTTTATTCTAACCATTGTACAGAAACCAGACTCAGCAAAGAACTTTGAAACGAATCCATTTCATTTTTACCCCAGATGAGTGTGATATCTAACAAAAATAACTAGTTGAGCATTGCAGTTTCCAAGTGCACATTCATTACTTATGAGTTCATTTGCTCTCTTCCGAATATCCCCACACTATAAGCATTATCACATTCATTTTCTATTGTATTGAGACTGGAACAGGCTGGAGGCTAATTGGACAGAAACTCAGATTTTCTGACTCCAAATTCCCCACAGAGAACAAGCCCACTTCTGATTTAAATCTTGACTACACTTAATGTGGTGACCATTGAGCAATGTATGGAATTGTTGAGCCACTATGTTGCATACCTAAAATGAATATAACATTGTATATCAACGATGCTGCAATAATCAATGAATTAATAAAGCTCAATGTGCTTTCATGCAAGGCCAAAATCAAAATTTAGATCGGAGCACCTGGGTGGCTCAGTCAGTTAAGCAATGACTCTTGATTTTGGCTTAGGTCATGATCTCAGTGTCGTGAGATCGAGCCCTTGATAGGCTCTGTGCCAGGCATGGATCTGCTTAAGATTCTCTCTCTCCTTCTCCCTCTGCCTCTTACCCACTCTCTCTAAAAAAGAAAAAATATATAGATCTAATGAGCTCTTTAGGCAAAAATTGCCTCTCTATTTCTTTGACATACCATCTATAGAAGAGAGAGGAAAGACAACATTCTATTGTAAAGGTAGATGAATGTTTCAAGTCTGTTCTTGGATCCATGAAAACTTTTCACCAGTTCCTCCCATTAATTATTATAAATGGAGTCATGTGAATATGTATACACAAGAATAAATGTAAACTGAAAGCACCAAAATGCTTTCAAAATGCAGTATAAGGGTTTGGGGGCTCAAATGTTATTACACAATGATGGCAATTAAGTCATTAAAAGCAGTCTTATTTCATGGTGAGCAACAATTATCCTGAGCTGACTTATGTGACTGAGGAAGAAAAAGAGCCTCATCATTTATAGTTACAATGGATCTTTTAACTACATTGACTCATATATTCTAATTAGGCACTAGGCAGTTACATTTCATTGAGTTATTAATCTGTAATCATGGTCAAAGTAGTTGTGTGTGACATCACTTGCAGCTTAAAAGAACTTAGAAATTAAGTATCTAGTACTCAAGTTGAGAGCTTAGTGAGAAATGTTTATTACTTTATTTGTTATGCTTCTGAAAATGTGGTGTATATACACAATAACAGAAAAAATTTTAAAAGTACAAAATAATACATAATAAAATATGTGTACCAGATCACTTGGCCCTCATTCCCAGAGTTAACCACTGTTAAGTGCTTCTTATTTATCCTTCTAGACGGTGACTGTGTGTAGATAGGCACACATATATGCATATGTGTGTATTTCCTTTCTGTTTATCCAAATGGTAGCATACCACACAGATTATTCTACGTCTTGCCTTTGCCCTTGATGTGTCTTGCAAGTTAGCCTACTGAGCTTCTTAACACTTGAGAGTGTTCTTTTTATAGATGTATTATCAATGAGGTGTGCCCTACAAATGGGTTCTCCCAGCCTTTTGCTGGTATTTAAAAAATGCTGTATTGAGCATCACTGGACCCGTGCCTTTATGCCTTTATGCCTTTATGCCTTTATTTATGGGAAATAAATCCCTAAGTAAAATTTGTGACTCCAAACATGTTGTTTCACTAAGAATTTGTGACCTGATTTATTATTTCAACCAAAAGGTATTCAAGCAAGATTTATCATCATTAAGAGGGAATGGAATCAGGAGTGTTAATGATCTTCCTTCCCCAACACCACACAGAAATGAAGTGAGAGCCTTGATCAGGAAATGAGGTGTGCGCGCACGTGTGCATGCATGCGAGTGTGTGTGTGTGTGTGTGTGTGTGTGTGATGTTAGAAGGTCAGAAGGTCAGGATAATTTCTATCATTTGAGGTCTAGTTACCCATTAAGACCTCTGGGAGAAAAGCTATCAAAAGCAGTAATCCACAAAGCTTCTCTCTTCCTTAAGGCTTTACGGCTCCCACCACCTCCACTGCATGCTGGCATGAAGTGGATGAAATTATGGCATGCTGTAATATAGGAAGAGGTAGATAGTTAGGATAGATCTCTTTTCTAAATCATAAACAGGGATCTGTGCAGAGAAAAAAACTCCCTCATCCAGATTTGAGACTTCATATTTCTCAAGGGTATCCTTCGAGTCTTGAGAAAAGATAACAGGAAATTAGACATATCTGACACTTCTCCATCTTCGGAAGCAATTTTGTAGGCAGAGCCAAACTTTCCTGAAACACCCCACTCCAACTGTGAAACTCTCTCTGCTTAGCCAAGAATCCCCCGAATTTCAAGGTGCAGGAATAAAGGAAGGGTCTGGGTGAGCCTAATGTTTGCATGAGATAAAATGTAAAACCCATCTATTCTTTCTTTTCACATGCACACCAAAAATTAAAATTACCTAGCATATTTTTCTAGCCAACTGCCAAAAACCTGAAATGGAGTTGTTTTTTTTTTTTGTTTTTTTTTTGTCTTGCTCTCGATTGCTGATGCTGGCTTCCTTCAAGGCAATTCAGGACAGCATCTGGCTTACCTCATGTTCCACTGAAATACAGGTTCTGAAAAGCAGCCTGAAGATGACATTCTGGGAAGAGGAACTCTGTTCTGGGCGGCGGGGGAGGGACAGGGGGAGGTGGTGAGCGGTGTTAATGCAAATGTATTCCCTGGGTTTAGTCGCTGGCAAACCCATTCGACACCCAGCCATTTGAATCAGGGCCAGCAAGTTTGGCACGTCTTCCGCTGGCGGAGCACAAACCCAGCACAGCTTCCTGCTGCTGTTGGCATGTGTACAGCTGTCTTTCTTCATCTGACTCTCCACCACTGTGGCAGACTCAACAGGTGTTGCCAGGGACACAGTGTGTTGGGCAGCTGTCAACTTTCCATAATCATCTCTGTAGCATATCCCTTTCTATTCTCCCACCCTGTCTTCTCTCCCCCTCCACTCCCTGAACACCCCCAGACCATGTGGGCCTTTGCAAAGGGCAGAGGTAGGCAAAGATTCTGATCAAGGTCATCTGGAAGGAGAAAGCCTACCTGGGCCTCAGTTCAAGTGCGATAGGATTTTTCCAAGACACAGGCTTTAGGGGTCCACCCAATGATCCTTTCTATTCTAGTTCATCCTCAACTGTTCAGCCTCAGTTTCCTCGTCTGAAAAATGCAGAGACTATTTGCTGTCTATATCAATGAGATAGCATAGACAAAATACATAACGCTAAGCCCAGCTCTCAGTGATTCCTCACCTCCCCCAACTCTTCTTGAGTTTCATCCTAAAAACCCTAGGCTTTCACAACTGCCCTTGAATTCCAAAGATGTGAAGACTTCTCTGTTCTAGGGCTTCCCTCCCACCAAGGTTGGAGCCAGAAAACACACTGGCCCATGAGGTCTAGAGGAGATGTCAAATGGATGTTTCTTAAAAGCCAGGAATATACAGTTATTTATATCATAGCCTTGCTTATAATTCCAAATGTTGGAAATCCCTAAATGTCCATCAGCAACAAAGAGTTAAGTACCTGGACAAAGAAATGATGGCATTCTACGCAGCAGGTAAAATTAGATTAACTAATTAGATTAGACTCACTTCTACCTCATGAAACCCATTATTATCATCGTTACTTGCTGATGAGGAAACAGGGCATGGAGAAGCAGAACCCCTTTATGTGTACCAACACAGATCTTACAAACAAGGCTGCGTGCAAAAAGCAAGTTGGCAGAATAATACATGCATCCAATAATTGATGTGAAGTTCCAACATGCACAAGGAAATGTGTTAGTCACGAAGCCCATGGGTAGAAAATTATAAAGACAAGGACAGGAAGAATACGCACCAAGTTCATGGCATCTTTACTTCAGAGTGGGGGAAGGGGATTGGAAAGCACATACGGGGACCCTACTTGTAGCTCTCAGGTCCCACGTATTTTATTTTTAAAAGGATAGCGTGTTAAAATCAGATAGTTTTAGGTAATGCATACAATGTTCTTAAGTATGTTTGTTTTCCTTTGTACTTCACACCGTGAAACAATGTATATGCAGAAAAGAGCATAAAATACATCAGTAAGGTTTTGCAAATAATTATTAAGCAAATGCCATGTGATTGCCACCCAGGTCAAGAAAAAGAATGTAGGAGCACTTGAGGAGCACCACGGATTTCCTTTCCCAGCTGTGGTGGCTTCCTGTGCCCCTCCCAGCGCTCATCTCTATCCTGAGCGTGTGTTGCTCATGGCCTGATTTCTCCCCCATGATTCCACCCGCCCCGTGTCTGCATCCCCAGCAATGGAGTTCAGTGATCCTGTTGCAGAGCTGTAACAAGCGCGGTCGGTGTTCTTCTGTGGCCTTCTTTCTCGAAACGTTGTATTCATGAGACGCATGTGTGCTGTTCCTTGCTCATTGTCATTGTTGAATACACTTCCACATTTAGTTATCCTTTTCACTCTTGATTGACACAGGGGGTGTCATCTCTATAATTTTTAAGTTCAAATAAAAGGTAGCTACTTTGTCCAGTATATTGTGATACCCAGGAAAGAATATGTCCAGATACTTCCTCAGCTTATCTTTCAGAATGGATGAGAGTAGCTATCCTTGTTTAACCAAGAAAGACGTTTTCCTTTAGACTTATTATTGATTTCTTTTCTTTAGTTTCTGACTCACAAAGTCAACAGGTTGCTTTCCTTTGCTGCTTGATTTGCCTTTACCTTGTGAAGTTCTATAGTCCAGAGGGGACTGGCGAAGCCATAGTCTAACCCAAAGCCATTGTCTTACGCATGAGGAAACACGCGTTGTGCCCTGCAGCTCATTTTAAAATACATTTTAAAATACATTTAGTAGCTCTGAGACTTGTAGATGGTAACTTGGTCCCTGGAATAGAAGTTTTAATTGTTCTATTGTCTCTGGCTGCTGGTAAATCGTATGTTTAAGAATAAAGCTTTGCCAGCATTTCTCTGCAGGGCAAATCTACTCTATATGAGTCCCATACTGAATGCCACAAAGATGTTGCCAAACGTCTAAATGAATTTCCCCCCTCTTCATTATTAATTGCTATACAGCATCACTTTTAGAAAACCACCCCAGGCCCCAGTAGTGGGGAGGGACGAGCCCACGAAACCCACATTATTCTCCCAGTACATTCTAGTAATAGGGCCAACTAGCAAAGGCGTTTCTTTATTGTAAGGACCTCAGCAATGCCGTAAAAGGCATCTTCCTGCTCTCCAATATTGCCATTAATATGTAAAAGCTTAAGCTTGCTAAAGGGATTACTGTACATCCTATCTGATGGTAAACTGGCATTGCAATGATTACATGTATCTTTTTGTCATTTCCTCGTAAAACATCTTAACTCGTGAACAGTATAATTGGCCTCTTACTAATGTTAATGATTAAATCAGCGTAGATGTAACACTCTGCTTTAAATGGAAAGCATGTGTGCCATCTCCAGGGTCTTGAATGTATGCTTTACAGCATGGTCATTATATTCATTATATATGTGCACCTGTGTGCACACACATACGTACCCATATATGTTGTGTGTAGTAGATACAGATTATGGAAACAGGAAGCACAAATCTCACAAATGGGTCATTGAGTATGACAGTCAGTAGGACACCCTTACTTTCAACCTTCACGGACCCATATATTCCAGCTCCTGGAGATAAACTAGCACGTATCAGTCAGTGGTTCAGTGTATCTACTACTCCCCAGAATCCAGCACTCCAACAGTGCAAGAGGTTGCCCTTAGTCAACCAACACCTTAGCTGAGCCTTCAGCAGGCTGTCCTGCTATTGAATTAGGCAGGCTACTGTCGGGGGATAAAGTACATGGTAACACTTTGGTCGTGAGTCTATTGTCACTGTTCTTTCTTTCTTTCTTTTGGTTAAAAAAAAAAAAAAAAAGGCCTCCATAGCCCAAGGTAATTTGTGGGAGCTACAGTGTTGATGGGTCTGAAGGTAATGCTAGCAGAGGCACTGCAAACAGGCAAGGCAAACTCTTACCCAAAGTATACGTTGGCTCCTGTAAGATGAACTGCTGCCCCCTCTCAGGTGTCAGGGGTTAGATGTGCCTGAACGACCACCATGTGGCTTCTCTGAGGAATGATGGTGGGTTAAAGTTTCAGTGTTCAGCTCTGTAGGTGGTGGGGTTGGACTCAGCAGTAGCCGAAGCTAGCTCAGACTTAACGAGAGGGACTCACATGACATTGGGCCATGTACAGCCTCAATCTCTTCTACTATGATCACTAATTCTGGGTCATTTAGCAACCCCTCGGATGGCTAAGGAGAAAGGCTGATTAACATCCACTGGATGGGTCCAATTCTTCACCTGTCTGCAAAAAGCATCTTCTGTGGAGGTCGGTCCCAAAAGACTCAGGGGTGCACACATTTTGTGGCACACCTACAAGCTTTCTACCTACTTCTTCCCCAGACTTCCTTGTCAGCAGTCTTCCAGTTCTCTTCCTTCTAGAGCCCCTCACTAATCAGTCAAACTATTTGCCATGACCAGGAGCCCATGCACATACCACGTATATTCATCAGACCTCTTCTACCTCCACGCAGAGTGGACACAATGTACTTAGGATGCCTTAACTAGTAGTCTTCATTCCCTTCCTCCACTACTGATGTTCAGTTTCTGCTGGTGTAGGTGGTTGGTCCGATGGGATAATCCAGACTCTCATCTTAAGGGACCTGAGTCCCTGGTTATCATGTTCTTCTCAGGCCCTAGTCCTGCACTTGTCCATTGATAGTTAAAATTGGACATGGAAGCACCAGAGATACAGCAGTGGGTATACTGAACACCAACTGTGTTCTTCCCTGCCTGCTCCTGATAATTAACCATCTCATAGTGCCCTGCAAGTCAGACAGACCTCCCTTGGCACCACCCTGAACTTGTCGCTAGTTGCAGTAATTGTATGTACCTTGCTTCTGATGTTTAAGGACAGCTAACTATAATCCCTCTTTGTTCTCAGAGAGCCCATTTCTGTAACACCATCTCCACCAACATCCCTGACCTAAGCTGGGGAAGAGGACAGCCACCACTAAGCTGCTCAATGATGCTGGTGCCCCTTGCCTTCCCGCAGAATGTAGAATATATTGGCTGGTAGCAGTTTTTAGATTTAAGTAGTATATCTATCTTTGCATGCCCACTTCTTTGTGCCTTTTGAAACTTTCCTCTACCACCTGCCAGGCCAGTTCTGATACTTCTCCACTTAGTATGGCCATCCCTTTTCCCAAGCTTCTAGGAGCATTCCCAGCACTATATCAGCGCAGTCTCTGGGGTCCATTCTGGTCTATTAAATCTTATTTTGCAAGAGAGTACTTCCATTTCAAACTCTCCCTTACTTAATTTTAGGTTCTACTCTCTTGAGTCAGCAACTCCAGCAACCAGTCCCAAGCATACTACCCTGGCCATAGGGCCTTCTGTGTTTCGTCTCTCATTCTTACTCAGCCTAGCATATCCTCAATCTATGCTGAGATTATTGGTCTGGTTACCAGGAGGGGAGGTGGCGTGCTGGGAGGGAGGAAAGAGGGAGATTACATGGTCTTTCAAGGCACCTGCATGAGTTGAATCTTCTGCATGTTCTCCAATCAAGGGGTTCCACTACATTCTGACAAGGAGGAAGGCCCCCTTCTATAGGCTTGCTGGCTTCAGGGAATTTGGAAGGTCCATTTTCAAACATATATACCTACATAGCTCTATCTCAAATCACAGGGTCCCACTTGGACCTTGGTGTAAAGTTCCACTACTTTATGATAAAGTCCTGAGCCTGGCCCTCCATCTGTCTACACTTTGGCTGTAAGACGTTAGGGTCCACTGAAATGTTAACAAACAGGCCCTTTGGCTTCTGTGTTTTGCCTCAAATTAGGTATTGATCACTGACTGGAGCCTGATCTTTTCTCCTTTCATCTTATCAGTGGCTCTCAACAAAGCCATACAATTCCATGGTCTTCATAGAATCCTTTCTCACATGCCCCTTACACAATAGAGACATTGCACAAGACAGTACATCCCCCTCAACTGGTCCCCCAACCCAACTTACCACTGGTGAAAGTGCTAACAATTGTACTGTGACTACATGCTAGGAGCTAGTCATACTCTATATACTGCCAATGATGGAGTTATTGCTTGTTGGCTGGTGAGCTCCAGAATCTGTGTATTTTAGAGTCTGGTTCCTAGGACTCTTTGGCACCAAGTATCTTACATTGGGCTCTCTGGAAACCCAGTGAGTGGGCATAAACTTGGGTGAGGTATTTCCCTAAATTAGGCACATCTCTGAGCTGTTAGCCAACAGTATTGCCAATGGCAAGCTGCACTTGCTCTAGACAATGGCCCTAGGAGAGCACCACAGTGTCTGCTACAGATAGTTTAAAGTTTCCACCTGATCTCCACTGTTCCCCAACCCCACTGACCCCATCTGCTGTTGGGGAATCCAGTTCCAAGGCAGTATACCACTCACTGAACTCAGCATGGTTATACAATACAGCCACTACCAAGTTTATCAAAGATATGAGTGTCTCCCTCACCAGTGAATTTCTTATTATTAAAATGACGACAGTGTCCTTTAGACTCTCCCAGGGAATATAATCAGGTGACTGGTTATGAGTTTATGCATCAGAAGTATATCCTCAGATTTGCGCATCCTTGAGCCTTCTGACCCCTTCTTCTATGCCAAGGAACTTCTGCATCTCCACTTTGTTTCAGAAACCAGTTTCAAACTCAGAAGGAACAATCCCAATAAACTTTAGACTAGCTTTACAAGTACTCTAGGGTTTTGAATGTATGCTGAGTCCTGAGTTACAGGTGAAAATACCCATACCAATGAGTTTAGTCTTCTATTCCACCTCCTCGTCTAAAACCCTTGAGATCTTTTCTGCAAGGACTCTCCCCTTTCCTGCCAGTTCTTACTATTCCTTTGCAGATCTTATAGAAACTGAGCTAACAAAATTTATCAAGCCCAGGAATCAGTCATGGAAAACTGAGGCAAGGGTATGGTTGCTGGAATTGAGAACAAAGTGGAAAGTTGGTGACAAGGGAAGGTAAAAGCAGGAGCTGCAGTTAGCCAGATTTTACCATTCAGAGGAGGAAATATCTAAAATATGTCACCACCTTGAGATGACCTTCTTTCAGTGCTCACAAAAACTCACTTTAGCGAATATTCTCATTAGCCTTTCCACCCGCGCTATGTCTTCTCAGCTCTATCACTGAGCAGAAGTCCATTTAGCATAAATCAAGTACAGACTGGAGCTGGTATTGCAGCAAGAGCGACTTCAGATGCTGGCCTAGAGTTCCTTTATCTCCCCCAACTCAGAACTGAATTGGTTTCCGAGTCAACAAATGGACTGAGCCTAGATGGGGGTGCTCCGGGACATAGAGGCATTACATAGAATGCTTATAGTCCTGGGGTGGGAAATAAGATAGAGCCTCCATTTACTTCTCAGCAACTCTACTTAGCACTTAGGTGCTCTCAAAGTTATGGAGCTTGCTAAGTTTCAATTACCCACTCATTTGTAAATCGGGAATGATAACAGCCATCTCAGTGCACTTCGGTGAGGACTTAGTAAAATATTACATGTGGAGTACATGTGGAGTACTTAGAATCATGCCCAGTGATTAACCAGTACTCAGTAAGTGGCAATAGTAATGGCAGTGGTAGCTGTTCTTACTATTAGGGATGAAAATAAAGGAGTTGGAGAGCAGAGGACCAAGCTGTTAATTATAACTACTGCCAAGAGAATGGTAACCTCTGGCCAATGCAACAGAGGAACTCACAGGTCAATGCCAAGGGAAGCTGGGGAGAGCTATAAATTCCCTAGGGACCTAGGCAACTTCAACAGCCCCATAGCAGATGACAGAGCATGGCAGCAGAGTGGTAAGCACCACAGAACCACAGAGCACATGTCAGGAGTCCCAGAAGAAGCAACTCACATGTAATGAGCCTTGCTAAATTTAAATATATATGCAAAATTGGCAGGGAGGCAATAGCCGAGTTAGGTAGTTTCATACATGGTGGGCTTGCAAACCGATATAAATCCATTGGAAAGTGGTTGAGTAATCTATTAACCATCATAAAATGCTCACGACCCAATAACCCACTTCTGAGAATGTAACCTAAGAAAATATTTCCAAATATAGAAAGATCTCTAAGTGTAAAAACTAATTCTGTCATATATCATATTATTTATAGTAACAAAACATCAGAAGGAAACTAAATGTTCAACATAAAGAGATAATGATATAAATACTCATGCCAATTATATGAAATATCATGCATTCATTTAATATATGTATCAAGTATTTATAATAACATTAAAATAAAACCTTCATGTTAAATAAAAAAATAGAATACAACTGTGCACATATATTTTAAGGAGTATATAAAAAAGAAGCAAAAGCTTACTCAGGAAAACTACGGGAAAAAAAATCCACATGTCCTATGAACCTTCTCTGTAAGGTCACGAGATATTTGACTAATGAATGGACGTAAGTGAAGGACTTAATGTCCTAAAATCAGAACAGGAAACAGGTCTCTTCTCTTGTCCCAACACCAAAGGCAGGGTAGCGGCTGCATACAAAACTGTCTTAGAAAGGATTCTAAACCTTGGGTGTGGCTCGACTGGAAAGAGGATCAGGATTGATTGGTAATGTCTGCCATGGGCAAATTTGAGAACAGTGGTAGAAGTTGCTCAGAACATTTGCAATCCTCAGGTATGAGTCCTTTTCCAGAACATTTGCAATCCTCAGGTATGAGTCCTTTTCCAGATAATCACTGTAGCATAAGAAATGTGCGTTACCAAGTGAGGTTGTTGTGAAGGAGATCCCTCCACTGAGAAGAAAATAGAAGTACATGACCATTCAGGGGAGAAGGTTCATTCCAGCCCTGAGAATCATGAGTGAAAATATTTTAGGCCCTCACAGGGTTAGCAAGGGAGAAGTCTTGGGGAAACTGAGAGCAGTAAGAAGGTTTTGGAGCCCCTCAAATATCACAACAGGTTACTTGATAGACTTGGCCCATAGGCCATCCAAACAGAACGCTATGATTATGGATTCTTCACTTGGCCCATCATTCCAAAAGAAAAGTAGATAAAAGCAATTTCATACGACAGTTCTGAAGAAGCAATTTGCTTGTAAAGATCATGCCTGGAGCCTATCAAATTGCAGGTGTATTTGTATATCAGGTTTCACTGCTTCCTGACCAGGCAGTAATCAGTCTGTACACTTGACCCAACCTGAGAGTCTCTGAACGTGAAACAGGGAACCCTCCAGCATCCCTGAAGTTATTCATGTCATTGATATTCTTACCACTCCAGTCAGCATCAAGTTACTCAATTGAGCATAAATTTTTCCCTCTAAGTTCAGTCAAAGGTTAACCTCTTCAAAAGAAACTGTCGAAACCTGACATCATGTTTGGTTTGCATGAAATGTACAAACGTGCTCCCCACATTAAGTCTTCGGGGTCAGGGTGGAATCAACACGCATTTGAGTTCTGAGCAAAAGCTGGCCTGTGGCAGCTTGCTTGGGAAGTGAGGCTCACCGCAGCAGGTAAAACACAACAAACAATGTGACTTAAAATAATTAGTTCCCATGCTGAGCAATCCATACAGTTTTCCTACACCAGGTGCTTGAAGCTTTCTTTTAGATTTAAAAAAAAAAAAAAAAAATGGACTGATGAGCTGGGAGAGGAGGCTTGAGATACAAGTTGAGAAAGGAGGCTGGACTTTTCTGGCATATTATAAAGCAGAGCTGAGAAAAGCAAAAGGCCATATGAAGCCAAAATTTCCTGTGAATAATTAAGTTTTACTCCATCTGGGTGTCTTTCAGTGGTCTAACCATTTCAGCCGGAAATTTTGTTCTGTTTCCCAGTGCTCTCCAGTTGGGAGAGCTTGCTGTGATCTTTGTTACTACAGCCAGTATTTGTTTGGGTACTAAGGACAAATAAAGTTTTGGCAAAAATTTCCCCAGGCCAAAAGCTCTTGGGGAATGTTAGCATTTGCCCATTGAGCTTTATTTGCCAAAAACATTTGGATGAGTGGGACAGCCAAAGCAGCCAGAAGTATTTTTGCCTCATGACTCATTTTAACCAAGAGCTGTCAGGCCCAAACACACTCAGAATTAGAACATGAAGTACAAATACATCTGGAGAATTGTGATGACCCAAATATATCTCAGGTTTCTAGAAGATACTTATTGTAAGGGCAATGATGTAAGTTACATTTCAGGTTCCCCATGAAACAAGGTCTTGCTTTTGCTTTTACTTTTTACAAAATAGGAATCTCTGATGGCAAGTAGTGCTGTTCCTTGACGTGTCGCAACCTACGTCTATTTTATGACTATTCGGAAATTGCTAGCTTCCAAACATAGTTCTTACACAGGAAAAGAATTAATCTAGGTCATCCTTAATTTAATAGAGTTTAGGAGCCCTGATGCCCATTCAGTTAATTAATATTGGAAAAAGAGTCCAAATATCAGCCATTTGTAAAAGCTCCTCAGCCTGATGAACAGAGAAAGATAAGCATTTCATTAGCGCAATGACCACTTGCATCTAATTCTTTGATGTGCCCTAGGTAAGCAACTCCGAATGCCATTACAAGGGCATTCTTGGAATACGGTTCCCAGCTGTCATAAACGGAAATGGCTCTCATGGCTTGTTTTTATTTTAATAACTTAATTCAAATAGATTCTGACTAAATCGACTGCATTTTCATATGAAAATATTGAGCAAAAATTATGCATCAGATAAGTTTTTCATACCACCTTGGTGCTCAGAGGTTAAGGTATTTAGAATTTCAGATACCGAAACTTGCCCTTGGGGAAGTCCTTCTATGATAACAGAAAATCTCAACAAACTTGGAGTAATGGAGCGCGTTTAAGCCTGTTCTCCATTTCAATCCATCTGATGCTTGGCTCTAGCTGATTTTCTCCTGCAACAAGACTTTCTAGTTTTAGAATTCCTCCGCTAGTGAGCGGAGGAATAATAATCTATTCTAAAATAATCCATTCCATGTTGGAGAGTTGTAGCTTTAAACATCTTTTTACATACATTAAGGGCACCTGGGTGTCTTAGTTAAGTGACTGCCTTCGGCCAGGTCATGATCTCAAGGTCTTGGGACTGAGTCCCACATCAGGCTTCCACCTCAGCAGGGTATTTGCTTCTCCCTCCCCCCTGCTCATTCTCTCTCTTGCTCTCTCTCTCTCCCATGCTCTCTTTCTCCAATAAATACATAAAATCTTTAATTTTTTTTTAACATGCATTTGCTCCAAACCTTCTTCCCTGTGATCTCCACCACTTCATCTACGCACTATCTTGTGGAATCACGCTGAAATTCCCCTTTCTCAGGATAATCATCCATAATGTCTTTCCTCAGAGTTTCTCTTTTCAAGACCCCCTATTCCCATACCTCTCTTCTGGTTCAAACCCTACCACCTCCTTAGCTGGCTGACCTTGGTAAGAGAGCTGGTGTCATTTTAAGTAACAGATTGTTTATCAGTTTTTTCTAGTGAGAACCATAAAACCAACAACTTGCAGGACTGTCGTAGGACTACATAAAGTATCAAATGCAGTATATGCCTGATAAATGTTGGCTTTCCCTTCTTATCTTCAAGTGAGACACCCATAACCAAATGAGATGAAATACAGTGTTTGGGACACTCTCCTTCACATCATGGGCCAATACCTTCACCGAAGGCTGGTGTTTTCTGCAGCTGTGTCACACGGATGACTAATGTTTTGTGTTATGGACTGACTGGTGTCCCTCTAAAATTCATATGTTAAAATCCTCACATCTAAAGTGACTATGTTTGTAGAGGTCACTAAGGTTAAATGAGGTCATGGGGGCCCTAATGGGATAGGATTGGTATCTTTATGAGAAGAGGAAAAGAGACTAGCTCCTTCTCTCTCTATGTTCAGAGAAAAGCAGTGTGAGGCTGCAGTGAGAAGGCAGCCATCTGCGAGCCAGCAAGAGAAACCTCACCAGAAACTGAATTGGCAGATACCTTGATGACAGACTTCTAGCCTCTAAAACTGTGAGAAAATAAATGTCTGTCATTCAAGCCACCAACTCTGAGGTATTTTGTGACGGCAGCCTCAGCAGACCAATAGAAGTTATCTGTTGTCAATCATCTGTCATGTCTACATTTTCCCTCCTCATATGTGGCTGTGAAGCCATGTCTACTTAATAAACCTGAAGCATCATGAGAGACAAAGAGATGGGGAGACTTGCTCTTCATGAAGGCAAGTGCTAGACACCACCTTTTAAATGCTTCGTGAAGAACTCTTTCCATCAAATTTGACAGAATCTTACCCAGGGTTCGTGTCAGCTCATCACGTTACAGTTGGTAAAAGGACACAATTATGAAAATTTGGAATCATACTGGCTCATCTCCAGGCTTCTGAAACCTCCTTATCTCTTTTTTTTTTTTTTTTAGTCTCTCAGGAATAATAATAATAATAGCAACCATTGCTAGGCATCATGCTCTGTGCCTCAGTTTTCTCACCTATAAGATGTGGATGATAGTAATAATCCCTGTCTTCTAAAGCTGCATAAAGATTAAGTCATTTAGCTAAAGTCACATAACTAATAAGTGGGAGAGGCCAGATGCCACCTAGTTATAGGACCTTGAGCAAGTTACTTGACCTCCTTATGCCATAGTCTCCTTATCCATAAAATGAAGACAACAACAGTACCTACCACATAGAGCAAATATGAGGATTAAATTATTTAGTATGTGCAAAGTTCTTAAAGTACGCACACTGTCCTATAAATCACGAAATTCAGGCCTGGCCTGAGGCCTCGGCTAGAACCATCAGCTACCTGAGGGCAGGAGACCCTTTGTCTTATTCACTGCTCTATTCCCTACTCCCAGTGTGTTACCTGACATGCAACAGTCATTCCCTGAGTATTTGCTGAATCAGTCAATGGCAGGTACCCAGTAGATAAAAGTTGTGAAAGAAAGGTAAAGAAGAAGAGAACAGAAACTGGGTAGGGGCTTGAAGTTCCTTTTATCTCCACCTACTAGGCTTCCAGTTTTCTCATTTCTTACGTTCTTTCTATGGGCCAAAGGGTGTTTCTGGGAAATCCCTCCCTCACTGGAGAGGGACAGCAAGTGGCCCAGTCATGTACTCTATGCCTTCCCAAACTTCCTCTCAATGTCCAACCCCTCTGTGGTCTTTCCTGTTGAGCTAAAGTGCCGTGAAGACTGGGGTCTTACTCATTCTGCTTTCCCTTGGGTCTCCAGGGCCCTGCCCATAGAAGTTGCTCAATAAATAGTTGTGGGGAAAAAAAAAAAAAAAAAAACAAGAGAAGGCGGGAGAGGCCAGGATGAGGAAGGAACCTAGAGAGAGAAGAAGGGAAGGAGGGAAATAATACAGGGTCTCTGGGAAGTTCTGTCTGGGAGGAAGGGTGCTCTGGTGGAAAAAGCAAGGAAAGGAATGACGTAAGAACAGAGCAGTTGGTATATAATTCATCTAGACTGAGACACCTGAATTTATTCTAATCAGTTATCTCCAATGTTTGAGACACCTGAATTTATTGTAAACAGTTATCTATTCTTTGATATTTACCTCAGTGTCATGGGTTTAAGTTCCTCATCGCCAATGTTTGATCTCCTTTTCGACCTGACGATGATCATGTTCCCTGATTCTGGATTCGACCAAAAATGCACATGTGGCCTGAAGATTAATGATGCAACACATGGCATAAACTCTGCTCCCCATGAGAAATGCCCTAGAGGAGTGCAGAGATGGGGAGGATTATTGTACACCTGGGAGGTCAAGAGAGTCTCCAGGTAGGAGGATGGAAAAGCCAGCCCAAGACAGAGGCAATGGAGGCATTGACCGAGAGCCAACAAAGGTGAGGAAACACGGACCTCAATCCTCATCCCAGAGGATGACACCCAAGGACAAGTTTATGATTGTGAAAATGAGATAAGGATGTGAAGCATGGCTAATACTGGGCATTACTTTGAGCCGAAAATTGTGTTCAATGGTTAATGATATATTAACTTCTATTGATATATAGTATAACTATATATAGGTATGTATGTATGTATATACCATATATAATAAGAAGGGACTGTGTCAGGGTCGCCTGGGTGGCTCAGCGGGTTAAGCCGCTGCCTTCAGCTCAGGTCATGATCTCGGGGTCCTGGGATGAAGTCCCTGCTTGGCAGGGAGCCTGCTTCCCTCTCACTCTCTCTGCCTGCCTCTTTGCCTACTTGTGATCTCTCTCATCAAATAAATAAATAAAATCTTAAAAAAAAAAAAAGAAAGAAAGAAAGAAAGGGACTGTGTGAGAGAGGGGTGAGCTAATTTGCCTGCGATCATTCAGTGTATATGTGGCAGAAGCAGGGTATGAGGATATGAGGATATGGACCAGGAGCAGAGACCCGCCATGGTGGCCACAGCGCCCGTGGGCCAGCATTGGCTGAACTGGGGCCTGAAAACAGACCAGAGCCCCCACATACTCCAGAGCCTCTTTTGGGTGACCTTTCAAACATTTGGAACTGATCATTCAATGGTTCAAAACAATAACCACCACCAAAAAACCCCACAAAAAAACCAAAAAACCCCAAACCCAAGCAAACAAACAAACAAAAAACCTTCCAAAAAAGGCAGTACTATTTGGATATGGATTTTAAGCCTTGTCGGAGTAGAAAGGAGGTTTTTAGCAATCACAGGTCAATCTTTATTTTAGAGGACAGAAATGAGTCGGCCATGTCTTGGTGGCCCACGGCCACATATGGAGTCAGCCGCGTCACATGGAACTCGGGCGCCGGAAGTCTAGCCGGGCATTCTTCCACATCACCACACTCATGCAGGTGCCTCCAACAGCTCTCTGCTCGGTTGCCTTAACTTTTCTAAATTACTAAACAGGATGGCTTATCTATGGATTTCAAATGAGCTATATAGAGGTGAAGTATATCCATCTTAATTTCCACACGGGCTGTGTTTTGGACAGATATTTAAAATTCCGAACGAGGTTGCATCCTGGCGACGTTCAGCTAGATGGAAACAGAAGCAAACAAACAAAAGGAAGGCTTTGGAACTGACCTCACAGCTGCAGGGGGAGAATGGCTTTGAGGCGGTTAGTCCCAGCGAGGAAGGGTGAGGAGAAGCCGCGTGTCTACACCCTCCACATACATATTCAGACGCTTTGTCAAAAAAGCTCAGAGCTGGAGCATTTCAATTAACAAAGTGGGATGGTTTACCTGATAAAATGCTCCCTGTGTGAGTGTAATTACATATTTATACCCCACAGAGATTTTTTAATTTCTGTTTGGTTTGTTTGCCTTGAAAGTGTTTGTCCCTGGAAGTGTTCTTGATGTGCAATTTTAAAGCAGTATTGGCCAACTGTGTGGCTTGTTTTCATTTTAGATTCATTACAGTTTGAAGATGATGCGTTTCCCCCTGTCTACACACAATATCGATACTTGCACAAGAAGACAATGCATCAAGGAACAGGAAAAGCATTAAAGGAATACTGTCAAGTACCTGTCTTCTGGTTCTCCCCTAGTACTGCTCTCTTTTTCACCCACCCGAGGCTGCTAATTGAATCTAAATGCTTGACAATATGTTTTCTTTCTTTGCAAGTTTCCTTGTTTCTGTCTTCTGTTCGGAAAGCCTTTCCTTCATCCCTCTCCACCCTCCCCATCCGCAGAGCAAAGAAAGCTGAAAGCATGGAGTTCCTTTCTGTGGCTCTCCTCCCCTCCCTTTCCTGATGAGTACACAAACACACACATACGGACTGCCAGTTAATTGGGGTTGCTTTCATTCCACCACCAAGCGGCAGAGCCCCCGCTATGTCCTGGGTACCACTGATAGGCTTTGGGTATACAGAGATAAGTCTTAGTCCCTGATGTCACCGATCTGTGCGCTAGCAGAGAAGCCAGGTGTGGAGAGAAGCAATTACAGCCTCGCAGAGCAAGTGCTGTAACCAGGCTATGCAAGAAGTACAGTGGTGGCATCATGGACGTGGAAATTAATTCTGCCCAAGGCAGGCTTCATGGTGGAAGAGGTGGTCCCCCCACAAACTTGAGAGCTTACCAATTGCTCAGACCACTGATAAAGCCCTGAAGAAGACAACACGGTCCTTGAATTCATTCTCCTAGGAGGAAGCAGACATTAAGGAAGAGAATAAAGAAGATAATTGCAGATTGTGGTAAGTGGTGTGAAGGGAATAATGATAGAGACGTAGGCAAGGCCTCTTTGAGGTAATGTTTAAGTTATGACCTAAAAAAGGAAGAATGACAAGGAGCTATTCACATGCAAAGCTAAGGGAAGAGCAAGTACCAGGCCCAGAAAGAGGCTGGAAGAGGCAAGAAGCATTGGGGAGGTAGGTCTTGCCGGGTACAGCAAGGTGGACAAAGCAAGGGACTTAGCTGGAACCAGGTCCCAGAGAGCCATCGAGCCCATGGTAAGTGTTAGGTAAATTTTTTTCTCAGAAATAGAGATCAGGGTGCCTGGGTGGCTCAGTGGGCTAAATCATCTGCCTTTGGCTTAGGTCATGATCCCAGGGTCCTGGGATCAAGTCCCTGCATCAGGCTCTCTGCTCAGCAGGGAGCCTGCTTCCTCCTCTCTCTCTGCCTGCCTCTCTGCCCACTTGTGATCTTTCTCTGTCAAATAAATAAATAAAATCCTTAAAAAAAAAAAAAAAAGAAATAGAGATCAAAACCATGATGAGATATCACCTCACACTTAATCAAGAACGGCTATCACCAAAAAGACAAGGGATAACAAGTGCTGGCGAGCGTGTGGAGGAAAGGGAACCCTTGTGCAGGGTGGGCGGGAATGCAAAATGGTGCAGCCACTGTGGAAAACAGTATGGAGGTTCCTCAAAAAAATTAAAAATAGAACTGCCATATGATCCAGCAATCCCTCCTCGAAGTAGATATCCAAAGAGATATCTCGAAGAGATATCTGCCCTCCCATATTCATTGCAGCACTATTCACAACTGCCAAGATATGGAAATTACTTAAATGTCCAACATCAGACAAATGGTTGAAGAAGGTGTAATCTATATAAATATACAGCCATGAGACAGAAAGACATCCTGCCATTTTCAACAACGTGGACGGGCCTTGAGAACATAATGCCAAGTGAAATAAGTCCCACAAAGAAAAACAAATACTGTATGATCTCACTTACATGTGGAATCTAAAAAGTTGAACCCATAAAAACAGAGGACAGTGGTGGTTATCAGGGGCCAGGGAGTGGGAGAAATGGCGAGATGCTGGTCAAAGTAAAAACTTCCAGGAATAAAATGAGTAAGTTCTGGGGTTATACTGTACAGCATGGTGATTATGGTTAATAATACTGCGTTATATACTTGAAAGTTGCTAAGAGAATAGATTTCTTTTTTAAGATTTTCTTTACTTATTTGACAGAGAGATGAGAGAGCACAAGCATGGGGAGGAGCAGTGGGAGAGGGAGAAGCAGGCTCCCCGCTGAGCAGGGAACCCAATGCAGGCTCCATCCCAGGACCCTGGGATCATGACCTGAGCCGAATGCCTGAGCAGATGCCTAACTGACTGAGCCACCCAGGCGCCCCAAGAGAAAACAGACCTTAAATGTTCTCACCACAAAACGAAATGGTAATTATGTCATGTAAAGAGTATTAGTCGACACCATGGTGATAAACATTTTGCAATGCCTAATGTATCAAAGCAACAAATTGTCCTCCTTAAACTTGCACAATGTTATTTGTCAGTTATATGGCAATAAAGCTGGAAAAAATTTTAAATTACAAAGGTTTTATTCCCAGAAAAAAAAAAAGTCATTGAAGAATTTCAAACAAAAGAATGACATGATTTAGGTTGTTAAAAGATCAGTTTGGTCATTTTACAGAGAATGGGTAAAGGAACAATAGTTGAAATGATAACAAAATTGAGAAGGTAACTTGGTTAATTCATTGGTTAACGTCTATCCTCTCTAATAGACTGTAAGCTCCAGGAGGACAAGAGCAATGTAGCAACATACGTGGTAATGTCCAAAACACAGTAGCAACTCAAGAAATAATTAATGAATGAACAACTGGCACTCTGAGTCAAAACCAGCCTATGCAAAGGCAAGGGAGCTGACTGACTTTACTGCTCGTCACGGACCAGAATACCATCATTCTGAGAGATGGAATTTGTGCAATGAATTCAGCCAATGGCATTCCCATACTTGCCTAGGAGGAAACAACCCTGCCCTGGGCTTCGCTCGTGCAGCTCACCCCATTCACTCACGTTTAGCAGGATGCTCAGGGGAGGATGCTGTCTGCAGGAAAGAAACAATCCACCCATGAAGTTGTGTTGGCCAAGGAAAGACAGTAATTGGTCCCACTGAATGCCCAGCACTGGGCAGTGGGAAAGAATGAGACCAAAACACGAAAAGAAGAAATACACTGTTAAGAGATGTAGAGAGACCAGAGCAGGCTTCACCATTGAGGTCCTGGATCCAGCGATGTCTGCCTTCCAGGTAACACGAGCAGATTTTTGGGGATAATCTAATTGAAGTTGGAATTCTTTTTATTACAACCAAAGAGTTATGATCGGCTACTATCCCTGACTTCATCCAATTCTCCTGCTCTGGGAATCTAGAACAGAAGCAGTTTGCTGGTAGGCAGAGAGCATCAGTGGAACATTTGGAGGTCAGGTTTCAACTCTAGCTGCAAGCCAGGGAGACAAACATCACACAAAATTATGTGGATTCAGTCTTTGTATTAGGTCTCTGAATTTCTGGCATTCTATACTCACAGGCTGGCCTCTTTCATCACAGCCAGGAGAGCCACATACAACAGCACATCCATGGAGGCCCTTTGCTGATTACTCAGAATATTTGGGCTCTGAGTCATTTCTTAGGGTATCACCATTAAGTGCAAGAGTATAACCGCTGTTTTGAAATAATTGTGACAGCTCACGGTCAAGGCCCGTCCTCTGGGAGCCACCATATTGAGATTCTGCCCCTGACTGTCATCGCGATCTCGAACAAATTACCCTCTGCTGTGTGCCCCTTCTTCCCATAATTTTCCTAAACTGTTTTTTTTTTTTTTTACCTTTTAATTTCCCTTCAAATGCAGTGAACATGCCATTTGATGTTCCAATAAGCTCCCACTGCGTATTACGGAGTCAAGCTGAAGGTTTCCTCACTATCCATTGTTTACAGACATAAAAATAATCAGCAAAATAAAAACATATGCCAAAGAGGAGAGAGCTTTGCTTTGGGTTGTATTGTGAACCAGACAAGGGGCTCCTCCTCATCACATCTTTATACAATGGGCCTCAGGATTTAGTTTGAATTTAGATGCTGAGGACTCATAGAGGATAAGGCACATTCATATATGGACATTGAAACACCATCTTCTACTTTCCTCTTGGTATCCAGGCTATGATGTCATTTTAAATAGTGGTGTGTGAAGTTCAAATGCTTGAGATGTTTGCTGTATAAGTCAATCAATAATAATAATAATAATAATTGCATATTTATCCACTAGGCTACCTGGAATATAGTCGTGTTATTTTACTCAGCATTCAGGGAAATGCAGGGTTTTCATTTTCTCTCTCTTTTTGGAAGGAAGCATACTGCTGAGACTATTAAGGAAAATGCAAATCTCCTGGCTGTTTGGGAAGGCTCCAAAAGAGTGAAAGTGAGCAGTTGTTACCAGCAGTGTTTGGATGAAAATGTAAAATCTTTGTCTTTAAAAATGTTTGTTTAACTGAGGAGAGTTTACACAGCTTGTAGAGAATTATAGTGGAAGAAATTACATTTCGATTGTACCGTCATCAGTTTTCTCCACCTGCCAGTTGTCCCCATTGTAGTCTGCTGGGGCATTAGTGATGCTTAAAATGATCAAAGAAATGATCAGAGAGAAATAAACACACACACACACACACACACACAGAACCGTTCTTAAAGATGGTAAAGAATAGATTTAGTTCAAAATGGGAATTTGCATCCCTCCTGGGCCACACACATTCAGAATAATTTCTTCTAAAATGAATTTGTCAATCAGATGAACATTCTACTTTCCCCCTGCCCATGGCTAATGAACAAGGCAGAGAACATTTAGAAAGTTCCTCAAACACTGGCTCTTTGGCAAGCACAGAACTCTGGACCTTGTACATGCTCAGTAAATATTCTTTGACTAAATTTTTATTTTTATTTTTATTTATTTATTTTTTTAAAAAAGATTTTATTTACTTATTTGACAAAGAGAGATCACAAGGAGGCAGAGAGGCAGGCAGAACGAGAAGGGGGAAGCAGGCTCGCTGCCAAGCAGAGAGCCCAATGTGGGGCTCCATCCCAGGACCCCGGGATCACGACCCAGGCCAAAGGCAGAGGCCTTAATCCACTGAGCCACCCAGGCGCTCCAAAGTTGACTAAATTTTTAAAAGGAATGTTTACTTAAAATAGTGATCAATTAGTGACTAATGATCAGTTAATGGATTTGTTTAAGTTCTTTTTGGGAAAAAACTCTACTTGAAGCAGAGGTAAGGTAATGCACATCTAGGTTTCTTTGTAACATTTTCCCCCAGACGCTTACCTTCAGCCAACCCTGGATACGGACACCACAGGTAAACACCAACGAATAATGGGTGAGCCAGAATGGAACAGAACGGCCCCTCTGTTCCAAGTTTCTAGAATCTAGTCATGATACTCTCGTTAACACTCTCTTCCTTTCATATTAACATAGAAGCCATAAATCCCGGAAAGTGTATCTACTCCTTATCATACTGAGATGATAATATGACCAAAGGAAGGATACAAGAATACCACAGCAGTCTGTCAAATTACAATTTATGAGGCCTCTGTTGGTTCCTAAACCAAACCGTTGGGTTCATGTGGGGAAGCTTTTCTTTAAAAAGTTCAATATTCTTGGGCCCACCCTAAAAAAAGAAAGAAAAAAAAAAAAAACCCTGAATATTGGTGACACCGGAGATTTATTTTTTTTAAAACTTTCTTTCTTGAGATTGGCCACATCGGGGATCTATTTCTTCACATTGTGACAGTGGGGTCCCTAAGAAGCATCTCGGCACAGGGAACATTTAGATGGGAAACAAGAAGACAGGGTTGTCTTCCAAGAAGACCTTTGGTTTCCTGCTAAGCAGATGCTTAGCCGACTGAGAGCCAGATGACGAGATTCTAGATTCACTCACTTGACATTGCTGGCTCTGCAATGGCCGGGGAAACAACTGAGTTGTTTTGAAATAAGCACCTTTCTACTCTATCAAGGTCAGACCTTTTACTTGATGTACTTAACTAACCATGTAAAATATTACATCAGCAAGCCTACGAGGCACTTAGAGATATATTCACATTTGCATAATGTCCTCTGTAAGTTAGTCTTTGGTCCTTAAGGGTGTTTAGAATAACTGCATGCAAGAATATATTTAATCCAATCTCATTTTAGCTTTTGCTCTTTTAAGATTTCAAAATTAATAAATCCTCCTGATACTCCAAATTACCATGAGCTTTTATAAGCATAACTTTGTAACTTTAACCCATTTATGAACATACCCCACAGGCAAATGTACTAATGAATAAGAAATAACATTAGAAGTTTAAAAGATGGTCTCTTTATGAAGTAATGTAAGAAAATCCTGTTAGCTGGATCAAGTACAAAAGTGCGATTTCTTAAAAAATAGAAAAGCCGTCACAAAATTACATGTAATTACAATAACCAAAGGATAGAAAGTAAGAATAGTTGAAGTACCATGCATTATTTAACTTAGTACATGTTATCGCTTGCTTGCATATGGATGAAAGCGGGAAGAAGGGGACTGACAAACTCTCTGCCTGTGGCTGCAGAAATTGTGGTATTTGTGCCTGACTTCCCGGTATGTGAATTCTTGGCCAAACCTATCAACACACCTGACAGGTAGACTGTGCTTCCAGCAGCTTCGGTCATGACCTGCCAGCCCCCTCTCTGCCTTCACACCGTTCTCCCTGCCTGTCTCCTTAGAAGAGGCCTTTACTACAGAGTAAAGGCCAGGCCAGCTGTCTCCTTCCGAGCCAAAAGAAATGCAAAAATCCAGCTTGATCAACAAAGTAGACTTCTCCATTGACCGGGCAACAAAATGACGAGCCACAGATAGTCATTATGGCATGCTTACAAGGGAACTGTCAGCTTTCAAACCATTCTGCAGTGATTTTGCTCACTACAAAAATATCATAACTATCATATTGCCAAAAGGCCTATGACACATACCTCTACTTCACTGATTAGGACACCCGGACACCGGGGGGATAAATCACTTCCCGATGTCACACAGTCGGTCCCTGCCTGCGCAGAAAATAGAATTTAGATTTGCCAAGATTCCAATCTCCTATTGTTTCCTGCAATGATATCCAAAAAGAGGATGGAATGTCACCATAAAGAATTTGAAAGGAATTTTGTGAAGAACAAGAAATTATATTATTAGATAAGCTAAATACAGAGCAGGTACCCAGCCTGTGGACTGTCAAGGGTCTTGAGTATTACCTGTGGCTGAGATCACCAGGAGTAGTTGGCACCAGGGAAGGTGGAGAAGGTGGGATCCAGGGGATGGGTCCAGATGGGAAAAGTGGAGGCTGATTCTGCAGGCCATTCCTGGAAGAGACACTCTTACATTGCCGACAACCTCTCTAGAAAGAACTTTGGCAATCAAAAGTTTTTTTAAAAAAATCTTTTTTTAAAAAAAGATTTTATTTATTTATTTGACAAGAGAAAGTGAGATTGCAAGTAGGCAGAGAGAGAGGAGGAAGCAGGCTCCCTGCTGAGCAGAGAGCCCGACACAGGCCTTGATCCCAAGACCATGAGATCATGACCTGAGCCAAAGGCAGAAGCTTAACCCATTGAGACACCCGGGTGCCCCAAAAGTTTGTATCCTTTATGTTTAAGTAAAACAGAAACATGGATAAAAATATATGTTGAAAAGCTAACTGCAGACTTGTGTATATGGTGAAAAATTAGGAATAGTTTAAATATCCAGCAATAGGAAAATAGTAAAGTAAATGATGGTAATTTCCTGGGATAAAACATTTAATGTCATGGGCAAGGGCTTTCTCTATAAAATTGAATGAAAAAAAAATCAATTTAATGAGATGATCTCCAATGAATTACATTAAAATGTTAATAGTGATTTTATCTCTGAATGGTAGGGCTATGATGGGGTTTATTTTCTTGCCATTTTTGATAATTTCAAAATTCTCTAGAATAAGCATGTATTACTTTTATAATCAGAAACACAATGAACTTTTAAAAATTGACACACTGTGTTCTTTTACTCTGTTGATGGAAAGGTGGATTAGCATGATTTAGAGTGTAGGAGTATTTGTAAGGATAGTTCACTGTAGCATTATTTGTAGAAGTAAGAATTTAAGAACACATAAATGTCTACCAGCAGGAAATAGGCAAATAAATTAATAATTATTATTGCTATTATAATCTCTGTTTTTATTGGTAGGTAAAATTTACTGGTTCTTACATGTGCTACATGCCGTTCTTAGCACTTCAAATGATTTTTAGGGCTTTTTAAAAAATATTGTATTTATTTATTTGAGAGAGAGACAGAGAGAGTATGAGCATGGGGAGGGGCAGAGGGGGAGGGACAAGCAGACTCCCCGTTGACCAAATAGAGTCTAAGGTGAGGTTCCATCCTAGGACCCCAAGATCACAACCTGAGTCAAAGTCAGATGCTTAATCGACTGAACCACCCAGGCACCCCCCTTAACCTCTCAAATCTCCAGCGTAACTCTCTGAAGTACACGCTATTATTCTACCTGTTTACAGTTGAGATACCGCATTCATGTAATGTTCATCACAGCCAGCTTCGAAGTAATAATGCAGTCTGATGTGCTGACATGGACAGATGTCCATAATTATTGTTATGCAAGTAGAGAAAATAAAATATTTAGGATGATCACCTTTTTGTTTTTTTAAAAAAGTATACATGGGGTTGCCTAGTTAGCTCAGTCAGAGGAGCCTGTGACTCTTGATCTCGGGGTTGTGTGTTTCAGCCCCACATTGGGTGTAGAGATGACTTAAATACAATTTTTTAAAACTTTAAAAAAATTAAAAAGGGTACACAAAAATGTTTGCAAACATTTGTAGATAGAAAAAGGTCTGGAACTGGAAACTAAATTATTGATAGGACTTTCTCCTGGGGAATGAGAGTTGAAAGTGAGGGAGAGAGAGAGTTTCACATTATAGTTCATATACTTCTAAATTTTTATTTAAAAAAAATAAATATTCACAAAATTAAAATAGGATTACAGTTTTAAAAGAACAAAGAAGAATAAATTACCCTACTTTTACTAATATTTGGGAGACATAATAAAACCCAGCTGGAAAAACATCCACAAACCATCCAATAGAATTTAACATGGGTAAGTGAAGATGCTTGGTATTGTCTTAGCCAAGATGTCATGGATAAACAAGTGGGATGCATGTAAGCAAATTTGCTCAGAGAAGAATGATAACTACAAGTCTGGAAGATACAAAGAGAGCAGCTTGGTTAAACAAAGGGTACTTATTTGTAAACAAAGAAAATTAATTTGATGACGTGAGATAGTCTGTTAATACTTGGGATTTGATCCAGTAAGCAACAGGTAACTACTGTAAGTTCTAAGACAAAGAAATGACATGATAGGCCCTAGAATAGTAGGGAAATTCATCTTATAGATGATTCAGATGGCTTGGAAGGAGAAGATCCCATAAGTGGTTGGAACTTTTCAAATATGAAGGCATTAGATAATTAGAACCGGGCTAAAAAATGGAGAGGAAGAGACATAATAGGAGAGTCCCACCTTCAGACCCAGGCAAAAGGACTGGAATCCCAAGCTATAGAGGGCTCCATATATCACAAAGTTAAAAAAAAAAAAAATTAAATTTCGTAAAGAACACATGGGCGTATCTTTCTGAATTCAATGTTCTGTGATGGTACAGCTCAACCCTTAAGTCTAAATGTCTGCTCTGCTGACTAACACCTCTTAGGTCCCAGGGAAATGCTATTCCACCTTTCTTGCCCTAAGCTCTTGAAACAAACTGGAGTGGTGTTCCGCTACCTGTGTCCAATTCCATGAAAGTTGTCAGTTGTGCTAGTGCTTACATGGAGGCAAACTATGGAGTACAGGAGGGTTTGAGCAGCAGGCATATGTTCAAGAAAAGACAATAACTTATAAAAAGCCTTCTTCTTAGCATGACTGCACCAGATTCTTGCTTAAAACAAATCCTTTCCGAGTAGTGTGGAGTATCCATTTTCTTGCTTCTCTTTGTGCCTCAGTTTGTGGTTTCAGAGTTTTTGTGAGTTAATGTATATTAAAAACAATTGCATTGGGAGCTGAAGGACATTTTGCAGTATTAAACAATTCATATCACCCTTCAACTTGAGGATCTAGATATAACATGCATGTAATAAGGACTACTCACTAATGCTAATAATTTCATTTTGATAAGAATAGTTAGCTCCTTCTGCCCATGGGTCCTGTCCCTGTGTTTTAATCAAATCACCTTTTTTGCACCAAAAAAGAAAAAAAGAATAGTTAATAAAACTGAATTCATCTTAAAAATTAAATATAAAGGTTAGCTTTACCTAAAAATTTTGCTTTAAAGCATTGAAATTCACTCTTTGTATTTTGCCTTTAATAGATAAATTTAAATATTTTAGAAGAAAATAATTCTTCTGAAAATGTGTTGAGAAGTAATTTTAATTTTTCAAATTAATTTTAATTTTTCAATGTTTACTTTTATTTTAATTCATATTTTTGCTAAAAATATATTCAAATTTCATACACTTAAATACAATTACACTTTATTTTCTAATTCGTTAGGTCACCTCTGTTAGTAGAATACAAATTGAGTGAAAAATCTTGATTATAGCAACATATTTGGTGATTTTGCTTAAGTAAAGGCAAGACAATAAATTTTATTGAGTATATATAAAGCAACTTATGAAATATGTATCTTTATTTTGTCACTCACCTAAACATTGCCAGCCCATCAACGAAAGACCCAGCCATGGGCAATTATAATTAAATTCAGTTGTCTTTGACATTTTGCCAACCTTCAGTCACATATACACCAAAGCTTTACTCATATTATTATGAGTAATAATAATTCTCATATTATTATGAGTAAAGCTTTGGTGTATTATTTGGTGTATTAAATTATGAAGGTATTATTTATTCACCCAAAAGGGATCATATCTTATTCAATAGTTTGTGGGCTCAAAATTTCATAACTTCTAAGTGTTAGACACAAGGTATATGAACCACTATTATTTGACTCTTGCTCTGGGTCCCTCGAATGACAGGGGCAGTCCTGGATTCCAAGCACATTAAAAAGGAAGATCTAAAATCAGATGAGGGGAATAAAGGAAATGGAGATGTTAAGGACAACAAAGATAGGAATCTGTGGTCACACCAACAAAAAGAAGGACGTTGAAGAGGGAAACCTGAACCCATCTGTCCTGTGATAAAGCCTTGTGAGCATGAGTAGTTGTAATTAGTTATAAACCTGCAGACACAAGCTGAGGAACTGCAAGTTCAGAATCAGTACTATCAGTCAGGAATAATGGGAGGATGACCTTGGCATCATCCCTGGGAGGACATCATTTGTACAACCGTCTCTGATGGGCCATGACGCTATGACTAGAGTGAACAGATGCTCTGTTGGTTGGAATCAAATTCAGGTATGTCTACTATGGACAATCCCGGAGTGGTTCTTTAACTGAGATTTCAAAAACATTGGCATGGTTTCAGAATTCCTAAATCATACCATGGGGTTGCTTAGAAGCAAGTTTTATTAAACGAACTCTTTAGATTCTTTTTGTTACTGTTCTCTGAAAATCACTTCTTTTGTTCTTATGCAGCCTATACATCTGGGCATTGTCTTACATTATGGGGACTCAGTTGCCCTCATCTTCATATTCCTTAGATTTTGTATGAAGGCTACATTTTTCTCTTAGGCTGCCTGACACTTTAGACAAAGGAAGTAACCGCTGTCTACCTGGACTCAGCTCTATGACTTGACAGGTCACTTCTTCTTTCTCATCACATTCCCCACACAGGTGGTCACAGCCGAACAGTAATGGCTGCACACGGACTCTTTGAGCCGCCTCAGTCCTGCTTGTCTGACTGACCTCTGTTGCCTTTGGCTTTGTCCTGCATGAGGCAGGTTTTGACCATATCCATATGGTCCCTGCAGATTTGAGTGGAGAAAGGAGAGAATTTCAGCAAAAAACCAGGAGGAAGACAACCATCATCCAGAGAGCTAACTTAGGTTTGTTCCTTCCTTTCAGGCCCTTTTCTCCCCATCTTACCCTCAACCACCGCCACACAGGATCTTCAGAAATCTCCCAGGGACAAAGTCCTTCTTTCTGGGACAGGGAGGTCTCTCAATACTTTTTAACCTTTTAATATACTGTCCTTTCTTATTACATGAGGTTAAGATATAATAGCCCCAACCTTCATTCACATTCAATTTATATTGTTTTTAAAATCCAGTTCAAGCCAATGAGTCATTTCTGGGATAATGTTTATTAATGTGAGCATTTTCAGTCTCCAACCCCACTCCAACCCCACCCATCCACACATACATACCATACCCTTAGCAGCTAGAAGATTGCTGTCCACTTCTTCCCACTTTTGCAGCCTCTAAAGCACATTTTTGGACTTTGCCAAACCAGTCTGGGCTCTTTGCAACACAGAATTTGAGGAATGAGTAAACAAAACAACAACAACAACAACAAAAGAAAGAAGAGAGTGGGAAAGAATCTTTCTAGCAGGGCTGCTTCCGTTGCTCTCCTGTGTTATTCTAGGGGATGGGAAAAGCTTTGAAAGAATTTTAAAAATTTTTTTAACATTTTTTTAAATTAAAATTAAATTAAATTTTAAAAATTTAATTCTTTGAAAGAATTTTTTTTTTTTAAAGGAGCATGAAGGGTCTAACTGGTCCACACAATAAAGAACAGAGAAAACACTGTAGTATGAGGTGTCTAGAAATTATTTCTGGGGTGGAGGTGGTACTCTGGAACTGTAGCAAATATGGAAGGAGTGAGAAGCAGCAAGGGGATGTTTGTCAGAAGGACATATGAAATATACCTCCTCAACTGTTCTTTAAGTAACTGAAATAAGAATTAGAGTTCCTTTAATTTCTTGTGATTGCTGGGCTTCTTGAGAGTAGAGCTCCTCACAGACAGGCTACTTCAGCTTTCGCTAATACCAAAGTCACATAATTATATAAGCCTCTGGTTGGAAAGGCGTATCAACTCCTTTTTACATTCCACAGGGTTATGGCTCTCTAAATGGAAAGAAGAGCAGGGGCAGAGGCACAGAAATATGTTTAGGCAACAGGGAACATCCCAGTTGTTGTAGAGATGATTCTTCAACGCCTCAGATGAACTTAACATTTCCCACTGACATGCTTTCTTTCTTTCTCCCTCTTAGGAATCTTTCAAAACCAGCTTCCGATGTTTATGTTCCTACTTTTCCAGGAAGAAAGACAGGATGTCAAAATGATGGCCTTTTTCTACCTGAAAAATTGACTACACGAGGACTTGCTATATTCCTTGGACTGCTAGTAGGTCTACAAATGTTATTTGTGGTAGATCATTAGAGCTAAACATTACATAACCTAGCAATTTTCTGATGTGTGTGTGTATGTTTCACAACAAAAAGGTTAAAATTTATTAAAAGCATTTCTTTCTGCTGTGTTGGTCAGTGATAACTGAAACTCAAAATGCTGGGGAAAAAAATGAGAGTGTCTTTACTCCCTTTTATAATCTGAGAGTTGAGAAACCTCTCCTAAAATTGGAAACATCTACGTTTTCACATTTTCTTTCTTACCAGTTGAGAATATCAGAAAGAGATTGACTCACTTTAAAACTATTCATCACATGTTTAAAATTTAGGAAAAGCTTGGAAACATTTTATCAAATATTACCCAGCCCCATTTTTGTCAATTTACTATTGAAATGTATATATATATTTAAACTTAATTAGGTGATCTAGATATTTTCTATAACTCTGCCATGTTTATTTTCAAGAAGTGTGGATTTCCATCTGTCAGAGTTTGAAATCAAATTCCAAAACAGGGAGCCTGACTCTGAATAAGAACCCATGGAAATTGTTAAGACCCATTTTCATGAGGATATAATCCAACTCTAGAGGCAGCCACAGTTTATGCCAGATTTGGGGATAAAATCCCTTTTGGTCTTTGAGAAGAGTTGAAATTTTAATCAACTATTTTCTAGCTCATAGAATCCCATATGGTGTTGGGTCATTTTGAACATGGGAATACTTTGACATTGTGTATCACTTTTGTTTCTTCCCTTAAGGAAAGCCACAACACCCTCTATCTGAAGGGCTGGGTGGAAGCTACTCCCAAGAGCCCGTTGATATCTGCTGGCAAAGCCACCCGAGCAAGTCACGCGTGAGTAGTTTCCTTGCTAATGTTTTGGCATGTCATGATTATGCACTGCTAAGTCTTTGTCAGGAATAGACCTGTTGCCAATGTTTGTTGTTCATGCCTGTTGTTATTAATTTTCCGTCTTCCCCTCCCCTACAGCAATCATGCTCTGTTGTAAACGGTAAGGAGAACAAGCAAGAAAGCTGAATGTTGCTGTCCTTCCCATTGGCTTGCAAGAGCAAGAGGAGATGAGATGTGAGAGAAGGAGAAAGGAGTGTATCGGTGTCAAACAAGGAGGTTTATTGGTACGAATTCCTGAGTCTAAAGAGCTGAACTCTATCTTGGCCATTGAAATCACTGGGGATGATTTGAAAAGACTGATATCCGGACCCCTCCCCCATAACTTAATGTGTGTGGAGATAGACCTAATTGTTAGGGTTGCTTATTTATAAGTTCATGAAATGATGCTGATGTAAAGTCAAGGTTGAGAACATTTGCTTTAGACTCAATGAGCCATCACCATGAAGATCAGCTCTTTACTCGTTTCTTATCTGCCCTTCAGACTTGTTGAATTGTACCCTCTCAGTCATCATGGGAGCATGTTACACTGGAGCCATCCAGGACCTGCAAGATCAGCTGGCTCCTGAGGTAGCAATAATGTGACAGAAAGAGCACTAGACCTATGTCCCAGGACTAGACTGTTCTGTTTATAGTTCAATGAACTATGACAAACCATGAACAAGTCATGGCATCTCTCTGGGTTTCCTTTTACTTTACTTTTCTTTGCTTTTTTTTTTTTTTTTTTTTTAAGGATTTTATTTACTTGACAGACAGAGATCACAAGTAGGCAGAGAAGCAGACAGAGAGAGAGGGGGAAGCAAACTCCCTGCCAAGCAAAGAGCCCGATGCGGGGCTTGATCCCAGGACTCTGAGATCATGACCTGAGCCGAAGGCAGCGGCTTAACCCACTGAACCACCCAGGCGCCCCGGGTTTCCTTTTTCTAAGCTACTGTACTTTGGGAAATTCAGTGACCATTATGAATACACCTAATTTGGTATCAGGCCTATGTGGTAATGCATAATTGCTCAGTAAGTTCTTCTTTCTTTGTTTTGTTTTTATAGATAATAAGAGCACTGAACCTCAAAAGGATAAAGTAATTGCCCAGAGCTCTATTATATCTGAAGCCATTGGCAGTTTTCTTGTTTGTGGTGTAGGTTTTTTACAATTGGCTCAGTTGAAAACATATGATTTAACTCTATCCATTGGTCACCTCTCATCCTTTTCCCCTAGCAACATATAGACACATATATTCATAAATGCAGTTCAAGAGGAGCCAAAATCCAAGAGAAAACAGATCTGTTAGTGCTGCCTCAGGATTTCTGGGGCTTGGATTGCTTACCAAATCCCAGCTCTGAAAACATTCCACTTTGGAGTTCCAGACAATCTATCCACATCTCCTCTGCTATCTCCTCCATAAATAAAATGGAAAAATGCCACCAGAGATTAAATCTTGCTGCATGGCACT
This sequence comes from Mustela erminea, assembly GCF_009829155.1. Taxonomy (NCBI): domain Eukaryota; kingdom Metazoa; phylum Chordata; class Mammalia; order Carnivora; family Mustelidae; genus Mustela; species Mustela erminea. The sequence continues at coordinate 105,205,395 of NC_045618.1, forward strand.
TTAAGGATTAAAATGCACTACATTAAAAAAAAAAAAAAATCAAAGCATTAACCATAGGGAGGAATAGGAAAATCACCAAAGGAAGGTAATAACAAGTGAATCAAGCAGAAGGGAAGCCTTCAATAAAAATGAGCTACACGACTGATACAAACTTAAATTTCCTGCTTCGATCCCTGAAGTATCTGTAGTTTGCCTGATTGAGACTTAACTAAAATCAAATTTCCAGGCAAAGGGGCTGTGTTTATATACTGGGCAGTCCATTTTTAAAATTAAAAACATTCAAGGTAACTTAATTCTTAGGTGAGTATTGGGGCACATTTTATCTCTCTCTCTCCCTGACTGTCTCTGTCTCCCTCTCTCCTTCTCTCTCTGTCGTGTGTTGATCCTCACATCAAACTTGTAACAATTGATGGTGTTTTAATTTGTGCAATAGGAGAGCTAAATATCTACCTGTGAAAAGAAGCTTTTTCCTTACTGACAAAAGTACTTAGAGGCCTTCAAATATTTTGAAAACAGAGAAGAGCATACACTTTTGTCCCTTACTACCACTCAAACAGAGTTTGATGTATCTTATTTGGTCAAATACATGCTAAATCAGGTAAATGTTTTCTAGGAAGCTGCAAAATCAGATAGGAGATATATTTTTTACTTGATATGATGAAGCTTTTCTTTCCTGAAATGTCTCCACGATCACCTGGGACAACGACATTTCACATTTTCATTAAGGTGTCAGCCTAACTTTCAAGAAATCCTTGCTGCTACACTGGAATAACTCCTCTTCACGTCTGTAAAGTAAAAGAATAACATTTTTTTTAAACATTAAAAGGCAAATTTGAATATGATAAAAGTAACAATTGGCTGCTGTTGCCTGCCCAGCATTGTCTTCAAAGATGCTGGTGGCTGGGGAGATAGGCTGCTAGGAAGGGAAAGAGGAACCTATGTAGGTACCCCCATCAGGAAACAGGGAGGCCAAGGGTTGTCTCCAAGTCCCCAGTTTCCCTGGATTGAGCTAATGAGATGGGAGCCAACTATCTGGGGGACTCCTGGAATCACTACCTCTTTTCTCCAAGTCCCGTCAACCACAAGGCCCAGAATCATTCCACGTCTATTCAAGCTGGAGTGGACAACTGCCACCAGGTGGCACCAAACTGGGGCCAGGACCAGGATGGATTTAGATGGCACAGACCCCTGGAAGTCCCAGATGGCTAGTTGGGCAACCTTACTCTGGTCATTTCATTAATTTAGCAATATGATGCCAGGTTTTAAGCAAGTGAATTTTTTGGATCCTACATCTCATCTTTTGGACCACACGTGGCTAGAGTTTTGCTCTACTTACTATTACACTCAATTTTAGTTAGTGTAACTATTGAGCTTTTATGTTCAACTCCCAGCCAAATTCCAAGTTCACTAAGAAGAGAAATCATGTTTCCCATAGTTCTTATATACCTCACAGTGCCTCGTGTGGTATGGATGAAGGGTAAAGATTCAACAACTACGTTTTATTGCACTACTGAATATTTAGTACAGTGTGAATTGTCTCAATATAGATTTCTTTAACTGCTTGGATAGAAAACTGTCTCCCATAGACACTCCAACCCCTAATACATCCCCACATGCCCAGGGGGCTCTGGCATTTAACTCTACAATTGGCCAGCCTTCCAGAACACAAGCCGTTCATTCCTTTATCAGAGAGGTAAACAAAGAAGCAAAGCATCTTTCTTCAGAATATCTTGTGATTCCATGGCTCAGTTATTAGTACAACTTACTACTTTTTCTGATTTTCTGGTTTTGTATATAGCTACTTAGATAACCTCTATTTTTTTCTATCTGTGCTAAGTGATTGAGAAAAATAAAACACAGCACACCCACACTCACACACAGTGTGTCCCTCTCAGGAGGAGTCACCAGCACAAAAGTCTGGAATGTGCTTGGCTTTGCACCCATCACAGCAAGGCATTAGAAATATTGGATTTAGTGTTGTGCATCCACAGATACAAAATTAGGCCGACAGAAGTCTGGATCTGGGCCTCGCTCCATACTGCTAACTTGTAGAGTCCCGGTAGCCAAAAGGGTTTGGAACGGTTGTCTCTCTACAGATGCTGCCATTCATTTCTGTGGGAACAGGACCACTTACATCTAATTACAGTTTCTGCTTAAATTAACAGGACAGACATGACAGCAAAAACTTCTTCAGACTAACTGGTGGGGAGACCTTTAGCTGACACAGTTTATGAAGTAGTTGGCTTACAGCAAAGTAACGTCACATTTTAAAAACAATTTGGGATTCGTATGATTCCACCCAGCAATTGGTGGCAGCCAGAGAGAAGTATGTGGGGGGCGGGGGTGGGGGAAGCAGAGGAGGCTGGCAGGAGCATATGCTATCTTACAAAGAAGAAAAGATCATCTTAAATCATCCACCATTTTAGAAAGATTAGGTTATTTGACACACTACCACTACAGAGCTAATGAGCAGTGGAGCTGATGGCTGAACCCTGACAGCTGAATTTCAGAACCTTGTTTTTAACCTTGACTGCCTCCAAGGATAGCTAAAGCCCTAAGTCATGCTGAAAATGCTACTAACAAACAATTAAAGGAGATTTGGTGGTGGATTGATGACAGTTTTACTGGCTTTCATTTTGGCCAGTCAACTTTATGCTGTGAGGTCCAAGGGGAATTGTTCCTTTAGGACCCTCCAGATCCCTAGAATGGGTGGCTAAGTAACCCACTAGGCTCGTTCCCTGTAATAATTGGCCTCTAGCCAGCAAAGGACCAGGCTGCCCTTGAGAGGGATGTCCCAGCAGATGCCCAGGGTTCATAGAATTTGCCTCCAAACTGTCCTCTTGACTATTCTTCACCACCTTTTAGTGTGTTAAACCTCTCCTATCCATCTACCTAACCTGCCAGTTCCAGCCTTTGTCTTCGTGACCTGGAGTGTGATTACCAATCCCTTTACCATCCCTTTGATCAAACAACTTGGCAAAGAATCACTTTGGCAGGGGGCGGCCTTCGAGCCACAGATATCTGTGCCGGGCCCCCACAGACAGCTCTCATCTGGAATAGACCAACCTCGGAATCGCTAACAGACATTTGGTGGATCTGGGATGATTATTTCTCTTGGAGTCCAGAGAAGGACCAAGGAGGGATCTAGTCTTATTCTTTGTGAAAGTAGCTACTAAAAATAAAGTTTGAAGACGTTGTTGTAGGGTTTCACAGCATACTAGACATGCATGACTATATTAGATACTTAGATACAATATATATGAGTATATATATATGCAAACATGTACATATATATTTTCCTGAGAGATATACCTCACTTAAAAGTTGTATTTTAAAATGAAGTACTTAAATTAAGTTTTCTTAATTCCTGATGAGAGGACAAAAAGTCCCTCTTTAAAAAAAAAAAGATTTTATGTATTATTCGACAGAAAGAGGGAGAGCGAGAAAGGAAACATAAGCAGGGGGAGTCAGAGAGGGAGAAGCAGGCTTCCCGCTGTGCAGGGAGACCAACATCAGGCTCCATCCCAGGACCCTGGGATCATAACCTGAGCTGAAGGCAGATGCATAACCACTGAGCCACCCAGGCGCCCTGAAAAAAAGTCCCTCTTTCAAAGGTAAAGTTTTGGAGCCTAAATCATAAGCGTTAGAACCATAAAGCTGCTTGCTTACAATTGGCTGACTTTTTAACATTTATCTGATATAATTTCCTAAAGTTCAGAATAACACATATATTCAAAGAAGTTCCTAGATCAGAGGTCATTACACCACAGCCCCTGGGCCAAAATCTAGCCTACTGTCTGTGTTTGTAAATAAACTTTTATTGGGACATAGCTACACTCCCACTACAATGGCTGAACTGTGTACTTGCAACAGAGATTGTATGACTCACCAGAGGAAAAAGTTGATTTCCTTTTCTGCTCATAACACTCTGACACCAAATGTGTGGGTACTTTTCCCCACACCAACCAATTCTCCAACTCTCCAGATCCCACCTGGGTGTCCCACAATTCAATTCTGATACTGACTACCCAGATTAGTACAGACCTCCAAGTTAGGGGCTTAGCCCCTCAAGACTTCTCCCACTTAAGATGCCCATCACAAGTCCCAGATTGTAACCTGTGCCTTTGACCAATGGGATGTAACCTCCTTAGGCTCAATAATTTGCTATAATGGCTCACAGAACTCAGAGAAACACTTAGGTTTTGCCAATTTACTATAAAGGATACAGGTGAACAGCCAGATGAAAAGGTATATAGAGCAAGGTCTGGAAGTGTCCCCAAGCAAAGGAGCATCTATCCTGATGGAACTGGGGTGCACAGTCCTCTCAGTATGTGGATGTGTTCACCAACCCAGAAGCTCCCCAAACCCTGTCATTTAGAGATTTTTGTGGAGGTTTCATCCTGCAGGCATCATGGATTATTAACTCAGTCTCCATCGATGGAGAATGGGGTGGGGGAGTCACTGAAAGGTCCAAGCTTCTAAACATGGGTTTGTCTTTCTGGTGGTCAGCACCCATCCTGAAGCTATCTGGGGGGCCCCAGCACCAGTTGTCTCATTAACATACAAAAAGACCCTCTTACAACTCCAGAATTCCAAAGTTTCTAGAAGCTGTTGTGTCAGGAACCCGAGTCAAAGATCAAATATTAGAACTGGAGATGTTCTTAGCATCCCATCATTCAGGAAACAACAAAGGTTTTAGGAGCTTTGTGCTAGAAACCTGGACAAAGATCAAATATAGTATTATACCCCCCATGCAAGACCTGAGAAATTGATGAACTGGCCTTTTACAGGAAGTTTGCTGACCCCTGACCTCGATGAATAATATGGGGGAGCTTATTTAAATAGCTTGCAACATAGATTTTACCGTCAAAAAGAAGCCTTTTGGTATGTCCACACTAAGACTAATAAAAACACCATATTTGATGTCCAGAATTCAGGACAGACTGTTCCAAATAGCTGATTTTTTAAATTCATGTATTTCACAGTCAAATCATTGAAAAATTCAACCTTGAACTTAAACACCAAGACATTTTTGCCAGTTACTTTCTCGAGGGGGTATGCAAGTTATAAAATAAAATCATCATTCTTTTTTTTTTTTTTAAGATTTTATTTATTTTTTGACAAAGATCACAGGTAGGCAGAGAGGCAGGCAGAGAGAGAAGCGGGGGCGGGGGGGAAGCAGGCTCCCCGCTGAGCAGAGAGCCCGATGTGGGGCTGAGCCTGATGTGGGGCTTGATCCCAGGACCCCAAGATCATGACCTGAGCCGAAGGCAGAGACTTAACCCACTGAGCCACCCAGGTGTCCCCAAATTATCATTCTTTATTCACGTAGTCTTAGACTAGCAAGAGTATATATTTGCCTGGTTGATTTAAATAATGAAGAATAACTGGAAAAGAGCAACTCAGAGGGTTAATATAAAATGTAGAGGTAAAGAGAAAGGAGATGGGGAAAGAAATAGTGATAAAATTTTATTTCTTCTTAAAGAAAAAAAAATACTGCTTCCAACTAATTTAAATAATTATTCACTTAGGAGTGCCTGGGTGGCTTAGTGGGTTAAGCCTCTGCCTCTGGCTCAGGTCATGATCCCAGGGTCCTGGGACTGAGCCCGGCATCAGGCTCTCTGCTCAGCAGGGAGCCTGTTTCCTCCCCCACTCTCTCTACCTGCCTCTCTGCCTACTTATGACCTCTCTGTCAAATAAATAAATAGAATATTTTTAAAAAATTATTCATTTAAATAACATATGACTAAGAATGAGATAGGTCTGTTAATTAGTGGTTTCTGCCCCTCTAAAATCTCTTCTAGCCACAGAAGGTAATTCTAAAAGATTCATAATGAACAAAGTGAAACATGATTTTACCTGCTAACTTAAGAAGGATGAAAAAGGGGACTCCCCGAGACCATACGGTACTGCTGTTGAAGAAAGCAAAGCTTGGGAAATGAATGAAGCATGTGCTGGGCTCATGACTATGAATAAAACTGTCTCCAAACCCTTGGGCACATGCATAAAAATTTGTCCTCTTTGAGTCCAGTTCTTATTTTGTTCATTCCACTGCCGTCTCCAAAGGTGCTTCTGTTTTGCTGATGCGAGACCATTGTCTGGATTACTCTTTTGGTTGAGGGAAAAGAGAATACGATTTGAAGCATTTCTGCTATAAAACCGATGTTGCTTTAAGTAGAGGTGGAAAAGAATTCGGGCTGGAAATTGCAAGTAGTGATTTCGGTCCCATCTCCCGCAGCTCTCTAGTCATGTGATCTCAGACAGGCCATTTGCCTATTCTGTGCCTATGTTCCTCATCCAAAAAATGTAGATCACAAAAGAGGCCCCAACCTACAAGAATAGAAAACTGCAGGAATAAAATGAGGTAGAAGATAGAGAATAATTCTTTAAAAAGTTTTCGTAAAAATTGACCTTTTCTCCCAAGGGTATGCTGGCTGTATTTTTAACTCAATTTATCAAACATAAATTTAATATTTCCTCACCTTGAATGTACTGATAGTCTTAATACAGGAAACCCTAATTAGTTTGGATGTACCAAGATTAGCAACTGACTTCTGTCTTCCTCCAGCCTTCATTCTCAAATTCTAACCTTCTGTGGGGAGGGTGTGAAGCTTTAGGGGAAAACGCTGGAAAGCAGAGCAGGGCAGAGCCTCATAGTCCCAGATTTTCCCAGCCCAATCTCCCACTACTACACCAATGCAACAGAGGTAATTATCCGGGAGCTTTTTGGAATTGCTGTCATTGTCTTGTTCAGTCCCACACAGCCACAAGACCCAGAATCACCCTCACTGAAATATAAACCAGGGTGAAAAACAGCCACAGGTGTCAACCAAAGTTGGGAAAAGGATAGATTTGAATTGTTCATTTTCACCCGGGACCCAGCAGGTAGGTGAACACCATGGCCTGGGCCATTTCCTTGGGATACTGTCACTCATATTTCAGTCCATTTATTTTTTCAGCCCCCAATTGTCACATTATGATGAAGAGAGATGACAGAAATCGACTTAAAATGGGATGGAAGTCAGAGATCACTAGCTCTCTTTTTAAGTACTTGGTGGGGAGAAAATGAAAAAACCTAGTGTATTAGCTTTACTGATAAAGCTTTGGGGAAGAGCTAGCTCATTGCTACACAGTAAAATCCTGAGTTCATGACCAAATGATCTCGTTTAGTGGGGGATGTCTCTCACTGAATCTTGGAGTTGAAGAGCTGTCAGAAACCACCTTTGAATTTGTGGTTCCATGTATGTCTCTTTCCTTTACCAATCAGAATTGTGAAACAACCTTTTAGGGCTCAAGACCAATAACAAGACAAGGAGAATATTTTTCCCGTGTCTTCCTAATGTGACTACTCAGATATTAATATCATAATACCAATCATATGCAAAACAAGAAAATAACCACAATTAGCAATTGGTAAAAAGTGCCATCTTACACTGATTTCCAGCACATTTTGAAAGCAGAAACTGACACAGAACCCACTTAGAGAGTATGACCAACAGTCTCAGATAGCCACTCGAGAGGGTAAAGAAAAAGTGATAGAAATGGAAATTTTAGCCTTCAGCACACTGGTACTATCCTCCTTCAGGCCACCAATACGCGTTATGATCAAAGGAAAGGCAATTTAAATTTGTTGGGCAGAATTTTTTTTCCCCCAGCCTATGGGCAAGGCTGTTTTATTTGCTTGACCCTCTCTAGTCCTAAAACTATTTATGGTCAGATATTACCAGACGTGTGAAGAGCCATGGAACAAAATTACGTTTCTTTTAACCAAGGGTAGGGAAAATAAGTTAATTTCATGCTATTTCTTGAGGTCAGATAACAAAATGCACATTTACCCAGGCAGAGAAATCATAAGCCTTTCTTCCCAAAATTGTTAGGGCTGAAAGTGAAAGCCGCCGAATCGAAGTTGATGAAGCGAAGATCTGAGAGGGCGGCAGCTGGGTGCAGAGCCCAGTGACAGCGGGTCAGGCTGCTTTCAGAGCACAGGGCCATTGATGAGAACGCCTTCACTGGGTGACTACTGTGAGGGGACCTAAGAGAACCCCCTCAAGATCATCATGTCTACTTGTAGTGTACCCAGGAGAGAACACAGGTGTCACAGCTTCCCAGGTAGCTGATTTCTAGATCAGTGGTTCTCAAACTTCAGTGAGCATCAGAATCATTGGGGGGTTGGGAGGTGGGTTGCTTATTAAAACACAGACTTTAGGCACGTCTGGGTGGTTCAGTCAGTTAGGCGTCTGTCTTCGGCTCAGGTCATGATTTCAGGGTCCTGCTTCGGGCTCCCTGCTTGGTGGGGAGCCTGCTTCTCCCTCTGCCTCTGCCTGCCGCTCCCCCTGCTTGTGCTCTCTCTTTCCCTCTATCAAATAAAGAAATAAAATCTTAAATAAAAAGAACACAGACTTTATACTTCCTATTGAATTGTATTTGTATGGTAGATTCCATCATACAATATGGATGAACAATCACAAGTCCTACTAATGTAGTTCTAGCTCTGAGGTTGCCTCGGATTGATGTTTTGGGAGACTCTTGGGAGACACCTGCAGGGAATTAACAGACAAAGAAATGGGCCCTTTAAGGGCTGAGAGATGGGTGGACCCAAAGCCACTAAGATGGTTTAAGAGGAAAATGGGCCTATATCCTCAAAGCTTACGGAGCTCACTCTGATGATCACAGACTATAGTGGCTTAATTTGGAGCCCTACCCAAGGTCAGATCCACAGACCCAGGAATCCACACAAATCTTTCTGATGCCAGATTCTAGGGCAGAGCCTTCACCAGAGGCTGCTGACAATGACTCTCAAGTCGAGGCCTCAGGCAGACCAGAGGATGATCTCAGCACATTTGTTCTGAAATGACCCATCAACCAAGAACAGATACATTAAAAATATCCGCAAATAATCCAGCCCTCTTTCATGCTATGCTGAATTGTTTAGCAGGTCTTTTTCCTGTAGGAGGGGGCCGGAGAAGAGGATGGAAATCCCTTGCCCAGCATGTTATAGTTTACAAAGTGATTTTCACATATATTGTCATTTAATTTTCGTAATTCTGCAAGGGTACTCACATTGTTCCCATTTTACAGATGAGGAAATGGCCGTCAGTACCTTTTGCCCAAGTTCAAAGACTTGAGAGTCAAACCACCAACACACAGGCTCAGGGCATGATGCCACAGCGCCTCTCAGAGGCCATGAACAGAGGTACAGCCGCAGCCCTGGAAAGTGTTCCAAACAAGTCAGGAGGACAACCAGCAAGATTACTTAAAATCCTCCGTGCCAAGCAAAGTGAGAAGCGAATGAGGCAAGGGGCAAGCCGTTTGGCCAGCAAATAATGGAGAAACAAACAAAGGCCAGATAAAATTGGATTGATGCTGTTGTTGTTGTTAAAAGACATTTACACAGTGATTTCACTGTAACAAAATAAGACATTTCTCTGAGGGCGCACTTCCAGGCTCTGACGTGAGCTCTCCTAAGGGATCTGTCATCTCCTGACAGAGAGACGACGCAGATCTCTCACTCATCACTACGCCCACAGACATATTTAATGCTCAATTTTGTGATGGTTTCTATTTTAGGATTTTCCAGGAAGACTCAGTACTACAGGAACTAAAACTGCTATTAGAAGTGGTCAACCTCTGAGAGCCAGTGACGTTGAGAACGCTTATTGAGCCAGTTTTAAAATATGTATTCATGAAGATGCTCTTCTCTCATCAGCTCCTTCTCCTCCTCCCTTCTTATCTCTCTTATGTCCTGGGTCAGAGCCAGCCTGAGGCAAAACTGACAAATAAAGTTTATTTTCAGCTCTACCTCCTCATTCCGAATTTCTGCTCTCCTCATCTTTCTCTAAAAACCCCAGGTACTTCTTCCTATCTCCCTTCACCCAAGGACTCAGTTTTCTTTTCTTCCCAATCAAAATCTGCCCTCCAGAAAGGATATGATCAAAATTTTCACCCTCTAGACCAACGGTCCTCAACTTTGGCTGCACACGAAAATCATGTTTTTAAAAATAATATAAATACACACACACACACACACACACACACACACATCAGTACCTGATGTGTGTATATATACACATACATACATACATAAGTCTATACATATATATATATATGTATAGACTGATGTGTGTGTGTGTGTTTGTGTGTGTATGCACGTGTGCACATGTGTATACTGATGCCTGGGCTCCACTCTGGAGTAACTGAATCAGAATTTCTGACATGGAACCCTGGCTTCACTATTAAAAAAAAAAAAAACCTCCAACTGATTCCATATATAACCAGGGTTGAGAATCACTATATATACAAAATTGGAAAGGTTTATTATATAAGCCTTTCCAGAGATTTGTATTTTGTATTGTAACACAGCGTTAGTACTGGCATTTTCAGGGAGCCCCTAAGATTAATGCAGAGTAGAAGGAGAATTAGAGGACAAGAAGACGACCCTGGTGTTGAAATCACTCCCTGCCTCCAGCGGTTGTCATCTCCCTTGTGAGCTTTGTGGGATTGGCCTTTGGAGGGTCCTTCAAATGTGTATGTGGCTTATGTTTGTTCTATCTTATGGCTCACCTCTCAAGCAACCGCCCCTTGACTGGTGTCATGTTGCCTGCGATCAGAGCCCCTTCATTTATCTCTATTTTTAATCCATGCTGTCAGATTATTTTCTTTTGTGGGCTTGATTCAAATACCTGTCCATGACTCCCAGCATTCGACTAGCGTAAGGGGTCCCAATCTCTTTAACATGGTAAATGTGGCAGCAGTGGTTCTCAGGTCTTTCTGTAACGAGAAAAATAAAAGCTGGCTCTCACTTTCTGGGCAAATCTCATGGGGTGGCAATTTGGTAGAAAGCGAAAGCAGGGTCTGGCTCTCAGCTTTGTGGGCTCTGAACCTCAGTTTTATTATTGTACCTGAGAGTGATCAGGCCTTCAGGAGGTGGCCCATACTAATTTACCACACAAGTCATAATCCCAATGGACTCATTTTTTTGAGATATTGGATTGCAAAATGGACTACTCCCATTGTCCAGGCTATGCCTCAGCTTAGAAAATTTATTAAGGTCAAGGGCTTTATTAGTGAGAATAAAGGTAGAGCAAAAGTACATAATAAGGCAGTGCCTCTACAACATACTTTTTTGAGATCCCATCTGGAAATTCTAGAAAACATTTTAGCCATACTCTCTGCCTCTTTTTATCCTTGTCTTTGAAATAGAGACTTGCTTTCTTTCTGAAAGTCAAGACTTGGGGAATGGTGGAAGGATCAGTACAAGAGCAGACCTTTGTTGAGGCATATTGCTGAAGACAATCAGTTACTCTGTATCTGATTTAGTCTTTCCAACCAGACCAGTGGTTCTCAAAGCCTTCTGCACATTAGATTCACTTGGGAGTTTAAAAAAAATCCTGATACCTAAGCCACACTCTCGACCAACTAGATTAGTGTCTCTAGGGGTGGAAGCCCAGAACATCAACATATTACGGGTTCTAAATATGCTATAGAAACGTATCTCTAGTGAACTCAGGTTATTTTTTTAACACCCCCCGCCCCCGAAAAGCCAAATTTGTGAACCCCTGAACTAGGTTAAACCAATTGGCATATTCACAGTCAGATCCCCTTCTTCCTTAGACAAGTTTGGAAATAATCCCTTACTTCCCTTTTCTGTCTGCCGTCCTGTTTGGGAGAGTTCAAGGTAAGGAAAGCTTATATTTCTATGGCAAACACTGCAGAGGCCTTTACGTATGTTGTCTCATTAGTTCTGAATATAAACTGCACACTCTAACCCACAGGGCTGAGCTTCCTAAAAATGCATATGTCAACCACAGCCCTCCCCAGGTCTCCTTAAGCAGAAACACTGAAATTGGGTGCTGGAAATTTGAAGGTTTTTCAAACTCCCTAGATAAGCTGATTCAAAGCCAAGGTTGAGAGAATCACTGAGCCACATAGATCACCTAGATCTTTTGGCACTTGTCACAACATCGATCTTTATACAAAACAGATTATGGGGTGCCCCAACCAGACAACCACCTGTGGTACCAATATATCAAGAAGTGTCAAAAATATCACAGACTATATTGCCAGTGAACTCAGGTCTCTATACGTACCTCCTGACATATAGGGTAAAATGCAACATGGTTCCATTTCTACTGAAGTAGATGACCTTCCAGAAGAAATTAAGGGGGAGAAAAGGAAAGGAGAAGACAGCAGAGATGAGGGGAGGGCAGGGGAGAAAAAGGAAGGGGAAAGAAGGCAGGGGAGAGGAAAGAAATGAAAAGAAAAAGGAATAGGAAAGAAAGCATTCTTGCCAGTACTAACCTACATCGCTAAACAGATGTTGAACAAGTATGTTTGACAGCCACAGTCTTCCCATATATAAATCCAGCCCTAATTTCATATCAGATTTTCACTGATGCTCTTTGGGTTGGTTGTTTCCAGGTAGATCATATGATTATATAACAAAGCCAATAATGCTGTCATTTACTGAGCACTTTCTACACTTCCAGTGCTAAATCTTACTACAACTTCCTGCTTCTTACTGAAACTCTTCCCATACAGGGAGAACACGCATTCATCCCTTTATTAATTTGCTCAACTTATTGACTGCCTGTGGGAGAAAAAGGCAGTGTGTGACAATGTTGAGTACACAGGCTTTGGAATGAAACACCTTGAACTTGAGTCCCTGCCCAGTAAGCTGCTGGTCCTACGCCTTTGGACAAGTGATTGACTCCATCCAATCAGAGTTTCCTTCTGTGTGCAACAGGGATATGTCACCACAAACAAGCAACTCATTAAAATACTGAACACAATGTTTGATAAGTCTTCAGTAAGAGTAATAAGTATCAGAGACTGTTATTATGGCTACTATGGGTATGAACTAGAGGAGGTGCCAGACACCTTTATCTCATGAGCAAATTCACCCACCCATGTGTTTATTCATCTATTTAGTAATTTAATCAGTCAACAAATCATTCTTTAATGCTGTGCTAGGCTGTGGGAGCTTACAGGAAAGGGAAACAGACAATAAATAAATAGTGATGAGAGCTGCAGTGTGTGTGTGTGTGTGTGTGTGTGTGTGTGTGTGAGTGTGAGGCATCCTGGCAGGGCAGAGGGAGGGAACGGTGACCTTGCTGAGGGCAGCAGGCATTGGTTTCATGGCGCAGGAGATATCAGAGCAGCATCTCATAGGAAATGTGTAGCCAGTGATGTGAGGGTGGGAGTCAGGGGGGCGAAGAGGATGGCAGGCAGAAGGCAAGCCATGTGACAAGATAGGTTTCTGAGATGACGGCCATTGATCACTGACCAGAAAGGAAGGTCCTTGACTTTCCCCTGGATTTGGCATTCTGGGAGTTGAGATTTAATTTTTGAGACTGCAGACTTAACGTTTACCTCCTATACGTCTCAGAAAATCCTCATTGAGATTTGATGAATTACCTTATGAAATTTCTTATGAATAAATTGAGCAAAGCTGTAGGCAGTGTTTCCAGAAAATTTTTGCAATCGCTCAATCATTTAGTGGCAAGAAACTGCAAGACCAAGGGCAAAAAGGAAATTTGAGTTTAATAACTGTTTGCGATGGATATTCCAATATGATTTTCATACAACTTTTCTATCACTTGGATTTATTTTATTAGCCTTTAAATATCAAACGCATGATTCTGCAGCAAAAACAGGCTTTTGAAATGTTAACAAAAAGAAGTATTATCAACATTCACTTATTAGGTTAGAATATATTCTAAACACAAAGGATCCCATCACTGGGGTTTCTATGGGAAGAAAGCTCTGCAGATAGAGATAGGAAACACAGACCAAACCTGCAGCACTTCGTGTCACTCAGTGACACCCACTCCAGAGGCTGCAAGTTTCCCTTTCCGAATTCTGCATGCCCCCAGCAGCCAGGATGTCTCCCAGGAAGTATATTTTAGCCCTTAAATCTGGATCTTTGCAACACAATGAGGAAAAACAATATATGACTATACGCGAGAGTGGCTATCTCTGAAAACCAGGATTGAAGGCAATATTTACCTTCTTTATATACTTTTCTGTACCTTCCACTTTTTTGGGTAATGAATGGATTTATTTCTTAAAGTTCCCAAGTCATGATTTAAAATATCATAGTGAGATATTTTGAACAATAAATCACTTGAGCTTCATATCTAGTTCTCTCTCACTTCTTGTGAGCCCCATTTTGCTTTAAGGCAACTGTGAGAGAGACATTAATGCTAGGACTTAAATGCCTTAATGAAAACTGCTCTGTTGTCACTGTTGTAAAATTCACCTAACTTTCATCCTTGTGCATTTTCTTTTCTTAGTTATATTTTGATTTGGAGTTTATGATTAATTATATTTTAATGCTGTGTGCTTTTAAATCAATTTATTATCAAAACTGATAAAACAATGGAAATTCAATAGCAGAACACTGATGTATTCCCCACAAAGGCTTTGCTAGAAACCTTTAAATAGGAGCAGGAGGCTTGGAGGTAATTCCTAAAATTTCTCCCAAGAACTTACAGCAAATTGCACGAAGCCAATAATGACAACATGTTGACCATTTGTAAATACCAATGGCTAGTATTATATTTTAAGAATTGAATCAGGATTAATATAATCTTACAGACTGCTTCTCTTCTCAAGAAATTAAATTATAAGGGGAAAACGTCATCTCCTGGTCATAGTCTTACACAGCAAGAAACATTTTAATTGTAAATGTGCCTTTTAGAGCCTTTAAATTTCAAAAAGATGATGAGGAGGACGGATCCCGTGTACTTACTAATCTGTAAATAGAGTACCAGGCCAGAAATCAATTCTGAAATGCGGCATCAATTGCACAGGCTTCCACTTAGTTTTAGTTGAATAAAAGCCCTACTAGATACGCAAATAACATCAAACTTGCCAGATTAAAGAGAGGCCCCTCATACTCTAAATCATGATTGTCAATCATCACCCAGGATTAAGGGATATATTTTAAAAACCTAAAAGCAAGCGCTTCCTTTTAACTTCTGCCTACTGCGCATTTTGGATTATCGCCCAGAAATAGTATTACTTGAAACAAGACTGCCTCCCTCCTACCATCTATGAGAAGTGCATTGTTACCATCTGCTGTTGTCTATTTGGACTAAAACTCAGCAAGGCATGCAGCTTAATGTGCAGAGCCCTTCAGCAGACTATGCTGGTGTTTCGAATGCAGCTTCACATTTAAATGGAGCTGGTTTTCAGTTTAGTCAGTGTTTTCTCAACGTTGCTATCCTCCCCACCAGAAAGAAGCAAATTAGTCTAAGAACTAAGACGACCACAACATATTTACATTGTAAAGTGGAAACTTTAAACCCTGCAGTGACCAGTGAAGCTTTACTTGTAAACTCTCCAGGTTTATTCAGGTGAATAATTTTCCCATTTTGTATTTTCTCATTAGCATTACCCGCCCCAGACATTCATATGACTTTCACTATTAGGAAATATTCTTTTAAAAGGCAAGTGTTCTTAATGAATAATACCCAAAAGATGTAATCATCAAAGGGTAGTAAATATATATATATCATGTAAGATATATATAAACATATATGCATGTGTAATATATGTTAGGGAACCTTTTCAAAGAGCTGTAAGAGGTCTAAAAAAAACCAGATTCTGTGAATTTATATGAAATCGATGTACAAATAACATCTATAAAGAAATACACAAGAAATTGGTAACGGTTTTCTTCAGTTAGTGGTGGGGTAAGACTGAGAGTCTGGAATGGGAAAGACAGTTACTCGTCTACATTATTTTGTGCTTTTTAACATCTAAATGTATTAAACACTTTTTGTTAATAACCAAGAATGTGGTTATTTAAAAAGGTGAAAAAAGAAAAAGAATATGTCCTGGTTCTTTAAATGTAAAACAAAATCACATTCTAGGACTAATCTTATAAAAAAATAACCTTTTAATAAGATTATTAAAACAAAGTGTTAATTTATGAAAAGTTCAGCATTCTATTAAATTGCTAACAAAACGCTGAATTACAACCCAACAGGTTGCTTCATTGAATTCATTCATCTGCTCCTGGCAAGGACATTCCAAATTTGAACTTAATTAATATTCCTTCTCCTGGTTTCCATAGTTTCTTTTTAAGCATGAGTACCAGCAGAAACTGGCAGTAACTTTACCCATATTCTCAATAATAACCCCCCCAGCTGCCAATATGTATGAAAAGGAAAATTTTTTTATACTTAGAAGAGCCTCCCTTTTCATGTCTTTTGTTTAAAAATATGCTGGTAACATTTCTCTTTCCCCCTTTCTTATTTTGTGCATACAGTTTGACACACTTAACTCTTACCCTGCCTTTGGTTCAGACAATGCTCAGCTGAAAAATGAATGCTAAGAGTGGTATTGCCATTTTGGATCTGAACAACAGCTTTCCATTCTACCTTCCCGTAACTGCAAAATTGCAGCAGTCTGTGAAACTGGAGCCTGACAATGAAGTGTTCTGGTGGAAACCACTATCATGGCTTGAAATTTATCCAGGAGCAGAAGATTCCTTTGATTTTACTCTAACACCCGAATGAAGATCTCCTTAGCCACTGTAAACAAAGAAACACGAATTGGTAAGGAACTATGCCTACATGAGTGAATGGCATATAGGTCCACTGAGGTGGGTCGTTTGAGCACAACTAATTCACTGTACTTGCACGATTTCTTTAAGGCTAGATGTTTTCCTAGAGTCTGAAATGGAAAGAAGCAGTCTTAGACCTAGTCTTGGACCCCTCTTCCTGCCTCATCTCCTCTTGGATCCATGCTCATCCTGGCTGGGCTGATTGTCTTCTGTGAATCACAACGTCTCCAGAAGTATGCTGCCACGCTGCCGCAGCCCATCAAATACTTCTGTGTCCACTTAGTTTTAGTCTAGACTGTCCGGCTTTTTCTGCCACGGTGCTGTTATTTTCCTGATTTTGCTCTTATTTTTCATCTAACTGCTCCATCTCCAGGTATTTGCATGTCCTGCACCGCTGGTGAAGATACTTCTGCTGATCAAATGTGTCTGTTGTGGTTTATAATAAGATGGATAGCCTTATTGATCTGGGAGGAGTTCCATTTTCCCTGGTTTGTGCGAATCAAGTCTGGACCACACACCACATCAGCCAGTGTGGTCCCTGCTCGTGCTGCCCTTTGCATTCAGTTCTCATTGGCCATTGGTGTCGATGATACATATGTAGACCCCACCCAAGGGGACACGGGGTTATTGACCTTTCTAGCTACTTCTCTTTGGTCTTACTGACAACCATAGCTATTCCAACAAGTAATCACAGAGCAGTGTGTTCTCATGGCCAATAGAGACCTTGTCCTGTCCACTACTACTCTAACTTTCAGACTCACTGGTCTGTTTTCTCCAGAAAGGGATTATGCATCTGATTCCGATGAGTTTCAGAATAAACTTACAAGCGAAGCACGGCCAGGAATACAATATGCCAAAAAACACGTTTCTAGTTGTATGTTTCTCCAAAATTTTCTCCCTTCTATGATTATGAGTAAAAGGACAAAATAATGGATTAAAAAAAAACAATTTATTTACTTAGTTAAGTAATCTCTATACTCAACATGGGGCTTGAACTCACAACTCTAAGATCAAGAGTTGCACACTCCCCCAACTGAGCCAGCCAAGTGCCCTCAAATGCTGGATTTTTAATGTGAAAAAGAGGTGCTTTGTACTGAAATTGCTGTTCTCCCAGAAAAGTCCTAAGGAATAAGTTCAAACATAATTTAAATAAATTAAAAAAGAAATGTGCTGACCCTAAATAGAAAATGCCTATTTAGTATCACTGAAGGACATAAAACCAGATAGAAAATCATACCATCTTTTTGAATGGAAAGAACTTAGTATTTTAAAAATACCTAATTCTCCCAAATTAGTATGCCAATATACTGCAGTTTCAAGTAGAATCTCAACAGACATAAAAATTGCCCTCTGCTTATATACATACTCCCTTGTCCCATCAGACTTCACTTGAGAAGCGTAAGTTCAAAGATAAAATAAGAATTTCAAGATGTCAGCAAAACATCAAAACAAGGTCAGTCCCTTCTGCATGGGCCATGTGCAACTGCAGATTGCACACATACAAAGCTAATCCTGCCATCCTGACCTCCATATTTAAAGTGGAAACTCCTCCCTGCCAAGTCTTCTTTTTCCCTATATCCAGATCTATTTTATCCCCCAAAGCATTTATCACCATCTAATGTATTTTAGAATTTACTTGTTATACTGATGGAAAAAAATTATATTGGCTTCTGCTGCTAGAATGTAAGCTCAACAACAAATGGGGTTTTTGTTCACTGATATATCCCCTGTGCCTAAAACAGTGCCTAGCATATAGTAGGTATTCAGTAAATATTTGACTTGAATGAAAAAAATAAATCAAGTGCCAACAGGACCTCTATGCCTAGGCTAATAAAACTCTATGAGGTAAAGTTTTGTAGTGATTCCTCATTAGAAATGCGCTTTGTTAAACTTCTGAATTTGGGGCACCCGTCCACAAAGAGCAAAGGAAACACTGCGACCTCTCTATTCACACACTTGTATTGCTGCTCATTCACAGATTTGTTAATTGTGTAAAAGTATCCTTAAAATGGGCCTAAGGAGTCTTTACTGCCTGTCTTGGAATCTGGACCATGGACCAGGTTTGGGTCTGGGCTAGCCTAACGTTTAGGCAACGTTATCAACTGGCCAATGAATTCTTACCCACTGGCTCTAAATAAGAAAGGAAAGCCTCACTCTCCAAACTCTTTATGCTGATTAGGTATTTTTGCTCATGTTACAAAGGGCCACATTAATGTTCAATCTACACACTGAAAGTGAAAAATATCAATTTAAGGGTAAGAACAAGTTGAAAAGATTATACCAGTCGAAATCCATGGCTTGATTATTGAGTTATTAAGAGTTTAACTCTGAGCAAGATTACTGCAATTTTTCACTTTTTCAGTATTCTGGCTCATTTGTTTTATAAATGATCTAGCTTTGGGGGATTGCTGGATAGTTAGGATACCCAGTAGTAGATAAACGCATTATAATTTGAGATGTACCCTTTGTTTGGGGAAAATTATGCAGGATAAACTCTTCACCAGTTGATCTTGAAGAAACATGTGAGGTCATCAGAAGTCTAAATCCAGATGTTATCATCTAAGCAGCTGATTTTCTCAGAAATGTAACATGGTAGAGTTAAGAGTTACGGGCACCAATGTCTCACTGCCTATGTTCAATTGTTGCTCTATCTTTGCCTACCTGGGTAAATTTGCACTGGATTTTTCCATGCCTTGACTCTTCCATCTATAAAATGATGACAATATTAGTATCTATTCACAGAGTTTTTCTGTAGACTGGGTGTAAAATCATTAAAATAACATCTGGCACAAAGTAATGCTTCATGAGTGTTAGCTATCATCAATAGTTCTGTTTAATAACTGAATGTGATTGGTGTTGGCTAAGCTTGACTCCTGAAACATTGGAAAAATGCTTTCCTATATGTAGATTTAGATAGAGGACTCTCAGTGCTTCTCTGTGGTATTATTAAAATGAACTGACTTGGGCTTTGAGAAATCCACTCTACTGTAACTGACCTTCTAGTCCCTCTCTCAATCATCTTAAAGCAGAAAAATGAAGGGGCCTTGGAATTAGGAGTGGGAGGGGTCAGAAAGAACTTCTTTGGGTCTGGATTTGGAGCATGAAAGTTCTTGGAGAGTTTTTTAATGGGCATTAAATTGGCCTCAACATTTGGGAGCTTGATAGAAACTCCACAGGGTCCCGGATATTGAATTTGGGGCTCATGAACCTGAGAAAAAATCACTGCCAATGGCAGAGTAAATCACTTTTGGAGCTGTTCTTTGGTTATCCCCCAAGCATTCAGTAAAGCTTTATTAACACTACAACTTTAGGTTTGGGGGGGAATTGAAGGTGTTGGATTGGAATTGCTAGAATTTCAGTATTTTTAAAAAATTGACCTTGTGTAGACCTAGCCAGGAAAGCAGCACACTACACTATCTATTTCTGGTTATACTACGTTGTATATTTCTGTAATGTTTGGAGTATTTATAGTATATGCACATTATTTTAGAAATGAGAAAAGACAAAAAATATTATATATACACAGGTCTTAAGCATCTACAAAGGAAATACCATGGTAAGCCTTTTATTTTGAAGTCAGATAATGGTAATTATAGAACATGTAAATGATCCAACCATAGGAAGTCATCTATATACTTCCCAATTTAAACTTTCTGAAGGACTGACTTTGATGGGGAGGGAGGGGAAGAGGTGTTTCCTTTTGAGTCTATCCAATATACCTATACACTAAAACACTAAGAAAGCTTTTTTTTTGTGTGTGTGTGTGTAAAGTAAAATACAAAAACTGAACAACTACACAATCATCAAATAATATTATTATTCAGATTTCAAAATCATTCCCCTATTTCAAAGCCAATGGAATTTTTTAATTCTGCTATAACTTCCAGTATTTCTGAAAAAATACAGATTAAAAAGTTAAAATTTTTTATATGATCTTAACCAAGTTCTCCTCATGAGAGAACAGATATTCTTCTAGCACTCTTTCTCTCTAAACCTATTTTGCTAAGGTATATGATATTATACATTATCATGTAAACCAATGTTAGCATTCACCGGGATACGGAAGCTAAGAATCTTGGAATTGCCTTTGATTCCTTCTCTTCCTTGTCCTCCACATCCAATAAGCGATAGATAGGTCCTATTGGTTTACTCTTCCAAGCGTTTCCCGAATTCATCACCTCCTCTTCATTTCTGTGCTACCCCTTAGTTCAGGCCTTTACCTTCCAGATTAAAGCAGTAACCATGCTTCTGCTCTCTTCTCCTCTCTCATCCACTGCATACATTCCTATCAGTCATCTTTTAAGAGAGGTTCATGTCATTCACCTGCTTAATCATCAATGGTTGGTCTGTCATCTTCATGATAAAGCATAAACAACAAGCATAACATGTAAGATTCTTAATAAGCTAATTCTGACCCAAGTATTCCACCTTTACTTGCCTTTTTTGATAGATTACACAGTTGGAATTCTATTCAGTCTTGCCATTCAATGAATATACCAGAGACTCATGTGCTACATACCCTTGAGTGAGCCACTTCCATCTGGAATGCCCTACCTCCTGCCCCATATCCTGACATATCCTTGTTTTTTAAAGCCCAATTGAAATGTAACCTTCTTTTGGGAAATCTTTTTAGAGGTAATAAAACAAAGTAGTTAAACCATTGGCTCTGGAAGCTTGTGGGTACCATTTGAATTCTGACTCTATCACTTTTTGGATATATATAACCTTAGTCAAGTCATCAAACTTCTCTGTGCCTCAGTTCCCTCATTTGTAAAGTGGGGATAATAACAGTACCCACCTTGCAGCATGAGAATTAAGTGAAATAACAAATGTACTTATTAGTAAGGTGCTTGACTTAGTAGGTATTTAATAAATGGTAATTTGAGTAGTTTTAATTACCTACCTCACCTCCATCTGCCCACAAATTTGAAAACAGTTTCTCTGAGGTTTTGTAGCACCTGGTTCTATGCTACTATTACCGTACTTATTATAGAGCACTATGGTTAGTTGCATACATTCTCTCATTACACTAGACTCTTGAGGGCAGGATCTTATTATCTTAATATCCTTAACTTCTAATGCAATACCTAGCAAAAATAGAATTTCAATGTTTATTAAATGAAGAATGAATGAATGAAGTGATGCTTCAGGGGATTGGAAACTCCTTTAAAAAGCTCATAGAAATCAGTGAGATGGCACCTGGGTGGCTCTGTGGGTTAAGCCGCTACCTTTGGTTCAGGTCATGATCTAGGGTCTTGGGATCAAGTCCTGCTTTGGGCTCTCTGCTTGGCAGGGAGCATGCTTCCCTCTCTCTCTCTTGGTCTCTCTGCCTACTTGTGATCTCTCTGTGTCAAATAAATAAAATCTTAAAAAAAAAAAAGAAAGAAATCCGTGAAAATGAAAAACAATCCTAAGTATCTCTTCTCCCCACTTTACAATATTTGCACAAGGTTACAAAGCCAAGATGTGCATCTGCCATTTGTTTGATCAAGAGCCTTAACTTTTAATCACTGGTCATTGCATCCTGGTAGCTTAGGGCTCTCTCATATTCTCAGCTGGGCTCAGAGGTGGCTTGTTGAGCTAATCTATTTCTGACATCACTATAAGCTCTTAATAGAATGCCTGCATCTTCTTGGATTCAGAATCAAAGAGTTTTGGTAATCATAGAGACCTAACAAGGAAACTGAGAGTTG
Organism: Mustela erminea; assembly: GCF_009829155.1. Classification (NCBI taxonomy): domain Eukaryota; kingdom Metazoa; phylum Chordata; class Mammalia; order Carnivora; family Mustelidae; genus Mustela; species Mustela erminea. Next base: position 105,227,658 of record NC_045618.1, read on the forward strand.
AGTAATTTGTCCATGCACAGACTCCTATTTCACATGAAGTTCATTATAACATGTATTAAATTCATCCCAGATACTGACCCTTTTCTCATATAGTCTGTCTTACTAAAACATATACATATTTTGGCCTATAAAATGACAAATGTATGATCCCTTTCCCTCTGAGCTTTATTAGTAAAGATATGCTATTGGTATCAAATTTGCATTCACACAGTCAGTTTCTCTGAGGTATCCTTATCTTTAATTAGTAACTACTCACAGTGGGAAAAAGAAGAACATATGACATGGGCTTCAAATTTAATTTTCAAAATTAAAGTGCCGTGTTTTGGCGTAAACACTTTAACCATTCTCAGTGTGACTTTACTAACAGCTCACTACAGTAAAAGAAAACACACCAAAAAATAATTTTTTCTGATTAAATTATGAGTAATTTTTATTTAAAATTTTTACATGTTTTCTGTAATGACCACTTTCATTCCCCTTTGTCCTAAAGCCAAAGCTTTGGTGGCTGAATGGGGTGAGGAAGTCCTCCAGAGTGGGAGAGAAACCCAGTATGCACTGTTGCAGCTCAAGTGGAGTGAGAAGGATGTTACACAGGAAAGGGAGTGTATGTGTATAAATTAAAAAAAAACCCTAGCACTGTCCACTGAGAGTGAGTAGTGACAGTGACATCTCGGTCATCAAAAACACATCTCACACACAAATCATGGTTTCTAAATACCAATTCCCACTAAATGGTAGAGAAATTGCTGATTCTAGGGCTGGGGTGAGGTAAGTACAAGATGAGTTTGGGAATCCCATGTGCCTGAGGAAGTGCTTTAAAAAATGATGGCAACATATCAAAAGAGCATAGGAGCCAACAAAGGGCTTGCACTGGCTAAATGTGGGACAACTTGAGATTCAAAGGAAGTAACAGATAATAATCCACTGACTGGAAAATCATGAATTCATACTGGTATCAATAAATTGAAAATTTGATTAGCAGAATATATACACAGCTTCAACTAATTCTCCCAAAAAATACTTACAAAGAAAAAAACCCAGTAACTTCATAGTGGAAAAGCCTGATACATAAACAAGTGATCAAAATGAACATCAACAGAAATGGGGCAAAATGAAATTATGCACTATCTAACAGAATGCAATGAGAACACAGAATTGCTTCTATAATATCCTGCTAAAGAAGCACAGTTAGAATCTAACCAAAAGTAAACAGGTAAATCCAAATTTAAAGACATTTTGCAAAACAACTGGCCTATAATCTTACAAAAGTCAAGGGTAGCAGAAGTCAAGGATTGACTGAGGAACTGTTAGAGTAAAAGAAGCAAGAGATAATGCAACCTAAGGCAACATGTGATTTTGAACTATATCTTCATACATTAGTGGGACAATTAATGAAAATTAAATAGGGTCTGAGGGAGAAATATGTGTTAATTTCCTTATTTTGATGGGTATATTATGGTTATATTGAAAATTCTTTCTTTTTGGAAATATAAAAGTACTGTAGGGTGATAGGGCATCATGACAGCAACTTAATCTCAAAGTGGAAAAATTTTATTTGTACAGTATTTACAACCTTTCTGTAAGCTTGAGATTATTTCAAAATTTTTTTCTTTAGAAAGCAGAATGCAGAAAACTAATCAATAAATTATTCTTAAAGAGCTGATAATGTAATTCAATGAGCTACATAACTCCAAAAACGTAATTATAATGAAATTTCTCCAATTCCTGTGTCCACTGTGCACATACAGGTTCACCAAAACTGTCTTAGTTTTATGTCATTAATTGACCCAGAAATTTTTCACATGACTTTCACAATCTTATTTAAATGGACATACACACATACAAACACACATTCTTCCTAACAGTTAGGATAGTGATATGTTCATAGGTGCTGTTCAGCAGAGAGAAACTATGTGAGTTCTGTTTTTAAAATCAAATAAAAATGTAGATATTATTATAAAAATAACTTCTCCCCCTGGTGGCAAAAAATGAAAGTACATTTTACTGGAGAATCCTAATATAGAGGCACTTAGTATTATTCCTTATCAAGTATTTTCACATATTTTAATGTGAATCCTCTAAACAGCACACAGCATTTGCAAACAATACACTTAGAGGTAGTGTCACAGTTCTCCTTAGGTCAGCACTGTTCAGATTCCGTTTAGATAATATTCTCTACATCAAAAAGCTGCAGATTTGATAGAATTTCCACTACAAAATACCAGAGTTCAAAGGAACCAAATTTACCCACAATATAAAAGATTAAAATGATAGGCAGGTAAAAAGGGATGGTCTCACTTAAAGGCACCTGCCTGTTTAAGATTACAGGGGTTATCAAGAAGGCTTCCTACCTCTCCAAGTTTAATCTAAAAAATTTTACAGTCCACCATTGGAGGTTAATTCCTTGGGAGTTGGTTCCATCCAATCTTCAGACTTAGCGTATTAATATGAAGATACTCTGGAAGGGATAAGACATTTTCCTTCATTTAAGACTGCTAATAGTGAAAATAAAAGGAAGTCATTCGTCTGAGCTATAAATAAATGAAACTCAACTTACTCACTGCAGATTCCTAGCCCTATTCTTAACCCTCCACACTTCTTCCTATTAAGTCACCAGTCACTGATAATTCTGTTTTACTGACCTTCTCATGATTATAAAGTAATTTAAGTGGTTTTTCAAAGTAAACTTAATTCCAGTTTCAGACTTTTAAATTAAAAGTGGCTCAGTTGGATACTGTTTCTTCAACATAGTAATATAAATATTAGTATCTTGGCTAAAATGAATTATTGACAATTTTAATACATGTTGCACAGTACATATTAATATAGAAAAATACATGTTATCAGCAGCATAATGTTGACCATGTTCTAATCCATTCCACCTGCTCAAATATTAGTGCAAATAATTATATATTTGTAATGCATCACTGCTGTCTAGCACAAATCTACGCTTTCTGAATAAATGACTTTCCTCTGAGGTTATTTGGTGTTTGGAGTATGATGTGATATATTCATATTTAAATTGGCTTTGTATGGTGAGGCAGACTGCAACCATCTAAAACACTTATAAAATGAACAAGTATGGTTAATTACTTTTCCCTCCCCCCAAAAGTGATATTTATCACAAGAACTGAAGTTTATGTTACCACCCAAATAAAAGTGTTAAAGTATACAGGGCGAAGTTTAAAAATATCAACCTTGTTAAGCCCAGGGTTATCAGCCTAACTGCTCCAAATCATCAGTTAGAATTCTTACACTGTTATGTGTAAGGTTTCTCTCCCATATACACTTGAGGAGTTGTTTCTCCCCTAAATCTGGAAAGAGAAAGGACTGATCAGTGGTAAGAGTAAAAGAGTTAAGGCAATTTTTAAAAGATTAAGCATGCAATTTTTGATTACATGAAAATACCTACCTATTGCTAAGACAGAGTACGTTTTCCCTGTATTTTCACTCCAGCATTAGTCACTTAAAAACTACGAAACACATTAAATAATTAACAGAATTGGCAAACCTATAACATTAAAGTAGTCTGTTTTTGAAGGTAAAAACATTGATTTCCTCATATCTTCCAAGGTAGAGTTGTCATTTACTCCTATGTTATAAAATATGAAACAAAATATCTGGGCTCTTCCTTCTGTAAAAATTCGTAAGCAGACATAGTACTATAATTATGTAAAATAATATTAAAAAGAACTTTTTGGTTGAAATATTTCTACTAAATATAAACTTAATATTAAATTAAAATTTCATGACCACTTATAAAATTTTAAAAACCAAATTTAAAAAGTATGATCACACACTGGGCACATTAAAAAATCCAATAGTAAATTAGCTACTGATCCTGTGTACTAACTTCATAGTCTAAACACTACAGTGAACCAAACATTGGATGAGAAGAGAATTAGATTAAGAAAAAATTAATAAGGCTATCAAAACTAAGAGCCTATTTAACTGTTAAACAAGAAGAGTGTGCAGAACATAGAGTGAGAAAGACTTAGGTTTCAATCTGAGCCTTTTATTAGCTATAGACCTTGAGTAGGTCTACTTAACATTTTTGTGCCTCAGATGTTTCATCTGTCAAATGGAGGTAATAGTACCCAACTCCTAAGGCTGCTTTGGAATCTAATGAGATCATGTATACAAATGGTTAGCATAGTACATGGAACCTGACTAGATAAATGTAACTATCATTATTTTTATTATGCATCAAAATTTTAAAATTGCTGTTTTTACTTTAGGCAGAATTATTTACTCTAACAACATGGACTGGTCTTTTCCTCCAAAGTACACAATATATTTCAGGTCCAATTTTCTCAGGCAGAAGGGAGTACTACAGGAACTGAATATAGTTAAGAGTCTCATGCTCTACCGACTGAGCTAGCCGGGCACATAGGAACTGAATATAGTTAAGCTAATTTCACTTGGATAAAAGCATAAAGTACTTTTGATGTTAAATTCTCCAAAAGAAATCATAAGAATTCAGTACACTTCTAGGAAACATCTCACACTTCTGAGTCAATGAGTTAATATATGGGTAATACACACCATAATTTTGTATTAAAAAAAATTAAATTCCCAGAAGTGAGCTTTTTAAGTCAATGACAAATTATGCCCTAAGTGAACCTTGCTTACTCTCCTATGTTCAAGCATGCCTTAGCCACTACCTTATAAACACGACAACCTTAAAAGGCTTTGTGGCATTTCAGGAATCAAAATCTCTTTATCCAGATACTAGTAACTATTCATCATCACAGATGAAAAAAAGGCATTTTAAGGAAGCAGTAAATTCTCCACTTTGAGTCGGTCTGATAATTCAATTATTTCATGGTAAGTCAGAAGGCTGATATTCAGATAGTGAAATATTTTAAACTATAGAGGAAAGAAAATAATTTAAATATATCAAAGCAGCTCTTACTTAAAAAGGGAAGGTGCTAGATGCTCAAAAAGAGGCTAAATACTTGAAGTAGTCAACTATCTAAAGGTCCATCCAAGCATCATTTAATAATTCTTCGTAAGGGCTATTCATCTACTTTGGTTGACTGTCATTTTCAATATCATAACATACACACTAGACTTCTTAAACTTGTGTTCTGTATTTCACTTTCTGTACCATTTTATGCAAACAGAATATACTCAAGTTGAAGAAATATAATTTGCAGTGTTTTGGTGCATATTTGCAACTTCCAAACATCACCTAAATGTTGCCTGTTAGCTCATGTGGAACTGTAGAAAACTGTAAAGATTTTCCTTATTCAATGTTGGCTAAAGTTACTAATACACAAAGTTCTGATACTGCTACCTAAAATTTTACCATGTGCACATGAAAAACATCTTACTTATTGATCATCTCTTTTGAGTCATAAATTGTGGATATAATTTTGTAGTGGCCACAAATATAAAAAATACTTTAAAAACTGGAATACAAAGAATGCAAGGAATGCATAAGGGTTTATAAAAAAACCCACTTTTTTCTTAGAGAAACATAATCAGTTTAGGTTAAATTTCTAATCTTAGCTATAAAATACTTTTCTGCTAAAAAAGGAAGTAAGACCTATGCTATAAAAAATAAGTAACATCTTAAAAACTTGAATAGAAATAATTTATAAAATTAAGTACAGATATCCTAAAGATGTAAAAATGGAGTGAAATAAAAAAACAACTGCAGGGAATTTGTTTATTAAAGCATTAATGTTAACACTTCGAAGTATTCACTTACGAGTTTTCTTTGTCACTGCCTTGGTCAATGGACATAATGGAAAATATTGCACAAAACTCAAGCATGGAAATAATAATTAACAAAATATCTAAGCAACATGTATAGGCTTTACATTTTAAAAATTAATCCAAACAAAATAATTTGAAGCACTTCTCTGATTCGGAAGTCTTAAAATGTTTCTTACATGTTTTATTTAAGTTTTTTTTTTGTTTTGTTTTTGTTTTTTTTACAAATTGACACTGTGTACAAAGAGTTCAAATGGCCAGTAAAACTACTGCTTTAAAATTGTTGGCTTTAAGTAACAGAGGTATAATTTGAATTCACATCAGAGCTTTCTAAAATGGCAATAGTACAAGCATATGACTTTTTCTAGTATCCAAAATCTGTTCTGGCTTCCCTTGGCTAAGGAATAGAAAACTAGACAGCCTTCTAAAACTGCCACGATTTCCTGAAATGCTTTGATAAAAGTTGGCGTACTTTGTTTCTCTTCCTTACCTTGGTAACACTGGGCTAAACAGAAAATGAAGAATATTCAGTCAATAGTAATTTAAAGAGTAACTAGTGCTGTACCTGGAAGTTTTGGTAAAATTGACGACCATTCAGAAACATAGTCTTAAAAGAAAAGTAGTTTGTCAAAATTAAGCCAAAAATCTTCTTAAAGGGAAAAAAAATGCCAAGAATGAGCTGAACATTAAAGTTTATCTGTTCCTAGATGATTATGAAAAACACAAAGGAAGCTGAAACACTACATATAGATAAGAATGAATTCTTACAGAGCAAGTTTATAGAAATTGTAGAGTAATAGCCTTTCTAAATTTCCACTTGATGTTTAAAATTTTATAAGTGATTTATTATGTCACCACATTAAGCCAATTCAATCAATTCCAATCAGTAAGAACTGCTTCAGAAATACCTTGAAAAAGATAATGACAGAAACTATAGATTTGAAAAGCAACCAGTTTTTACAAAGCTCATCTCCAGATGTAGAATATGTAACGCTATCAATTCCTGGTTCTCCTTAAAATAGATTACTTATGTTAGCCATCCCATCAAATTCCAGTTTAGCATTAAGAAAGAAATCTTAAAGGACTGTACTGTTGCTAAACACTGTCGATATTTCTCATATTCACCATTTAGACTATACCTCATTTTATTTCCCTTATAATATTAAAATAATGAATAAATAGGGTCCTTCAGTTAAGGTCCTCCACCTTATCTTAAGTGAAATATAAAATAAGGCAGACTTATTAATTTCTTGCTAGCATTGGCTTAAAATCCGTTTACAAAATAAGAAATAGTAAACTTTAAGGTGTTTTTTTTTTTACCCAGAAAGCAGATGTATCCTGATCCACACCTAGTATCTACATAAAACATTTCATCATTTTAGTTTAGTCTGTAACAGTTTTCTTGGAATATTATTATACCTCAGGAAAAAATCCAATTAACCAACTACAGAAATTATGTTCAATTACTAACCTTTTGAAAGAGGCAAAAGTTCAATAGGAAAACCTAAAATAACTTGTTTAACAATTACCAAGTGCTGAAAAGGTCATTAAAAATTGGTAAATAATAAATGCAGTTTTGTTGTATTTTACCATTAATGCAAAATAGGATGGTGAAACTTCCCAATAGAATGTGTTAAAGATTATCAACTGGAACACTGATAACATCACATTTGTCTTCTGACACCAACATTTTCCAGGATGAAAACAGTGACATGTAGTTTCACAGAATCTGAAATTTGGAATCTGAAATTTGTAAGTTCAAGAACAGAATTAAAACTCAATTTAAGGGGAAAAAACAAAATATGGCCAGTAGTGTCCAAATTTCAAATAAAATCTCAAGGGTAAGTATGGCTGCTGTTTCTCCAAACAGTCATTTTTCCATAAAATGTTGGCTGTGTCATAAGAAGTCTCCTGTGCTTTCTATCAACCAAGGCCTGCTGAAGTACAACACGTTTCCCTTGCATATTCAACCTCAGCTGAAATGTCGAGCAAGGCGGGCAGATCTATAGTCAGCACGAAGTTGTACAAAGGAGTGAAGAATGTTCTTGTCCAGATTAGCAAGTTGTTCTCCTGAGCAGACTTGCTTTAAATTATCTGGGGCAACTACCAGAAGATTGCAAAGTGCATGCAGAGTATCAAAAAGCTGTAATACCAGTGGAATCTGAATTGAAATAAGAGAAGAAAAAAATAACATTGACACAAAACAATTTTTAGTTTTATAATTATTTTATAAATTTTTCTCATTTACATACTGTTAAGACTTACTAATGTGGGAGGATTCAATATTAAAAACTATAAAAACTCCTGAAATTGTTAAAACCTAAATATTTTAGACATTAAATAAACTTGGTATAATCTTTTTGAAAAGATCCATGCCAATTTCCTTCAACAGTTGTCATTTATACTTCTATGGATTAGAATTAGTTACCATTAATATAGCACTTTTCTTAAATAATTTAAGCCTTAAGGAAAACTGATTTCACAGAGATGTACATGAAGAAAGAACTTATTTTCCTGATGTGTGATATATACACAGCATTGGTTATGGAAGTCACCAATGTCAGTTGGACTGTTGAATTGAAATATGGCCTTGTCTAAAATACAGCACAGAGCAAAAATGTGTTAAGACTGAAAATATGATTAGAACATTACTCTTTCAATGAGGAAATGTTAGATCTGTCTCACTACAATATCAACAAGTTTTAAACTTTTCAGTAGTGATTACAAGTCAGCATGCATTTTTAATGGTCTGACTTATGTTCTTGAGCCTATTTACAAACTTATGTTCTTGAGCCTATTTATAAAATTTACAAGTTTTATATTTGTGAATACATACCTTGAAGTCTTTGGCACACTTCCTATATTCAGCTACATCACAAATTGCTAACATGCCACCCCCACAACTGTACGAATATTGTTGAAGATGCTCATAAATAAGTCGATGAAAACGTACTCCAAGTTCCATCAAAACTGTATCCACATTCTTCCCATCCATGGAATTTTTAATCTTTTCCACTTGCTTTCTTACATAAGCACAGACTTTAACACAGGCCTGTAAAATTTTTTCTACACTTATTACATAGAAATGTGTATCAGCTTAGCTAATAAGAAAATACATACAGTGTCTCATTAATCTCTAAGTATAAAAGAAAAAAACTTAGAGCGCAGTAAGACACATCAATGAAAATGTTAATGAAAATATTATATATAGATCTTCTTACTAGTATACTGAATTATTTTACTCACATTAGTATATTGAATCAAAACATTGTTTTCATCCTCTGGCTTAAAATCTGTTTTCTTTTGTTCTGCAGTCAAGATATGCTTCATCTGTCCAATCATACAATTCAATGTCCTAAAGAATTAAGAACACCATACATTTTATCCATTTATTTTAAATTTCCTTTAATTTATATTATTTATACTAAATTAAATTATTTAACTTCAGAGCACCATAAAATTATTTACTATCGGTAGACTTTAGATTTAAAAAAAAATAAATTCTAGGTCTTGCTATAAATGAACTCTTGGTTTTATTAGCTTCCTGCTCTTGCCCAATACTTTAATTATGGTAGTCTTAAAGATGTGAGAAACCTGTCACTAATTTACTTCCTTAACAACCATATATAGAGGGGCACCTGGGTGGCTCAGTTGTTAAGTGTCTGCCTTTGGCTCAGGGCATGATTCCAGGGTTCTGGGATCGAGCTCCACATTGAGCTGGCTCCCTGCTCAGTGGGAAGCCTGCTTCTCCCTTTCTCACTCCTGCTTGTGTTCCCTCTCTCGTTGTATCTCTCTCTGTCAAACAAATAAATAAAATCTTAAAAAAAAAAAAACCAAACCACCATATATAGAGACTGGTTAGGAAGAGGGGACGATAGAGGATTTAAGACAAATGGCCAACGTTTGGAAGAATTGGTGAGAAGAATAGGAGTTTCACAGTCTAAGGATAAGCAGGAAGCTGAACAAATGGTACTAACGATTCAGTGGGGAAATGAGAACATGGGTTTACAGCAGCACCGATAACGTTCAAGTTATGTGTTACTATCCCAACAGCAGTCAGTCATCTAGTTATGGGAATAAAAGAGACTGCACTGATCCAAAACCTTGGATCTGCAATAAGATAGATAAGGTTAATGGAAACAGATTTTATGGTAATTATAAGGGACTAATTTAAGAGATGGATCAAACAACCAAAGCATAAAAATAAAGAAAGAAAAGGATAGTAGATTGGCAAAAGATAAATATATTAAGGGCTGGAGTTCCTGCTGAGGTCAGAAAGCAGGTTATGGAGTTGGAAGAACAGGAGATTGTGAGCAACGAGTGGGATATTCAAGTTTGAGGTTTTTGTTACCAATGATAATGAGGTCTAGTAGGATATGAGATTAAGTAGCTAAAGCGAAGATGATCAAGAAAATGAATGGGTCACACACATGGAAGTAGAAGTAACCTAAGATTTAAGGTTAAAAGAAAAACTGTAAGCCAGATGCCCAAACCCTCAATAAATGCAGGAGACTAACATAAATGATTGAGAGACACAGCAATAAGAGAAGATGATGTGAGTTTTAAAAGCAAGGGGGTTCTGACCTAACACCTATAGATGGATACTGGTCTGAAAATATCAGAAGGTAACAGATGAATGCTCTGCTCACCTCTTGGCCCCATGGTACATGGGTAAAATATGAGAAGTTCACATTCATGAGACCACTACAGAATACTGTGCCTTCAATTCATCAACTAGTGCAAAGACTTTGAGTTAAGGCTCATACAGAAAAATATTAAGAAGACGCCAAGAAAATACATCTTTCCTGTATCTCTGAAATTTTAACATATCTAACCTCCCCATGTCCCTAGCATACACCAAATGCTTGAAGTGGTAACTATCATCATTAATATATGCCTACCACATCATCTCGAGAAAAGAGACCCACTGCTCTATAATATTAATAAGGTAATTAACTACAAAAAAAGTTACAAAAAATGTTTGAATACAGAGTATGTATTCACTTAATGAAATTTACAGAAAATTAAAGCATTTCAGATAATAAGCCTGAAAATTCTAAATGAAAATAAAATCCTCTATGTTACATACCATTTTTAAGGAGTTTGGACAGAGAGAAGGAAAGAGGAAGAGGAGGAAAAAGTGGTGGCCTATAAAAATGGTTTTCAATTGAATCTAGTTTAAAAGCATACCTAAACATAATGAAAAAATTTTCATGTTGCATTTGTAATGGTATTCTTACAATTTAAAAAACGTAAGAGAAAAAGGGGGCTACTAGCTGGCTCAGTTGGTGGAGCATATGACTCTTGGTCTTAGGGTTGTGAGTTTGAGCCCCACGTTGGGTGTGGACTTTAAAATAACATCTTTAAAGGAATGCCTGGGTGGCTCAGTCAGTTAAACACCTGACTCTTGATTTTAGTTCAAGTCATGAACTCAGAGTCATGGGATTGAGCCCTATGTCTGGCTCTATGCTGAGCAGAGAGTCTGCTTGAGATTCTCTTTCCCTCTGCCCTTTCCCCCAGAGCTCTCTTTTCTCTAAAATCAATAAATAAATCTTTTTTTAAAATCTTAAAAAAATTAATTAAAAATAAACATAAAAAACATAAAAGGTAAAACTAAGAACTTGCCTATCAATGCCATTATCCAATTTCGTCTCCATTTGTTCAATTATTTCTTTTTTCTTCTGAAGGCATTCAGATAACTTAGGAGAAGAGCTATTAAATGTTTAAAGGGAAAAAAAAATCACATTAGCAGCCTTATAAAAGTTTTTCATATGCACATGTGTATTGTTACAAACATTTATAAATACACATGTATTGTTTTAATTTGTTCACAAATCCAAGAAGCACGTTACATAGTAATTGCTATGCCCAATTTAATACTAGGAAATTAAGTAGTATTACTATGCCTAACAGTCACACTAGGAAAAATTAACCAGTTATATGAGAAGGAAGAGGAAGGTTTAGATTTGTTACTTTCATGTAAGAGAAGATATCCCTTAAGAATATAAATATATGTGATTTTGAAATTTTGGGATTATTTGGTTCCTTTTTAATTAAATATCTAGATTAACAGTAAAACAAAAATGAACAAACCCCAAAGGCTATTACCAGAGTCTTAAGAATATAATAAATTATACTAATTAAAATTTGGAAACTAATAGCCAATCCAGTTGTATTTAGCTTTCCTATATTATGAAAACAAATCTGACAATCACATTTGCCTTCTGAATGCCATCTAAATGTCAAAAACCACCTAAACTATTAAGGAATATGCAACCCTAATAGTCATGTGAATTTTGCACCATAAGGCATTACAACTCTTAAAATAGTACATTTCCTTTTAAAGTGTGATTCAGGGATCACAAGTTATCTTTATCTTTGAGATTGTTTATGAACTCATTTCTTGGGATATCAATGTGTACAATAAAATGTTTAAAATTTTATCTTTTGGGGTACTTGGGTGACTCAGTTGGTTGGGCAACTGCCTTCGGCTCATGTCATACTCCTAGAGTCCCAGGATAGAGTCCTGAGTTGGACTCCCTGCTCAGCGGGGAGTCTGCTTCTCCCTCTAACCCTTCCCCTTCTTGTGCTCTCTCTCTCATTCTCTCTCTAATAAATAAAATAAACAAAATAAAATTTTATCTTTTACATACATTTTTCCTCTTCTTAAAAATGTTTTTCCTCTTTAATAATAGTACACATACAAATTTTATAAGGCATGTTCATGTGCGTATACTCTACATTATTTAATCCTCACATACTTTAGAAGTTCACATAAACTGATAGGAAGATATAAACCAAATCTTATTTAATGCCTTATTAAAATCTGTCCAATTAATCTTATGAAATTTTTGTTGTGTACCTGTATACATATAGCATTATAATTGTCACTGAAATACCAAGAAAAATCAATTTGACTAACCTTATTAGTGGCATAAGGTGATCATTAAACTGCTTGTCAAAAAGATGAAAAATAGTATTGGCCTGTTGCACAACATCCAAAAAATAGAGATTTGCATTCCTAGAATCTGAAGAGGGAATTCCTAAAATTGGAAGGCATGTACGTGTTAGAATCATACTTGAAGAAATTCATCTTGGCAACAGAAAAAAGAACGTGGCATAATAAATAAAAGTAAATCCTATTTTAATAAATCAGCAATAATTTTTGTGGAAAGAAGAGTAAAATTAAGCTCAATAACTTAATGAAGTGAATCTAAAATTTTTACATGAAAAATTTCACCATCTACCCAGTCTTCATTATTTGCTGAGATAAACCGAAAAATAAATCAATAAATGAATCATCTTGAACTGTATCTTCTCCTTTCCTTTCTCATTCTCATGTCTAGTGGTTCCACATTAGCCATGCATACATTTCCACCATTTTTCTTTTAATAAGTCCTCATTATCTCTGGTAACAGTTAAAATAATTTTTTATTAGTTTCTTGGGTTCAAATCACTCTTCCCTGCTATGTATTGTTGCCAGAGTAACATACTTAAACTTACACATTTTACTCATCTTGCTCTCCATTATGTCCTCAAAAATATTCAAAGTTTCCTTACTGTCTACAAAATAAATTCTTCATTTTCAGCAGGATACTCAGCCGACTCAATATGCTAACTCCAAAAGAAAGCTGACCTCTCCAGACTTCAGTTTCCTCTTTTTTGTAAAAGAGCAATAGATAAATTCTAAGGTTCATTCTAACCTTAGATGTTTATGTTTCTAGCTAAAATTAAAAGGCATAGTGGGTTAGGGAAAATATTCACATATGAGAAAATGAAATTAATAACTACAATTCTTTATAGGATGATGATTTTTTTCAAAGTTTTAAAAGTGAAAACAAAGATGTTTCATTTTCCCATAAAAGTCAAAATCACCAACTGATAAAAAAATTAAAGGCTCCAACAAAAACTTACAAGGGAAAATCCTTACTATTAACGAAAGATATTAAAATTAAGGTAGTTATTTATGTATGTTTTTAACCACTAAAATTTTTAAAGGAGTATTCAATGTTATGCAGAAGAACAGGTACAACCATATATACCAACAGCAGTGTAAATTAGTGTAAAAAAACACTTTTGGAAAATTCTATATGTATAGAAATTTTTAAAAATTGGTAATACACCTTGTGTTGTTTTTTTTTTTTTCCCATTTTTTAAAAGTAAACCCTAGCCCCTATATGGGGCTCAAACTCATAACCTAGAGATCAAGAGTTGCATGCTCTACAAAACTGAGCCAGCCACGTGCCTCCAGTAACACACTTTGATCTGCTAACTTCACCTCTGGGATTTCATACAGAGAAAATAATTCAAAATAAGGAAAACACTTTAAGCTCTACAATGTTCACTGCAGCATTATTTATATTACCAAACTGCTGAAAAAAATCCAATATGTCTAGTAATAGGAGATAGTTAACTTCATTTAACTTTATTATATATATATATATATATATACACACACACACACGACAAAATTTTGAACTATCATTAGAAATAACAGTAATTGCTAATTAAATGGCTACATGGAAGAAAACTTACGAATTATGAGACATTTTCATCCTACCAGTAAATTTTCTAAGCCTTTCCAAATCGTGAATATAGCTACTAAAATGAAGATATTAGATTTCCATATGAGCTAAATAACTATATGGATTCAAATTATTGTTACTTTTTTCATTATCTTTCAATTTTCTTAGTATCTTTGAGGTATTATTATCCCAATACAAACTGCCACATTAAGTCATTTGCAAATGGCAAATGTTAAAACACCTGATGTCAAGAGTCCGCTATAATTGGGGTGCCTGGCTGGCTCAGTTAGAAAAGCATGTGACTCTTGATCTTGGGGGTCATGAGTTTGAGCCCCACACTGGGTATTGAGATTACTTAAGAAAATAAATAAACTTAAAAAAAAAAAAGTCCACTGTAATTAAGTTTAAAAAAGAAGCAGGATAAAAATGTTTCACAGTGTTAAAAAAACTTTTTAAAAGGATGTGATATATAATCAACAAACATTTTTGAGCATCTACTATTTGCTAAGGACTAGATAATAATGGTGAATAAGGCAGATAAAATTCCTAGCCAGGGGCACCTGGTTGACTCAGTGGATTGGGCCTCTGCCTTCGGCTCAGGTCATGATCTCAGGGTCCTGGGATCGAGTCCTGCATCGGGCTCTCTGCTCGGCGGGGAGCCTGCTTCCCTCTCTCTCTGTGCCTGCCTCTCTGTCTACTTGTGATCTCTGTCTGTCAAATATATAAATAAAAGCCTTAAAAAAAAAGATTCCTATCCAGAAGAGCATATATGCTGTTCTCTTAAAATACTTTCTCCAAATACTCCATTCAGCTCTCTGGTTCATACATCTCCTTGGAGAGGCATTATCTAACCCACCTCTCTAAAAAAGTCCTCTGCTCTTGAATTCCTCCTCCCACCTCCCCAACACTTCTCACTATCTTTTACTCAGTTTTTTCTTCATTGCACTTTCTAGTCATTTATCTATCTTACCCAAGAATGAAAGCTCCATGAGTACAGAAGTAGGCACTTAAAAGGTATGTGTTAATGAATGAATTCTGGTAAGTGGAGGCAGACATCAACAGATGAAAATTTCATTGTGATAAGTGTTATGAAAAACACTAATTGAGTGATGAAATAATGAGTAACTAGGCTGAGACTAGAGGGTTATCTTAGTTAGGGTAATCCACAAAACCCTCTTTAAGAAGATGATATCTTAGTTGAGATTAGAGGTTGAAATGTTGGGCATGAGAAGAGCTAAAGGAAAAGGAATTGGGAAATAGGGGGAAAGCCTGAGTCAGGAAAAAAAAAAAAAAAAAAAAAAAAAAGAATGAGGGCCAGAGGGGCTGATGGCTAAGGTAGTGAGAAGAAGTACAATATGAGAAGTGGATGTACACATAAGAAGATGACAGATCAAAAGCCATGTTTTTGTAAAGTTTGTTATTCTTTTCCCCCTAAAAGTACCAGTAAATTCTTAAAGGGTCTTAAACAAAGAAATGATAATCAAACTGACTGTTAAGTGGAGTCAGTCATGTGGAGAAGTGAGAAGACACAGAAAGACCAGGTAGGAGTGGATAAAGATGATGGTATTTAAATTAGGGTGGCATCCGTAGAACTTGAGAAAGTAGATGAATTCAAGTTATTTCTGAAGTATACTGATAGAATTTGCTGATAGACTGGCTATCAGGATTGATGAAAAGGAAGAATTACGGCAACTCCAATGTTTGGGGCCTGCGCAACTAGTAAATAGTAATGCTTTTTAAGGACATGGGGAAGAATGAGAGTGGACCAGGTTTAAATGGAAGACGAGAGAGTTTCAGTAGGGATATGTTAAATTTGAGATGCACACTGAACAGGTGGAAAGTTCAAGGAGGAAACTGAACTAATGTGGCTGGAATTTAGGAAAGAAATCATTATTATCCTATTAATACCAGTAAACCCAAAAGACGAAAAGCAAAGGAAAAATTTTAATATGAATCTATTACTTTCCAGGCTTATTTTGGAATATTTTCCTTTCTAAACTTCACATTACTCAATTGTTTCAACCAGAACTGTTTTCACCTTCAGTTCTGCTCCTCTGATATTTTATAACTTAAGCATTGTACCTCATTCTGTATACACACACTATAGTGACTTATGTAGCTTACCCTGTCCGCTTGATGTAAGTAATGTGAGAGAACTGTGTCTTTGTGTAACTTTCTGCACCTGACAAGTTCTTGCATTACAGATGCTCAAAAAGCATTATTCATTGCATTGAACTGAATTTGACACATATATAGTGTTGAATATATACAACACATTATGTGTATAGTTAAGCATGATCAAAGAATTTAACACAAAGTATAATACAAATAAATATACTTACCAGCAAGTCCTGTTTCCAAAGCATAATCAATATGTTCAATACATAAAAATTCCACAAGAATGGTAAAAATTCTAAAGGCATTCCTTGGTAAATCAGAAGGATCAGAGAGCTTCAAAAACAAAAACCAAATACATCACTCCTCCAGTCTTTTTAAAAAGTGCTTTTATTTTTATTTATTTTTTTTTTTAAAAAAGCAATCAACTTTGTATAAGATATAGCCAGTATTCAGGTATCAAAACAATTACTTATGCCTCTTCCTCTCCACTCCCAATGCCTTGCTCACATACACTGACACATAGTTACAATGCTCCATATTTAGATACAATTCTCCTGGCTTACATCAATGTTTTTCTCACCTGGGTTGCAATCCATTAGTGGATTGTGACAACAAAGAAAGAGGGAAGCAATGAGATAATCAACCGGAAATAAAGTATAATGTACATATTAAAGCCAATATAGTTTTACGAAATAAATACACACAAAAACATCATATACATACACATACATGTAACAAATGTCCACTGACTGCTATGTAAAATCCATTTCTTGTGGGTTGTTGTCAAAGAAGTTTCAGAGTCACCAACTTTAAAAAAAGCTACTCTAGCAAAACTCAGAATAAAAAGGATACTTTATTCTATTGAGGGGTAGGAATAGGGAAATCGGTAACAAATGCACTATAAAATATGACAGGCTCAAAGCCCAGCTTCATCACCCCTAAGATATTACTTAACCCCCAACAGGCCTTAATTTCTTCATCTGTAAGGTGGAAATTATGTTAACATTACTTACATCCTAGTCCTGAGGTGAGAATAAAAATATAAAAATCCACGTAAGTATTATAAGCACAAATGGTACACAGTAAACTTAATAACAATAAAATGTTCATTTTTTCTGTTATACTGCTGATTATTAATTATTCAGAAAAATTATCAGTAATTAGAATGAGAAAACTATCTCTCTTTTAAAAAGTTAGAAAACTACCTCTCAAAATCTTATTACTGCTTCCTATATTATTTATCAACTGATTGTTGCCTCTGTAATTCATTTACCTTTAAAGACCCAATTTAGGTCTTTAAATTTAGTATTACCCAAAATTCCCTTACTGACCTTAATACCACCTAAAAATTTACTCTTTACTAGTCGCTCTACCACTATCCTCACTGCTCTTTTTTGCTCAGTCATGTTCAACAGATGCTCTTAACAAGCAATAAAGAATAAATTTTCCACGCGCCTGTATACATTCATATATCCATGCATAATCGATAGAAGAGGTAGACAGAAAATTGATAGGCAAACAGAAGATGTAAACCACTGTGTCAATCAACGACCTGAGATTTATAGAATACTCCATCTAACAACATCACGATATACATTTACAAAGTTGGATCATATCCTGGTTTAGAAAACAAGTCTCAACAAATTTAAAATGGATTCACATCATACAAAGTACATCCTCTAACCATAATGGGATCAAATTTGAACAAATAACAGAAAAAACTAAAAAATACCCCAATAGCTGACAACTAAAACACTTCTAAATCACTCATGGGAGTATTTTGAACTAAATGAAAATAAACACAACATATCAAAATCTGAGGTATACAGCTAAAGCTTACCTTAGAGGGAAATTTATAAGGCTAAATGTTTATATTGGAGAAGGAAAAACTGTCTCAAATCAATAACCTTAATTTCCACCTTACAAAACTAAACAAAGAAGGGCAAATGAAATCCAAGTAAGCAGCACAAAAGTAACAGAGTGGAAATTTTGTTGAAATGCAAAATGAATAATCAGTGACACCAAAAGCTGAATCTTTGGGAAAATCAATAAAACTAATAAACCAGACTGATCAGGAAAAAAGATACAAATTGCTGATATCAAGAATGACGAGGTGACATCACTATAGATTTTTCTGATATTAAAAGGGTAATAAGGAAGTATCATGAACAACTTAATCCCAACACATTCAAACATTTATGTGAAATATACAAATCCTTAAAGACAAACTACCAAAGCTCAATTAAAAAGAAATAGGTAACTTAAATAGTTCTAAATCTATTTTAAAAATTGGATTTGTAGTTAAAAACTCTCACAAAGAAAACTGCAGGCCCAAATGACTTCACTCATAAATCCTACCAAACATTTAAGGAATAAATAATACCAATTTTAAACAAATTCTTCCAGAAAATTGAAGAGGAAGAACTATCTTCCAACTCATTCTACAAGGCCAACATTGCCCTGACAACCAAAACTAGACAAAGACATAGTGTGAAAAAATATATGTGTAAGTCAATATCCCTCATAAACACAAACACAAAAACTCTAAACAAAAAAATTCAGCAAACCTAATCCAAAAATATATACATAGGATAATACATGATGACCAAGAGGGTTTATCAAAGGAATGAAAGGTTACCATTTGGAAATCAATGTAACTCAGCACATTAACAGAATAAAAAGAAAGCATGTGACAAAATCCAATAACTAATCTTATAAAAACTTGGAAAACTAAAAATAAAAGAATTCCCTCAATCTGATAAAGAAAAACCTATGATTAATGTCATACTTAATGGTGAAAGACTCAATGCTTTATTCTTAAGATCAAGAATAATATAAGGTATTTGCTCTCATCACTTCCATTCATCGTTGTACTGGAGGTTCTGAGCAATGCAATAATGCAAGAGAACAATATAACAGGTTTCTATACCAGAAAGGAACAAGTAAAACTGCCTTATTGGCAGAAAACATGACAGTCTATTTAGTAAATCCTGTGCAACATACACACACACACACACACACACACACACACACACACACACAGGCTATTAGAACTAATACGTAAGTTTGGTTAGGTGTAAAGTCAACAAACAAAAATCAATTGTTTTTCTCTACACTAATAATACAGTATCCAAAATATAAATTAAAAAAATACCACTCACATTAAAATAGCACTAAAAATTACAAAACTCTGGTAAGGAAAATTAAAGAAAACTTAAATAAATTAACAGATATACTTTGTTCGTAGTGTATCTAAAAACTCAGTATTACTAAGATGTCACTTCTCCACAAACCCAACCATAGATTCAATGCCATCAAAATCCCAAACTTTTTTCCCCCAGAGACTGAAAAACTGATTATAAGACCAATGAGAATACAAAATAATTTATAAGAAAATATTAGAGGATGGACACTACCTGATTCGAGACTTAATAGTTACAATGATCAAGACAGTGTAGTATTGGCACAAAGAAAATAGTTAAATGGAATGGAATAGAGTCCAGAAACAGATCCACATACAAACTGTCAAGCAGTTTTTGACAAAGGTTCCAACGTAACTTAGTGGAAAAAGGACCATCTTTCCAATAACACTTAAACAACTGGATAGCTAAATGCAAAAAAAACCCCTGAACTTTGATCCATACATCATGGGACATGTATAAGTTAACTCAAAACTAATTACAGAACTAAATATAAAACCTTAAACTATGAAACTACTAGAAGAAAACATAATAGGAAATCTTTGTGACCATGGTTTAGGCAAAGATTTCTTATATACAAAATACCATCCATAACAGAAAAGTGTAAAATTGGATTTCACTAAAATTAAGAACTTCTAGTCTTTGGATGCAAGGGTGGTTCAACATTCACAAATCAATCAGTGTGATAGAATAAATCAAAAAGAGAAGAGAGAAGAACCACATGGTCCTCTCAACTGATGCAGAAAAAGCATTTGACAAAATACAGCATCTGTTCCTGATTAAAACTCTTCAAAGTATAGGGATACAGAGAACATTCCTAAACTTCATAAAATCTACCTATGAAAAACCCACAGCGAATATCATTCTCAATAGGGAAAAGCTGACAGCCTTCCCTTTGAGATGAGGAATACAACAAAGATGCCCACTCTCGCCACTGTCATTCAACATAGTACTAGAAGTCCTAGCAACAGCAATCAGACAACAAAAAGAAATAAAAGGTATTCATATTGGCAAAGAAGTCAGACTCTCTCTCTTTGCAGATGACATGATACTTTTTTTTTTTTAAGATCTTATTTATTTATTTGAGAAAGAGCACGAGAGAGCAGAAGATCAGAGGGAGAAGCTGACTCCCCGCAGAGCTAGGAGCCCAATGCGGGACTCGATCCTGGTACTCCAGGATCATGACCTGAGCCAAAGGCAGTTGCCCAACCAACTGAGCCAACCAGGCACCCTGACAAGATACTTTATATGGAAAACCCAAACTACCAGAACTCATACAGCAATTCAATAATGTGGCAGGATACAAAATCAATGTATAGAAATCAGCTGCTTTCTTACACACTAACAATGAAAATATAGAAAGGGAAATTAGAGAACTGATTCCACTGATTATAGCACCAAGAACCATAAAATACCTGGGAATAAACCTAACTAAAGAGGCAAAGGATTTGTACTTGAGGAACTACAGAACACTCCAGGAAGAAACTGAAGAAGACACAAAAAGATGGAAAAGCATTCCACGCTCATGGATCAGAAGAGTAAACATTGTTAAAATGTCTATACTGCCTAGAGCAATCTATACTTTCAATGCCACCCCGATCAAAATTCCACTGGCATTTTTCAAAGTGTTGGAACAAGCAATCCTAAAATTTGTATGGAACCTGAAAAGACCCTGAATCGCTAAGGAAATGTTGAAAAAGAAAAACAAAACTTGGGGCATCATGTTGCCTGATTTCAAGCTTTACTACAAAGCTGTGATTACCAAGAAAGCATGGTACTGGCACAAAAACAGACACATACATCTGGGCAGAGAGCCCAGATATGGACCTGCAACTCTATGGTCAAATAATCTTCAACAAAGGAGGAAAAATATACAGTGGACAAAAGACAGTGTCTTCAATAAATGGTGCTGGGAAAATCGAAAAGCTACATATATAAGAATGAAACTTGACCATCCTCCTACACCATATACAAAGATAAACTCAAAACGGATAAAAGACCTCAATGTGAGGCAGGAATCTATCAAAATCCTAGAGGAGAACATAGGTAGTAACCCCTTTGACATCGGCCACAGCAACTTCTTTCAAGACATGTCTCCAAAAGCAAAGGAAACAAAACTGAAAATGAACTTTTGGGACTTCATCAAGATCAAAAGCTTCTGCACAGCAAAGGAAATAGTCAACAAAACAAAGAGGCAACCCAAGGAATGGGAGAAGATATTCACAAATGACACTACAGACAGAGGGCTGATATCCAAGATCTATAAAGAACTCCTCAAACACAACACTCAAAAAACAGATAATCATGTCGAAAAATGGGCAGAAGACATGAACAGAAACTTCTCCAAAGAAGACATACAAATGGCTAACAGACACATGAAAAAATGTTCTTCATCATTAGCCATCAGGGAGATTCAAATCAAAACCACACTGAGATACCACCTTACCCCAGTCAGAATGTCCAAAATTAACAAGACATTAAACAAGTGCTGGAGAGGATGTGGAGAAAGGGGAACCCTCTTACACTGTTGGTAGGAATGCAAGTTGGTGCAGCCACTTTGGAAAACAGTGTGGAGACTCCTTAAGAAATTAAAAATAGGGATGCCTGGGTGGCTCAGTGGGTTAAGCCTCTGCCTTTGGCTCAGATCATGACCTCAGGGTCCTGGGACAGAGCTCTACATTGGGCTCTCTGCTCCGCACGGACCCTGCTACCCCATCTCTCTCTGCCTGCCTCTCTGCCTACTTGTAATCTCTCTTTCTCTCTCTCTCTGTCTTTATGTCAAATAAATAAATAAAATCTAAAAAAAAAAAAAATTAAAAATAGAGGTAACCTATGACCCGGCAATTGCACTACCGGGTACTTAACCCAAAGATACAGATGTGAAAAGAAGGGCCATATGTATCCCAATGTTCATAGAAGCAATGGTCACAATTGCTAAACTGTGGAAAGAGCCAAGATGCCCTTCAATAGATGAATGGATAAAGAAGGTAAAGTCCATATATATAATGGAGTATTAGGCCTCCATCGGAAAGGATGAATACCCAACTTTTCTATCAACATGGACGGGACTGGAGGACATTATGCTGAGTGAAATAAGTCAAGCAGAGAAAGTCAATTATCATATGGTTTCACTTACCTGTGGAGCACAAGGATTAATATGGAGGATATTAGGAGAAGGAAAGGAAAAGTGAATTGGGGGAAATCAGAGTGGGATTGAGATGAGAGACTGTGGACTCTGAGAAACAAACTGAGGGTTTTGTTTGTGGGGAGGGGAGGGGGTGAGGGATTAGTTGAGCCTGGTGGTGGGTATTAAGGAGATCACGTATTGCATGGAACACTGGGTGTGTGGTGCTTAAACAATGAATCATGGAATACTGAAAAGATAAAATAAAATAGAACTTCTAGTCTTTGAAAACACTGTTAAAAGATTAAAAAGACAAGTCACAGACTGAAAGAAAACATTTGCATATCATCTATCTGATAAATGAATATGTCATTTATTATCTATGAATATATCATTTATTATATCTATGCATATAGAACTCTCAAAGGATAACAAGAAAATAACTTAATTTTTTAAATGCACAAAATACACAAAATACACTAAAGAATATGTACAAATAGCAAATAAACACATGAAAAGATACTCAATTAGTCATTAGGAAAATGCAAACTAAAACTAAGATATTACTACACACCATTAGGCTATCTAAAATTAAAAAGACTGATCATATCAAATGTTGGAGATCATGGGGAGCAAATGAAACTTTCACACACTGCTGGTGGGAATATCAAAAGAAGCAACAACCTTGGAAAACAGTTTGGGAGTTCCTTTAAAAGAAATACTATATGATTTGGCCATATTGCTACTAAGTATATACCCAAGGGAAATGAAAGCATATGTCTGCATAAAGACATATCCCTGAATGTTCACAGCAACTTCATTCATAATAGTCAAACACTGAAATCAATCTAAATGTCTATCAATAAGTAAGGAGATATACTGTAGTATATTCATGAAAGGAAATAAGACTCAGCAACAGAAAGGAGTATACTAAGTAACATATACAACACAGATAAATTTCTAAAAAAATCATGCTGAGTGAAAGAAACCAGAAACACATGTACATATTATAACATAGTATTCACAAAAAATTCTAGAAAATTAATGAACCTCTTAAAGATATCCTATTTAGCTTTTGAGACTCAGTCCTCAAATGTCACCCTCCTTTTGAAAACAAATCTACAGTGACATAAAGCTGATCAGTGGTTCTCTGAGGACAGAAATGAAGGAAGAGAAAAGGGGGATTATAAAAGGACAAAAGGAAACTTTTTGGGGTGATGGATCTGTCCATTATCTTGGCTGAAATTAAAGCTTCAGAAATGTAGACGTAACTTATCAAAGTTATCATATTGTGCAGTTTAAATAAATGTAGTTTACTAAATGTCAAAGGTATCTCAAAGTTACTTTTTAAAAAAAAAAAGGAAAAAAGCACCAATCTGTTTATTACACTGCCCTTTTTAAATAATACTTTAAAGCTTGCATCATCATCATCTACAAGGTGAGATCTAAATTTTCAAGCATGGTATGCAAAAAGTCTATTTATCTTTTCAACTTCCTTTCTCATTACTCTCCCATGTATATTTTTATTTCAAGCATTTTATGCTGCACAGCTGATCTTTGCATACTACTTTCTACATGAACTATTCTCTCCAAGAATCACCTTCTTGAAGATAACTTATGTAGCTTTAAGACTCAGGCCTAAAATGTTCCCTTCTTTTTGAAACCTTTTCAAATAAATACTCTTCCTCAATTCTTTAACCAGGCAGAGCTGGTTGCATTGTCTTTGGTTCCAGCAAGGTGTACCTATTTTGCACTGATTATTTATATGTCTCCCTTCTTTCTCCACAGTATGCAAAAGTAATATGTATGTCTTATTTTTACAAACTCAATGTCTAACATATCAGCTGCTACAAAGTAAACACGTGTTTCTTGGATCAGATTGCACTGAACTTCCAACTGAATTTCCATCTTTTAATTTCCAGACAAAAGGTCATGATACAGAGCTAGTTACTATGATGCAAACAATATAATGTTGACAGCTTCAGGTTCAATGATCTTTAGAAATATTTTAACATTATTTCCAGCATTCAGAAAACTAGAGACAGTAATTTACCAAATACACCCATCACCCACCTAGATGTGTCATATATTAACATTTTTCCAAATGTACTTCAGATTTTTTTCTTTTTGCGGGGGAGGGAGGAAGGGAAGTCCTACATATGAATAAAGTCCCTTAGGTACTCCTCCCTCATGGCAAACACTACCCTGTATCTATCATGTTTATGCCTGTGCACATCCCTAAACAATATGAGGTATTCTTCTACTTTTTAAAAAAACTTTATATAGTGGTATTGTACTGAATATATCTTTCCCCCATCTTGTTCTTTTCTCTCAACACTGTATTTTTGAGATATATGATACATATAACTCTAGTTTAGTCATTTAAATTGTTCTATAGCTTTCTAGTGTATGAACAATGTCAATTTATCAATTCTCTTTTCGAGGCACACAATTTGCTTCTGTGATTTTTCACCATGATAAACAATGCTGCTATGATGTTAGACATGGTATATAGACCTATGAGTTTCTCTAAGGAATTCTCAAGTTACTATCCAAACTATACCAATTTTTACTTCCATTGGTAGCATAAGAAAATTTCTATTGCTCCTCATCCTTACCAACACTTAGTATCATCAGACTTAATTTTTGCAGACTGAATGAGAATAAGATAGTTATTTTCCCATTTTAAGTTTCATTTTCCTATTAGTGAGATTGAATATCTTCCTGGTAATTTACATTTTCTGTATTTGTTTACATGTGTTTATCAAAACTTCTTTCAAAATAACTTGCATATATTATCTCCTCTTTGTAGGTAAGGAATCTGAGCTTTAAAGACATTAGGTAATTGGCCACAAGAAGTGGTTGAGCCAGCTTTTGCATTCTCTGGCTGATTCCAGAGACCTCACTCTTGGCTACCACATATAATGGACTCAGATGATAGTTACTTTATGTACTGAGAACCCAGACGGGCATTTAATAGTCTTTGTTTTCTACTTATTTATATTTAAATGAGTAATTTATACTGATTTACTGTCCATCAATATAAAATATAGACCATATATATCAATACAAGTAAAAAAATTAAGACTACCTCAACTCTCCATTCTATTGCTTAAGAAGTATGTATCTCAGTTTCTTCATCTGTAAAATGGAATAAAAACCTCACAAGGTTGTTACAATGATGAATTGAGCTATTGGATATCTAAAGAGCATTGGGGCATAGCATATGCTGTACAATTATTTCCCACTATTTGTTTTACATAATCTTCTGCTAGTAATATTGGTTACAATACCTTCTCACAGGCTGTGACTTATCTGTTTCCTTTGTTAAAGTGTGTTTGTTGGACAGAAATTCTAAATTTTAATGGAGTCAACTTTTCCTTTGCTATCTGGGTTCTTAAAACACCCTTCTTTCCCTAATGCTCTCTTTCTTTATGAGATGGCTCTAAATCTCCCTTTCATATCTTGATTTAATATCACTTATAGAAGAAAAATTTGTATATTCAACTTTAAAGTTATATTAAAATATGCTTCTAAATAATTTTAAAATAATTCTGTTCTCCAAAACAAACCCTCTATCATTTTTTATTACAAAAAATAGTTATTCCTAACCAGAGAGCACATTTATATATTATAAATAAGGCAAAGATTAAAAAACAAAACCATATAAGTAAAATAAATTTATAACTACTCTTACCCTATGACATCTTTCAAAGGCTTGTTTGGTTTCTTGTAAAAGATTAACCACCACTTCTTGAGATAGGAACGTTTCCCCATGAGTATCGATACTTGGCCCCAGTGGTAAGTTGGTACGTTGTCTAATTTTCTCTTTCAAATCCTGAATACTAATGCATCATAACAACAAATGAAAAGAGAACACTTTACACAGATTTCAAGTACTCTTCAACTTAGTATACATCATCAGAAAAAAATGGACTAATTGTCAGACCTAGAAGTTCTAATTCCAATAATTAGTTCTACAAAGTAAAATAAGCCTTCATCTTTTAATCGTTTTTTAAAAATATTTTATTTATTTATTTGACACAGAGAGACACAGTGAGAGAAGGAACACAGCAGGGGGAGTTGGAAAGAGAGAAGCAGGCTTCCCGCCAAGCAGGGAGCCTGATGCGGGGCTTGATCCCAGGATTTTGGGATCATGACCTAAGCTGAAGGCAGCCGCTTAACGACCAAGCCACACAGGCGTCTCAAGCCTTAATCTCTAAACAGAAAATCATCTTCTGAAAAATGAGTATATTTGGAGTTATGACCCTTAAATTCTCTCTCCGCTCTATAATTCTGACTCAACAACCAAAAGTTTCTTGTTTGGTTTCCTTATAAAGTGGACTATTCCAAATAAGTTAATATAACTAACGGTCCTGCTTAAAATAAACTTGAAAATTTAGTGTTTTTTAAATAGATTTAGTCATTTGAGCATATTGCACATTTCTTTATCATTATTAAACAAGATATATTAAACATAATTTAGCTTAATGACTGAGGGTTACTTTGAACATTTACTATATGGTGGTATCTTTAGAAGATTGGATTTCTTTTGCTCCTAGAATACCTAGCTCTAAACCACTATGAATTTTTTTTTTTTTTTTTTTAAGATTTTATTTTTTTGAAGCCTGGGTGTCTCAGTTAAGCATCTGCCTTCAGCTCAGGTCATGATCCCAGGGTCCTGTGAATGAGCCCCGCATCAGGCTCCCTGCTCAGCAGAGAGCCTGCTTCTCTCTTTACCTCTGATCCTTTCCCTGCTTATGCTCTTTCTCTCGCTCTCAAAATCTTTTAAAAACAAATAAATAAAGATTTTTTCTTTTTTAAGTAATCTCTACACCCAACATGGGGCTTGAACTTAGAATCCTGAGGTCAAGAGATGCATGCTCCACTGATTGAGCCAGCCAGGCACCCCAAACTATTACTTTTTTTTTTTTTTTTTAATTCTCATGGTTGTTCTTTAGTTTATCTCTTCCCTTACTTGCTGCTGCCTTTCAGATGTCACTTCTTATTCCTAATTATAACCACTCCCTGATCATGATTTAGTATATGACCAACTGGGAAACAAGAAACTGATTTGAGTGTACTCTATATTCTAATTATATGGGTCTGCATAAGTCATTCTTCATTCTAGAATCAAATGGGTTGAGATCTGGATAAGAGGTACCACTAATCCTATAGCAAATCATTTTTTTGTAGTATGTGAATAATTATAGGTTTCAAGATATTAATTTTATCCCCAGATCATCAAAAAGCTCAATGTATCTAAACTGTAAACTATTTGCTGTTTTTTCCCCCACACCTGCAACAACAGAAACAACGTATTTCCTAGTTAATAACCTGGAATAATTCACTCAATCTGGGGGGGAAAAAGGAGACTACAGAACTCTTTATAGTGCTGGTATTCTGCTTTACATTTTAATTATATTATGTTGCATTTCAACACGTGGCTCAAGAGACAGGATTTGATCAATGGTGTAAATGAGCTGAGTTAAAGGAGTTCTTCACAGAAAACTCACTGACTGTTAATATTTGACAACTTTGTCCAAATATAATAAAGTTCTTAAAATCTTTAGCTTTAACTACAACATTTAACAAAAACACTCACCCTCCTGTGCCAATGGATCTCTTCTGATGGTTTTTTGAGTCATAATAGCGCTGTAGGATCATAGCACTTCTGCTTTTCAAATATCCAGTCTCCACCTCAATATAGTTCTCCAAATAGGAAATGAAAATGGATTTGATAAGCTTAGACAAGAAAGTCTGTTTATCAGTACCTAAGTTAAACTCCATCAACTTGCTGGAAAGATTTGTGGTTCTTTTCATGGAAAAGGGGGAAAAAAAGATTAATGTATATTTTAGGTATAGTGACAATACTAAGGAATATATATTTTTACAATGTGATTTTAATAACATGTTAAACCACCATTTCTTAAACCTTGAAAGGCACTTAGGATACAAAGAGCAGCTGCACAGGGCTATATGTAATGCAGAAAGGGTATTACAAACAACACTGCAGTTTAGAAAACTGACTACAGATAATTTTGCTTCTCGGAGAGGAAACTGAGGCAACCAACCAGTCTAGAAATGGCAACAGTGGCAGAATGACTTCAATATGTTCTAATGCCATTCCTGATATGGTATCTACGTCAGAATACTGAGAGATCTACTTTCTTTCATTCTCTTTTTTCTTTTGCCATGTAGACTTTCCTCTAATTTTTTTGTTTCACATTATTAAAGACAGGCTCACAATAAAAGTTGTTGGGATGGACTTCCTGACTATGATTAATTTTGAAAACCTTCCTCTCAAAATGATAACACTGATGAACAGCAAAAGGACTGGGGAAAAAACTCCACAAGAAGCTTCTGATACAGTATTTCCAAATATTACACTTTCAATTACAAAGCCCAAGGTAAATTTTCATATATACTTAAGGCTGAAACTGTCATTTGCTAAGAATTTGTGACTTTCTCAATTTCTAACGTTTTAAATGCCAGATAAATGTAATTATACTATCTCTTAGAGAAAAAAAAATGAAAGAACAGTGAACTAGCTTACAATTAAAACCAGAAACAAAATTTTTGAGTCTTAACGTAAAAAAAAGTTAAAGTACATGACTATACAGCATAATATCCAATTCCTTAAGTTAACAAGCTAAAAATACTGCTCTTTGTACAATAGTAGTCTATATAACCAAGATTTAATGCTAAAAGGTATACTGCTATCTGACAAACTATTACTCAAAAATTCCTGAATACTTCATTTTCTATTAAAAAAAAAAAAGGAAAGGAAATCTGAGCTGCTACTATTTTCCTATTTTCTAGTAATTAAAAGTATACCTTGTATATAAATCATAGAGATTTTTGAGATACTGCTCTGCATCAGACTTCCTGCATTCTTCTAACTGGTCTTTCACAAAAGTCTGGAAAAAAAAAAAAGTCAACATTTTGTCATGTAAGTAAATATATTTTTCTCTAAAATTATTCCACATTCTTTAATTGTTCTGATTAAAATACAATGGTAAAGGCAATGCATGGAAAATATACCAATATAAAAAAATAAGTTTTTTAATTTTTAATGCTTCTCATATTTACATGTTCATCTATAGCCCTCTTGGGAATAAGTATTAAGAATTTCAAAATATCTTTTCTTTTGAAACTGGCCCATCTTGCCTCATAAAGTACATTTAAAAAGCAAAACCTGAGGCTATATTGATATAGTCAATTCCTTAAAAGCAGCATTTCCCAAACTGTGGCCTGGATATAACCCTAGTGTTCCTTGAGACATTAACAGATACTACTCTAAAATTGGGAAATGCTGTACTTTACACTCCTGTTTCCAGAGAATCACAATACACATTAGTACTTTCAAAGCATATGAAAAGTCCTGAATTATGTTTCAAAAAAAACACATCAGTGTTGCTTAATCCAGTAGTAAACACAGTTTGGGAAACGTTGCTTTAATGTATAATGCTATGGGAGTCAGGTTTGTAAATTAAATTACTGTGTTTTTTCTTTTAATATTAGTACATATTATTAAAAAAATTCTACAGATTGCACTTGCAATTTTTACTCAACTTCACATATGCCATCTATTGGTCAAAGTGAGCACCCAATAAAAATTAAAATCTGAGGCTACCCCTCTATAACCTGTTACAACTACTACTGCTATTGGAATAAATTTCAAACGTGCTCTGATGATGCTTAGTGATTATGATTAGTACCTTTTTTCTTGATGAACAGTATTTTTTTAAAAAAGCATGATATTGTCATTCCTTTCCCCTTCACTGAATAAACAGATTATTATCCCAAAGGGCATTATATGAATAAACTAAATTTAAAAAAAACTTTAAAAACAGAGGAAAAAAATTCACATATTGCTTTAAGAACCATTTAGTTGATGTTTAAAATTACCTGCAGTTTGATTTCAAATACATTTTGAATAAGTTTAGCCAGTACTGTTTCTGGATTACTAAAGATATCTCCAACTTGTTTGTTCACCCGTTGACAGAGTATTGCTGCATCTTCAAATATATCATTTCTCAAGTAAGCACCCTAAATAGAGCCATTTTACATAGTGAATATATAGTTTTTAAATGGTTCTAAAAATACAGATTAGCATAAAATAAAATAAAATCCAATAAAGTGTACTATTATGTTACCTCCTGGCACTGCTTTATATAAACATCAACACAGTGGGAATAACCCTATGAAGAAGAAAGAAATACATTATCACAGTTCTGGTTTAACTACAATAATAATCATAATAGTAATAATCTCAATAAAAGAATTATTATATGCAATAAAGCTATGTCTATGTCCTAATGAATCACCAATAGTAATAGTTATTGGACTTAAGTAAAATTAAATGTAGAAAACTAATAACATAGTATCTTCTCTCAGTTGCTTTCTTTGAAATTGATCACCTGGTTCATATCCTTGTAGCACTTTAGAATGAAAGAACACTGAGATAAGATTTCTGTAAAGTCTTTTGCCCTATGATCACCTAGCCATCTCCTTCAACACTAAAACATGTTGTGTGCACGCACCCACACACCGATTCACAATCTTGAAAAAGGGTTTACATACGTACATACCTATACCTTGTATGTATGTACATGTATACTTATGTATGTACTTCCTTCTTTACTCTCTTGGGTTCAAAGCATTTGTGTTCCCCTACAAGAATTTGAACAGAGCTGTACTCAACTGGCCTTCTGGAAATTTACTTTTAAAACTGTATCTATTTTAGCAGAACATATTTAAATAATTTGTCATATTAATCTCTTCTATAATGGTTTTTATTCTTTAACAATTCATACATTAAATACAAGTAAGCAATGCAAAGTATACTATTGTTTAAAGAGCCATTCTCAATACTCATACAGGTATTTTACTTAAATGAAAAGTCTAAAAAATTACTTCTATTTCCCTACTTAGATACAAATATAAAGTTTTTTATATATATTTTTGTATGTATTTATTCTTTTCTTTTAGATTTTATTTAGTTAGTTAACATACGTCATATTATTAGTTTCAGTGGTAGAATTTAGTGATTCATCACTTACGTATAACACCCAGTAATCATTACAAGTGCCCTCCTTAATGCCTGTCACCCATTTACCCCATCTCTCTCCACCTCCCCTACAGCAACCCTGTAATCCTTATAGTCATGAGTTTCTTGGGGTGCCTGGGTGGCTCAGTCCATTAAGCATCTGCCTTCGGCTCAGGTCATAATCCCTGGGTCCTGGGATCAAGCCTGATGTTGTGCTTCCTGCTGAGCAGCGGGCCTGCTTCTCCCTCTTCCCCTGCTTGTGCATTCCCTCTCTGTCAAATAAATAAAATCTTAAAAAAAAATAAAAATTCCTTACGGTTTGCCTGCCTCTCTGTTTTTATCTTGTTTTTCCTTCCCTTCCCCATGTTCACCTGTTTTGTTCCTTAAATTCCACATATGAGTGAAATCATATGCTATTTGTCTTTTTCTGCTTGACTTATTTTGCTTAGCATAATACCCTCTAGTTCCATCCACATCACTGAAAATGGCAAGATTTAATTCTTTTTGATGGCTTAGTAATATTCATACATATATATACACACACACACACATATCTCTGTGTATACACACACACACACACACACACACACACACCCTCATCTTTATTCATCAAGTTGATGAAAACTGGGCTCTTTCCATATTTTGGCTACTGCGGACATTGTTGCTATCAACCTTGAGGTGCATGGGCCCCTCTGAATCAGTGTTTTTGTATTCTTTGGGTAAATACCTAGAAGTGCAATTGCTCATTCATAGGGTAGTTCTAGTTTTAACTCTTTGAGAAATCTCTGTACTGTTTCCGGAGTGGCTGCACCAGTGCATTCCCACTAATGGTGTCCCTTTCTCTATATCCTCACCAACATCTTGTTTCCTGACTTGTTAACTTTAGCCATTCTGACTGTTGTGAGGCGGTATCTCATTGTGGTTTTGATCTGTTATGTCCCTGATGCTCAGTGATGTGGAGCATTTTTCATGTGTCCACTAGCCATTTGTACATTTTCTCTGGAGAAATGTCTGTTCATGTCTTCTGCCCATTTCTTGACTGGATTTTTGTTTTCTTTCAGTGTTGAGTTTGGTAAGTTCTTTACAGATTTTGGACACTAACCCTTTATCAGGTATGTCATTTGCAAATATCTTCTCCTATTCCATACATTGCCTTTTAGTTTTATTGATTGTTTCCTTTGCTGTGCAGAAGCTTTTTATCTAGATGAAGTCCCAATCATTTTTGCTTTTATTTCCCATGCCTCTACAGCCTCTACAGACATGTTTAGTAAGAAGTTGCTGTGTCTAAAGTCAAAGAGGTTGCTGCCGTGTTCTCCTCTAGGATTTTGATGGATTCCAGTCTCATATTTAGGTCTTTGAGCCATTCTGAATTCGTGTATGGTGCAAGAAAATGATCCCGTTTCATTCTTCTGCATTTTGCTGTCCAATTTTCCCAACACCATTTGTTGAAGAGAATGTCTTTTTTCCATTGGATATTCTTTCCTGTTTTGTTGAAGATTAGTTGACCATAGAGTTGTACATCCATTTCTGGGTTCTCTATTCTGTTCCATTGATCTAGGTGTCTATTTTTGTGTTGGTACCACACTGTCTTGAAGATCACAGCTTTGTAATACAGCTTGAAGTCCAGAATTGTGATGCCCCCAGCTTTGGTTTTCTTTTTCAACATTCCTTTGGCTATTCAGGGTCTTTCCTGGTTCCATACAAATTTTAGGATTGTTTGTTCCAGCTTTGTGAAAAATGATGGTGTTATTTTGACAGGGATTGCACTGAATGCACAGATTCCTTTGGATAGTACAGACACTGTAACAATGCTTATTCTTCTAATCCATGAGCATGGAATGTTTTTCCATTTCCTTGTGTCTTCCTCAATTTCTTTCATAAGTGTTCTACAGTTTTCAGAGTACAGATCTTTTACCTCTGTGGTTAGATTTTTCCTAGGTATCTTATGGTTCTTGGTACAACTGTAAATGGGATTGATTCCTTGATTTCTCTTTTTGCTGCTTCAATATCGGTGCACAGAAATGCAACAGACTTCTTTGTGGTTTTATTACCTGTGACACCGCTGAATTTCTGTATCAGCTGCAGCAGTTTTCTATGGAGTATCATATCATCTGCAAAGCATGAGCTTGAATTCTTTGGTAATTCGGACGCCTTTTCTTTTTGTTGTCTGACTGTGGAGGCTAGAACTTCCAGTACCATGTTCAACAATAGTGGTTAAGAGTGCACATCTCTGTCGTGTTCCTGACCTTAGAGAAAAAGTTCTCAGTTTTTCCCCACTGAGTATGACAGTAGCTGTGGGTCTTTTATATATGGGCTTTATTATGTTTAGGTATGTTCCATCTATTCCTACTTTCTTAAGGATTTTTGTCAAGAAAAGATACTGTATTTTGTCAAATGCTTTTTCTCCATCTATTGAGAATATCATACAGTACTTATCCTTTCTTTCATATTAATGCAGTGTATCACACTGATTGATTTGCAGATATTGAACACCCCTGCAGCCCAGGAATAAATCCCACTTGGTTATAGTGAATAATCCTTCTGATGTACTACCGAATTCAATTAGATAGTATCATTCTGCATCCACATTCTGTATCCACATTCACCAGGACTGTATATTGGTCTGTAATTCCCCTTTTTAGTGGGTTCTTTTAAAACCCTCTGGTTTTTGGATCAAGGTAATGCTGGCCTCAAGAATAGATCTGGAAGTTTTCATTTCATTTCTATTTTTTGGAACAGTTTCAGAAAAACAGCTAGTAATTCTTCTTTAAATGTTTGAGAGAATTCTCCAAGGAAGCCATCTGGCCCTGGACTCATCTGTTGGGAGATTTTTTACTACTGATTCAATTTTTTTTGCCGGTTATGGGCGTGTTCAGGTTTTCAATTTCTTCGTGTTTTAGTTTTGGTGGTTTATTTGTTTCTAGGAATTTATATGTTGGCATATAATTGCTCATAATATTCTCTTATAATTGTATTTCTGCAGTGTTCCTCTTTCATTTATGATTTTATTTATTTGGGTCCTTTCTCTTTTGTTTTTGGTAAGTATGGCTAGGGGTTTATCTTTCCTTAACTTTTTTTTCTTTCCTTTTTTTCTTTTTTTTTAAGATTTTATGTATTTATTTGACAGAGAGAAATCACAAGTAGATGGAGAGGCAGGCAGAGACAGAGAGGGAAGCAGGCTCCCTGCTGAGCAGAGAACCCGATGCAGGACTCGATCCCAGGACCCTGAGATCATGACCTGAGCAGAAGGTAGCGGCTTAACCCATTGAGCCACCCAGGCGCCCCAATTTTTTTTTATCTGATAATCACTCTTTTCGTTGTTGTTGCTGTTGTTAATTCTTTCAAAGAACCAGCTCCTACTTTTGTTGATTTGTTCTACTTTTTTTTTTTAATTTCTATATCATTTATTGCTGCTCTAATCCTTATCACTTCCCTTCTCCTGTTGGATTTAGGCTTTGTTTGCTGTTCTTTTTCCAGTTCTTTTAGGTGTAAAATTAGGTTATGTATTTGCTTCTTGAGGAAAGCCTGTATTGCTATATACTTCCCTCCCAGCACCACCTTTGCTGTACCCCAAAGGTTCTGGACTATCATGTTTTCATTTTCATTTGCGTCCAAGAATTTTTTCAATTATTCTTTAATTTCCCGGTTGACCCATTAATTCTTTAGTAAGATGTTCTTTACCTTCTATTTACTTGTGGTCTTTCCAAATTTTTTCTTGTGGTTGACTTTGGTTTCATAGCATTGTGGTCTGAAACTAAGCAAACACTATTTCTTTAAGCACCTTCTTTGTAGAAATACAATGCCATACAGGGATTCTTTCCCTAATTCAAATTCCAAGAAGACAATATTCCTTTGTATTACCACGTGATCCTCTGAATTTAATTTAAATCTTTTACTAGTTACATTCCATCTACTCTCTGATTCCTACATTCCACTAGAAATTTAAAGCTAAATCTTTTTTTTTCAAAGATTTTTATTTATTTATTTGACACAGAGAGAGATCACAAGTAGGCAGAGAGGCGGGCAGAGAGAGAGGGAAGCAGGCTCCCCCCTGAGCAAAGAGCCTGATGCAGGGCTTGATCCCTACCCTGAGATCATGACCAGAGCGAAGGCAGAGGCTTAACCCACTGAGCCACCCAGGCGCCACTAAAGCTAAATCTTCTTGCTTTCATCCTATTACATGTTTGACTAAAAACATAAATTATTTAAAAACAAGAAGACAGTATGATTTTCTCTGTCAACCTATATAAAAATTAACTGACAAAATATCAATATTATTGAATATAAAATAATACCTAAAATTTAGTATTATTTATGTGAAATATATATTCAAATATCAAAACAATAAAAACTGTTACTGTGATACAGTTATACAACTATAATAAAATCAGAGACTATACTATACAGAATTTATATAATTTCTACAATCTTAAAAACTAAACTTCGTTTTTATTAATTACTATTTACCTTAAAATGAAGCAAAACTGCTGCTACTTCTCTCATTCTGGAGATTTCACCTCTTCTTTGAGCACTAGTAAACTCCTGAATCAGTTGGCATTCTAAATCATGGTATTTACCTAAACATAAAAAGAAAGTCATTTATCTACAATGGGACATTCAAGGTATCCAAGTTGTTTACAAACATATAAATTATTTACAAATATAATGACAATGGATCTACTTTTCTTTTTAAAGAATTACAAAAACAAAGTGAATCTAGCCTTATAATGTACCATGATACATAAATCTATTATTTTCAACACAATAAAATATTCCCAACCAGTGATCTGATTACCATTTACCAATGTTACTTAAAAAATCAGTTAACTGAGATAAACCTCTGGATTTCATTTTTGATAGTAAGAGATAGGAAAAAAATCTTAAACCTAAAGCTATAGAAAGGGTGAAGAGGACTATAAAACTCCTTACTAGAGATCAGAAGTCTTTACCATGAACAATGGTGGCTTCAACACCAAATCTCACCTTAAGATAATACATAGCATCTGATTCACTCCATTACAGAGGCTACTAATGTTCTGAATGAAAACCTGAACTTTGGACTTATCTATAGTAATCAAAAACAGTGCCAGGAAGTCCAACTATCTATGTCATTCTGATGTAACACTTCTTGGAAAACAAGTGGCTCTCTGAACCTTCTATGCAATGGCATCCCAAACATGACCCAGGTTACCACGGGAGCCTACAAATATTGTGGCTTTTCCAGAAACCTAGACTGACCTACTTAAAATATAACCCAAAGATTGAAAAGAATAAAACTAATCATGTAAGGAGTCGTATCAGTACCAGAATGCTTATATGCACTTGGCCTTTAAAAAAAAACACCTTCTTGAGAGATATATGTATGGATATAAAATAATCTCCAAGATACATTGTTAAATTAAAAACACATGGTATAAAACTATTTGTATAGTATGCTAGCCAATTATTTTAAAATAACTGGGGGCAGTAGAACTAAATTCTATACACACACATGCACATACGCATGCACACCCACATGATTTTTCCTACGCTTACATATCTACAGCACACTGAAGAATACACAAGAAACTGGTAATGATTATTTTAAGGAAGAGGAGTCAAACTCAGGGATGGGGAGGGAGGATGACATTGTTTCCACTATCTCTCTTTTTACTATTTTTTTTTCTTTTACACAAGTATTTTTATTATCTATTCAAAACTAAATACTTTTATATGCTATTTTAAATACTTTTAAATACTATTAAAAACTTACTTGCAATTTTGGATTTTACTTCTGAAAACCTGAAAGATAAAAATCAATGATAAGGTTCATTAGTAATGACAAATGTACCATAGTAATCTAAGATGTTAATAAAAGGGGAAAAAAGAATCTGGTGGGTATAAGGGAACTCTTTTTACTAAAGGTCATCACTGGGAAGAAGAGACAGAGGGAGGGAGGAAAGGAAAAGGAAAAGAGGGAGGGAGGGAGGGAGGGAAGGATGGAGGGAGGGAAAAAGAGAAGAAGGGACGTGAAGAATAAAGAAAGAAAGAAAGCAGGCAAGACAGCCAGCCAGCTAGTCAGCTAGCCAGCCAGCCAGAAGAGAAAGCAGGCCAGGTAACAAAACTGAATCGGGGCAATTCAGATGGGGTAACTGGTTCTCATTAATGAAATTCTCACTGAATAACCAGTA
Organism: Mustela erminea; assembly: GCF_009829155.1. Classification (NCBI taxonomy): domain Eukaryota; kingdom Metazoa; phylum Chordata; class Mammalia; order Carnivora; family Mustelidae; genus Mustela; species Mustela erminea. Next base: position 105,265,568 of record NC_045618.1, read on the forward strand.
ACTTCTTTTTTTTTTTTTTAAAGATTTTACTTATTTTTTTTTTAAATTTTATTTATTTATTTGTCATAGAGAGAGAAGAGAGAGCAAGCACAGGCAGACAGATTGGCAGGCAGAGGCAGAGGGAGAAGCAGGCTCCCTGCCAAGCAAGGAGCCCGATGTAGGACTCGATCCCAGGACGCTGGGATCATGACCTGAGCCGAAGGCAGCCGCTTAACCAACTGAGCCACCCAGGCGTCCCAATAACCAGTAACTTCTTACAGAGGGAGAAGTTCTATATGAGACATTAACAACTCCACCAGCTCCAACACTGAGCTACTATTTCAACACATTATTCACTAACATTTTAAATTCCTTGATACTTATCAATTTGCCCCTTCTGTTGGATTTTTTCACATAAAATTCTATTATTGTTATTTAAAATAAAAACAATGATAAGTATATGAAAAATAAAAGAAAAGCCATAGAAAGGACCCAGCAACATGTCTTACAGACTAACCATTCAATCTTTGCAAATTCAGAAACCAAAATATCACATACTAGCATACGCTTGAAATTTTTAAAAACTTAAGTATTGGGGTGCCTGGGTGGCTCTGCGGGTTAAAGCCTCTGCCTTCGGCCTAGGTCATGATCCCAGGGTCCTGGGATTGAGTCCCGCATCGGGCTCTCTGTTCAGCAGGGTGTCTGCTTCCTCCTCTCTCTCTGCCTGCCTCTGCCTACTTGTGATCTCTGTCTGTCAAGTAAATAAATAAAATCTTAAAAAAAAAAAACAAAAAAACTTAAGTATCAAGGGAAAAGATACATCATGGAAAATTAATGTTGAGAGATCCTATGCAATCAGTTTGGAGAGGAGGATAGCTGGCAAAAGAGACGGCAAAGACAGATAAAGAAGGTAATAAAAATTTACAGTTATACAAAATTGATGTATCAAAGTCATGGTGGATTAGAGAGTGCATGTAAGGCCATATGATCGTTCTGAAAAAATTAAATCTAATTAGGACATATATTCAATTCCAAGTCTTGGTAGAGAGGCTAAAACAAAACTGTAAGAGAATTATATAGCTGAGAAGTGAAAGATGATGAGTATATGTAGAACAGGATGGAGAGATTATCCAATAATTATCAAGCACCTTTTGTGAGCCACACATTTAACCTACTTAAGTAAATGGTCCAACTCTGAAATGAGATAGAGAGGTTTTGGGGATGACTTTAAAAATCATTGCTCATGAAGCACCTGGCTGGCTCAGTCTGTACAACATGAAGCTCTTAATCTCTGGATTGTGAGTTCAAGCCCCATGCTGGGTGTAGAGATTAGTTAAATAAACTTTAAAAATCAATCAATCAAGGAGATGGGAATGATAGTTCCTGGTGAGAATAAAGCAATATACTGTAATATTTATATTTTGAAGATATCATTTCTTTTCTGATTTTTTCAAAGTATATATATATTTTAAATATTCTATTTATTTGAGAGAGTTAGAGCAGGGGAGGGGTGGAGGAGAAGCAGACTCTCCGCCAAGCAGGGAGCCTGACACAGGGCTCGATCCTGGAACCCTGAGATCATGACCTGAGCCAAAGGCAGACACTTAACCGACTGAGCCACCCAGGCACCCCTCAAAGTATATTTTAACACAAAATATGAGCTCAATCTCTTCAATAAATTTTAGTAACATAACGAAGATTTTCCCTAAGATTTTCAACTATGTTTTAATGACTTAATATTTCTTTATAAAATATATGAGACTATCTTTCTGGCCCTAATAAAATATTATGTTAATAAACAAAACAGAACTATTCAGAAAAAAAGTCATGATTCATCATGCTGGGAAAAATATGAGATTATTAGCAATAGCTAAATGATACATGACCATCACAGCTCATTCTACATGATGACTCAGAGTTTGCGGGTAGGGAATTCATTCTCACCCTATGTTTGTATTGCAAGCTTTAAGTATAGCAATACATTTATATTCTACCTGTACCCAAGGATCTCCAAGTACTGCCCCAAATAATAACAGATCTATTGTCTGTTATATGAAGACTTGTTTTTTTCAGACATTCATGAGGAAAATAAGATTTTATTAAAAAGTCCACCATTCTATGGACTGAAGGGAAATCATGAAAAAAAATCTTCTCCATAAAGTTTCTTTTAAAATGAAACCATTAATACCTGACTTAGCAATGGCCATAGGGCCTTGCACCTAAAGCAAGTTTTTGTTTTTGTTTTTTTTTAACTAAAGCAAGGTTTCTGAACCTGGTGTCCCTAGGAAAGAGTCTGTGGCTAGGCTAAGAGTCTAAAATTCCATGAAGTTGCATATCATAATCTGTGTGTATCTGAGTTATGAGAAGAAATTTACAGCTTTTATCAGCTTTCTGCAGGTGTCTAAAACCCCCCAAAGTTTAAGAATTCTTATCTACATATAAGAAAAAAACAGCTGAATGATCCCATGTTTAAATTTTCCCTGTCCTCTCCCACCCAGGTTATCAAAGTCCAAAAACTGAAAATTCAAAATAATCATGTTAGTAAATTTCAAAATTCTCCTTCAGCAATTTCTTTTCAGAAGAGACAAAGGACTAAAAGTACTTCAAGGTATATCATTAAATGTAGATATTAAGAGACCACATTTCTTCAGTCAACTATTATATGTGTTGTACAAAGGGGTTACTCAATAAATTCTTGTTGAATAAGCAAAACCGTACAGGGAAAAATACAACTTTATCTATAAATTATAGCATATTTTCAAATTAGCTCTTGAGAAATAAACTTGCCTGTCAAAAGGTAACTCCTGGGCAATTAGGTGCAACTTCTGAATGATGTCTGCTGCCTCCTTTATCTATTCAAAAGTAAATGAAAGCAGTAATTAAAAAAAAAACCCTATGCATATCAAAAACATCTTTATACTTGAAAATAGCCCACAGACCCTCATTCCAACAATTTTCTTTTAAAATTCACAAAAATAAAACCTTGTGAGCAACAGAAAGACATCTGGGATATCACTAATACAAAGTCAATAAAACATAATATTTGTCTCTCTGGTATTGAAATTTTGTGATTTTATAATGCCACAGTCCCTTCCTAATGAAACCTGTAGCTCAAATTTACTTGGAAAAAACTTAAGTCATTGTTTGCTAAAAGCAAGAATTTCTCTTCTGGTTTATGAACTCAAAAAAGACAAATAAGATTTATGAAAGTAATTCAGATCATATTACTGCATATATGTTACTTTAAGCTAAATGCATAAAACAATAAAAATACCTGTCATTTAATAAATACATAAATTTATAAAACTTGTTCTAAAAGCAAAGACAGAATTTAATATGAAGTCTCCTGAATGAAATATGGTACAAAAATGTGTTTACTTATTTATAAGTTGTAAAATTAAAGGGCTAAGGTCAAGGGTCTGAAGTTCTTATTAGCAAATATGTGACTGTGATTACTTACACTAATATGTAGGGTGGTTATGTAATAGTCACTTTTTCTTTATATGTCACATAAGTACTGAGTTTTATTTCAGCACACCCTTAATAACTGATTTTATGCTCACTCTCTATTACACTAAAACATAAAAAGAGACTTAAAAACATGAAGGAAGAGCTAAAAACATTACTATAGCTCTTTCTAAGTATCATGTGAAGTCTGGAAAGCAACAGTGGTTAACAGCAGGGTCAAAGAAAAAATATCACTGTTCTCAAACAGTGATTATAGATTTCAGTTTCACTTATCTCTTCTCTCCTAGTCAGCAAGTCACTGTCATTTTCAGTTACCACTCACTCAATCCTGCTGCACATGGGCACAGGTACTACTGCAGTATCGCTTTTCACCATGTCATTTAGTTGGACTAGCAATATCCATCCTTTTCTCCTCATCAATATCCCCTTCAGAAAAGACCTGCCTGGACCACAGCCATTTCGATGTTTCCATCAGAAATTTGTTCCTATCTTTTAAGAGATGGAAGTTCCCATTATGTACTGTTTGCAAACTTTGCATAAATGCAGTGGGAATATAGTAGCAAATAACACTTAATTTTATTGAATTTCTATAGGTAATTGTTTTGGAAAAATCATTTAAAGCACTATAGTTCTTAGGGTCGTTCATCACTTAAAATGTACTACAACAGTAAGTACAGAAGTTGTCAAACCACAATGTAATCATTTGCTAAATCTCGAGTGAGGTGAGAGACCAGCCATACTTGCAAATGGTGTTAAAGATAATCAGAGTCATCAGGCGTTATCTACATGAAGCACAATAAGCTGTGATTCTAGGAAGAAAAACAGCTAACATATTTTGTAAGAACAGAGGTAAGAGGAAATATGTAATATGGACATAAAATAGGTCTTTCCTAGGGAAGAAAATTAAAGATTCTGAGAAACAAAGATTAAAAAAACAAAAATGGCTATGGAGCAGGAAGATATCTTCTCCCATTCTAATTCCTTCCACAATCATACACTTCCCTAGCTATGTGGGTGATTTTCTTTCCTTTGGGAAGATAGAAATTGAGACAGCCAGAAGGTTATCTGATAATTAACAGTCTAATACCATATATGAGTTCCTAAGTATAGTTAACTGTGATAGTACCAAGCCAAAAATAATGATTCACAGTTAGCAAACAGTAACTCAAAACTTATGGAAGACATGAGAGAAAAATAAAACAATTGGGGGGAAAAGGAACAAAATATAAGAAAAAGAGACACAGGGCACTTGGGTGGCTCCGTCAGCTGAGTGTCCAACTCCTGGTTTTGGCTCAGGTCATGATCTCAGGCTCATAAGATTGAGCTCCACATCAGGCTCTTTGCTCTGTGCTTAGGAGTCTACCTGAGATTCCCTCCCTCTCCTTCTGCTCCCCCTTACCCCCAATGTGTGCACACTCTCTCTTTCTCTCAAGTCTTTAAAAAAAAAAAAGAACACAAGATGAAAGAAAACGGACTACAGAAAAGAGTAAAGCAAAGGAGAAGAGGAATTCACTTAAAAACCGTAGGTCTATACTTAGACCTCAAAAATTATAGTTAAGTGACCAAGTGAATGAACTAGCAATTTGAAGACTTCTTCCAATTAAAACCTCAAAATTTAACAGGTAACAATAATACTAAGAACTATACAATTACCTGAGGATAATAAAAAAAATTTTTTTTTAGGATTTTATTTATTTATTTGACAGACAGAGATAACAAGCAGGCAGAGAGGCAGGCAGAGAGAGCAGGGGAGGCAGGCTCCCTGCTGAGCAGAGAGCCCAATGCGGGGCTCCATCCCAGGACCCTGGGATCATGACCTGAGCTGAAGGCAGAGGATTTAACCCACTGAGCCACCCAGGTGCCCCAATTGAAATGTTTTTTAAAAAATGTAAAGAACCTAATTTCAAGATGTAAAATATTACAAGTAATACAAATCAGATTAAAAATATGCATGTTCAGGCATATTTTTTCCCCTAGATTATAAATGGCTGCCTTGGCTGCATTCAGATAAACAGGACAACTCACATTGGATAAATTATCTACATTGGTTTATAATAGCATAAATAGATTTCATAATCCTATAGGTATAATCCAAGGTAATCCAAGTTATAAAATTTAAACTATATACTTTTCATGTTTAAAACATATTTATAATATGCATAAATATATACTTTTATATTATAAATACATGTTTATATTTAGTAAATATAAAATAAAACATTCCATAAACTATCCTGGAAAACAGTTCATTGTTTGAGCATGGGGTGTGTGTCTGTATATATGCATATCTACTCTTCTGCTTAAAAATCACATAAATCTAATAAAAGCTAGATGTGGCCACTGTTTAATAAGTGTTTAAATATGATAATGTTCTTAATGCTAATCTTGTCAATTCAACTTTATACTATAAACGTAACTGCTCATACTAATTATTTATTTATTTTTTAAAAAGATTTTATTTATTTATTTATTTGACAGCTAGAGATCACCGGAAGGCATAGAGGCAGGCAGAGAAAAAGGAAGGAAGCAGGCTCCCCGCTGAGCAGAGAGCCCGATGAGGGGCTTGATCCCAGGACTCTGAGATCACAACCTGAGCTGAAGGCAGAGGCTTTAATCCACTGAGCCACCCAAGAGCCCCATACTAATTATTTAAAATACTGTCCTTTCCTTACAGGAATTTTGTATAATATGTAACTGTTTCTTCAAAGATCTCTAAAAATTATAAATTCTATAAGCCTATACAGTTCATACTCACAAAAATGTGTTGCTTAATTCAAAGTAAACTTCAACAATACCTAACTTTTAACATTCCACAATCAAAAATATTCCATGGAGTAAACTTGGAATAATTCAGGGAGAACTATATTTATATATCAGAGGACAATGTTACCATATGTATATACTATCTATTAGAATTTTTTCATGCATTTTGATTTTTCTCCATGGGAGGAAGAAAGTCACCTAAGTATCTTCCTTTCAAGACTGTAGAACAGCCAATACTTAATACTTAGACCAGCAGTAAGTGACTAGTGCTATGAAAAGGATTAATATAAACAATTCAGATTTTTCTTTTTTTTTTTTTTTTTTTAAAAAGATTTTATTTATTTATTTGACAGAGAGAGATCACAAGTAGGCAGAGAGGCAGGCAGAGGGAGAGAGAGGAGGAAGCAGGCTCCCTGCTGAGCAGAGAGCCCGATGCGGGACTCGATCCCAGGACCCTGAGATCATGACCTGAGCCGAAGGCAGCGGCTTAACCCACTGAGCCACCCAGGCGCCCTAAACAATTCAGATTTTTCAATTCTCTTTAGTCCAAACTATACCTGAATTCTTTATAAGAGCTCTTTATTCAAGTAATAGAAATTAGAAACTCTGCATTCCTCATGGAGAAAGATACTTCAGCCTGTCAGACTACATCTTCACCCAATGGAATATAACTGTTAAATTACATTAATATTAAAAGTCAACTATGGAAAAGAAAAACTTATTAACACAGTTATCTCAGCATTATCAAAAAACACACAATTTCATAAACAAAAATTCCAGACAATCCTGCAATTAAAAATCTCAGTATACACACTTCATCAGTACTCTGCAGCAAGTGTATTAAAATATACTTCAGAACAATAAAAAGTTTTAATAAGTCAGCTACTTGGTGATTTGAAAGTAGTAACTGGAAAATAATAAATATAGTTCATAATTTGGGCATTGTTATTAGTGATGCAGGTGCTTTTATCCTTCTGACAGTACTCACCTTTTCAGAATTTGTAAAAACATCAGATTTCAATTCTCCATCTAGAAACTCATTAAAGTATTTCATCAATTTCTGAGCTTCCACTGCCCGCTGTCTAGGTGTGTTTACCCCTTCCAACTGGTCTCCAAGGTGACAGACCTTGGTTGCTACATAGCTGATGTGCTCATCTAGTTCTTGGAAATGTTGGAAGGCAACCTAGGAAAAATGCGCAGAAGCATAAAATACAATCAGAGAATCCAGTTTATAAGTGAATTCATATCAAAACTAGACCATCAGTCTCATCTCTACTCTCTAACTTGGGTAACTAAAGATAACACAGAAGTTATATGTGAGCTAACTAGAACAATTTATGCCCATTAGCACTGCATGATCTGAAAACTTTTTAACAAAGTTGCACACATTTATACCTTTAACTATAAAAATAATATTTTATCATGAATATTTGTTAAGCAACAAAGAGTATCCTATTTAACAATATTCCCAGTACAATTAAGTCCTAAACAATGATTCTGAAATCAACAAACTAAGTATCAAAGGGACCAGTGATTTGAACAATTTGCTTGCTACTACACTGAGTCAAAAATGTCAGAAATAAAAGGCATTAATTAAAAATAGAGCATTTAACATTTATTTCAAATATCTGAAGAAAAAATGCTATTATTAGAAATAAGGTAAGATGATTTTGCCCAGTTTTGAAAACATAAAAGACTGTAACAATTATTCAAGTGAAGCAAAGGTAAATACTTCCTCACATATTCTTCCCCTTTTTCCAGGGTTCACAGGCTGTCATGTGGTATTTGAAAGTTACATACTTAACTTGTAATGCCTTAGAATTGCCAATAACAAAACTGCTGATAATTCAGTATGGCACTTTTGTTCTGACTTTAAGTTATGAGATGAGGGAGGAAGAAACTGCAAACATTCACTAAGGACTTCCTCTGTGCCAGACACTGTTCTAAGCACATTACATGTATTTAATTATTTAATCCTTTTAACAACTTATTTTATAGATGGAAAAAACTGAGGCACAGGGAAGTTGTTTGAGATTATAACATTAGTAAGTGGCACAGCAGACAGTCTCCAAAGCTTCTTTTTTTTTTAGTCTCCAAAGCTTCTTAAATTAACTATTAATACTATTATTATTACCAAGAGAAAACTGCATTATAAGTATTTGGGATCTTATCACTTTGACTACTTAAAAAGGCATTTTCTGTCTTACATAAATTACTGACTTTATTAAATATTTTTCCACAGCCATATATACTTAAGTGAAGGAAATCAAATAAATATAATGTGAGCAGAAATCAGTTCGCTAATTCCTAACACTAAAGAACAGACCCTGGGAGGCAGCAATGCTAAGCAGGACTCCATGAACTACATTTATAAAGGGCAATCAGGTTCCAGATAAGGCCCAAGCTGTAAAAGGGGTTCACATGATCCAGATTCAGTTTGGGACTTAAGAATGGCTTGGAAAGGGACGCCTGGGTGGCTCAGTTGGTTAAGCAGCTGCCTTCGGCTAAGGTCATGATCCCAGCGTCTGGGATCAAGTCCTACATCAGGCTCCTTGCTCCACAGGGAGCCTGCTTCTCCCTCTGCCACTCTGTCTGCCTGTGCTCTCTCTCTCTCTGACAAATAAATAAATAAAATCTTAAAAAAAAAAAAAGAATGGCTTGGAAGTTGCTTACTTACCACAGGGCCAGGCTAGTGATTTGATTTTACTCCAAAATGGACTGAGAAAGAGTTCTGAATCCACTCTCACGGTGGCATCACAGTTCTCGTTTGGGTATATACCACATGATTTGTAGAAAACTTCCCAGATTAGGGGAAAAACTCATCCAGGCAATAGCTGTTCTGGTATTAACTTTGTTTTATGCTTAATGAGAATACAAATGACTACTTAAATATCCAAGCTAATCATGAGCCCCTAAAAATGCAGGTCTGCTAAAGTTTGCACTGTGACTATACTGGATACCACTCCAACCTAAGAAGGATCTACCATGATCACAAACCACAGATCAACAGCAAGTCAGTGCTAAGAGTGGCTGTTAACAATTCACTGACATTTTTCCCCAGAAATGGGAACAGTTGATAGAAACCTCAACAGTTACTATTATGTGACTAGGGTTTTTAAAGAACTTAATAGTGGAAGGAAATAAAGATATTATAACCTGTGTAAACTATTCATAGCTTAACTGTTTACCTGATTGCTTTTCTGGAGCTCTTGTACCTTCTTGGCAAATTCCTTGGCTTCTTTCTGACACTGTTGCTCTAGTTTCTCTACTTTCCTTTGAATCCTTTCATCCATTATCTGTAGTTCCTGAATATGATTTACAAATTCTTCTAATAACCTAATAGAGGAAAATCAGAATATATATATCAATTCATCCATGAGTAATCTTTAGGAACTGGCCAGTTCACTTGTAATAAAGTATCAATAACCATCCCCTGAAGTAGTGATGACCATGTTAATTTTCTCAAGAACATCTTTGGGATTATCTTTATGATGAATGAAAACCTCACCCAGGAAAAAAAAAGAAAACCTCACCCAGAATCTCTTCTACTTGCCAGAATAGAAATCAATTTTATAGAAAATAGTCAAAAAGATAAAAATATATATTTAATATATATACTATAAAAATATTTATAGACTATATAAAAATAACATTGTGCATTCCAGGGAATAGTGACATATTTAACATGTTTTTATTTTAGAATATAATCAACCTTTTCTAATTTATTACTAATTGGAGAAAAAATTAAATTCTTTTAACACAATAAAACCCCTCCCCTAACACCATTTGAAGTCATTCTCTAAAATAAAAGAAATATAAAAGAAAACAAACCCCGAATTCTAATGCTTTTATCGTTACTGGCCAAGTATTAACTAAAATCCCTTCACACAAACTTTGGAAGGAATTTCAATAGTAACCTCTATTCCAAACACAAATTTGTACTAGACTGGATCTATGGGGAAAAAAACATTTTTACTTCACCTTTTGGGATCGAAAGCTTCAGGACCCCCTCTAGAGCCTCCTCCTGGGGTTCTCCACACAAGTCGTTCAATATACTCATCTGCCACAAAAGGCTCCTAGTTTACAAAATAAATGTTCTTTTAAAAAGTTCGGAGGAGATAAATTAATGCTACTTACAAAAATGAAACAGGTTCTACTATGTGAGGTCTTAAAATGGAATTAAATTTCCATTTAAACACATCAATATTATTAAAATGTACAAGGCTGTTTCATTTTTTTAAATGAATAGATTAATAAAAATTAGGATATTAAAATATTAGAATGGTATTATAATTAGTTAGAACATCCCTATGGAAAAATGAACAAAGGATACAATTTATAGAAGACATACGAGAAACATGAAATACTTGTGGCCTCACTAATCATCAAATAAAATCAAATTATCATTTTTTTTTAACCACACACATTGAAAAAGTGGTTTTTTTGGTAATTACAATATGCAACACAGGAGAGGGTAAACTGAAATTCACACACTCATGTTTTAGAAACATTGATAGGTAGAATATTTTTGAAGGACAACAGATAATGATTTAATAACATCAATAGTATTACAAATGCTTATACCCTTTAACCCAGTAATTCTACCTTTAAAATTCTAAGGGGAAAGCAGATACGAACACAACAATTTTTGCTGAATGTTCACTGAGTATTATGTATAATACCTCAAAATTGTTTCATAAATATTCAATAAGTCATTATTTAAAAATAATGACAAATTTGCAGGATGAAAAACTATCTTCCTATTAAAACCATGCTAAAAAATTAAATGCAAAAATGTTTACATATAATACTGATGAATACACATACACTTTTCTAAATTTTCTCAGAAAAAAAGCATGAATTGTGAAAAAAAAAAGCGTATTCAAGTAGAAGACCCAATCAAGAAACTAAACATTCAAATGTTCACCATTAGCTGACAATAAATTTTTTAGACTAATACACACTAATTTATGTACTTTTCACACTACCTTCTTTCACACAACTGGATATCATATATTGCCTCCCATTTAGCATGTAACTTAAAACTAGTAGCATTTGCTGGTGATTCTAGTTTGAATTCTCCATTTGTTAATCATATGTTAAAAACATATTTTCATTGATAAACATTCACTGAACAATAAAATTTCCAGTGCCAAGCACTGTTAGGCTTTAAAATAAAAAGATATATTAAGAAACTGTAACCTCAAGAAACTCACATCCTAATAGGGGAAAAATTATAAAGAATGCATCATATGTGATACATAAAAGAAAGAATGTGTGCAAACTTTAATATTAAACACTTCTGAGTAAACTTTTACCTCAGCAGGTAGTTGGGCAACAGAAATGTGGTATTTATTAATTCAGCAAATTTTGCTAAGCAATTGCTATGTGCTAGGCATAGTAGTAGAATATAGATGTTAATTCAACAGACAGGGTTCCTGCAAGGCCTCATAGGAATGATCTAGGTAAGGATGCCAACAATAAACAAGTACAGACATAACTAGTTGTAATTGTGATAAATGTAGCAAAAGAAAAGTCCTGGATCTAAGCCTACACAACAGGAACAGATGATGGGAAGACAGTAAGGGAGAGAAGACTGGCAAGAAGTAGGCATTACATCATGCAAACTTTCAGAGGACCTAACAATTCAGCTGAGACTAGAATAAAGAAGAAAAATCAGCCAGACAGTAATGGAACAAATATTTTTCCTATTAGGAAAGAGCAGATAGAACTTAACCTATTAGAGGAACTGAGAAGTAAGATAGACTAGATCACATGGACAACATCTGGAGAAACATGAGAGATGACAATTAGGGCCAACAGATAATAAACTTGTTTTTTATCATCATCTTCATCACCACCACCACCACACTGGTATTTGAGAGAATCGTTCACCAGTCTCATGTGAGAGGAGGAATGAGAGCACGAATTTCAGTCAGGCTGACAATAATCATCATGATAAGAATATGCATTGTGCACATTCTTATTATATGTACCAACAACTTGTATGTACCAACAAGAATAACATCTCACATAAATACTTTACATGTATTACTTCATTTACTATTCTCTTCATAAGACCTGTAAAGAAGGTCCTATTTTATCCAACCTATATGATGAGGAAACTAAAATTAAGAGAGCTTAATTACTTAACCAAGGTAACACAAGCTGAGCTGAGATTTGAATCATTCTGTTCTATTGCTATGTAAAACTGAATGGCAACTATGGGAAACTACAAGTAGTTCCCTGTACCTAAAGTTAGATGGTAAGTATAACAAGTGAAGCTAAAAAGTTAAAAACTGCCACATGAAGGCATATGCACATCACTGATCATGTCTTTTAAAATTTCTACTTATATTTATAAACATTCCAATCATATGACCCACCAATAATGCATACCAGTAATTTTATCAGACAACTGATACACTGTCACATGCCTGTCTGAAGGCAGAATCCAATATCAACTTTCAAACTGGTTCATATTTTATAAGAAAACCATAAAACCTTTACGACTGTTAACATCACTAATTGCTAAAAGAAAAAAGTAAACACTGAGCAGTAAGAACACAAAACAATATAAGTAGGTATTAAAAAAATCTTTAAGACTTTACATTTTATCTATAAAAGTCTCTTGTATAGCAGTCAAATAACTGAAAAATAGCTGTAATATTAATCCAGTGTCTCTCATAAGATTGCCATTATAGAGAAGCTATCTGATAGAATGGAGGCACAGAAAGTAAACAAGGTTGTTGGCTACTTTAAAAAAAAAAAGAACAGTTTATCCATGTGCTGACATGTTTGAGAATTAAGTCCTAACGATAAATTAGATCTCCCACAAAAGAAAACTTTTGCACCCAAAACCATAAGATACCTAGGAATAAACCTAACCAAAGAGGCACAGAATCTATACTCAGAAAACTATAAAGTACTCATGAAAGAAATTGAGGAAGACACAAAGAAATGGAAAAATGTTCCATGCTCCTGGATTGGAAGAATAAATATTGTGAAAATGTCTATGCTACCTAAAGCAATCTACACATTTAATGTAATTCCTATCAAAGTACCACCCATCTTTTTCAAAGAAATGGAACAAATAATTCTAAAATTTATATGGAACCAGAAAAGACCTCGAATAGCCAAAGGGATATTGAAAAAGAAAGCCAAAGTTGGTGGCATCACAATTCCGGACTTCAAGCTCTATTACAAAGCTGTCATCATCAAGACAGCATGGTACTGGCACAAAAACAGACACATAGATCAATGGAACAGAATAGAGAGTCCAGAAATAGACCCTCAACTCTATGGTCAACTAATCTTCGACAAAGCAGGAAAGAATGTCCAATGGAAAAAAGACAGTCTCTTCAATAAATGGTGCTGGGAAAATTGGACAGCCACATGCAGAAAAATGAAATTGGACCATTTCCTTACACCACACACGAAAATAGACTCAAAATGGATGAAGGACCTCAATGTGTGAAAGGAATCCATCAAAATCCTTGAGAAGAACACAGGCAGCAACCTCTTCGACCTCAGCCGCAGCAACATCTTCCTAGGAACATCGCCAAAGGCAAGGGAAGCAAGGGCAAAAATGAACTATTGGGATTTCATCAAGATCAAAAGCTTTTGCACAGCAAAGGAAACAGTGAACAAAATCAAAAGACAACTGACAGAATGGGAGAAGATATTTGCAAACGACATATCAGATAAAGGACTAGTGTCCAGAATCTACAAAGAACTTAGCAAACTCAACACCCAAAGAACAAATAATCCAATCAAGAAATGGGCAGAGGACATGAACAGACATTTCTGCAAAGAAGACATCCAGACAGCCAACAGACACATTAAAAAGTGCTCCATATCACTCGGCATAAGGGAAATACAAATCAAAACCACAATGAGATATCACCTCACACCAGTCAGAATGGCTAAAATCAACAAGACAGGAAATGACAGATGCTGGAGAGGATGCGGAGAAAGGGGAACCCTCCTACACTGTTGGTGGGAATGCAAGCTGGTGCAGCCACTCTGGAAAACAGCATGGAGGTTCCTCAAAATGTTGAAAGTAGAACTGCCCTATGACCCAGCAATTGCAATACTGGGTATTTACCCTAAAGATACAAACGTAGTGATCCAAAGGGGCACGTGCGCCCGAATGTTTATAGCAGCAATGTCCACAATAGCCAACTATGGAAAGAACCTAGATGTCCATCAACAGATGAATGGATCAAGAAGATGTGGTATATATACACAATGGAATACTATGCAGCCATCAAAAGAAATGAAATCTTGCCATTTGCGACAACATGGATGGAACTAGAGCATATCATGCTTAGCAAAATAAGTCAAGCAGAGAAAGACAACTATCATATGATCTCCCTGATATGAGGAAGTGGTGATGCAACATGGGGACTTAAGTGGGTAGAAGAAGAATCAATGAAACAAGATGGAATTGGGAGGGAGACAAACCATAAGTGACTCTTAATCTCACAAAACAAACTGAGGGTTGCTGGGGGGAGGGGGGTTGGGAGAAGGGGGTGGGATTATGGACATTGGGGAGGGTATGTGCTTTGGTGAGTGCTGTGAAGTGTGTAAACCTGGTGATTCACAGACCTGTACCCCTGGGGATAAAAATATATGTTTATAAAAAAATAATAATAAATTTAAAAAAAAAAAAACAACTTTTGGCCCTCTGAAATATAATTAACACATTTAACAAACATATGATCATTTAAATAATCAAACCTCTTCTCTGTCTACTTCATTTCTATTGAGATAAAAGTTTATGTATGTCAAAAAATTCTTTATTTACATATGTAAATTGGGAAACACTGACTCAAGATAAAGGAATTTGCTTAGAGCTACTTAGAACTTTAGAAACTGAGCTACTTCAAAACTTAAAATCTGACAAGAATATGAAATACTCCTAAATAATGTTGACAACAGCTAATTTTTAAGGGCTTATTATGTGCCTAATACTTTACATACTTTAGCTCATTTAATTGGGCACTTGGGTGGCTCAGTTGGTTAAGCGACTGCCTTCACCCCAGGTCAGGATCCTTGAATCCCGGGATCGAGTCCCTCATCCAGCTCCCAGCTCCATGGGGAGTCTGCTTCTCCCTCTGACCTTCTCCCTTCTAATGCTCTCTCTCACTCTCTCACTCTCAAATAAATAAAGAAAATCTTTAAAATAAATAAATAAATAAATAAATAAATAAAAGAAGTTAAATTAATTTAGAAAGTAGTCACGTCTTCCAAAAGTCCACAATACTCCCATAAATAACTTTACATAATAATCATGTTCCTTTTCCTTGTCATATTTTACACATGCACATCTAAGTAAATAATTAATAATCATAGTTCTCATGGGTTATTAATTTATTATTCGGTAAGAATAAATTGCAATTTATTATGGCAATTTTCAACTTTCAAACTTCATTGAAATTTACAGTTTGTTAATTTCAATATACCAGTTTTATTAAATTATATATATGTTCAAAAATTTATACATCAGCAGACAAATATTACTGACATGGTAAAAAAAACAAGCATTTTTTAATATGAAATATTTCAATTTTCTCAAAATACAATATTCCTTCATTCAACAAATATTCATGGAGGGCCTAGTGCATGTTACTGACTATTCTACAAACCCAGGAAATAGCAGTAAACAAGGCAGGGGAAAAATCTCTGCCCCTATGGATGTCATGAAAGGGAGGGACAAACAAATGAACAGATAAATGATAAATAAGAACTATGAAGAAAACTAAAGAGGATACAGAGTAATGGATTCAAGTAGTTATTTGGCAGAAGTAATCAGGCAAGGGCTCTCTAAGAAAACAAATTTTGAACAAAGACCTGAACACAGCTAAGGAATAAGCTATGGAGGAAAGCAATGCTCCAAATACAGAGAACAAACTGGACATATGAGCAATGACAAGAGGCCAGTGTGACTAGAGCAGAGAATATTGTAGATGAGATACAAAAGAGGTAGTAGGAGTCCAGAGCTTATGTCAAGGTCATAGAGGATGTACTATGATATACTTCAGCTATTTACTGAAAAAAGGGCCAGGTTCCGGAAGGGAGGACTCTCCAATATGCTAACAAATATATGCAGTTATGATTCTACTACTCCTTCCCCCTAAAAGAGCTATGACCATTTACTTGAGTACTGTGCACTAGGGAAAGGGGAACACTCAAACATTTTGAGGTCTGTTGTTTAGAAGGTCCTAGGTGATTCCAATACTTGATTGACTCCAAGCATCATGGACTCAAGAAAGTGAGGACTTTCAGGAACCAAGAAATAAACGGATTCTTAGCCAAGATCCAGTGGCTCCACTACTCCAACTACTGGCCATTTCCCCAGTCTGCAAACATGTAACAGTGATAGACACACTTGATGACTGATGTAACTCCCAGCTGGGTCCTTGGTCCATAGAGTAAGAGCTTTTATAGTGGGGAAGTCCAAGGTGTCTCTGAAATTGCCTCTACTCGATGTAGTAAATCAGGTGGAAGGGCAAAATTTAGTGTCACTCTTAAAGGTCTAAAACAAGGATGAGCGATTTTTTTTCTTAAGGAGCCAGACAGTAAGTATTTTAGGCCTATAAGCCATACAGTTTTCTTACAACCATTAAACTCTGCAGCCAGAGTACAAATGTAGCCATAGACAATGAATAAACAAAAGGGCATGGCTGTCTATCAGTAAAACTCTAAAAACAGTGTCTACCCCATGCCAACCTCTTATCTAAAGAATGCTGGAGTTACATTCCTCATAATTTTCTCACCTAATTCATTAGTCTGGGTCTTGCCAGACAAATCCTGGGAGGTGATTATCTCAAAATCAACCAGAAAGTAGCCCATTATATGTGTCAACTAAAAATGGACAGCAGCTGCAATTAAAACCTCACTCAGGTGGCCTTGAAATTCAGCAGCAAGAAAAAAAAATCCTCTGAACAGGCAAAGCGTTGCAAAATATACCTGCTCATCAGATTAGGTGGAAAGAGAATGGACCTTAGGTTAGCATATATATGGACTCAAAGACAATGGCAAAGGGACTGGCTATGAGAGGGGAAAATTAGAAGACTGAGGATGGAGGAATCTGGGATAGAGGCTTGTGGATGGATACATGTAAGTGAGCACAGAGTGTGAAGATCTGTATCACCAGAGGCCATCTACCATAGAAGAAGAATCAAACAATCAGGCAGACAAAATGACTCTATCAGTTGACATCAGTCTGCCTTTGCCTAGCATCAGCACCCTGGGGACATGAACAGAGGGGACATGAACAGAGACAACACACCCCAAGAGCATAAGGTCCTACTTACTAAAGCTGATCCAGCTACCATCAAAGTTCAATATCGAGCCTAACAGTAACAAAGACCAACTTTAAGCCCCTGAAAGAGCCACATCCTTCAAGCAAACTAATCAACCACGTAGTAGCATGTTGATTACATTAGTTCCTTTCCAGTCTAGATAAGTAATTCATTCTGACAGGAATAGAAACATTTGAGTTGGTTATGCCTCTCCTCAGAGGGAGTATTGTTTCTGTGGCACTGGATCCCACATACCACATCACCTCAAAGGACCCACTTTACAGCAAAGGAGGTGACCATGGATCCAATGGTCATATCATAGACCATACCACCCAGAAGCTACTAGTCTGACAGGGCATTGAAACAGCCTGCTAAAGGCACAGCTGAAGTTCAGAGACAATACGTATAAAGATGGAGCACTATTCTCCAAAAGGCAGTATACATTCTGAATTTAAAACCTTTATATCATGCTGTGTTCCCACAGGAAAAACATAAGTCTGAGAACAATGCACAAAAGCAGAAGTGGTCCTGCTTATAATGACTCTCAATTTGTGCTTTCTAGTCCTACAATTTTGGGGTCTAGAGAGAGGTCTGATCTCCAAAGGCAAAGATCTCTTCACCTGGGAATAAAATAAAAGTCCCATGAAACAATAACTATGAGTGCTGCCTGGGCACTTCAGCTGCTTACATCCAGTGGATAAAGGCAAGAAGAGGAATGACTATCTTTGGCAGAGGCAACTGATTCTAATCAGGAGGTAGGGCTGCTATTACATCATAGGTGCAGGAACAATATTTGTGACACACAGATCTCTTCATGGAGATCTCTTGGTACTCTTTTGACCAATTCTGAAAGTACACAAACAAGCACAGCAACCCTGGCCTAAGAAGGGCATGGTAACCAGTAAAGCCACCAAGATTAGCAGAGGCATTTAGCTGAAGGTAAGGGAGTATTAGAATGGAGACTAGAGAAGGGAAACAGAGACTAGAGAAATGAGTATCAGTTGTAACCTGAAACCCGCCACAATAGTGGGAGCCATAGTTCACCCCACTAACCTCCTAATTTTCCCCCCAATTGGAACGTGAGAGGAGCTGCTTCCCAAGTGTATAGGAAAAGGTGGAGTCTAGTGGCACAGGAGTGGTTTGTGGTAGACATAGTGATATGTCATCCAGATCTCCCTTCAAGAAAGGTCTTGTTCTAGCAGCTAGCAGTGTGGTGCTATCAGCAGAGAGCTTTCAGCCGGCAGTATTTTCAGGGATCACTTCAGTGGCAGAGAACCAATTCACTCAATGTCATACTTTTCCCAGTGTGATCTAGCAATACCTAAGATAGGGATTTTTTTATAAAGGCCTGACCACTTTGGTTCAAAGCAGGACAACTCTGACAGTTCATTTTTGTTCCAGAACCCCCCACTGGGGCCAATAACACCGTCACGCGGCCAGCACCATAGCTCTCTTTATCCACAGGCCCAATCCTGCATCCTAACCTTGTCCCTTCACGGATATTCATTCCAAGGGTTCCTCCTAGTAAATATTCTGCACACTAAACTCTGTCTCAAAGTCTGCTTTTCAGAGAACTCAACCTGCAATACTGTGGTAGTTGAGAGATATGGTAATAGTTCAGATGAAAGTGACAATGGTGAAGATACTAAGGAATGATCGGATTCATGACATTTTAAAGGATGTATTCATACAAACTGCTGGACTGGATATGGGGAGAAATTTAAAAAGGAAATTATGATTACTCATGGAGGATTGCAGCCTGAATAACTAACTGTGTGAATGGTGGGTGGTGTCATTTACCAAGACTGGGAAAAGATGGAAAGAGGGAGTGAGGAAACAACTTATGCTTTGCATATGATCTGTTGTGGACATCTATTCGATATACAGTAAGAGAAAATGCAGAGCACATAATGAGAAAAATAAGTTTGTATTACAGGGAAGAACTAGAGCTAGATATAATTTTAGACTTATTTAAAATCTCAGAACTAGATGACATCTAGGAAAGAAAAGAACATGTCAACAACATTCAAATAGATGGAGGAAAAGGATCCAACAAAAGAGACAAAAGCAAGAAGGATCAGTAGAGGGAGGAGGAAAAATCAGAAGAGAACAGTGTCCTGGAAGTAAAGTACAGGTTTTACCCTCAAAGACAACTGAATTATCACAAGAGTTTAAGATAAATCAGCTACAGCTCTCAATGGAATGCAAGTTCCAAAAAAGCAAAAAGCAAAACAAAACAAAATGCTTTCTGCTTATAAAACCAAATAAATCCCAGGAACTTGCTCTCTAACATGTAACCTTGCTGCAAAGGCATTTACAATAAGAAAGATAGCCAAACTAACAGATTTTAAGACTTCCAAATGACCAACTCACCCCAAAGTATTCTCAAAGACACCTGTCAACAATTCCCCCCAAAAAATCTTTTAGAATTTCACAAACCTAAGTTACATCCTTACCTTCTACTTTACTACAGTAATTAAAAGCAAAAATTGTCCCCAAAAAAACAAAAACCTCAGAAGTATGCACCACAGACTAAAACACTACCATTTTAAGTTCAACGTTAATTAATTGATTATTGTGTCAGTCTGTTAAACTGATTTTGTATTTTTTACAACTGCTACCAGTTGTAAGGAAACCATGGAGTTTGTGGTCACTTCTACTAAAAATTAAGAAATCATGCTCTTGGAGAGGAACATAAATCCCTAATTTAACATTGTTTCTTTGATAAAACTAAACTTCTATGTTTTCTTAAAGTATCTTTCCCAAAAATAGATTGAATGCAATGTGTTACAACCACCCACAAACTAAAAATAAACTGTAATATTTTCCCCTAGCCTAGATGAAAAAAAAATTAGGCTCAGAGGATTTCATAAGGAAGTATTTCGGGGTCCTATGAAAGCACTAACCCATGAGTTCACAAGTACTACCTATAAAGTATTTTTATTACATTTATTGTGCATACCACTGCCAAATTAATCTTTAAAACACTGCTTTCTTTTAGTCAGAAACTTCCTATGCAATTCCTAAGCTACTAAGCTCACACTCTTACATCCACCTTTAAGGTTCTTATCTTACACTTCCTATCCAACTTCTTTTACCTCCAAAATGAACAGCCATATTACCATCAGCCTATTCCAGTCTTCTCTTCACATCTATGCTACCTCTGCCTCTTTACCTGTGGCCAGGTAACTCATCCCACGAGGATATTCTTTCTCTTCCAACAATCTAAACACCTTTTTATATTCACTCAAAGCCCAGCTCAATTCCTATTTCCTCCTTGAAGAGCTCCATCCCTACATGACCTTCCCTGATTTTTTCACTTAAACCCCTAACAACACTTAAAAATTCAAATCTCAACACAGAACAATACTGACACTTATATCATTTATTGTTTTATAATAACTTTTATAAGTTTCACTCTTCTCCTCACTTAAATTGAAACCAAGCATAGCATCTGTCATACATTTCTCTTGCTTCCAACTGGGGTCAACAGAATAATACTGAGCACCACAGATGCACAGTAAGTCAAAACACTTGCTAAATTGGGGCCATGGCCAAATCTCCTGCAAAGGATCTTGAAAAATCAAGCCTTGATCCACATATCCAAAACCACAAAGGCAGTACTACCACTCCACACTCCAAAAATAAATAACAGGCATTCCCAATTTTGGAAAACTCAAAATTTCAATAAAAACCAAATATGAACCTTATGCAATTCTGGCACTGGAACTAAATTTTACTACATTTAGCCTCTCCTTTTTAACCTCATTTGATTTGTTTTTCAAGAGACTGTGTTTTATGGGGGATTAAGAGATGAAGTACGTTTAGTAAGTATTGTTTTTTTTCTTTAAAGCACTATAAACCCTTTATTTTGTGTCAGTCTGGCGAAGTAGAAAGGTAGGAAGATAAAGCACATTAAGACACTTAAATGGCAACTAAGGCAAACTCTGCCAAAGTAAGTTTGAAAATTATCTGCAACACTATAAGATGAATAATTTTACTTATTTTTTTAAAGATTTTATTTATTTATTTGAGAGACAGTGTGCACTTGAGAGAGAAAAGAAGAGCACAAAGTTGAGTGAGGGGCAGAGGGAGAAGCAGTCTCTCCACTGAGCAGGGGTCCCAGTATGGGGCTCCATCCCAGGACTCTGGGATCATGACCTGAGCTGAAGGCAGAAGTTTAACTGAATGAGGCACCCAGGTGCCCCACTTTTCTAAAGTCAATTTTAACATTCCAACTTGAAGGGCATGATAGCTCTTTAAACTATGATAAAATTAGCCAATTAATCATATTAGAATTATTTTGAAGATGATTAATTGGTGGTACTTAAGAATTTTATGAAATATTTTAGATTCTCTTATGCAAAATCTCTCTTCAGAATAGAATGTATCTCACTTCTGACAGTAAAGTAATATCTGATTTCTATGCCCCAAAGAGAAAGGTAACAGAATGTTATAGTATTTTTTTTTTTATAACAGTCTCAAAAGAACCACAGAATAGGGTTAAAAATTGCAAAACTAGGGGTGCCTGGGTGGCTCAGTGGGTTAAAGCCTCTGCCTTTGGCTCAGGTCATGATCTCAGGTCCTGGGATCAAGCCCCACGTCAGGCTCTCTGCTCACTGGGGAGCCTGCTTCCCCCTTTCTCTGCCTGCCTCTCTGCCTGCTTGTGATCTCTGTTTCTCTCCCTCTCTCTCTGTTAAAGAAATAAATAAAATCTTTAAAAAAAAAAATTTGCAAAGCTAGAGGGGTGCCTGGGTGGCTCAGTAGGATAAGTGTCTGATTCTTTGATTTCAGCTCAGGTCTTGGGATCTCAGGGTCTTGGGATCAAGCCCCACGCTGGGCTCTGTGCTTAGCGTGGGGTTGGCTTGTTCCTCTCTGCTCCACTCCCATTCGTTCTCTCCCTCTCTCTAAATATCTCTAAAATAAAGAAATAAAATTTAAAAAAATGTTTAAAGCTAGAATGGTCATTAAATATCACCTTACTCTAGACCCTTCATCTCATTTTTATATATAAGTAACTAAAGCAATGAAATTTAAATCTTGTCAAGGTATTAAACCAGTATTCAAATCAGGTATTTTTCCACTCTATTATGGTGTCTTTTAAAATTATATAAACACCATGAAAATTATCACTTAAAGTATCTAACAAATCTTACATTAGCATTTCAAATCAAATATATTTACAAATTTACACATTAAATATATTTACACACACTTAACAAATGCCTCTGGGATCAAATTAAGCAAATAGATCCAAGGACTCGCTCACTTAAAAAAAAAGTTATT
Source organism: Mustela erminea (assembly GCF_009829155.1). NCBI lineage: Eukaryota > Metazoa > Chordata > Mammalia > Carnivora > Mustelidae > Mustela > Mustela erminea. Next base: position 105,288,373 of record NC_045618.1, read on the forward strand.
ACAGATTTATTCATTTTAGAGAGCTAAAGTGGGGGGGGGTCAAAGGGAGAGGGAGAGCAAGAATCCCAAGCAGACTCCCTGCTGAGCGCAGAGCCCGCCAACCCAAGCTGAAATTAAGATGTGGACGCTCAATAATCGTGAGCCACCCAGATGCCCTGGAATCATTTATTTTTTTGATTCATTACATCCCTAGAAAGCCAAGATGTCTACATATGATAAAGTTAACTACATTCTGTTACTACTATTTTTATATTTCAATTCCAAGGAAAGAAAATAGCATCAGAAAAGTTAGCATACATTTTTAAAATATCTTATATATATAAATTTTCAAATATTTATTTATTTATTTATTTGACAGACAGAGATCACAAGTAGGCAGAGAGGCAGGCGGAGAGAGAGGAGGAAGCAGGCTCCTTGCTGAGCAGAGAGCTCGATGCGGGGCTCGATCCCAGGACCCTGAGATCATGACCTGAGCTGAAAGTAGAGGCTTTAACCCACTGAGCCACCCAGGCGCCCCTATAAAAATTTTTAAACTGTATATCACTCAACTCCTGAGCACACCAGGGGCTCAATATTTTACACTAATTACACACACACAGTCAATAAATGATCCTCAACTTAAAGACTTATTCATTTCAGAAGTTCACCACCAGGTTGGTTTGATTAGAGAATTCAGACTACAAAATACTCAAATGTAAACCCACTACTCTTTAAGCATCTGCCTCTACCTCCACCGCTCTAAGGAGAGTGATAGAGGTCTACTAAATCTTGGTGTAGATAAGGAGTTGATCAGCCCTGTTCTAATCATTTACTGCTACATAATAACCACTCCAATAAATGAATGGCTTAAAATAAGAATGATGATGACTTTGTTCACAAATCTGCTATTTGGGTAGGACTCAACAGAGAAATCTCATCTCTGTTTCATGTCACATCTGCTGAGGCAGTTCAACTTGGGGCTAGAAGACCTACTTTCAAGTTAACAAGTTGATGTTGATCGTAGTCTGGGAGTTCAGTCAACCAAAAGCCTGGATTCTCCCAATGGGCTATGTAGCGTAGTTGCTAGATTCTAAGAGGGGGAATCTAAAGAAGGTCAAGCACATCGACTTTCATGACCTAACCTTGGAAATCACATAAGCAACACTTCTGATATAGTTATAGACCTGCCTAGATTCAAGAAGGGAGCACAGGCCCTACCCCTCTGTGGGCACAGCATCAACATCCCATTATAGGATAATTAAGATCTGCAGCCATCCTGAAAAACACAACCTTCCACAGCACCTTTCTGTTATTCTCTCCTACTGTTATCTCCTCCCTCTAGGATTATGTCCTATTAGTCTTCTTTGAAGATTTTTTTCTCCCTGACTATTCTCAATCTAGTCCTCTTCCCAACCCACTTACCAATAATTTTAAAAAGCTACTACTCTTCTATGGCATTCTGCTAAGCCATTTAAATTTATCAACTCATTTAATCTTGCAAATAACCCTCTAAGGTAGGTACTGTTACTATCCCCATTTTATAGAGAAGAAAAAGGTATGAAAAGATTAGGTAACTTGTCAAAGATCACAAAATAGTAATAGACAAAGCTGAGAGATGTCATCCATTCCTAAGTCTATCTAACTGCCACCCATAAAGAATAACAACTCCCATGATAATTTGTATCTCTAGCTGTAGTTTCCTTCTGAATTACTAATTCATATTTCCCACTGCCCTCTGGACTTCTTCACCAGAATATCTTACTAAAAATTTAAAATGTAGTTTTTAAAAAAAAATAAATACATTATTCCTTCCCCCTGAAAGGTTCCTTCCTGTTTTCTCTGTCACAGTTACTTCCCAACTTCAAAAATTTGGAATTAACTCCTCAGTAACCAAAATTTTTTGATTCTTCTTCAAAATGTCATTCCACATTTGTTATCTTCTCTGTCCCCACTGAATTTCACCTGCCTGAATTAATCAATCAATAGATAATTCTGGACTACCTACCAAGACAAGAACTATGCCAGGTTGGGTACACCCTCTATTTTCCCAACTATCAATCTTTTCCCCCACTGAAAGCCATTCTTCACAGTAACATTAAAATCATCTGCCTCTCCACTCCTCTCTCCCCACTCAAAAAGTCGTATCAGCTTCCATAAGCGTAGCCTGTAAGGAGGCCTTCTCGAAGATTCCACCAAACTGCCTCTGTGGTCTCAGTGCCTTGCTATGGGCCACCACTCCACATGCCTAAAGCATGCATACTCAGACCCTATCTTTCCTAAACACACCACACCTTAAAAATCAGTCACTTCTGTCTCTGCCTTGGAATGCCCATCTGCTTGAAAAGTCTCTACTCACCTATCAACACCCAATTTATATGACATTACTTTATGAAACCTTTCCTAATTATCCCAGGAAGAGATTCTGTACTTGTACAACAGTCTTATCTATTAATGTGTGTCCCTGTGATACCATAAAATAATAAGAAATGTATACTTTATTTTAAGAAATACATATTTTAGTCTTTGTACTCAACTCCTAAGGCCTTTGTTTTTTCCTAAGTGATAAATGTGCTAGGAACATCTTTTGTTCTAATATTTGATCTTTGACCCTGGCTCCTGACACAGAGCTCCTAAAACCCTTGTAATTTCCTAAGTGATGTAGTTGATAGTAATGTCTTACATGAACTCCTAAATCTTGTAATTTCCTGAGTGACAGAAGTGTCTTTTGTTCTACTGAAGCAATAGGGCTCCTGGATGGAGGCTGGTCACCAGAAAGATCAAACATGATTAGAAGCCCCTCTACTCCTGAGTTAACTAAGTTAATAACTGGTAATTCCTATGTGATGAAGCCTCCATAAAAATCCCTAAAGTATGGGGTTCAGAGAGTTTCTAGGCTGCTGAATACATCAAGGTACTGGGAGGGTGGTACACCCAGGGAGCGCTTGAAAGTGCTACACTCTTTCCCCCATCCTTGCCCTAGGCATCTCTTCCATCTGGTTGTTCCTGAGTCATATCCCTTTAAAATAAACTAGTAATCTAGTTAGTAAACCATTTTCCTGAGTTCTGTGAGCTGTTTCAGCAAATTATCGAACCTGAAGAGGGAGTCTTAAGAACTCCAATTTATAGCTAGACTGTCAGAAGCACAGGTGACAACTTGGACTGCAACAGGTATCTAAAATGGGGACATACTTATGGTACTGAGCCCTTAACTTCTGGGTTCTGAGGTAACTCCCAGTAGACCGTGTCAGAACTGAAATGAATTACAGAACACCCAGTGTCTGCTGGAAAACAGAAATGTTGTAGGTGAAATCCCCATATATCTGGTGTCAGAGTAAGGAGACTAGCCTTGGTGTTGACAGGACAGAGTTCTTTTCCTTTCACTCCCCCAACTAGGTTTTTAACTTAAACCATGCTTTAACTCCAGTACTTGAGATGACTTCTGCCCTAGTACTCAATAAATGTTTGCTGAATGAACACATTTTCTCAAATACATGATAATTAATTAATTAGTAGCCAGGTTCCACAATTACCTAACAGCTAATATGGCTAAAACAAGTAGCATTTCAGCAACCAGAAGGTAAAGGGGGCAGTCTTTACTTATATATCTCGTGGGTTTTTTTTGTTTTGTTTTGTTTTGTTTTGTTTTTAAAGATTTTATTTATTTACTTGAGAGAGAGACAGTGAGAGAGAGCATGAACGAGGAGAAGGTCAGAGAGAGAGGCAGACTCCCCATGGAGCTGGGAGCCCGATGCGGGACTCGATCCCGGGACTCCAGGATCATGACCTGAGCCGAAGGCAGTTGTCCAACCAACTGAGCCACCCAGGCGTCCCGATATCTCATGTTTGTTAATATATATTTACCTAGTTAATTGAACAAGAGAGATCTTTTTTCAGTAACTGTGTTTAAATATTTTGTAACTTAGTTTGAAAACTCAAGAAACATAAATGTATCTGTGTGCAAAAATGTGTTCTTGGCTATTTAAATTCTAATCTGGAGGTCAAACAACCATTGTTACCATGTTCAAAATACCTGACCTCAAATAAAATTATCAAGGCGCCTATACTTAACAAGAAAGAAAACACTTAAATTCCAAATCCTGGCATTTAGGATCTCGATCTCCACAGTTAAACCCCCAATTTACCTTACATGCAATTCCTCTTCTTTATGCATGCTATACTACAGCCAAAGTAGAACTCTTCCCTTGCCTCAAGGATCTACACTTACTTCCCTTTTTTGTCTTGGATTTTATTGTCTGCTTTATTAAAAAGTCCTTCCACCCAGCTGTACAAACTCAAATCTAGCAGATCCTTACTGTATCACTCAAATACCACTTCCTAATCCTTTCCACTTCTGGAGGTAATCTTCCCATTCTCTCAATTCCTATAACACTTTATCTTTAACACCATTTATAAGTTTATTTCCAATGTAAACCGTTATATATCTTCATTCTCTCTCCATATTTAATAATAAGGGCAGGTTCTATATGTAACTCAACATTGTCCAAAGTACATTTCATGGAATTCACAAAATTAACAAGCAGTAGAAAATATAACCGTCTCATGGTCAACTAGTTTGGGAAATAAACTTCTCAGAACCTTTAATATATTAAGGTATGATGTAACTCTCTCAGAAAGCAAGGTATGCCCATTTCCAAAACTTACTTGGTCTCTAAACCATTTTCAATTTTTTGCAGCGCATTCCATAGTATTACTATTTCTAAGGCATGCCTTTGATATATGTGCTGCCTAAGCAAGCACTCTATGGCATGCTTTTGAGACATGCAGCCTCATTAATCTTGGCGCCTTATCTTGAACTTAATAGGTATTAAACAAATATTTGTTGAATGAATGGGTAATAGATCCTGGTTAACAATAGACTCTACCATAAAGGCAGCCTGCCCAAAAAGAAGACTCCAGGAATGACAGAAGAGAAAAACAGCAAGTGAGAGGGAAGTACAATGTCCTCAATTGTGCAGTAAGAAAAGAAAGAAATACTTATAACAACAGAAGAATTCACTACCCCAGCCACTTTTTTATATGCAGGGAACATAATCTAAACCACATGGGAAAGCCTGTTTACAATGTCCACCCTGAAGGAATAATTTAGCTCACTGGAGATAGAATCTTTCAGAAAATTTGTCAACAAGGGTTGAAACTATGAAGGTATTCTTGCCAATTTCTAGAATATACACTATTAAAGTAACTGAATCATCTATTACTTTAGCATTTCTGCCAACTGAAGAAATATTCTGGAGTTTGATTTTGTCATATGAGGGTGCTTACGTTATAAAAGGAAGTCTCACAGGACCAACACTAAGATTTTAAAAGAAGTAGAGTTAACACTTAAAAAACTTCATGGATTCAAAGCATAATTTTGTATTGATGTAACCTCTTTTTCAATGTGGAAATGAAAGGAGAATTCAACTTAATCATGCATTAAAACCAGGATGCATAAAAACAAAATATCCTGACTACATCCTGAACTGTTTCCTACAGCTCTCCAGCTGTGACTAAGAAATGGAAGGGAAAAAGACACTCCCTGACATGTCCTACAATCTAGATCCTGCGGCAGTAGCAACAGGAAATAGCAGCAATGACTGAGGTTTGTTTTTTATTTTCCTCCTCACTCTAACGCAAAGACCAACTTTTCACGTAGGGAGGAAAGCTTACCCAAGAAGAGAGTGCACTGTAGGCTGAAAAGATAAATACATTTCTTAATTGTAACTATTAACATTTAGTTATAACTTTTAACATAATGGGCTTTTAAATGTGATGAAGCAACAAGAGATGGTCACATGATTTAAGATCTATAAGCATGTTTAAGGTTGCCCTATGAACCCTCTGGCAGACAGGACTGGTCTGTCTCTATCACTGATCAGTTAAGACAATTACCAGCTATACATAACAAGTCACTCAGCTACATTACACCCTAATTTTGTTCAATTACTTTACTAAATAGCATGATCTTAGAAAGCAAATATATATTTATTTCACAGTCATACACACACACACACAAACACACACATATATCCCCTTTACCCTTGGGGGGGGCAGAAATCAAATATATTTTCAGTTAAGTTAGGTGGAGTCATGTGGTCAAACATCTAAAGAAAAATAGACATAATATGCATAATATGGTCTGAGATACAGAATTCATTAAGTCACAGGTTAATGCTTTATGAACCCTGTAAGAAAATAGTAAGTTTTCTATGAATAGCTGACTGGTCACATATTTCATTTAGCAAATTAAAGATCTCAATTTCATAAACAGCTTTCTACCTTCATAAGATGTGAAAGTTAAAACAAGGAACTACAGAACTGTTTAGAATCTTACCCAGAAACACACAGTAAAAGCTTTTAACAAAAGAGTGTCTCTCTGCTCCTGCATCAATCAATAAACAGATGGCACGATTTTGGAATTAGAGAAGTTAACACAATATACCTCTTAACACATCTGAAAACATACAATTAATATTTCCAAATTCTTTCTTGTAATTATAATCGTTCACTCGCAAATTACTATTTGATTATTAGTTATTATAACAATGGTATGTTATTCCTCTCAACAAAAGCATTATCTACCCAAGAGCTCACAGGAACCCAAAATATAGTAACAGTAACAAATGAAAAGTTCCCAATTGTTGTAAAAACTGTGGCATTCAAATTTTAAGCCAAAAACCTGCTGACTCAAGCAGAAAAAGAATCCAATCCTCACTTGCGGAACTGTAGTCTTCTCACTTATCACACTTTCGCTATTCAATTTGAAACACACACACAGAAAGGGATTTTGCTTCCTTTTCCTTTACATCTTTGTTTTCATTTCTTTTACAAAAAGAGATCCTTCGTATGTTTCATTGTTTGGTGGTCCAATTAGAATTTTCCTCTTCTATTTATCTCAAACATCATAGCTTCTTCTTATATTGAATTTCACTAAATTAAATTTTAAGTTTTAGGGAGTGAAAACGTTCAAGAAAACACGTTTGAATCCTCATTGTCTCAGGCGCTAAGGATTCTCCAGCTTGCGGTTACATGGCTTTCAAATACATTTAAATTCCTGGAGACCCGAACATAAATGTTAATTTCCAATTTCGCCTCCCCCTTAAGTCTGAAGGGCTAAGTAGGCCTTTATTGTCCTAAAAAAAACACTTCAACCTTCTCGAATGTGAAGGAAAACTGGCAGGCACCTGAGGGCCACTTGTACCGTTTACTAATGGAATAACTGTAATTACTCAACAGCAAGAAGCCCCCAGTCGTCCCAATCTCAGGTGGTCCCCTTAGAATATTACGCGAGGTTCCAAGCGACAAGACGGGGCTCGCCCAACCTGGGGCTGCAGGCTCTTCTCTCCGCGCCCTGAGTCAGCCTTTCCCACTTCTCATCCCGAGTACATCTTTCAAACCCTAAACCTCCGAGGCTCCCCTCCAGCCCTGCGGACAAAACCAGCCCTCCTCCTTTCGGACTCCAGTTCCCTTCCCTGCCCACCTCCCCACCCGGGTCCCCAAGCCACCCCTCCCCCATTTCACGCTCCGCCCGCGCCGCCACCGGAGCCGCCACCCCACCCCTCGCCTTTCGCACCTTTCCTCCCCTCCGCCCGCCCACCTCGCTGCCCGCACCCCGGGCCGGCCACTCCCCGAAGAGCCGCCGGGGCTCACCTCGAAGAGCTCGGCCGTCGTAGCCATCCCGGCCGGCTGAGACGCTCGCCTCGCACTGGAAGCCGTCTCTTCTTCACATGCTGCGCCTCAGCGGCGCCGCGCACAGGTCCCCTCTTGGCTCGCCAGCTCTGGCTCGGGGACGCCGCGGGCTCCCCCACTCCCCACAGAGCCCAGGCAGGGCGAGAGGGCGGCCATGAAGCGAAGCCGCAGACGCCTGTCAGCTGCCTCCCAGCGCCGCCCGCGCCGCTCCCATTGTCACCGCCTCGTACGCCGGAAGTGGAGCTGCGCGCGCCGGTTTGGCTGGCGGGAGGGGCCGGAGAGGGAAGCCTGCAGCCGGCGAACGGCAGAGAGACTCGTCGCTGGGGCGAGTAAGGAACCATGATCCTTGCGGGCCACCGTCCCGGAAGTGGACCTTAGAGGAAGAGAGTGCTGGGGGTCCTGGGGAGGATAGATTTTCGGCATTCTAGGTGAGGATTCACAGAAGTGTTGTGGCAGGTGTTGACAGGAGGGACTCAGAGGTTTTAGTCACTTCACCAGAAGGAGCCAGCGTCTCTGCTGAGCCCAACCTGTTTGTGGTGGGGCAGAAAGTGGCCTCGGGTCTTCTGGTAGGAGCCCATCAGAAAGCCGGTCCGTGTCCTTTTTCCGTAGCGACTTTAGGGACGTGGCGACTTTAGGGATGAGCTGATGCTTTAGTGGCTTGTCATGGCCCAGCGGGCAGTGTGGCTCATAAGCCACGAGCCGGGAACTCCTCTTTGTGGCACCGTCAGATTCTCCAGGTAAATGCAGCTTGAATTCTCAGGGATGATGGATCGGAGGGATGGATGATGTACTGTACTTTGGGGATGTGTCTTTGTCCGCGGCCTTGGTCAACTTACTTAATTTCTGTTTTATCTGTTAATTGGAAGTTTTAACACCACTACGTAATAGTATTTTGAGAATTAAGTGTGTTGATGTTTAGCACATTTAAGTATTATGAGTTTTTCAATATTACCATTACTATATCTTAAAATTAACTTCACCTGGGGCACCTGAGTGGCTCAGTTGTTAAGTGTCTGCCTTTGGCTCAAGTCATGATCCCATTGTCCTGGGATCGAGCTCCACATCAGGCTCCCTGCTCAGTCGGAAACCTGCTTCTCCATCTCTCACTCCCCTTCTTCCTCTCCCACTCCCACTCTCTGTCTCTCTCTCTCTCTCGGTCAAATAGATAAATAAATCTTAAAAAAAAAAAAAAAAGATTAACTTCACCTGCTTAGGGTTGAGATGGAGATGACCAAAGGCAAGAAAAGGAAACTAACTTACTGAGCACTAAGCATGTTTCCTATTTTTCTACTTTCGTTAATAAAGATCACTCAAGGACATTTTAGCTCATTCTTCCGGAAAATCTGGGCTGATCAATAAAAGACTATTATTTTCATATTATGTTTCATTCTTAGAAACTTGCAAATGGGTTACTTTAAAGTTCCTAATTGAAGAAAATTGGAAAAGTACAAAAAATAAGATCGTATTCATTTCTTCTTAGATGGTGTAAACTGACCTGGCTCCACTTTTAGAATTTGCCACATTCTATCAAAATAGCTCTGTGATGAGAATTATACAAAAACTCATTGTAAAATGTAAGTGGCAGTTCTGTAATCTGTATCACCTTTTATTCTTAGTGGCTATTGACAGTTCTTTCTTGACAATATATTTATTCTTCCCTGAGGAAAGCTCTGTAGGGAGGTAGCAGAGCTTTGCATTGAGACTGAGGCAGATAAAGATGAGTGTGATTTTAAAGGAAACTGGTTGGTGGTGTGGATATGAAAGATTACCTCTTCACAACCCAAACATTCTTTTTGTTTGTTTGTTTGTTTGTTTTTTGTTACTGAGGGTATCAGAATTAAAGTTTACCATTTTCTCCTGAATACCTGGCTTGCTTTGTTGTTGTTGTATCTCAAGTAAGGAAGGAGTTTAATAATACTTAGTATGTTTCAGCAACCTCATTGGTTCATCCAAAGTGCTTATATTTCTTTGAGTATCTTTATTTCTGCCATTCTTCTTCTCATAGGTGACTCTTGGGTATTTTTTGCTATCCCTTTATTTGTGTTTGCCTATGCATTTTTCAAATTACACAATTAAGTGTGCTATAGACTTCATTTTCTTATATTTGCCAGACTTCTCAGCACTATTTTTTTTAATTTTTAAAAATATTTTATTTATTTATTTATTTGTCAGAGAGAGAGAGAGAGCGCGTACAAGCAGGCAGAGTGGCAGGCATAGGTGGAGAGAGAAGCAGGCTCCCTCCTAAGCAAGAAGCCCGATGCGGGACTCGATCCCAGGACTCTGGGATCATGACCTGTCCTGAAGGCAGGGGATTAACCAATTGAGCCACCCAGGTGTCCCCTCAGCACTATTTTAAAGAAATACCCATATTACTTTGTGTTCATCCAGAGCAGCACTGTCCAATAGAATTTTCTGCAATGAAAGACATGAGAAATGTTCTAAATCTATGCCGTTAATATTGTAGCCACTAGCTACATGTAGCTATTGTGCTTTTGAAATTTGACTCTTACAACTGAGGAACTCAATTTTGTTTAATTTTAAGTTTAAATAATCACATGTGGCTAGTGGCTCCTATTTTGGACAATGCAGGTCTAGTCCATTGCTCTGTTGTACTCTATGGTTTAATCCTCCATGTTTTACCTGTACTCTTCCGCTAGTGATGATAATCCCAGGTTGCCTCCAACTCAGCCATCAGAACGGTGATGTAGTAGGCAGCCTCAAAAGGCTAATAGGACCTATCTATGCTGATTTTGACTAAATATTGCCAAGTAATTATCTCTTCAGAATACTTTCTCTAATCTACACTCTTCTCATCAGCAGTAAGCAAAAGTTCCTATATCTCCATTCATTCTTTCCTAACCTTTATTCTAGTTTTTGTCAATATTGCTCTAAAGGAGATCTTATTTTCATTTGCATTTCTCTGTGTAGCTGTGATTGTTAGCCCTTTGGATTTCCTCTTGTGTGGATTGCTTGGACATTTCCTTGTCCATTTTATCTTTGTGGGTTGCTATTAGTCTGTTTGTTTTCATGTTAATTTTCTCCTGACATTAATTCGCGTGTATTCTTCTGTATTCGTTGTATATTCTTGATACCACACCTTTGTCATTTTTAGGTACTACAGATATTTTCTCTCATTTTGTCACTTTCAACTTTATGTATCACTTGATTAAACAGAAACCACTAATTTTATTACAGTCAAAGTTATTAGTACTTTGGGAGTTTTCTTGAAGTCATTCTCTATCCTTATTTTCCAAAGATATCTTGTTAATATTATTTTCTTCTATCATTTTATCTGTCCTGTTTAGGTTGTCTTTATTCCATCTTCAGGCGTGGTATTAATAGAGGGATCCATTTTTCCCTATAGGGTGGGCCAATTTTCCTGTATGTTTAATTTATTTTTTCATTATATATATATTTTTCATTGATTTGTGGGGCTATTGAGAGGTGATTACGTTTCTCTTATAAATACTGGTCTGTTCCAGTTCTATTACTTTATTTCCTCTTCTTGGACCAGTACCATACTGTATTTATATCTATGGCTTTGTAACTTATCTTAATATCTTACAGAGATAAGATTTTTTTTACTGCTTATAAAAATAAATTCCTTGAAGAACTCATTGTTGTTTTCATTTTTTTTTTTTTTTCTCATTGTACTCAGGGTATTTCAGAAGAAAAGTTCAGATATGTCTGGGTGGGCTTTTCAGCATCTCTGTGGAGGGAGCAAGTTGGGTTCAAATAACTCATCTGTCATTTTTTAATTCTGTATCATTAAAGAAATTAGTTTTATTATTTTTCATTTTGTGGCCTCTTGGGCCTGGTGTAAGAGCTAAATATACATACTCTGGCATATTATCCACATATATGCCGAAGGTTAATGGCCATCACTTTAAGAGTTTTAAAAGTCGATGGTCTGTCTGTATGCAATTACATTCCCAAAACAAAACTTGGTTTAGATTCTGATTTAGAAGTTTGCTGTCCAGATGTATGGGAATAGTGTCTTAAGTATGGCTTAGATTGTTATTGTACCCCATAATTGTAGGGCCCAAAATTTGAGTCCTATTTTAGAAAAGGTCTAGAATAAATTTGAAATGGTAGGTTGAGTTATTCAACAAAATATTTATTAGCACATACCAGGGTATTGTGTACATTCCCAGATTAACTTCTTATCTTTACATCCAACATTGAAATTCTTACACTTAAGAAGGACTTTAATTATCCTCCAGATAACCAAAGGATAAGACACTGGGCTAGAGCTTAGTCCAAAGTTCTCAACTATTATCCAGAGACCCAGAGAAAGAAATGGCATGGCATTCAACTGCTAAGCCATTACTGGAGGGTAGCTAATTCTTTTCTTTTGTCAATCAAGAAGTACATCAGAATGTAAGTGAGTGAAGTTTACTAATATACAGATAACTTTGAATACATTCCTATTTTTCTTTTTAAAAATTATTAGTAAATATCAATATCTAATTAGGGGTATTAGTGAAAAAAAATATGTTAACCAGGTGTGTTTTGATTTTTGGTGGGAATTGCTGATGTATTCTTTAGACACCCCCTTTATTATACAAATAAGAAAATAGACTTAGGGAAGTTAGGTGACTTACATAGAAGTTAATAGCCTATAACTAACTTTGTTCTGGACATGAGAGTGGAGCAAAAAGGAATAGGAAAAAATACATCTTTTTTTTTAAACTAAGAAAATGTGATGTAACATTTTATAAATGAAGCATCTCCTAGTCTTTTTCCCCAAAAAAGGATAAATTAGTAACTTACTGTTCGGTCTAAGATGTGCAAACCATAAAAGATTATTCAGATTTTATTTTTATTACCTCTTTCAGGGCCATAGAGATAAACATTTTTATTGCTAAAATATTCTTACATTTTAAGGAGTTGGCAAGAAGACCTAGGATATTTGTTATTCCCTATTAATTGAGTAGAATAGAACATTACTTTTACATTTGCATCATCTCAACTAATGAATCTGAAATTACGGCAGATTAAATTGAACCACTTTTGATTCTCCTCTACTAAGATGGAATCGGGGGGTGGGGAGGGAGTTCTTAGAGATGCCTGAAAAGTCCAAGTATACATTCCTGGCCTACCAAGCAGGAATCTGAGTGGCCAAGAAACTGGAATTTTGAATTAGAACCATGTGTTCTACCTATTTATTTGTTTGTTTATTTTTTTAGATTCTTTAAAATTTATTTATGACAGAGATAGCGAGAGAGGGAACACAAGCACAGGGGAGCAGGAGAGGAAGAAGCAGGCTCCCCACTGAGCAAGGGATCCCAGAACGCTGGGATCATGACCTGAGCCAAAGGCAGACACCTAACAACTGAGACACTCAGCTACCCTGTGTGCTCTACCTATTTAAAAAATTAACTAAATTAGGCTATTTTCAGTAATAAATAATGACATTATAATTTCAGATAATATACCAAGTATACAACAGTTAGTTACTTCAGTAGAAAATTTAATATGTGATAAGTTTTTTTGGTTGTGGTTTTTATGGGTATATGTATTTGTTACTGTGTGTTTTTTGTTATTACTCTTAGCCTTGTATTTTGGGTTTGTTTTTATTTGTGGGTTTTGGGGGGGTTTTCTGTTTTTATTTTCCTTGGAAGAACCATTTATAATATTTTTGTTTCCATAATTCAGACGGTATCCAACTGTTGAAAAACGAGCCAGAGTCTTCAATGGAACAAGTTATGTGCCTATTCCTGAAGATGGTCCCTTTCTTAAAGCACTGCTTTTTGAACTTAGATTATTGGATGATGATAAGGACTTCGTAGAAAGTCGTGATAGCTGTTCACACATCAATAAAACATCTGTCTATGGACTCGTAGTAGGAGGTGGAGAACTCTGGCCAGTTGTTGCTTTTCTGAAGAATAACATGATATATGCTTGTGTTCCACTAGTTGAACAAACTTTATCCCCTCACCCACCATTAATTAGCATTAGTGGAATTTCACAAAGCTTTGAACTTCTTTTTGGGATACAGGATTTTCTTTTCTTGGGTCAAAAAAATGACACTGAGTTAAATACAAAATTGAACCAACTGCCTGATTTGTTTCTACAAGCTTGTCCATTTGGAACTTTGTTAGACGCCAACTTACAGAATTCATTGGACAGTATTAATTTTGCTTCTGTGACACATCCACAAAAACAGCCAGCCTGGAGAGTTGGAACATACAAAGGAAAACCACAAGTTTCTATTTCTATCACTGAAAAGGTAAAATCCATGCAATATGATAAACAGGATATAGCAGATACATGGCAAGTTGTTGGAGCTGTCACTTGCAAGGTGAGATTTTCTCTGACACTTGTTTTATCATACCATTCAACACCAGTGAAGAAAAGTAAAATTTTCTAACTTTATTTTACATTGTTATATGACATTATTGATTTTTATCATAAATAGCAATCATTAAATATGTGAAATTTTGGAATATTACCTTTTTGCATTCATTATGAATTGAATTTCTTTTAAGATTTTTATTTATTTGAGAGAGAGAGAGTGCACAAGCCAGAGGGAGAGGGAGAAGCAGACTCCCCACTGAGCAGGAAGCCTGATGTGGGCCTGCATCTCAAGACCCCAGGACCATGACCTGAGCCAAAGACAGATGCCCAACCGAGTCCCTTCTTATGATTTACATTAGCTATATATGGCTGCATACTGAATTGTCCCATTATCCCCACAATAAACATTTATTATCCTCATAGGAACATCTAGTGTAGAGTCTACCATGAGATCACAGTCAAGATTGCAGCTGGAGCTATAGTCACCTGAGGGTTTGATTGGGGCTGGAAAATCTACTTGCAAGGTGGCTCACTCACATGGGTAGCAAGTTGGTGCTGGTTGTTGGTGGGAGGAGTCCGTTCTTTTCCATATGGACTTCTCAATAGGCTATTTAAGAATATCCTCACAACTTGGTGACTGGCTTCCTGTAGATCAAATGATGAAAGAGAAAGAAAGAGAAGGTACATAATAGAAGCTGTTCTTTTTATTACCTCAGCTAAGGTCAGATGGTACCACTTTCACCACTTTTTGTTCCATAGAATCAGGTCACTAAGTCCAGTCCACATTCAAGGGGACTAGAATTAGGCTTCACCTTTTGAAAAGAGTAATGTCAAAAGAATTTGTGAAAATATTTTAAAACTATCATACCTATTTTCCATTTTCTCCAAAAGGATGAAATTGACAAATCTTTGTTTTAATATCTAAAACCATTTTGAAGGGCTCTTATATTATTTAAACATATTTATAGGTTAATATAGGGTTCTCTGGTTTCAGGATAGAAAAATAGGAAATGACAATAGGAGTAACAATATAATTAGTAGTGAAGAGTGCCATTTTGAATAATAATTGAAAATTAAACCTCTCTATAATTTCTACTATATAGCAATAATATTCTTAAATGTTTTTCTTTTTCTGATATCCTTTATTCTCTGCACTTAGGAAAATATACTTTTTTAAAAAGATTTCATTTATTTATTTGACACAGAGGGAGTACAAGGTGGGGGAGCAGCAGGAGAGGGAGAGGGAAGAAGCAGGATCCCGCTGAGCAAGTGGGGCTCCATCCCAAGACCCTGGGATCATAACCTGAACCAAAGGCAGTCACTTAACTGACTGAGCCACCCAGGTGCCTCTGAATATAAACTTTTTAATCAAGCTTAATGTAGAGGGACTATGTACAAATGCTATAGGTAAAAATAGATTTCAAGAACAGAAAATAGAACAGTCCTGGCAGACAAATTGGATCTTTTCCTCTTTAACCTTAAAGTAACACAAGAGTTTATGTGTCTGTTTTAAACTCACTTCTATCATGATCAAAAATACATTCCCGTTATTAATGTATTAAAAATAACTATTATGAATGATGGGGCACCTGGGTGGCTCAGTCAGTTAAGTGTTCAACTCTTAATTTTGTGCCAGGTCATGATCTTAGGGTTGTGAAATTGAGGCCCATGTCAGGCTCTGCACTAGGCATGGAGCCTGCTTAAGATTCTCTCTCCCCCTCATCTGTCCTCCCCCCAATAAAAAATAAGAATTATTATAAATGGCTCTAAAATCGAGGTGTTCATGGCTTATGTCATTCATAAAACTTGAAATAGTTGAATTCTTCTTTCTCGTAAGTCGTGAAATAAAAGGAAAATTCACCATTTTTGTTTTTTCATTTTGTGGCAATGAATAGGGAATATGTTATATATAATTTGCTATTAACTGGTATTAAATATGTCAGCTCATTGATAGGCTGACCCTAGCTTATTGCTAAGAATTTTGGATTAGTTTCTATATAAATCATCATGATGGAGAACTTTCTTCTTTAAAAAACTTTCTTCTAAAAATAAAAAGAATGGGGGTATGCCATCATCCATGCACTAAATGTTTCTTAAGGCGTTTATGTAAATAGTACATCTGTTAGCCAAACATTTTTTTAAAAATTCTTCAGGAGCTTAGTATTTAAAGTTTTATTATGAGCCCTAGTATAAATGGAAATAATTATCTTCATTTAATCTTAGTCCTAGTAGAAAACCTGATGAACCAAAAGCCACTGGACTGAAGTTCTAGTCCTCACTCCACCACTAATTCTTTGATGTCCTTGGAAGAGTCATAATTTTTACAGTCTTTTCTCATTTTTAAAATCAGTTAATTTCCTAGGTCCCTTCTGTTTTTGTAATACCTAGTTAAAAGTGAGATTTACATATGCCAAATTGGTTTAAATGGTAGTACCACATTTCTCAAGAATGACAGTCCTCATTCTATAGTAAATGACTGATGATCTGTATTTTAAATGACTAGCCAGCAGATAAACCATTCGTGGTTTCTGTAATGGCTGTAATTTTCCAAACCCTCTAAGAATATTAGACTGATTTAATAAGTATAAAATGAATATTTAAATATTGTAATAATATTTACTATTGATATTTGCTCACTTTATTATCTCCATAAATACCTGTCAAAAAACAGAACTTTTTTTTGTTCTTTCTAGTTCACATATAGAGTGAAGTAGCAGATGGTTTAAAACTCAAAACACTAAAATATTTTTAAGGTTTGTGGTAAGGTGTATTGGACATCTTTATTTTCAAATGTGATAGACATTTTGTAACTGTTACCAAAAAATCTTTATGAGGTACTAATACCTGGTACTGTTCATAATGCCTGCTGGCTAAGTGTTTACACTGTATAGCAGATATATTCTTGAATTCACACATATGTCAAGTGATAGATAAAATATGAGCAAAACATGTCACATTAGGAAAACAAAGGTAGGGTCCACAATTAGAAAAAGATGCCCATTCAGTAAACATTTTTTTGAGTGTCTCTTGTACATAACAATGTGCTAGGCACTAGAAATACAAAGAAAAATATAAGTTCTTGCTTTCAAAGAACTTAAAGTTTCAAGAGGGAAACAAACAGGACACCGACAAATACCTGTAGGGGGTGGGCAGTTACTACATGATGTGGACTGTGTATGTGATAGTAGAACTAGCTGCTTGCATTTGGAGCTAAGCATTATACCTGCTAAGTTCTATTAACTCTCAAAATATTTGTTTTGATCTACCAAACAAAACATATCAATAAACCTTTTATGGCCCTTTTGACTAGTTTCAATTGGATGCTTTTAATAGAGGTTCATGGTTAATTACCATGTAATTACACAATGTATGTAATTACACAATGATACACAAGTAAGGTGTATCATTCTGGTTGGGTCAGAAAAAGAGCCATTACAAGGTTTATGGGACTAATGGTATTTAATATAGGATTTAGGGCTTACTAAAAATAACAATTAATTTAAAACTTTATGAAAGTGTGAAATAATTTTGAATTTTTTGAGGCTCATATCAGGTGTAAGAGGAGTTGAGAGAATAAAAATTCTGATCTTCTAGCTGCAGCCTCCCAGAAATAATTGCTAATGACTTTAGTCTGGAGAAGCCAGAATTCACAGATAAGTCTGAGATGCCACCATGTCTATCTGTTACAGCCTCAAACCAGAAATTCATGGAAATTTCTGAAAAGTACTGCATCTGGCCACCACATCCTTAAAGCAGGAGCAGAGACTTCTGTGAAGCTGTCATATCCAACTTCCATAACCTTCCAAGAATATTAGCTTCCCAATTGCAGGGTAGAAAATGATTAAAGAGGTAGATGGGAGCCAAGCAATGAAAGGCTTAAAAGTAATGCAAAACTGAGGGGAACCATTGAAAGATCTTGAGCATGGATACAATATATTTAGAATTCTGTTTTGTTAGGGTAGCTCCAGGAGATGGATTGATTAGAGGAGAACAAATCTAGATACATTTGGAGGGCTGTGACAGGAATTGTAGGGGCCTGTACCAGTGTGTTTGCAATAGAAATGAAGAGATGTCAGTGGATTTAAAATAGTTTTTAAGGATTTAGATACAAGCAGAGGGCTCTAGGAAGTTTCTCCTCATTCCTGTTGGTGTCTGAAAGTTTAATAGAACCACTGCCTGAAAACAGAAAGTAAAAACAATACCTTGAAAGAAAAATGAGTTAAGTTGTGGGATATGACTCAGATAAATTTACAAAAGCCTCACCCAGAAGATGCATGCCTCTAAGATCTTGGTAATATCTGTTTCTGTTTCTGTTACAGTGTGATTTAGAAGGAAACATGCCAAATGTTACCATCAGCTTGAGTCTCCCCACCAACGGGTCTCCACTTCAAGATATTCTCGTTCATCCTTGTGTGACTTCTCTTGACTCTGCCATTCTGACTTCTAGTAGCATTGATACAATGGATGATTCTGCATTTAGTGGACCTTACAAATTTCCATTCACTCCTCCTTTAGAGTCATTCAACTTATGCTACTATACTTCACAGGTAAATAACCTTGGAAATGTTGAGACTTTACTAATCATTGTGTTTATGAATTCTGTTGTAAGCAAATTGTTCATACTTTTGGCCCACATGAGAACTTTTCATTATTTACCAGATAGTAATTGTTGAATGAAGATGAAGATTCAGGTCTTTCAATAAGATACCTCTTCTCTCTGGTGTCTGGTGTCTCTAACAGCACTGAATGGTTTTCAAAGTCATGGGATCTTTTTTTTTTTTTTTTTTCAATGTTCCCTATTAAAGACTCCATGGTCCCACAGTAGATCCTGGTATAATTTAGTCGTGGTTTGAATTATGAACATAAAAGTCCTGTAATCCTAGGCAACTGGGGTTATAAACGCATAGTATTATTTACAGATACTGTGTGTTGAATAACTTTTGTGTCAGACATTGTCCTAGGCACTTTACATGTGATTTCTCCAGTACTTTGAAAACCCTTAATAGGGGTATTACTTGCCCCATTCTACAGATGAGGAAAGTCTCAGAGAAGTTAAATGACAACCCAAGGTCTTATAACTGAAAAGTAACAGTCTAGATTTAAACCCAGATTTTCTTCTTCTTCTTTTTTTTTTTTAAGATCTTATTTATTTATTTGACAGAGACACAGCGAGAGAAGGAACACAAGCGGGGGAGTGGGAGAGGGAGAAGCAGGCTTCCCACTGAGCAGGGAGCCCGATGCAGGGCTCGATCCCAGGACCCTGGGATCGTGACCTGAGCCGAAGGCAGCCACTTAGCGACTGAGCCACCCAGGCGCCCCTAAACCCAGATTTTCCACACTCTAAAACCCAACCTTTTTGCTATACTATTTGTTTTTTGTCCTGATTATGAGTCAATAGTTTGAAAAACCTACTCATGCTAGCTTACATAAAGGGAATTTATTTTGATAATGTAAGAGGCAGTCTGTGTTATTCAAGGATAAAAAGAAAATCAAAATTAAAATCACTCTGTACTCAATGTTTGTACTGTCTTTCCCATCTCTGCTACTCAGTTTTCTCTTCCAACTGGCTTTCTCTGCTTCCACATGACCTATAACTCTGAAACCTTACACTACATAAGTAGAGTCTATTTATTACTTCAAATGTACCAGAAAGAGTGATTGGCTTACTTCAGCCTACAGACAGTGTCTCCTTCAATCAGTTACTGATAACCAGTTGAGTAAGCTACTGTTAAGCTAGGAGGTGGGGGAGTCACAGATAAACATAGGGAACTATGAGCAGCAGGCACTGTGAGCAGGGCATCAGGAAACAATATGTCTAGTGCACATCTTATGTTGCATGTCATAGAGAACCTGGAGGATGGGAACCTAAATGAGCAAGCGAGGAAAACAATGTATTGCAAACCTTTATAAGGCACCTTTCTTATCTCTGGAAACAGAGAAGGAAAAATCCCTGCCCTTAGAACAATAATGGCTCCCTCATCTATTACCAAAAAAGTGTGGAGTAATTTATACATAATAACTACATTACTGCAAGGCCTTTTTCTCAGTCATCATTGGTATTTTAAACCCATTAACCTGAGGATTATACAAAAATTTGTTTATGTTTGTTTCCAGGTCCCAGTCCCACCAATTTTGGGTTTTTATCAAGTGAAAGAGGAAGAAATACAAGTAAAAATAACAGTTAACTTAAAACTTCATGAAAGTGTGAAAAATAATTTTGAATTCTGTGAAGCTCATATACCTTTTTATAATAGGTAGGAATAAAACAACGTGATGCCATGATTTCTGCCTTTCTTAGTACATTCCCATTGCCCTACAAAATTGTTTATCTTTGTCTTTTTACCTTATTTTTAAGATCTAAAAACTTTATTTTACTCAAATGAATGCTGATTCTGAACCAAAATTCAGTCATAAAAGTAATCTGTTACCTTTAAACGTATCTTTATTTTTCTAGTTAAACTTACTAGTAAATACGGGAGGGAATGTGATATAATGTGATATAATGATGATGAGTAACAGACCTGTACCTGAAACCAGTAATACATGTTATTATAATATTATGTTAATTAATTTAATTTAAATTTTATAAATGTTAGTAAATAAATAAATAAACTTACTAGTAAATACAAACTTAAGCCAATGTAGCTTCTTCAGGGATTATTTCACTGCTGGCTTTATATCTAGCAATTTCTAGGTGCTATTTACATATAAGACAAAGCCAACTATCAGCTTCCTGGTGAATTAAGCCAAAGATAACATAAGATTTTTTTCCTCTACAGTTCTGCTTTTAAATTTGTTCTACAGCATAGGATGTTCTTTTCATAGGATGCCTAAAGATAGAGTAAAATAATAGTTTTAACATTATGTCAATCCATATGACTGTTAGGGCTGTATTAAGACATTCTATATAATTTTATAGTTGTCTTTAGAATTAATAATGTCTATCATCACCAAAAACTTTTATTGTTTCTGTTGTTTTTTTTGTGATTTTTGTTATTTATTCTACTTTATTCTGCAAACTTGAATATAAATCTGCTTTTATTCTGTCCTTCTATTAAGTAATACTAGCTACATTTAACTTAGATCTCTTAAAACTCTTTTATGATCATTTTTTCTTTCTGTTGTGTCCTTTTCTTTTTTAAAGAGGTCCAATCACACATGTGGAATGCAAAGTTAGTTTTGGCCAACTTGAAGTATTTCGAGAGAAAAGCTTATTGGTCTGGATTATTGGTGAGCTTTTATTAATTTTTTTTCATCCATCTGTTGTAGAATCTACTTACTTTAGAATAGTTAACTGGTACATTTGTGTTTTTAGGACAGAAGTTCCCCAAATCAATGGAAATTAGTCTTTCTGGAACTGTAACTTTTGGAGCCAAGAGTCAGGAGAAGCAGCCATTTGATGAGATTTGCATTGGAGGTACAGCATATTTAAAGGTAAATACATTTATGTGGCTCACTACAGTAGAAACCCTTCCCTTGTTTTTAAATTGCATATATCTAACTGATTTTTATTGTTTTCTAGCTATTTTTTGTGGGGGAACTTCTTGTCTGTGCTAAGTCTTTTTTCAGATTTTTGTAAGATTTCCTTTTGTTTAGTATTAGTCACCTTCTACTTCACTTAATACTTAAAAAATTTTTAAGGTGAAACAGTTAAGTATAACCTTAACACATCGCAGTAATGAAGTTGTTTCCCAGCCCTTAGTTATCACATTCAAGATTCGTATGTAAAAAATATAAGATGTAGCCCTTGCCCTCCAGAAATTTTCCACTGATGCATGTCAGTAATTGATCAGTGCTAACTGCTTTTGGTATTTGAAGGAAACTGAGCATTTCTGTCCAAAGTGGTCAAGGAAAGCTTTGCAATAGAGATGGAGTTTAAGCAAAACTCTGAGGCCCATATAAGCATGAAAATGAAACTTTGATGATTGACCAACATTTATATAGGTAAATAAGTGACTTAATCAAAGGAATGAAGGATGACAAGGCACACCTAGGATCCAGTGCTAGAAATAGTAGTAACACATCAGTTTAGATAAGTATTTAGGTCTAGACTGTAGCTTTGGAAGGTCTGCATTCCGACTTTTATTCCTTTGTTAGAAAATGTTTGTAGTTTTTTGAGTATGGGAGTGGTCTTTCAGAAAACAATACTTTATGAAGATCAATCTGGAATGGATGTGAGAAGGAAGGTGAGTAGGAAAAAAAAATAGTAAAACTTGTTTCCTGATGAAAGGTATTAAGTTAATGACTCTGAGTGTCACAGAAAGAAAGAAAGACTGCTGGAGAAGCTATGATAAAGGTAAAGCATTGATCACTAATTAAATATAGAAACAAAAAATAGTTTTATGTCCAAGATTTAAAAACATTAAAAAAAATGTAGCTTAAGTCATACTTGAAGCTCCAAGAGGGTAGAGACCATATGAATGTCATTCATTTGTTGTTTTTGTCACCAACATCTAGTTCATTTCCTACCACAAATATTTGATGAAGGGTGAATATACTTAGAAAAAGTACTAATATGGAGAAAGTTGGGAGGAAGTGAGCTACATATCATGTATGCTGGTGATAGCTGGACACAATGTAAGTGTCCAATTAGTAGCTGAAAACCTAGAGTTCAATTTTCAGGAGGAAATTCAATAGTGTATAAGGATTTAGGGGTTACCTGTGGAGAAAAAATAGTTGAGGCAGTGGAAATGAGTAAGATCCTAAAAAAAAGAAAACAAGTGGCTGATTTAGAAGACCCATTGAGAGGAATTGAAGGGGTGATCAGAAGAGTAGCAGGAAAATCTAAATAGAATGGTAGAGAAATCAGAAAGATTGAAATCTATTTGATAAAAAAAATTAGAGGAAATGGTAGTGAAGTCAGAAGTACACTAGTGATATTCATTTGTTCTATCTTGGCTTCAGCTATATCCACAAGCTTTGTTTCAAGGATTATTATAAAAATTCCTACTTCCAGATATTTTTTAGAAAAAACGTGAGATGTTACTACACTCTGGGTCTTGCAGAGGTAGGGATTATGACTTTTTTTTATTAATTTTTATCACCTACTCAGTTATAATCTCATTGCAAGCATGTAATATATATTTGTGTTCACTGAATAGATTTATTTTTATAATATTTAGTTATATGGAAATCAATCTTCTTATAACTTCCAGAATCCAGAATTATATCAAACAAGCAAGCTAAAGCCCTTTATAATTAGAGATAATATGAGCTGCAATAGGAAAAAAGTTGCTTAGAAGATCAGAAAATTTATATTCTATGTATGTGGCAATCAAAAAGAGATTTGGCAATCAAAAGGAGAAAGTTTGGCAATCAAAAGGAGAAAGTTAGGAAATGGGAGAAATTTGCAGGGATGAGAGATGGAAGAATAAATGCAGAAAAGAAAAAAAAAGAAGTGCAGAAAAGATTGCAAGATATTGCAAAATCAGGAGCTTCTAGCAGCAAATATGAGGACAGCAAAAGGAGACTGGAGCTCCCTCGATAAGACATAGACCTTTGATAGTTCATGTGAATATCACTATGACTTAGGCACCCCACCACTATGCCTTCAGAGAAAGTACTAACAGCCCTTTCTACAATAATAGTGTAATAACTGGTATTTATACTGATGATGCCACATTATCAATTAAATCCAGAAATATGGATTACATTTTAGAAAGTTTTCATAGGTGAGAGAAAGGATGATTTCTGAGCTTAGTTCTAGAAAAACTGAATTTCAGTTTTCTGGAACATTAAGCAGAACATCTCATTCCCTCCCAACATGAGACAGATTGTTTCAGCTTTAGTAATTGTACTCTTGTGTTTTGCTAGAAAGTGTATAATTTTTGCTTGTAAAGGAATTATGATCTGAAATAGATCACAATCATATAGCCTTAGAATATGCAGAATACCAGACACCCTAAGGGAAGAAACACCAGCTTTTGTTGTCTGTTGAGTCTGAGTTCACACGCCAGCTCTGCTGCTTACATTCTGGAATGGTAATTGCTCCCATCTCTGAACCTCAGTGCCCTCATTTGTAAAATAGGGAAGCTTTGCAACATAGATTAAAGTCCATATTAGTGAAGTATCTGGTGGGCGTTAAGCATTTCATAATGACAGCCTTACAAAGAAATGTTCCTAATGCGAAGGGGGAAAAGTGTATATGTGTATGTATGCACACATGGATACACACATTTTTATTTTGTGAACTACGTGAAGTAAATTCGTAAAATTGTGTCAAGGGAAAAAAATGTGGCCATCACTTTTATCAATAATCACCTCAATTTGGTATATTTCTCTTCTTTTTCTAGCTTCACTTTAGGATCTTAGATTATACACTCACTGGTTGTTATGCGGATCAGCATTCAGTTCAAGTTTTTGCATCAGGAAAACCAAAAATAAGTACACGTAAGTTGTACAGATTCAAACTAGCTTGAGAGAATTTAAATGGTGCTATGCAATTATTACCAAAGATAAAATTAAAATGTAACAAAAAGAGATCAGAGAACAATCCCAATTTATAAAAATTCTGACCTGATCCTAGCCTGTGTAACAGTGTGTGTACTTTACATCGCCCTCTACCTTCTCTTGTTTATAAAATGGTCTGGGTGAGCAAGGATTGGCATAGAGGTGGGCTTTAGTATAAAGTTGGATTTGTTTTGCTCTGGTTATAATATACTCTTTCATTCAAAAATTGTTCCCAGGGGCTTTGGTATTGGATAGACAGGAGTCTGAGTCTGGCTCAGAAAATTTATTAGCTGCATAAATTTGGACAAACTAGTAAACTTCTCAAAGTTTTAGTTTCCTCATCTATAGAATGGAAATAATAGTACTGTTTATCTCGGGATTGTTACAAGATTTAGATAAAATTATATCGACCAAGTGCCTAGCATGATGCTTAGTGTGTAGCATGGTTTCAATAAATGTTAGATGTGATTATTATTTAAAATTTTATTTACTTATTTTTTTTAATTTTCATTTATTTATTTATTTATTCGTCAGAGAGAGAGAGAGTATGCACAAACAGCATAGTGGAAGGCAGAGGCAGAGAGAGAAGCAGGCTCCCTGCTGAGCAAGGAGCCCGATATGGGACTTAATCCTAGGATGCCGGGCTCATGACCTGAACCGAAGGCAGCGGCTTAACCGACTGAGCCACCCAGGTGCCCCTATTATTTAAAATTTTAAATATTTTTAGCAAATGCTATAGTCAATGAGCATTATTTTTTTTACAAGTAGGAGGGCAATAGAAAGAAGGTTTCCAGCCTTCAGTGAGTTCATTGGTTCTAAGTAAACATATACACTGTACATGAAAACACAGGGAGATAAGAAGCAATTTATAAATGAATTCAGAATTATTTAATTCAGATCAAATACAGTATCACAGAACAGAAGAGTAACTAGGATGAGGTTAAATGTTAGCTAAACATAAGCAGAACTGTTAAGTTTTATTTATTTAAGTAATATCTGTACCCAATATGGGGCTCAAACTTATGACCCCAAGATCTTCTGAGCCCAGGGACTCCTAGATAAATATTTCTTAAACTAAGGATTAAGATCCCCAAAATAGTTAGGGTAAGACAAGACTTTGTACATGAAAGTTTCAAAAGGATTATAGAACTCAGAACTACAGAATTCTGAGCAATTGCTTTCAAATGGCAATAATAAATTCTGTGTAATCAGAATGAGTCATATTCTTTACCTCAGAATTTCCCTGTTTTCTCATGCATCATTTTTTGGTTGTATTTTAAAGAAATATATATACATGGAAGAGTCTTCACCATGCATTTTTTTTAAATAAAAGCATGATATAATTATATCAATTTAAACAAACCAGTGGTTTTGTCTAAATGCAAATATTTTGGATTCTATCTATGGGATACTGAAGGCAAACAGGCCAATATTTTAGATTGTCTACGGAAGATATGTTTTCTATTTAGGTAATGTCTAAAATATTTTAAGTATCTTATTAATATTAGCTAAACATATTTTAGCAATTCTCAGAAAGCATAATATAGGATGGGGCTATTCAGTAATATACCTGCTTAATGTAAAATATTAGTATATCTTAATATAAATTAATATAAAATATTAATATATTGAATAAAAGAGGTTATTTTATAATGCATAATTATGACCAATCTTTTATTTCCTTCCTCTGTTAGTTTCAGAACATGATTGCCACTGTGTAACTATATAAGACCTTTCTTTTGACATCATCTTGACAATACAATCTATTTTCAAAATATACAACTTAGTTCTGAAAATATTAATGCCAGTAATATTAATTTAAATAATAATAGCTAACATTTATTGCTTCATGTGCCAGGCACAGCCTTGTAGCACTCTATGTGAGAATTATTATCTCCATTTTTATAGGTGAGGATGCTGATGGAACAGAGGGATTAGGGTCGTATAGCTAATAAATGGAGGACTGGAAATCAAACCAAGCAGTCTAGCTCTACAGCCTGCCCGCTAATCAGTATGCTGTGTTGCTTTTCAATGTTAACTAGGTTTCAGACCGAAATTAAATAAATAAATAAATAAATAAATAAGTAGTAATACATCCTACCTCTATCTTTTTCATTATGAAAAAGGACATGAAGAAGAAAGGTAGAAAAGAGAGAATTAGATATTTACTAATGTGTGTAATAAACAGAATTTATATGGGTCTAACTCCAAATGAGCATTATTAGCTCAAATTTACATATCAGAAAACTTTAGTTGAAAGAGGTCGTCATTTGTCCAAAACTACAAAGCTATTAAAATAGAAAGCTTAAATTTGATCAGAACTTTAAGAAATTGTTGAGACAGCTTTTTAAAAGTATTACTAGAAAGTGGGATGTTTATTTCTGTCTCTAAAATTTGGAATGGGCGAAGAACAGCAAGATGAGACTAAGGACCATGGTGAAGAGAGGTCACAGAATTGGAAACCAATAAAAATTTTTAAATTTTTTTGTAGTTGATGTCATAGTCTATAAGAAACAGAATTTGAGGAAACCATGGGAAAAATTGATCAAAGTGGAATAAATGAGAGATATTGGAATAAATTTGGCATAAATAAGCTCAAAGATAGATTTAAATATCTAATAAACCCATATTTTTAAAGTTGTAAAAATTATAATGCCTTGATAAAGTGAAATTAAAATGAGTATTTCAAACTGTTGCCTTTCTTAAAATAATTGTTTCCCCATTTTTAAAATATCATGACTTTGCTCTTCATTGAGTTTTTGTTAAGGTAATACAGTCTTATCATTTGTTTCTTTCTTTTTTTTTTTTTTTTTGTAGACCGGAAACTAATTTCTTCTGACTATTATATCTGGAATTCTAAAGCTCCTGCACCAGTAACATATGGATCATTATTATTGTAATTATTTCATATTTAAATGGGATTTTTATAATGGTAACATAACTTCAATTAAATCATTAGTCTTTTATATTTAATGTGTGTGCATATAACCTGTGAGAGAAAAAGAGTCATTGGTTTAATTATAAAATGCTCTTATTTAATATTTTTAGCCTAATATAGTTGAAAGAACATTTTAAAGACTAATGTTGTCAATTTTGTTACCCTTTTGATTTTACCTGAATATGATTCAAAGCATAAAATAGTAGTGATTCATGTTAGGTTTATTTTAAACTAGTGCTGGATCTCCCTACCATATATACTTTCCTGCTCCTGTGGCAGGCATGGCTAATCATTCGTAGCCTTCTTTCTCCATTGTGCCTTCCTGAATATGGGCTCAGGCTCCTTCTCATTGCAGAGCTGCAAACAGCAACTCCTGATGGATTGTAGATAAAAAGATGGATGTGAAAGATAAAAAATCTCACTCTTTCAAAACCTGAGTAGTAAGCTTCTTGTACAGTGTATTGTTATGGAATACCAGAAACGATTGTAAATCTCTTGGGGAAAAAAAATAACCAGTCAATGAAAACAAAGGGATATTGTTTAAATAGTAACCTATTCTTAATCAGAGCTATCTTTCTTACTAATAAAGAATCTGAATAATTATATTTAAGGTGTTTGTTTATCTCTGTTCTAGAGTTACTTTTCATAAGTAATCTTATTCATCTGCCACAATAACCTTTTGCTCAGGAAGTCAGTAAGCATACTAAGAGGGGTGGGGTACCTTCAGAAAATGAGCATGGTGTTTTGTGATCACTTTATGCCTGCAGCCAAATTTTTTAAAGATAAACTTAGGTATAATACTGTTTTTCATGTTTGTTATATGAAAATTATTAATGAACTCAGGTAAAAATACAAAAGTTGTTCTGTGGGTAGAGAGAATTACTTAATATTATTTCAATGTTGAGTAGCCTATTTCCTTTAAATTTGTCACTCCTGCGTTTTTATTAGCATTCTCTTGATTTCTTCAGGAACCACCCAGTCATAACTTTTTATTTGCTGTCTTTACAAATTATATGTCTTGTTCTGTTTTCAAAGCAGTTCTTTGTCAAGTTGAACTTTAAGTGACCATTCATGAAAAGATGAAATCTCAAGATCCTCAAAACTTAATCCATGTCAAGTTTCTTTTTTATGGAACAGAATTAGAAGCAGTATAAAAATATGCATTACAGATTCATATTCAGTTAAATTAGCTCTTGGTTTCTATTTTTTTAATCAGTCTCCTAAGGAAAAGCTTAGAAGAAGCTTCTAACTCCTTGAAGAAGAGCTATGACAGTTTGAAGGGAGAGTGCATATAAATTTAGGATTTTAAATATGATTTTTTAATTAAGGTCAATCTCACTCATTATAAATTCTCATTTTCTGCAAGGCATTATCATGGCGGAATGCTCTGTGTTCAAAATTATCCCAAGTAACAAAGAAAGTAGAATAACTGCCTGACCAGGACTTTAACTTATTATTCTGGCTTAATCATAGATAATCAGTAGTAAAAACTTTCCTTTTGGAAGAAGAAAAAACCCATTTTGCTTAAGTTATTTGATCTCTCTTAAACTGAAGGAAAGCTTAGCGTTTAACTTATGTTAATATTAATGGAGCCATTTGGACATCTTGATTGTATAAATGTTGAGTGAAGTACACTAAGATAGGCAAGAGGCATTTATCTAGTAAGTACACAGATATTCAGTATAATAATCCCCTAGGGAAAACTTTCTTTATAAGCAATCAGAGAAGCCAGTGAATCTTTGGTTTGACATTTCTAGAAGCCTGAGGAAAATCTAGGGAATACTGGAAAAGTGTAGGGTGAAGGAGAACCTGATGCCATCTGTTGCCATTCCATTCTAACATAACGCTACAGAACTAAAACCAACTCATGTTTTCATCCTGTTGAGATCAGCTGGGCACACTGCGATGCTTTTGATTTTGTCTAGAAACCTGTCACTTCAGGATAATTTCTGAAGACAAAGTCTGTTTCCCGTTTGGTAGGTGACCTGTTTAATGTTTTCCCTGTGTCTGGGAACTCCTTAGTGTAATTAGCGACCTTTGAACTCCACAACTAATCCTGAGCTATTTTGTATTCCTTACTCATCTTTAAGGCTGGACCTTTCTTTTCTTCAGAGTCCGCTGCCACAATTAAAGAAGAAACAGCTGCATTTCAAAGGGATTCCGATTCCAGAAGCTTAATCGTGATTGACATGTTCTTATTCTAAGCTATAAGACACTCTAAGAGTCCTTTCTTGGGTTAAAACTTCAATCATTTTCTAAAAAATTATCTCACTATGGATTTTATTCATTTTCTTTGATAACTATTCTTTGCATTTTTTAACTTGAAAGATGCTTTGCATTTGCAGTGAATATGAGCATCTACTTCCAGTAAAAGATTTGGATGGTGTCAGACATAACTCTAGATGCAAAATTGCTAAATTCCCTTTTAGTGCCAAAATGTGATTATGAAATTTGATGTCCTATCATAAGGGTAATTATTCTTCAGGAGACCCAAAAGGTACAAGATGTGTTAAATTTCTGAAAATATACTCTAAAAAAAGTAGTTAATGAATTTTATAAAACCCTTCTTCATTTTTTTACTGAACAATATTTTTAAAACTTTTTAAAGCCACCAGTACTCTTACAATGTAAGGTAATACCCTTATAGGGATGGGCACTTTTTATTTTTCCCTTTTAAATTATTGATTTAAATGTCAGGTTTGAATTAAATAGCCTTATTAGGAATTCTTAAGGGAATTATTTGTGTAAAAAGTTTTTTTTATTGTTTTGATTAAACAGTCTGTCTCATAAACTTTTTTTTCCACACCAACTTAGTATTTCTGAGTTAAAATTTTTGTGGCTTTTATACACTGTATGATTTAAGGTCTTTCAAAGCACAGTTTTAACACAGTAACAACTAATATTTTTCTTTTATTTTTTACTATAGTATTTCACACTGCTTTACAGACATTCGTAGACTCCTTCCTGTACCACCCCTGTGAGGTAGGTAGGTCAAGTTATCATCCAGAGCCTCTGTGGGGACTGCTGCCATAGCAGAATGGTTGTTTCTAAGACAAAGGTCAGAAAAGGGATGTTAATAAACAGTCCTCAGGTTTAAGGGACTTTTTTAGGATTACATCTTAAATTCCAACAAATCAGATTTAGGAGTTACTGAAAGTGAAATTGATCCATCCCTCATCCAAACTTTGCAATACTTTCCTGTTCTGACATCATTTAGATAGTTAGCTGTATTATCAGATTAGAAACCATTGTACGCGGCTGCTGAAAGGAAAAGGAGGCAAAAAGCTAAACATGGGATGAATTCTGAACCTTTTAACCTGGCTGAAGTACGTTGGTCCCTGTTATGCAAATACCTTCAATCCTCTGCTAAGTTCAGTGGAAATAATTTTCTTGAATGACAGGTTTATTCAGCAAGGATTCAGTTGGTGATTAATCCCCCTTTGATCTAGGGTATTTCACTTAACTACCAGTTACCTCGTTCTGACAAAGTGCAACTGAGATTAGGGAGATCACTAGAACACTACCAGGGTGTGCGTTTATTCTCTCTAACCTTTTAAAGCAAGGGCCAAGAATGCAATTTATTTTCAGTATTTGAAGATGTAAAGTCCTGTCTGCTAAGTTAGAAAGTCAATTGAATACCAAATGAAGTTTATTTCTTTACGTAATAGAACAAACATTTCTTTTTGCTTCGACTAACAATGATTTTAGGAAACATAGGCTTTGAAGAAAGAAGAAACAAAGACTACATTCTAAGTATATCTTCTAGTTTTGTTTCATGTATTAGAGTGTATACTTATTGGCCCTGAGATAAACCAAAAATCAAAGCAGTGGCTATAACTTAGGTTGAGAAAATGCTTCTGTTTTATTAAACTGCATGGTTTCTCCCTGCCCTCCCCCCATTAAAAAATGTCATGCTCTGTGGTAAAGAAATCCAATGAGGAAAACATACTGTAATACACAATTATTCATCTTAAGACTTACAGTTTCAAAGCTTTATTTGTTAACTTAGTCCTTCCTTGAGAAAAAGGGGCTTGTTATATTGTCACCATAAGAATAATCACATTCTTTTCCAGAATGATGGGTTTTTTTTCCATAAAGATAAGTGATGCCATTACAAAAATAATCCAGATTATTTTAAATTATCAAAATAACTACTTTCTGCTATATTGTTTACTATTTCTTCTGCCTTTTTCTCATTTGATTGGCTTCTCTTCTTCCATAACTTTGAACTTCAAAATACTTTATGGAATTTTGCACAATATTTTAAGAATAAAATTTTAAGACGTGTTTTATTTTAGGCTTCTTAAAGAATTAACTTTTGAAAACTATTAGCAACATCAGTGTCAATATTCATCTTCCAAGATACCAAATTTGGAGATTTATTCCTTTAAGTATATTTCAAGTTTGACTCTTTAAAAAAGAAACATGATAATTTGTAACAAAAATAGTTTTAAAACACTAAATTATTATTGACTAATTTTATTACAGACAAAGCATTTTTTAAATGCTTTATCATTGTTCATTGTTCTAGTAGGACTTTAGAATACAAGTTACATGTTTAAATAACTTTCCCTACACATTTTTTTTTGTCTCAAACATTCTGTGATCCAATTTCTGAATTGAAACAATGACTTGTACACATCTAATCCATGTTGGTGCCAAGCCAGTCTCTCTAGTTCCAAATTAGTAACCAATTTGTTTCTGAATATCTTCTGATAGCAAGTTACCTAACCAAAGCAAAATTGACCTTCTCACTTGGGCAGCACATATACCAAAGCAAAATTGAAAAGCAGAGAAAGATAGAAGGGCAGGATCCCTGGCTATATTGCTAAGAAACTAGTATGTTTAATAATTAACTACTCTATGCCATCAATATTTAGTTGATAAATGTTGCAGTATATTTTGAAATATGCCATCAGAGACTCTAGATGAAATGTATGTATACACATATGTGTATTTGTGTAATATATGTTACTGTATCTGACTTGGTGGGTTTCCCTATGAAATGTTTGTGTTCATGTCAAAGGAAGAGTATTTAAAGTCAAAATCTTCTCTCCAAACATGTTAACAGTAATGGAGAGGCTTAATAAAATGAAAATTAACGGAGAGCTCGTGCAATTACTCTGAAAAATTACTCTTAGGAACTAAAGCCTTTTCAACCAGCTTCTAATGTTTTTCATCAGCTGTTTTATGGAGATGATAATGTTATTGTATATGTATAGCCTGGAGCAGTCAGTGCCTTATCTGTATTACTAGTTTACTGTGAGGTCCAGATTGCTTTCTTTAGGCCCTAACTAATCTGTGTAATTGTCGGCAATGTGGTGCTAATGTATGGTGCATAACATTTATGGATTGACAGGTACCCTGGGAGGGAAACCACCTACTGAATTGTTTTTTCCAGTAAGACATGTGGAAATTTGCGTGTCTTAATAATCCATTAAACATTTGAAGTCAAACTGTATTTTTCTCCTTTTTAAATGTCTTCTTTTTAAATAATAGTATCTGTAAAAACAATATTGTTTAGTTAATATGCTACTATTAATAAAAATGAAAAATGAATCATTATTATGCCTCTTAAGATTTTTACTTTTTCTTTCAAAGGACTTGAGTGCCCTCTGCAGGCTATAAAGGGATAATTAATGACTGTATTCAAACCCTGTGATTTTTTTCCCTTTAAGAAGCATAGCCTGAATTAAGTGGGATCCATTTTATTTATATTGTTAGCTTTGTTAATTTGTCAGTGATTGAAGCTAGAGTTCCTTTGTCAGTTTTATAGTTGTATTTAGTGTGAAAAGTATTATTACCATTGATTTTCCAAATCACTTAGCTGGGGCTCTTTAAATGTTGGAACTATATACATTGGAACTAATAATACACATTCCCTCATAGAAAGGAGATCAGGAAAACATTTAGCTATTTTGAAATTTATCGGGGCTGTAGAAAATAACTTGGTTATTTCCCTTTACATTTTTAGGGTATTATACATTTGGTATGAAGCCTTTTTCAATATGTATCATGTAAAATTTTTAAATTACATACAAGTTTTATGTATTGATCTTGTTGATGAGTGATGATTGTGTTCAAGTTAAAAAACAAGGCTTCTTAGAATTTCTTTAAAGAAAGAATTAAATAGATAATGGTTTTTTGTGTTATTGTATAGGTCTGCTAACTAAAAAGAGCATTTCTGTTTGAAGAGCAAAAAGCAGAGGTTTCATTGAGTCCCTCATTTCAGTGTACCCATACTTTCTCAGCAGGTGTAACAGTTCTGTTCCTAAAGAATATAGGAGTTCATTTTGTATGTAAGCTATAGAACCGGAGTGCCAGTGGCACTTCTGATTCACTTAAAGCTGCCAGGGAAACTAAACATGATGAGAACAAGGGGAATGACTGGGTCAAATTAATAGAAATAGATCTTTTTGCAAGCAACATAATGATCCTGATCATCAACCTTGAAAAGTAAATTGGAACAAGCAAATTGCTGTTGAAAAATTCTTTCAGCACTCTGCTGTTGCTACTCAGCTAGTCATGGCTCAGCCAGGGGCAAGGAAAAAAAATGCACTCAGTTTTGTATTAACAAAGGCAACATTATTAAAGTGAATGTTTGCGTTGTGTTTATTGAAGTGTTCAAAGAATATTTGTTGCATCTTCAACGCTATTCTCCAGACTAGTACGGTGCATGAGTGATAGTAAAAATGAGTTATGTATACATTTTAGAAAGATAGCATTTAACTTAAATGTTTCTGAACTAATCTTCAAAATATTTAAGCATCAGACTTCAATATTCTTTTTTGAAGATTTTTATCTAAGAAATGTATCCCCTAAAAAAAAAAAAACACTCATTTGCTTGACTATACTACTTCAAATTACTTCCAAATTGCTCAATAAAACTTTCCTCCCAGAAACAACAGTGCATAGGGAATAATGGGCTGAAAGCAATCGAACAAAAAATGAAAACAGCTGTGAAGTTGCTGAAGCGAATGTATAATAATATATGTGCATTGGAGAAGCAGCGTGGTAAGTGTGAGCACTTGTGTGAGCTACAGTTGTCCTGAACTACCTCATAAAAACTAAGCTGAGAAAAGTCAAGACAGCAAATGATAATATGTCAGTCGGACATTTAAAAATTTAATAAGTATATGTTCTGGTAAAATGGGTAATTAATAATTAAAAGTTCAGAAAGAATTTTAGCTTTCACCTATCTAAAATGAACAACTTAAATCACTTTTATATTTTAGGAGTAAAAAAAGTACAGTACTTAATGGGGATTAAAGTACAGTATTTTACTTGGTCTCTTAATAAGTGTTAATGATTGCAATTCGGTATTCTGCAGTCTCCTATGCACTCACTAATTTCTGAAGAACTGTTTTCTTAGATTCACCACCAGGACAGGTTGTCAGTCTTATACATTTCAACCTAAAAATTTATCTGGCACAATTAGCAAAGATTATTAGCCCATGCTGGAGGCTGTTGAGAACCTCTTTGCCAGATATTTTATTATTTACCATGTCTATAACATATATTTACAGAGTATTACATATCTATTACTTTAAAGTCCAGAAAGAATTGATAAAAATTACCTTAAAGTTATGAATTACTATATAGAAGTTTACATTTAAAATGAACTTTAACATTTCCCTAAAGAACTTTGTCCATAATCTTTAAAAAAAAAAATTTTTTTTTTAAATAAAGCAAATACCAAGCCTCTAACTCTACTTTTGCTAAGGAAGTAATCAGAAAAAGTGGTTAGTAATGTGCATAGCTTAATTATAATGGCAAGAGGAATTTTTAACTGATGTGGATATCAGTAGCTTCATGCCCAGGATATGTATTTCCTTCTATTAAAAGAACATGCCATTATATCTAATATTGAAGACCTAAACACAATTGAACATAAGGTGTGACTTCACATTAAAAATTACTGTGTAATCTAGTTGAAAGGGAAACCTTAATTTAGTCAATAAAAACTCAATGTTAGGGCCCCTGGATGGCTCAGTAGGTTAAATCCTCTGCCTTCAGCTCAGTTCATGATCCCAGGGTCCTGAGATCGAGCCTCGCACTGGGCTCTCTGCTCAGCTTCCCCTCCTCTTCTCTCTGCCTGCCTCTCTGCCTACTTGTGATCTCCATCTGTCAAATAAATAAATTAAATCTTTAAAAGAAAAAAGAACTCAATGTTAAACTCTATTGTATTGTACTCTTATGTGCCACTCCAGAACTAAACACAAAAACAAAAAATAGTATCTGATTTTGGATGGTACCTTATGACTCCCACAATGTATTAGCATTGTAATATGGAAGTCTACTTCTATACATTTTTTAATACAGAAACTGTTCAAAGAAGTGATGGTTGGTATTCCCCAGGCAAACAGGACAGAAGGGCATCCCAAAGGCAACATCGTATCTGTGCAGGTCTGACAAACAGAATTCCAGAAACCTGAACGTCTAAGATAGTAAGTGTATACATGGAATATTTTTTTGGTTTCCAATGTTTGAGATTTGGAGAGATGGATAAATATAAATTTCTAAGGAAATTATTGCTATATTTAACTTCCACCCTAGGATGCAAATACAAAAGCACATCTGCCTACTAAATCTACATTCCTCCACTCTGTCTCCTTTTCTTTGATAATTTTGAATGCCTATTCACATATGCTAGTATGAGATTTGCCTTCGTGTGATCAATGAATAAAACAGAATGGTGTATAAAGAGGATTATAAAGAAAATATGTAAGGGAAGAACTTACATAACTTGGTAGAGTAAAATATGTTATATTTGATAAGCTAACGTTTTCTCTAGTTCAACTAGAGAACTTCTACCTTCGGAATATATTCTAAGCCTTGTTTCATTTGAATATGTATACATGCACATATATACGTGTGTATAAGTAAGTAAAAGAGAAATATAAGCTCCAGAGCACTGTTCTCACCTATTAGTTTACAAATCTTTCCTCCACCTCCCATGCCAATATTTTGAACTTCTTGAGGACAATGACATTTATCTTCCCATCTTTGTATTCCCAGTGCCACCGAGAAACACAAAAGAAGCTTAGTCTTGATTCAGTGGAGTAGTTAAATGTTAAATACATAATAAAGCAGATTGTCTTTCCACCTAAAACAAATCAATGGTGTTTGAGTGATCATGGTTTTGCATGTGTGTATAAGAAGTTCATTGTTCAAACCAGTGGTTCGGTCCACATTCAGCACAGGTGATTTCTGCCCTGTGATTGCCATCTATAGCACTATTCAGAGAAATTGTCACCATTTGTGACACTTCTTCAGACATACTGTGCAGAGCTTTGGCTCAGCCTGTTAGACCAGCAACAGCTGAGGCCTGCGGTTGCTGCCCATCATAGGACACATTCTTTGCAGTTATGCTTCAGTGAACCTTAAAGCCCTTGGTGCTCCCTTCTCAGAAATCCTTTCTGGAACTCATTCTACAATGGCTTTGTGAGTTCCCCACTATTCACCAGAGTTGATCCTGATTTTGTTCAATATAATATGACCTGATATGCTGTGACTCCTCTCATCCCATAAAGCCAGAGCTTTCAGTGATTCCCATATACTGATGTAATAGTGTCACCAGTATCCAAGAATTCCAAATGATTATTTTGAACATATCCATTAACCACAAAGGCAGAGTGGTGTAGAGGAAATCTACAATTTTTGAAGTCATACACAGCTGATTTCAAAACCTGCCACTTACAAGTTGGGTGGTCCTGGATAAATTACTTAACTTCTGTGATCCTCCCTTTCCTCCTAGCTTCATAGGATTATTGCTTTAAATGATACCAAGTTCTCCATGTAGGTATTCAATGTTTTTTCCCTTCTATATCATAAGTTAAGAATGGCCTTTTCATGTAACTGTCTCTGCCTATAATGAGACAGTTATAGCTTCAGATTATCAAAATTCTATGAGTTGTCCATTTGACCTTGTGGGGTTTTTTGGTTTTATTTTTGTTTTTTTTAAGTAAGTTCTATACTCAACATGGGGTTGGAGCTCACAACCTCAAGATCAAGAGTCACATGTTCTGCTGTTTTGTGGTTCCTTTGATGTGAGGAACCATGAGCAGCAAAGTCTCCTGTGACCCTGTATGAGGTGGTACAGGAAGTCCTACATGGGAACCAGTGCAAGTGCTGGAAGTTTTTGGAGACGGTGGAACTGCAGATCAGCCTGAAGAACTATAACCCTCAGAAGGACAAATGTTTCCTGGCTGCCATCAGTCTTAAGTCCACTCCCTGCCCCAAGTTCTTCATATGTGTTTTGAGGGACCAGTGGCACTTTGATGAGGCCAAGGCAGTGGAGATCCCTCACAGGTCCCTCATATGGACATGAAGCACTAAAGAAACTCAACAAGAATAAAAAATTAGTCAAGAACCTGGCCAAGAAGTAGGATACATTTTTGGCTTCAGAATCTCTGATCAAGCAGAGCCCACGAATTCTGGGCCCAAGCCTGAATAAGGCTGGCAGGTTGCCTTCCTTGCTGACCCACAATGAGAACATAGTGGCCAAAGTAGATGAAGTGAAGTCCACCAACAAATTCAAGATGAAGAAAGTGATGCATCTTGGAGTGGCTGTTGGCCACATAAAGATGACAGGTGATGAGCTTGTGTACAACATTCACTTAGCTATCAGTTTCCTGGTGTCATTGCTCAAGAAGAACTGGCAGAAAGTCTGAGCTTTATACCTCAAGAGCACCATGGACAAGCCCCACCACCTGTACTAAGGCACAGTTTAATAAACCCTAGGGCTTACATTAAAAAAAAAAAAAAAAAAAAGAGCCACATGTTCTACTGATT
Organism: Mustela erminea; assembly: GCF_009829155.1. Classification (NCBI taxonomy): domain Eukaryota; kingdom Metazoa; phylum Chordata; class Mammalia; order Carnivora; family Mustelidae; genus Mustela; species Mustela erminea. Next base: position 105,326,522 of record NC_045618.1, read on the forward strand.
TATCAGTTAAGTGTCCCTTTTGGGCTTGGGTTTTATATGTTCAGCTGTATCTTATCTTGTAGGGATGCCTACTCCACTGCTTGACCAGGCCCTTGGAATTAATAAACCGGCTGTAGAATTGAGTGGGTGTGTTTTTTTATTTTATTGTTTTATTTAAATTTCAGCTAATATACAGTGCAATATTAGCTTCTGGAGTGAATTAAGTGATTCATCACTTACATAGGTGTAAGAGTTTATAAACTTTACTAAAGTTTAACAATTCGTCATTATTCATAGGAGGACATTCCCTCAAAATTCGTACTATAAGGTTTGAAAAAACAGTCATCTGTCAAAAGTGAGACTAAATTAAAATAAAATCCGCCAATAGAAACATCGAACAAATAACAATAATAGCCCACAAACCTTTAATAGAGCTTGATTCTAGAAGGTTTTTCTGTATGTCGTCCAAAATCTAGTCTATGCCATTCATAACAAATTGTTACATGTGAAAGTCATTTCTTCATAAGATGAACCACTGATTAAACCTGAGTCTGATGTCTGGTAAGGAAATGAATGTATCCAGAATATTGTGAAACATACATTTATGTGACCTACTGTACTAGGTATAGGAAAAAATTTAAAGATTGCTTGCTTTCCCAGAATTTATAATCTAAAAGATATAGAAATGTTTTAAGTATTAGCTGTTATCCCTGGAGTTTTCTTGAAATACTTTTTCCTCTAAATAGGAAAATATTTATTCAGTTGGTAACATAGTTTTTAATGTCAAACTGCTTGATTTATTGATATAATAAAACACTTCTTGAATTGTCAAATTTAGCTTCCTGGAAACCTAAAGTTACCGAACAAGGATACTTAAATCTTAGAATGCTAAAAAGGGTTGAAAATAATTTGCTCTTTCCCCACAGAATAGGGACATTTTGTTTACTTTTGTTTTACTGACCCTTTTGCCCAAATTAGCTTGATTGAATAAAATACCCTAAGCTGCAGAGTTCTGATAGAAGATGGGCATATTTCTTCATCTTCCCCAGATCTGAGTCTCGACCACAATGCCAAGCCTCTCTGATGTCTGAAAGTGGAAAAATGAATGGTAGGATAACATCAAGGCCTCTGAGACCCTCAGTAACTCCCGCTGAAGACCATTCCTCTACACCCAAGGAAGGGAGGACCTTCCTAACTTCCCAGACCTGCATCAGAGGGTTCCCTGGGGATGCCCAGTTGGTGGCGCCTGAGAGCTTCCTAGGGGCTGCATGAACCCACAGCTGCTAATGGGTATCTCTCTCTACGTTTCTGTTTCTAGCAAATGCACTGGTTTTACGTTTTTAGTAGTCCTATAAAGTTTCCTCCTTAAATGTAAATTAAAATTGAATATATAACAGTATAAACTATACTGGAATTTAAATTAAATTTAAAAAATAAATTGAAAATGAACATTTATAAAGAAAGGTATCGAGTAAATAATAGTTCAGGTGGTATACGGTGAACAGAAAGGTGGAAACACAAATGAGTGTAGAAAAATTATTTTGGGGGGGTTTGAGAATCAGAATTCGACACTTAGGGAATCTAAAATACGAGTAACTTTTCATTATGCTACTCAAGATAGTTTTTCAGTAAAGTCCTCAGAGGGGCTAATAAGCAGTGTAGTCTGTGGAGAATATACTCTGGCTTTTGGGCTAGGCAGACACAATTCAAATGCCATCTCTGCACAAGTCAGCCATGGGCCCAGAGTCCTCACTTGTAAACCAGGAGTCTTAACCTCATAAGGTTTGTGTATGAATTAATGGCATGGTACACAGAAAGAAAAAGTACATAGGTGTTGCTCATTCATTCCTTTTGACTCACCCTTGAATAATGTCAGCTGTTTCTATTTTCTTCATAACTTCTGAACTAGAAGTAGGTCCCAATTATTTCCATTCCAATTTTTTTTTTGTAATGTGCTAGCAAAATGTGGGAAAACAGCATACTGAATTCCCATATTTACTGCAGTACAGAGAAGTTCAAAGTTTGTGTTAGTGGCAAAGTCAGATGTAGATTTTCTTTTTTTATATATTTATTTATTTTGAAATATTTTATTTGTTTATTTATTTGTCAGAGAGAGAGAGAGCACAAGCAGGCACAGAGGCAGGCAGAGGCAGAGAGAGAAGCAGGCTCCCTGCCGAGCAAGGGGCCGATGTGGGACTTCATCCCAGGACCCTGGGATCATGACCTGGGCTGAAGGCTGCAGCTTAACCGACTGAGCCACCCAGGCATCCCAATTTATTTTTTAAAATATTCTTTTTTAAAAATTTGCATTGTATTATGTTAGTCACCATAAAATACATCATTAGTTTTTGATGCAATGTTCCAAGATTCATTGTTTATGTACAACACTCAGCGCGCCATGCAACACGTGCCCTCCTTAATACTGACCACCAGGTTCACCTGTCCCCACCCCCCAAAATGATCACTTTGTTTCTCCAAGTCCACAGTCTTTCATGGTTCATCTCCCCCTCCGGTTCCTCCCCACGCCCCGCCCCATTCACTTTTCCTTTCTTTCTCCTAATATCCTCCATGTTACTCCTTACGGTCCACAAGTAAGTGAAACCATATGATAATTGACTTTCTCTACTTACTTCACTCAGCATAATCTCCTCCAGTTCCATCCATGTTGATGCAAAAGTTGGGTGTTCATCCTTTCTGATGGCTGAGTAATATTCCATTATGTATATGGACCACATCTTTTTTTATCCATTCGTCTGTTAAAGAACATCTTGGCTCTTTACACAGTTTGGTTATTGTGGAGATTGCTGCTATGAACATTGGGGTACACATGGCCCCCCTTTTTGTCACTACATCTGTATATTTGGGGTAAATACCCAGTAGTACAATTGCCAGGTCATAGGGTAGCTCTATTTTTAATTTTTTGAGGAATCTTCACAGTTTTCCAAAATGCCTGCACCAACTTGCATTCCCACCAACAGTGTAAAAGTTTTCATCTAGGTAGGCTAACCAGCTTCACTGCTTCTCCTTTTATGCGCAGAATAAATGAACTTAAACACATATACAATGAACTTAAACACATATACATTCCTCTAACAGATAATTTTCCTCTGCTTTGGTAACTAAAAGCTAAGAGCTGAAATGTTGACCTTTATTCAACATTTTCTAGAGCTTTTAAAATATATTTTTGGTTATCATCTTCATATTGTGTTCCTTTTACTATTCTCTATTTTCTCCTTGTATCTAATTTTTATTTGATATTACTACCCTGTTATATGGATTTTCATTAATTAATCTTTATTGTCATATCCTTTATTGCTGGTTTCCTCAAGTCATTTTTAGAATAAGTTTAAGAATAATTATATATGCAAAATAGTGTCATTAATCTACCACTGATAGTGTTCTAGGCAAAATTTAAGAGAAAAAGATTGGAGAGAATTTAATATGATCCTGAAATTGGTCACGTCAGACAGTTCCCTAGTGACTTCTAACTTTAAGCAGTTCATTCTTGCTAAAACGCAGTGAACTTAGTTAATGCCACCAATTATTGCTTTGTATCAAAAGCCATTAGAATCTGTTTGACTATTTTTTTAAAATGAGACTCACTTCACTAACTCTACCAGCTTATGTATTCAAATGCATATCGTCTTTCAAATTAGTCTCCTCTAGAGATGGTTCTAGTGAATCCATCATAGCCAGAAAAATAATGAGGGGACTTCTCTTTGCAAAAGCCTTCAAAGCCAATTTAGAAACTACAGAAGAAAAATAAACTTTATGATTGCCTCTTCTCTTTAAATAAAACCCACTTTATCTAGCTTAATCAACTGTCTCATATTCATGGGACTCAATTTTTAAGAAATCAAATATTTGGAAGAATATGCCACATGATTTGAAGGCCATTCACAAAGAAAATGGAATTTCCAGAAAGACTTGGTATGATGACAGACTCAATGGAATAAGTGTTTAATTAACCAAAGAGACTACTTTGAAGCTCTATTGCAAGTTTGGATGTTTGTTTCTAAATGCATCTCAGTAATAAGCACATCCCATACAGATAATTTACATGTTTCTAGGAAGCCAAAATATTTTCAATATCAGGATTTATTTGAGTTTTGTTTGATTAAAGCATAAAAATAAAATTTTAAAATAAAAATAATAATTTGGGGGTCTTTATAGCAAAGATCTATTTTGACAGGAAAATTGCAGCAATTGAAACTCTAGTGTATAGAACTGGGGCTGCCTAAAATGAAGGGCAAATAAAGGAGTAGTTATGCATGTGTTTTCATATTCTAATTTGAATACTCTATCAAGAGAAACTAAAAATTATGTTTTGTAAGTCATTCTCATTCTTATAACAATCTTGTGATTATTTGTATTTAATGTTAAATATTACCTGACATTTTTAGTTCTATTATTTTTAGCTGTTCACCCACAAAGGCAATAAAGCTGACATAATTACCCCCTTTTAATTCACAAGAGACATGTATTTACCTATTTGTTATAAGGCTTTTCAAGCTAGCATGCTGTTACTGTGACAAGACTACTTTGAACACACAGTAGGTAAAATAATATTGTCTGTTGCACAGCAACCTCAATAGCTGAATGTTAATTTAACCAGTAAAGACAAAGTAATTGTAATAATAAGAACTCCTTTCTTCTGATGAAGTTAAAAATGGAACTCAAATTGTACTTACATGGCTCATTGGCTTAGTAATCACTGGAAAAATCAACCACAAGGTAAAGCCTTATTGCAAAGCAGCAACTTGTTACTAGATCCTACTTGAAGATCTCAGTGTAGAATCAGTGTAGATTTTAGTGGCGTACTAGAGTATTTGGCACCTGGAGTAGATTATTTTTAATACCTATCACCTCCATGTGACAAAATTATTTTCAGTGATAATCATGAAAGGAATAAAAATGATGCCCAGAAAAGGAATTCAGATAGTGAAAATTGTCTTTTATTGACTGTATGTATATGGATATTTTGGGGAGGTATTTTTTTGTTTTGTTTTGATTTGTTTTTTACTGGCATAATAATCATGCCAATGGGGAAAAAAATAAAATGAAATATTTATTACAGAACAAATAAAAAGTATGAATACTTGTAAGTTACACTAATGCACTTTAAAGGGGGGAATTAATACCTACACAGTGGTCTGTCACAGTTAATGCATAATAGCATACAGTAACTGATATAATTTTAATAAAATCAAAACATCTGTAAAAAGTACAATTTAGATAACTAAATCATACCACTATGTAGCATTCTATTTCCTTGAGTTATTCCTTTTTTTAAAGCTTTTTTTAAAAAAGATTTAATTTATTTATTTGACAGACAGAGATCACGCAAGTAGGCAGGGCGGGGGCGGGGGGAGGGAAGGAGGCTCTCTGTTGAACAGAGAGCCTGATGCGGGTCTTGATTCCAGGACTCTGGGATCATGACCTGAGCCAAAGGCAGAGGCTTTAACCCACTGAGCCACCCAGGCACCCTCCTTGAGTTATTTTTCACTTGAAAAAAAAAAATGATTAACGATAAAAAAGAAATACAATTCAAATAAAATTCAATACAATTCAAATAAAATACAATATAATTCAATACAATACAAAAGAATTCAATACAACAAAAGAAATACAATTCAAATAAAATTCAATAGAAAAGAAATACAATTCAAATTTAGTAAGAGATTCAATGTTTGAAAAAAGATTTACACTTTTTGGGCAAAAAGTTCATATTTCACATTTAGCATGTTGTCTCACTGTTGTAATTAAAAACTTCCCAGGGACACGTGGGTGGCTCAGTCGGTTAAGCGGCTGCCTTCGGCTCAGGTCAGAATCCCAGGGTCCTAGGATCAAGTCCTGCATCGGGCTCCTTGCACAGCAGGAAGCCTGCTTCTCCCTCTGCCTGCTCTGCCTGCTGCTCCCCCTGCTTGTGCTCGCTCTCTCTCTCTGTCTGACAAATAAATAAAAAAATCCTATAAAATAAAAAAATCCTATAAAATGACAAATAAATAAAATCCTAAAAAAAAAAAACCAAAAACTTCCCATAATGACTGGATTGAAGTGACTCAAGTTGTTTCTTAATCTTTAAAATCACTGTGATAAATTATAAATTTCAAGTATACTGTTTAAACACAGTATTATGTAGTACCACGAAATTTGAAGATAGAAATTGCCTTTAGAGCAGGCTTTAACAGTCCTCAATAGCTATTACTTTGGAAAGGAATGGATGCAGCCAAGTCCATGTGTGGGGGCTGAGGTATAATTGGGAATTCTCCAAATTAACTTACATGCAGGATGCATTGTTTCTTAAAGGTAAGTTATCAGAATGTGCTAATCTGTGATTTCTATGTATTTTATTTCAACTCAACAATAACCACAGGAATTATTTAGAATTTAGACCAACAAGATACAGTTTTGCCACTAACATTGTTTAGAATTGTTGGCACGCGACAATAAAAACCAGACCAATGTTTGGTCAGTTTTATGTTGTGTTTAAGCTTCTCTACAATGCCTACATCAGGAGGTGACCACCCTGCCCTCAACACATGACGGCACACTTTCATTTCATCTCAGCCTACCAAACAAGCTTTGTTTTGTGCCAGGTACATCAAAGGAAGAAAACACCCAGAGATGTTCTGCACCAATCTTTACATGTTCATCAGTATTCACTTAGTGAGAAGGACCAAGAGTTAATTAGTAAAATTAACAGTTGTTAAATAACTGTGTGTCACTGCTTCCCAGGGCCATTGTACACCATGACTAGTTCTGTATCATATCCTACCATTAACACTATAAAGCCTTTTTTTAAAAAATTTATTTAACCCATTTAACTGGAGAAGAAACTCAGAGCTGGCCTTAAGTAGGCAGCAGACTCTCGGCATGTTTGCTTCATCTTTGAGCACGTTCCTGGTTTCCACTCTGTTCTTTCCCCAATCCTAGAATCTCAGTGCTACTGTATCCGAGATTTCTAGGACCACTTCAAAGTTTCTGTGTCCCGACTCAAGTATTGGGAACCTGTGTGTTCCACCATTCAGAGGATTTGCTTTTCAAATAGGACTGCAGAGTAAAGCTGAGCATAAAAACCAAGGGTGTAATTTCTGACACCGAGAGTGTTCTGTATCTTGGGTTATAGGGCCTTCATACCACCTCTCAGATCACACCATGTCAATCACTCTGCTCATCTTACTCACACGGTCCATCTGATACAGTGACTTATCTCATGTCATTACCTCAAGATTGCAAATGGGCATCATAAGTTTATGGGAGCTTCTGTCTTGATAAGGACAGGTTTCCAATCTTTTTACAAAGTCACAAGACTTTAAAGAAAAAAAAGTCACAAGACTTTTCTATCCCAAAACTAAAACAGAAGGCAGTGCTGGTGCATGTACAATCATGACTATATCACTTATTGTCACTTATTGTCAGTTTCTTTATCCCAAAAACGTGGGAAGAAGGCAAGGTGACTGGATGATTTCTAAGGTCCCTATCACCTTCTGTATTTCTATTGTACATATAAAACAAATTTTACATGAACCAAATTTTATCATTTCTAGTCACATAATTTTGGGAAAAGAGAAGAGACAAGTTGTTTGTAATAGGAAAATGTGATGGCAGTGACAATGATCACAGGACTCGAGGTTAGGAAAGCAAGTTGTGGAGTTATAAAAATCTTTCTCTTATGGAAGCTTCCTGTTCGGGTTTCTCTCTCTCTCTTATTCTCTCTCTTTTTTCCCTTTCTTTCTTTTTTTTAATTAAATGTATTTATTTTCAGCATAACAGTATTCATTATTTTTTCACCACACCCAGTGCTCCATGCAATCTGTGCCCTCTATAATACCCACCACCTGGTTCCCCAACCTCCCACCCCCCCCTTTTTTCCCTTTCATTTTGCCTTATGGTTTTTGTTGAACTGTGGCCTACCATCCCATATCCTGGAGCTCTAAATGTTAACAAAATCACAACAGTAAGTAAAATATGTAGTATGTCAGTAGTGATAAATTCTTTAGATAAAAAAAAAGGAAGAAGAAGAATGAAGAGTTCTGGGGGATGGAAGTGGGGTACAATTTTTACAACATAATAATGTACAATTGTCATAGAAACCAAAGGCAGGTGTGGTGGGGGGCAAGAGTGAACTTTCTGGTGATCAGAAGAGAGCAGCAAGTGCTATGAAAAACAACTTCTTCACCATTCAGGAAGTGACCTTGCTTATCACAAAACAGCAAGTGTCACAAGGACCGGTGAAGGACTTTTACTTTTCAAATACAGTATCTTCATACAAACTAAATGATTTTAAAACAACTGTGGTGAAGTGTCTGGGTGGCTCAGTCAGTTAAGTGTCCCACTCGATTTTGGCTCAGGTCATGATCTCAGGATCGTAAGATCGAGCTCTAGGTTGGGCTCCACACTGAGCATGGAGCCTGTTTAAGATTTTCTCTCCCTCTCCCTCTGCTCCTCCTCCCATGTTCTCTAAATAAATAAATAATAAAAACCTCCCTTGAAAAAATTAAACAACGGTGGCAATATCATAAAACACCTAAATTCTAACTGCAGTTGCAAACTACCTTCCAAAACACCAGCAAAATCCACAGATACTAAGGATAATAATGCTTCAAACACCCTATCCCAGGGAATGCTGTTTCTCAGTAAGATAGAGTCTGCTATTTGACTTGACATTTTCCTTTTCAGCTTTCTATCAGTAATTATAGGATTTAAACTGAGAAGTTACCTGATTCCTGAAGGCGTGAACTCCAGGAAAGTGTGGTAAGAGAGGCTTCTGTGTTGAACTCATTCTAATTCAGAATTACTGAGGCCAACAGGTGTCCTGGCGGTCCTGGGGTATAAAATGGGGAAAGGCTTACACTGGAGTTGACCTTTGGTCAAAGCCAGCTTCAAGGAAGAGGAGTTGGCCTTCACTTAAGAAGTGCTTTGTCCTGCCCAGAGACTTCTTTGTACAGGTGGGGCCTGCTGGACTGGGGGCACCCATTTTTCAACAGCAACTCCACGAAGCAAGACCAGTTGCTGACCTTGTGTGATCAAGGTCAGTATTCCAGTTCATGGGGTGGAGGAGAAGTTGGACCAAGCAAAAGCCTCGTATGCTCTGAATAACAGGGGCGGTGGAGTACCTGTTATATGTCCCTATCTGTCCATATATTTATGGACGATTTGTAGAACAGTTCAGACAGTTGCCTCCCCAAATTGCAAAAACATCTTTTACTTCTTAAATTGAAAAGAAACAAAGTCAGCTGTTCACCCTCTACCACTCAAGTGAAGTTTAAATCTTGGTCCTCCAGACGGAAATTTTAAGGATTCATTACACACAAATATTTACTTATGCCATACAAATGCGTAATGCTCTAGGCTGATTCCGAACGGAGATTGTAGCAACTAGCATTTGTTAGGCACTTACTGTTGATTATAATCCTTGGGCATTTTCTCCCTCAATCCTCCCAATGATCCCTGGAAGTTTGGTACCTCCGTTTCGTAGAGGAGGGGAATTGGAGTTCGACAAGGTGGGGTGATGGGCCAGAATCTGGGCACGAGGCAGCCAGTCTCAGGAGTGCCCTCCTCTATACAGTGCCTCCCAGGAAGCAAACCTGATTCTTTGGCAGTTGGAATAAAGAGACCTCACATGCCTTTCCAGCACCACCCCTACCAACTGGTCTCCTTCCTAAGACAGATAAGAGTGAAGTTACTCTAAACCCTGAACTTACTAACCCTGATTCAGTCCATCTGTTCCCTAATTAGGTCAGTGTGACCATTTCTCCACTTTCGTCTTTCACAGACCTCCCTTTAACAAGATGTACTCAGTTTATGTGTACTTTCCAGCAAGCCTGCCAATGGTACTTGATCATCAGCCATAAGATAAACTTTCAGTCCCGACTCCATTTCCACAAGCAAATAAATGACTCACTAAAATTTCATAGTCAAGAGGTGAGAGAAAAACGTAAATGTAGTTCTTTGAAATGTCTCCTTTGGGTTCAGGGAACATACATGGTAGGGGCTAATTGTCAGAAAGTTTAATTGTTACCCTGTACTGAGCTTCCCTTGTGCACTGGGGCACACCATAGGTGCTAATAGTGAGAAAATTTGACTGTAGCTCTGCTGTGCTCTCTTCATTAAGCTAATGGAACATTTTGCTTTCATTTTCTCCCTAGGGTGGCTGTAGGAGTACAACCTTATAATTGTTCCTCTTACTGTAATTGGAGGTAGTAGGAGTATATATAATCTTATTGTCTTTCCTATGTGGTGGTAGTTTATTTATGACCTATTGATAATTCCCAGCCAGCAGCAGAAAACTCAGTGAGTATTACATTAGCCTTCCCTCCTAGGAGAGTGCCTACCAAACAAAGACTATTATTAACCAGAGGGAACACGTACTAGGGATGGCCCATCATACCAAATACAAACTTCATTACTGCAAAAAAATGACCCTTCTGGGTATCATGGATATTTCTTTTTTTCAATAAAATTAATGAAGTCTTTTGTCTTTCTTTACCTTTCTTTAGACGTATTAACAAAGCTTCACGAATCTTTCTGGGATTCTGCACATCTTCAAAGTAATGGGGAGTCTTATTCGGCCACTGAGGTCCTTAGAGTATAATGGGCCATGAGAGAAACACCACAATTTAGCATCCACCACCCTGATTCAGGACACTGGGGTATACTGAGTACAGCCCAAAGTTCGCAGGACCCTCCCCAGAGGAGGAATATGGGGACACCCTAGGAACCTGTTGATAATACAAATGAGGAGATCTGCTGAGGCACAAACATCTCTATTGCCTAACCTTGACCTCTTACAACATATTTTGATAAAATAACCCTTTAACTATCTTTTATAAGCTGGAACGTCTTTTAGGACACGGAGTATTCTCTGAAAATTCTCCACAAACTATGTGTTCTGTTTGGCTTTCATTAAAGGGTCACTATGGAAAACTTGCTTATTAATGATTTTGCTGTTTAAAATAGTTCCATTTGAGGACTGTCCCTCACTTCTGAACTGAAGGTATCTTTTGAGGTCAGTACACAAAGCTTATATATATAAACAAGTGAGGCTGACATCCATGAGAACATAGAATTATGTGTCCTACCCCCACTAGATTATTGAACATGCAAGAATTAAGTGGCAGACTGGATGCATACTCAAATACATGAATTGTCAAAACTTAAATTCTGCAAATTGGCATTTGGTCAATTAACTCTTATGTGGCAAGCACAACACTGAAAATCTTCACAGAGATGATTTTGTTTTCTACTCCTGTGGTACTGCAGAACAATGGCCTCCGAACAAGCCTGTGTCCTAATGGACACACGTGGGCCAAGGTAATCACCAGGATCACTATGAGCAAGGAAAGAGGGTCAGAGTCAGAAAGGAAAATATGACCCCAAAAGCAAAAGTTGAAGTGATGTGGCCATGAGCCAAGGAATGTGGGCAGCCTCACAGGCTGGAAAAGACAAGAAAATGGATTATCCCTCTAGAGACTCTGGCAAGAATGTGGTCCTGACAAGCCATTTAGGACCTCTAACCCCCAGAACTGTAAATGGTGAGTCCGTGTTGTTTTAAGCCACTAAATCTGGGGTAATCTGTTGAAACAGCAATAGGACACTATATAACTCTCCACAGTTTTACAAAACAGACTCATCATTTCCATTTTATAGTTGAGGGAGCTAATATTTCAAGGATTCAAGTGGTTTAGCTCACCCTATTTCCTCTCACAACGCATGGGGGGTATGGCCAGTTTTGAGTAGAACTGCATTCTCTCCTGAAGCAGATGTGTTCTCCCAAGGCTCTGGAAAGCTGCAACATGCACGCATTAGGTAACTTGCTAACTGCACACCTACTCTTTTATCTCCAGGTATCAGATTAGATGACTTTTCTAAAAAAGATTTATTATTTACTTGAGGAGGAGTGGCAGCGGGAGAGGGAGAGATAGTCCCAAGTGGATTCCCTCCTCAACACAGAGCCTAGAGCAGGGCTTGATCCCAGGACCCTGAGATCATGACCTGAGCTGAAATCAAGAGTCAGATGCTTAACCAACTGCACCACCCAAGCGCCCCTATGTTAGAAGACTTTTTCATAAGCTTAGCTGAGTTTTTTATTTTCTAAAAAGGTGGCAGTTTTGTGAAGATCAACTCAGCATTTCTGAAACCAGAGCTTCTTATATTGCTCCTAGCAGAAATTTTCCTTTGTCTCACCATTCAAGTTTAGACTCAAAAACTATACCAGGAGGGAATAAACAGTCTGTGAGGGGAAGGGACTTAATTGTGTTTCCCAGTTTGCAACAATAACTGCAATCAGGTAGGGTCTTAGAGAAAGATGTCATATTCCAGTTTCAACTTGGCAGCCCACATAAATGGAGAGCGTACTTTTGGATAGTTAATGGTCATTTTCCATGTTCCTAGCATCATGGCTCCCTGGATTCTGTAGCAAGTCTAGATATAAAGTCCTGAGCCTTTAGGTTTGTTCTGGATTGAAGCACAATTGGCTCTACAGAAGATAACGGTTCATTACACATCTCCCTTTTCTGTGTGGTCCAAGGGAAGGCAGCCCCATGTGACCCAGGCATGGCCAGTCAGGGTACAGTATGTTAACTCCTGACCACAGTGATTGGTTCAGGGATCAAGAAGGATGGCCCAGAATTCTTAGGCCTTTACTGCCAGAGAAGGAAAGATGTGTTCTCTTCCTCGGAAGCTATCAGAGTAATGTAAGCCTAAGACTCATGCATCTGTGGCCATTTTTACTGTACATCTGAGGCACTCATCTGCTGCGAGAGAGAGAGAAGCCAACACCCAGGAGCTGAGAGTTGACAGAAATTCCAGTACAAAGAAAGAAAAAAAGAAAGAAACTAATTTTAGTACATAAGCCAACAAAACACCCTTTTCAAATTTAAGTTAGATGGATATGCATTTGTCATTAAGGTAGTGTATATGTTAAATTTAACCTTTCAGGGCACCTAGGTGGCTCAGTTGGTTAAGCATCTACCTTGGCTAAATCATGGTCTTAGCGTTCTGGGATTGCACCCCACGTCACACCCCCTGCTCAGGGGGAAGTCTGTTTCTCCCTCTGCTCCTCACCTTGCTTGTGCTCTCTCTCTCAAACAAGTAAGATCTTTAAAAATTTTGATTTTTCAAAAAGGTGATATCATACCTGAAGAAAATGGCATAAAGCAAAAGCCTCCTCTCCACCTTGTCTCATCTGCTCATTCCCATCCCATAGGTTAATAATAGTCATTCTTAATTTTTAAGATTTTTTAATTTTATAGTTGTATATACAAGCAACTATAAAAATACATTGGTATTGGGCGCCTGGGTGGCTCAGTGGGTTAAAGCCTCTGCTTTCAGCTCAGGTCATGATCTCAGGGTCCTGGGATCGAGTCCCACATTGGGCTCTCTGCTCAGCAGGGAGCCTGCTTCCCCCTCCCTCTCTGCCTGCCTCTCTGCCTACTTGTGATCTCTGTCAAATAAATAAAAAACAAAATCTTAAAAAAAAACTGTATTTTCTCCATTTTACCACAGAAAATGAATTAGACATACTGTTCTCCAACTTGCTTTTTTCACCTAACAGTGTATCTTGTCCAAATTTTCCTTTCAATAGATAGAGGACTTCCTCCTTTATGCAGCTAGAGAGTATTACAGAATCCATTTTGATTAGAAGGACCTTGGAAAATCAGGTTGATTTTGAGGAGTTGGGTCAAATCTATCTGAGAAAATAGATTGCTCCATGGCAAAGAATATACAGAATTTCTAGGCTCCCATCTTAGTATATCCAAATCTCCTTTTTTTTTGCATATTAACTAGCTTACTGTTCCCCAGAAATTAACATCAAAATTTAGGGCAACAGTTGCCATGAAAATTAAGAATGACCTACCCTGTATATATAAGCTTGAAACATGAACCCAGGATAAATGGAACTGTGGCATAGGTTGGAAATCAACAATTCAGTTTGGTTCACAAATGTTTTCTTTGTACAGTGTTTAAAATTTTTTAACTACTTGCTAATATTTAAAAACTTTATATTGGGCTATTTCATACTAATATTGTAGTATTTAATTTATAATATCTCATTTCAATATTTCATACTCAATACAGATTTCTGGTTTCCCTGGGCAACCTAGACTGCTCATTTCCACAAGGCCACAACAGGCTCAAGTTGTATAGCACGTTTCAGGTAGATGGTCAGTAAACACATGTAGGACTTCATCTGGAGACGGCAGGTTAAGCATACGCATTTCCTCTGACACCCTTACCAAAACTCACAGGAAGTATAATATGAAGACGTTTTTGAAAAGTTTTTATTTTTTTTTAATAGCTATAAAGTCTCAAAGACAGTAGGAAAGGAGATGATAGCAACAGAATGTTGGAAGGTGGAAAGCCGACAAAGAGAAAGTTGAGTCTTAAGGCAATTATGGGAAAGAAGAATCAAAAACAAAAACCCAGCATGCTTTGCGCGTTGAATTTCTAAATCCTTAGGGATTGACAGCCCCAGAGACTTAAGAAGATGTGTATGAAGATGAACTGTAAATGGGAAGAGTGGTAGATGGATTTAACTAGACACCATCCCTTCCTCTACCTGGGAGAAAACCAGTACCTTATTCCCTTACAGAGCTAGGAGAAAGAGGGCCTCTGGACTTGGGGGGAGGGGAGCCTAGGGGAAGTTACTAATATTGACCCTGTATCGAAAATGTATCCCTACTAAATGTTGAAACTACTGCCCGCACGCCTCCCAACCTGGCTTCCTGAAAGCAGACAGCTTTATAAACCCAGGGAGGAGTAATAAAGGTTCTTTTTTGGAAATCTGACCCCACCGAGAAAAATGACCTAGAAATACTGATATGAGCTGGGAGTTCTCATAAACAGAACAGACTGATGACTCTGCAGCAAGACCCATAATCGTCAAGCCTCCCAGGCTAACCGGAGAACTTTCACTGAGCTTTTAAGTAATCCATTCTTCATTATTATCGAGCAGCTACAGATTATTAGATATCTGAGGGATATTTCCAACATAAAAGATAAAGTCCAAAATGAACCAAAAGAAAAAAACAAGTAAGTTGCAACTTAGAGGAAAACAAAGACTACAGAGGAACATGAGAACTTTTTTAAAAAGCTATCATTAAAATTTTCAGAGAAAACAAATTTTTTTCAGAGAAATAAAAGATGATATTGCATCCATGAAATAGGAGTTTCCATTACAAAGGAATATTCAGAAAAATGTAAAAGAAAAATTTATTGGAAATTAAAAGTTTGATAAAAGAAATGATAAGTTCAAATAAATGGATTAGAAGAAAAACTGAGAAACTCTCCCAGAACTCAGATTAAAATACAAATAGAAAATACAAGAGTAGACTTAAGAGAAATACAAGAGATTATACCTGAATAATAGGATGACAAGAAAGATAAGGTAGAAATCACCAACAAAAACATTCATAAAAATTTCCCAAAATTAAATGAAGAATATGATTTCCACATTGAAAACATCCAGTAAGTTAATAAAAAGTAGACTTATAATAGGCTCCTAAATATCAGATTTCAGAACTCGGAGGATAATTAGAAGATTCACAGTGTTTCCAATGAAAGGAAACAGATTAAATATAAACAATCAAGATTGAGAAACAGACTTCTCTAGAGACTGCAAACTAGAAGAAAATGGTGTATTTCCTACAAAATTCTCAGGAAAAATAATTTCCATTCTGTCATTCTAGGCTCAGCCAAAATATCACTTAAATGAGGGGCACCTGGATGGCTCGGTCAGTTAAGTGTCTGCCTTCTGCTCGGGTCGTGATCCCAGGGTCCTGAGATCAAGCCCCAAGTCTGTCTCCCTGCTTAGCAGGGAGCTATGCTGCTTCCTCTCCCTCTGCCCCTCGCCCCCACTTGTGCTTTCTCTTTCAAATAAATAAATAAATAAATAAATAAATAAATAAATATCTCTTAAAAGAGACATTTTCAGAGATTCAAGTTCCCCAAAATTTGTTTTTTAGTGTCCTTTCTCATGTAACTACTGAAAGAGACCCCCCAAAATTGGTGAGGTTGTCAATTTTGAAAAACTTGGGAGTCCAACAGAGTGGGGATCCCACACAGTCAAGAGGCAAATGGAGTCCTCGGAATAAAAGCAATCAGATGCCAAGAGGACTGGGAGGAAGACCAGGGAGGTGAGTGTCATTTTTGTCACAGCGTATCTGGGATACATGCTATCAGTGTGACATCACTGATGATGTTAACCATGATGAGTTAGCCCAGATAGCATTTGCCACATTTATCCATGTAAAGCTATTATTTCTCCTTCCCACAGTCTCCTCTCCAGAAGCAAGTCACTAAGCTTAGCCCACACGCAAGGGGTGAAGAATGAAGACGGGTGGTAAGTGTCTATATAAATCAACTGGAAATAGTCCCCTCTCCCTTTCTTACTTGTATTTGTTGAACTGTGTATTTATTTTATACTTTGGATTATAATCTAATACCGTCTTATTTATTTTGTTGCCTAAATTTTTCCATGTGTGTCCATTGGTAGCTCTTCTAGGTTGGCTCCTGTTTTCCTTAATTACGCCTCATTTCCTGCTTGTATTTTGAGCACTTCCTTACTCTCTAACATTACAGGATACCCTCAGTTCATCTTGAATATTTGCTCCCTCAGCCCTATAATCAGCCCATGTCCCCAAGGAGCCTGGTTCCTTTAGTAGAGAATATCATATCGCCCTAATTTAATGCTGTGATTCTTTTTTCCTTTTTCTTTAGGACTTCACCCTTCTGTCAATTTAAGAGCTATTGGGAATAATAGGGAAAGAAAAAAGATTTTTGTAAGTTTCCTCAGGATTAGTGTAGAATTTATTTTAACACCTTACTCTAGCTTCTTACAAGACAGAGACTATATTAATTGTCCCTTATCCTAGAAGAACAGTGTTAGAAATTGGAATTTTCAGGGAACCTGGGTGGCTCAGTGGGTTAAGCCTTTGCCTTCAGCTCAGGTTATGATCTCAGGGTCCTGGGATCAAGTCCTGCATCAGGCTCTCTGCTCTGCAGGGAGCCTGCTTCCTCCTCTCTCTCTCTCACTCTCTCTCTGCCTGCCTGTCTGCCTACTTGTGATCGCTGTCAAATAAATAAATAAATAAAATCTTAAAAAAAAAAGAAATTGGAATTTTCAGTCTTAACATATCCTTAGAAATATTATTTGACTAACATTTTACAACCCATCTGAAGAATGCTAAACAGGCATTCCAAGAATTAGATTCAGTGATATTAAGTATTTTAAGAGCAGGAACCCCATAAATACATAGGATAGTTAACTTCTTAGCTTTGCCTTTTTATTAGGACTATCTAACAGATTTTATAATTCCCATACCCTGAGTCATTCAGTGGGTGCGTAGCTGGTGTCATTTTTCTTAAGGTAAAAAAAAAAAAAAGATGTCTCACAAGACACATAAAATGAAGAACCAACACTAGAATTTAAAAATTACTTTAGAAAGAGACAGTTAAATTAATCTGAAATCCATACTATATAAATGTGAATTCAAAGTTAATTGTATTCTTTTTCCAAAAAACTACATTTGCACTTACAGATACAAGGCTCAATTCAACTGTCTGTGTCAAATGACTTAATCTGGTTATTAGACTTATGGGGAGATTTAAGCATTTTAGTGAAAGGAGACAAATACAATATTCTTTTTGTTTAAATTAAGTTTTGCAGTTCAAAGGATTTGTTCATTTGGGCCTTCAAGTTCCTTCTTTCAACATGAGAGAGTCTTGAAGGTAGAATCTTTGCTTGAAAGGCTTTTGCATTTGAATCTAACTTTTATTTTGAAACTAACCAAAAAGAAACTAAGTGTATCAGAAGCATACCTAATCTCCTAGAAGTCAGCATTGCATCCAGTGTATTAAAATTAAAACCTTTTTTTTCTCTTCTTTAAATAGGCATCTGGTAATAAAAGGCCAGTCAGCTGGGTTAGGATAAAACAGGCAATGTTTTTCCTTCACTAGTTCATTTGGAAAAATCGCTTTGCTAATTGAGAAAAATTTAATGAATTTTACTTGTATTAAAATAAAGGTGATTGGCAACAATGTACTCATTTGAGAAAGTCATTACATTTATGTATTGTGTTTTCATGTAAATACTTTTGCCAAATGTATTAGCAAGGAATATAATATTATGGTTCATGGTTCTTGTAGTATCTGAAAAGAATAATTGTATAACTAATCAATGAAAACAAAGTAAATGTTCCTCTTGGGTTTGTACAATAAAAATGGAATTAAAATTACTCAGGCTCAAAAATGCAAATATAATGCATCTGTCTACCAGTGGAAAAATAAAATTCTAAAGGCAGAACTTGTATAGTAAAACCAGTATTTCAATTCCTCTTAAAGTCTTCATTTGATTCCAGAACCGATCACTTCAAAATTCACTTCCAAGAATTTTTATAAGGTGATCAAATATTTCACTGTTTTTAAAACAAAATTATCATTTACTTTCCTAGACAGGCTCACTGATATTCAGAACACATTCTGGGGAAAATTAATGCTAATCAGTACAGCGGCAGCAATCAAAATAGCACTGTAATGTATTAGACAGTAACATAAGATTAAATTCACATTAAACTCAAGAGCAAATAACCCATATCAATTTAAACAGATTAAATCCTGGGAAAGGGCAAAGGTTAGAAATGATCTGAAGGATAATCAAATTGTACTGAGAACAATAGGCCTTATATTAGACAACAGCACCCCCTACTGGAGGCTTGACGCTGCCTGGACAGGCATTCTTGGAGGCTGCTGGGAAGAATGGGCAGTGGGAACGGAATCTGAGGATTTCTCAGACCTCCCCACTTGGCAAGTGGAGCCGCCCCGGAATCCAAAGGCATCATCAGTCCCAGAATCATTTCTTCTCTATTGTGTAATCACAGACCTTAAGCATATAACCTAGATTTTTTTTTTTCTAAAGATTTTATTTATTTATTTGACAGAGAGAGAAAGCACAAGTAGGCAGAGAGGCCGGCAGAGGGCGGGGGAGGGGGGGCGCAGGTTCCATGCGGAGCAGAGAGCCCAATGAGGGCGGGGCTCTATCCCAGGACCCTGAGATCATGACCTGAGCCGAGGCAGAGGCTTAACCCACTGAGCCACCCAGGTGCTCCTATCACCTAGAATTTTTATTAATTCTCAACTATGAGTGAGCAAGAAATGGATTTCTGAAGATTTTATTAGTAAACATTTTGAGTGCCTTTTTTTTTTTAAAGAAACGTCAAATTCTCTGATAAATACTTGATATGAATATCAGTTCATGCAATAATTTTAATCAGGCTTCCTTTGAATTTCCCCACAGTGCTCAAAATTATTCCTGTCCTTGATGAGAATGTTTCTTAGGGTGCTTTGACCTAAGACTCCAACAAGCATGCACGGTGGCTATATTTAATACATCTATTTATGGATACATATGTACATACCCACAGCATATATATATACACACACACACACACACACACACACACACACACACACACACACTGTGTGTAATCTGTGCTTCAAAATGGATTCTAGAGAAGCCTTGATAAGACTGCAAGCCTTCAGCATCAGTTTGCCCCTTGGGGTTTGAGTTTATGGCTTTTTTTCTATTATTCTTTGGGTGAATAAACATCCTTAACAATCACAAGAAATATGAAAACTCCTGAGAAATAATAAAAGCAATCATTTGACAAGCAGACCAGCCATATATAAGACATCTTCTTGTTAAATTAATGTAAAATGCCCAACAAACTTTTGAATTCAACAATTTGAATAAATCAAATATTTAAACTGGGTTATGTTATATAACTAAAGGACATCTCAGTCAAGCTGACTTGTTAAACCTGTTTAAATGCCATAAGCAGTAAGTACAGTAATCAGAGAGATAAAGTGAAGGCAAATCAAGAGATATCATTTTAGGTTTTTTTTTTTTTAAGATTTTATTTATTTATTTGACAGAGATGACAAATAGGCAGAGAGGCAGGCAGAGAGAGGGGGGAGCAGGCTCCCCGCCCAGCAGAGAGCCCGATGTGGGGCTCAATCCCAGGACCCTGGGATCATGACCGGAGCTGAAGGCAGAGGCTTTAACTCACTGAGCCACCCAGGCGCCCCCAAGAGACATCATTTTAACAGGTGGGGGCAGATACACAGAGTGCCTAGGGGAGAAAAGACAACAGAAGCATGCACGAAAACCAGGTCTGGCTTGAAAAAAAGCTGAAACTATTATGAAAAATGATCCTGGAAACAGCTCTCAGCTTTGCATTTTATTTTCTCAACACCCACCCAACCACCTCCAGCACCAGATGCTTTAGTTTCGTGACTAACCTATGAATGGTTTTTATAAAAACCTACCAGGAAGGCACATTATCCCACCAAATGGATTCTAGCTCAGAGACTGTGTTCATGTTCCCGGCCAGATAAGAAGAGAAGGTGACCTCTGAGGCAACCAGGGCCAGTCGAATGGGAAGGTGCTCAGTTTAACCATCCTGCCTATAACATGGAGTAAAATCATTTCAGAAAGGAGTTCAAAATCTATTGGGAGTTGTCTGCAAGGTGGGAATGTTCATTTCCTAAGGCTAGAATGCTCAACATATTCCTCAAAGAAACAATTATAGGTGCCTGAGGGAAGCAGCTGAGTAATGCGGTGAGGGGTGGGGGGGAATGTCAGGACAGAGGAGACCAGGATCCTAACCCAGCCTGGCTCTGCTGTGTGCCCTTGTGTGCCATGTAGCCTTTCTGTACCTTACCTTCCTCATCTGTAAAAATGAAGATTTCCAGCTTTAATAGCAAAAGAAATTTTCATGAGGATATAGTATCCAAACAAGACTTGATCTAGCAGTGCTTCATAGAATCATCATGTTCAAGAAGAGAATGGGTTCACAGAGTCAAAGAAGTGAAGTTAATGGCACGCCTTCCCCAGATTCACCCATTCATTCATTTATTCCTCAGTAGATGACTATTAAGGGTCTACTATGTGTCAGACTCCAAACCTGGCATGGGACCCAAATCTGAACAAGACCCAATCCCTTTCCTCAAAGAACTTGCAGCTTAGTAGGGAAAAAACACAAATAGATGTGCTTTCACCAGATGGGGCAGCGAGACGTGTGGTAGCATAAACCACGGTGCTGAGAACGCATGTCCAGAGGACCCCAGTGGGGAGCGATGAAAACTATCGCCAAAGGATGCGTGCACCAGCAACACCTGCTTCCTATCTTAACACATCAACAGGGGTTACCCATAAAAATAAATAAATACATATAGGAAAGAAAGAAAGAAAAAAGTATTTTAAGTAATGTGAGCAGCCTAGAGCAGGGAAAGAACACGGTTCAGGCAACCTTGGGCTACTGAGTGTGGCTGGAGGGCAAGGGCTGCCCTGGGAGCAGGAGCGTGCCCTAAAGGGCTGGAGGGAGCAGCTTGCTCTCCCCAAGGTGAGGGTGAGCGTGGGACAGAATGGAACAGGTTGGAAGTTTTTAAGGCTGGTGGCAAGAAGTGCAGTTAAGAGCTTGTGATAAAGAATTATACCATGGCCACAGCAGTGAAAATAGAAGAGAGGAAATTTACAAATATTTTTGAAGTAGAATTAATGGGAGGTAGTGACCGATTGTGTTTGGGGGTGACACAGAGAGGGAGTGGTTGAGGATGGCTTCAGATTTCTGGCTTGGATGTCTGGTGCGCTGGCAGCAATGCAGGACGATCAGTTTGGGTCGAGGGAAATGAGCAATTCTGTCTGGGCCATTGGTTGATGAGACATTCAGATAAGGACGACTATGAAGATTGTAGAGGATACAGGGTGATTAGAGCCACAGGTAGTGATTTGAGAGGTCATGTGGAGCATTGTCCCAGATAGTGTAGTCTCACAGTTCATTACCTGGGGAGGAAATGTCTTCTTCCTTCTACCACCCACTTACCCAGGTACTGGAAAATCTTGTGGAAGGATTCTGACTGCTTTGGATGGTACGCCCAATCCTATGACCAAGAGGGTGTGTTTCCTTGTTGGACAGCCTCAACTGGGACCATTTACTTGGAAAGATTATTTCCCAAAGGGTAGAAGGGTACTATGTAAAGCAATGAATGTTACAATGTATGTTCCCCAGTCCACTTCTTTTTTCTCGTTAACTATTCAACAAATATTTGCCAAGCAAATGATATCTTCAGCATACATCTATAACCTTTACATTTTTGTTCTTTTTTTAAAAAGATTTTATTTATTTATTTATTTATTTATTTGACAGAAAGAGAGAGATTATAAGTAGGCAGAGAGGCAGGCAGAGGGAGAGGGGGAAGCAGGCTCCCCACTGAGCAAGAGCCTGATGGGGGGCTCGATCCCAGAACCCTGAGATCACGATCTGAGCCGCAGGCAGAGCTCAACCCACTGAGCCACCCAGGCGCCCCTAAATTTTTATTCTGTAAGCATTTTAATAAATAGAATCAAACCTTTCAATTCTCTCTGCCAAAATGCCCAACGAACAGGGACCATTAAAGAATATGGTGATGAAGAATTTACCCATTTACCCCGGGAATTAAACTAGCTGTATCTATATAAAATGAACACGAACAGCCATCTAAGGAAGTAAACTAGGGCAGGGGCTCTAAGTATAAGACTTACATCCCCACAATTAGGAACCCCCACAACTCCAATCAAGGTCATCTGGAATTGTGTTTAGAAAAGGGTAGTGAATTATATGGTGCCAGAACTAGAGATAGAGTGTATGAACTGTTTATGAAAAAGAGTGACCTCTCTGAATAACAACGCTCCATATACACTAACATTTTATCTGATTCTGTGCATTAGTGACATCTGAGTTTCTTGTTAGTAGTTGTTGTTTGACTATAAGAAGAGAATGTATGGGGCGCCTGGGTGGCTCAGTGGGTTAAGCCTCTGCCTTCGGCTCAGGTCATGATCCCAGGGTCCTGGGATCAAGCCCTGCATCAGGCTCTCTGCTGAGCAGGGAGCCTGCTTCCCTTCCCCTCTCTCTGCCTGCCTCTCCGCCTGCTTGTGATCTCTGTCTGTCAAATAAATAAATAAAATCTTAAAAAAAAAAAAAGAAGAGAATGTACTAATTTTGCAGATGAAAACGCACCATCTTCCTGCAGTCATATTTCTCATAGAAAATTGGAAATTTTCTATTAATTTGGCCATCTCTGCTGTGAGTTTAGTTATGTGAATTGGCATCTCCAAATTCTGACTGCATAGGTGGATGTAGGTTGTACGAAACTCAGCTCTGAAAGCCATAGAGAAGTAGATGCCACTTATGCGACCCTCTAGCAGAAGGCTTGCTAACCCTTCAGCCATCCTCTTGGACAGGACCCCTGCAGGGTACCTTCTATAATAGTTGAAAGGAACCCCAGTTGATAAGCCGAGGTAATTATAGACCACACTAAACAATGTGTGATGATTAATGAAAATAGGAATTCCTATCTGTTCAATGGCTAAAAATAGTAAAAATAAGTAGTAAAAATAAAAGAATAGTTCTAGGTACTTTATGGAGATGCAAAAAAAGTATGTAAAATGTCTTCCTTGAAACTTATATGTAACAGTATATACAATCTTATTTGTAATCAGACTGAATGTTTGTCTTACCAAAATTCAAATGTTGAAGCCCTAATCCATACACACTGTAACGGTATTTGGAGGTGGGGTCTTTAGGAGATGATTAGGTCATAAGGACTGAGCCCTTATGAGAAGGGAGAAGGCTCCCACCAGACACTGTGTCTGCCGCCAATTTGACCTTGGACTTTCCAACCTCCAGAACAGTGAGAAATAATAAATAATTGTTTTTTAAGCCATCCTGTCTATGGTAATTTGTTACAGCAGCCCAAGCTGAGTAAGACAATGAAAAACTGGAATTAACTTAAACATTCCACAGGCAATAATAAAATGTGATCCCAATTGGCAAAAGCATATAAATAAAAAGACTAAAGAGATATATATGGAAACATTAACAGGTAAGATCAGATGTCTTTTTTAATAATCTGCTTTGTTCTTTTATGTATTTAAATTTTTTTCTATGGTGAACATATAATTGAAAAGCTTTCATTCACTATTAATTCCTAAGAAGAAACTTCAATATTTTTGTATAAGTCTACAGAATCTTCTTTAGATTTTATTATTTCAAAAGAATGTAGGAGTTCTTATATTGAATTTTTAGAGGAAATATAGTGGACCATCCCTTTGGTTTACTGAAGACTTAATTTGTCACTCTGCTTGCACATATTTGGTCCTTCATTATAAACAAAATCAATAGAGCAGCATCGGCCCAATTTTGCTTCACTACCATAGAAACAAAATAGTGACCAAAGCACACAGCCCCTTCTTTCCCTCCCTCTCACATACATGCCCTCTTTTTGTTTCTTTCTCACCTGTTTTCATTCATTGCCATTGTCTTCCCTTCTTTTTTTTTTCCATTTCATCTTTTTTCATATGTTGATTCCTTCCTTCCAAAAAAGTTCATGTGTGGCAAAAAAAAAAAAAAAAAAGCAGCCCATGACTAATCAAAAGGACCTAAATTCTAAATGCCAACTTGTTTCTCTTTTTTATACTCCTTGGGGTTCCTCCTTATTCACCCTAAATAAGGTACAGTTATAGTTTTCCTGGGAAGCTTGTCTAATTCTGCATTCTGAATGCAAATAATTTTGATATTCAGAACTTAATTCAAGTGAACTTTTTTTTAAAGCTTTTATTTACTTGAGAGACAGACAGACAGACACAGCAAGAGAGCAGGAGCAGGGAGGAAAGGGAGGATAAAGGCAGAAAAGGGATGTGGCAACTCCTGAGACTCTTCCTTATTAGAAACGGACAGGTGCCCTTTACCTACTCTTTCTTGTTTCCTTTATTCTTCTAGGTGAAAGGTGGATGTGCTAGAGGTAAAATAACAACTTGGGATGGTAGATGACCTTGGGAATGGAGACCATGTCTGGAAGAACACCTGAGTCACTGTTACTCTGGGTTTTCTGTCATTTACAGTCAAATCAAATACTAATTCAAAGAGAGGGATGGCTTCTTTTCAGATGTGGTGTCTGGAACTGCTGCAGGCATTGTGCAACCATGAAGGAACTAACCTGAAAGCCAAAGCCAAACCTAAGAACGGCCGGTGATAAGATAGAGCTGTAGAGTCAACCAACTCTCCAACTATCTTCCTGTGCATTTTATGTTAGGTGAGAAAATACTTTTGTTATTGTTTAAGTCACTGAGTTTGTGATTTCTGTTTCTTGAAGCTGAAAGCAACCTAGCTGGTATAGAGTTTAATGGTTTCTAATGATTGTAAACGACATGCTTCTTCAGTGAAGACTTAACTAACCAAAGATGAGGAAGAAACAGAATTAAATAAGAAAAGTTGAGAAAGGTGTGTTATAAAACATTTAAAAAATAGAAAATCGGGGAAGAAACCATAATCTCACCAGTCCAAAATAACCAAGATGATAATTTTGACCTACAGGTCTTTTAAAAGAAGTTTTATATGTAATCGCATATATTTTTACATATATATAATCAAACTCTATTTTAACTTTATGTCTCCCTTTGAATATGCTACTTGGAGACACTGAAAAGTAAAAAAAGAACAGGGAAGATTAAGGAAAGAATTCAAAATTTGAAAAATAAAGTGAAATTAAAAAAAAAAAACAACACCACCATGGTGGTGACAGTTTTTCTGCTGGGATTTTTGCAGGGTTTAGCCTTTTGGGGTTTTTTTTGTTGTTTTTGTTTTTTGCTTCTTATCGCATAGCTTTTCCTGGAGAGGGTTCAAATCCGTGAAATGCTCACTTTCTGATCAGAGGAGTGGGAAGCAGAATCCCTCTAAGCTGAAAAGCAAGGGAGGAGTCTCATTTTCCTACTTTCTGTTTCCTCTCCCAGCCCTGGGCCAGTCGTGGATCTGCTCTGTCATTGCAGGAAAGGGGTTCCTGTTATGAGAAGCACTGGTGTGGAGGAAGCCCTGTTATTTTTCTTTCTTTTCTTTTTTTTTTTTTTCTCACTGCTTCACCCTGAAGGGGGTGGTCAGTGTGTGGCCTGTCATCTCCTTCAGCACAGGAGGCTAAAACTCTTAAAGAAAAGCATCCTTATACCCAGAGAAGCCTAAGAAAAGGACCCATGAAGAAAATCTCAGAGAAGAGAGATCTGAAGAACGAACCCAGTTCTGTGAATGAACTGATACAGTCGTAGGCTCTCCTCCAAGCATAGCAAAGGCTTTGAGAACCAAACTGATGATGAAACACTGTCCACAGAAGATGAGATCCAGCTTGTGATCTAAACCCACAAAGGCTGATAACCTGCTGAAAAAATAAAACCAACATTCTCCAGACATTTTAACAGGACCCAGACTCCCTGACGCTTTGTGGCATGTGCCTGCTTCTAGGAAATCGAACCAGAGTCCTACCTCAGCTTCAGAGAGGGCGAGACGGCAGAGACTGTCCTGTGCCTTGTCACTTCTGGTCACACTGTCTTTCATTTGACTTTGCTGCTACCTGCTGTTCACTCTCTCCCCGTCTGTCCTTTGTCTAGTGGGGAGTGAGCAATATTTTCTGCAGGATAGCCACCTCAGAGAAAAATTAAAATCAGAAAGCATATTAAGCCATTATGTTTTAGATAAAAAATAAATGATCTAAAACCAGGCTCAGGTGTTGAAATATTTTTTCCCCTTTCATGAAAGTGTTTTTTTAACTGCTGTTTCTTTTTATCTTTTCATCGTGCTTGAAGTTTAGAAACTGCGTAATTAGTGCATATTGGAACACCGATTATACATTTCTTTAAATATATTTTGTTGTTACATTGTGTTGACATCTTTTTATTTCTTGCCTCGTCTTGGTTTACCTTTTAGTCTATTTTCAAGATGGTATGGTGTTACTTTTTAGGCTACTTATTTGCATATATAGGTACCTCATTAGGCCCCTTCAAACTGTGCTTCTTAAAACAGGACATTTCCCCTCCATTTTAAATAAAACAGCTACGTGCTAACACTCCACAAAGTACTCCTCGATTCACTTACTTGAAACCATAAATTTCACAGCAAAGATTTCCATATTTGTTACACTCCACACATAGCCAATTTGGCCTCACAAGCTGCAAGAAAATTCAGTCCATTGTTTTCTTCTGTCTCTGTGGAGAGGACAGAAGCACTTGGTTTTTCAACATAGGAGGTGGGAGCAAGGCCCAAAACAGGCCTGGCTGACGTTGGCCATCGCTGGGCAGTTTTCTCCCATCTCGTGAACTAAAGGATTCCTGAGACTAGATGTCAGGACACAGCTAATCATGACAGCTTCCCTCTCATTGCCAATGGACAAAGAATATGAAGAGGAATTGAAACAAAGAAAAGAGCACTGGACTGAGAGAGAGCAGGTCGGTGTCATCTTTACAGCAAAATGTTCATCCATCCCGAAGAGGGGCTCTAAACCGTGACAAGGCCAGGCTGCCTTTGGGATGCTTCTCTCCTTCCTAGTGGGGTGGATTTTCTGATAATCACAACTCACCGCAGTTGCTCGTGTTCAAGTGACAGCCTTTGGGTACTTCTCCTTAATCAATTCCAAGTAAAGCTCATTTTAAGATAATGCTAAGACTGAGAATACAATTTTAAATAATTTTCTATGTTTTAGAGTGTATACAATGATTGATTTTTTTAAGGGTGGCACTGATGTTGTTTTGGAAATAGCCCTTTTATCTATTACTAAGGGAATTCAGACAATTCTGACATGTAAATAATTCATGCTTCTTTCGCATGTTATTACTTGTAAAGCATTTATCTGTCAAAAGTGCAAAACATTTTTGTAGATACCAAGTATAATTTTTTAAAATTTAACTGTTTCAGAATTTAACTGTCCAAATAATTCTTAAGCTGGGTATGCGTAAAATGACAATGGGTACGCCGATATTTGAACCGTTTGTTAACGTCAAACATAGCAAACTGAAGATTATCAAAGTTTAAAAGAATTTCTTTTTTTCAAAGTCTAAAAAAATTATCTTTGGTCTGACATAGTTTGCAAGATGATGGCTTTTTGTCTAGCCTAAATGTTCCTCCTACTTTTGTAGAACAGACACCAGAAAACGTTCACAGATAAATAAAAATGAAGAATTTCAGGCGTGAATCAAAATGGGAAAAGAATGGAAGTTGTTACAAACCTTTACCAATGATTCATGCCAACAGCAGCAGAACAAAGTGGTAGAAAGGTTTGTTGTGACGAGGATATTGCGAATCAATGAAAAGCCAGGTAGGTACGAGAGAGGGCTCAGCGGCACTACACGGAGAAGACAGAGCCTGCGGTCCTGTGGGGAGAGGCAGTGTTCAGGGCAGAAGGGCAGGGAGCCCAGGGGAGTCTGCTCTCTGGAACGCCAGGTTGTCACCCAGAGAAACATCCATCTCCCTTATTACCCCACCGTGCTTTTCTGCCACACATCAAACACCAGATGGACAGCCAGCTGTCAGAAAACACTGTCTGCTTGCCTCCTAAATGGGAGTAGAGTGTGTGGAAGGTACTGTTTTAGAGTCTTGTACTTTCATGTGAGAAGAGCTTGTAAGGCAGCAGGAGCTCGGGGTAGGGGTTACGTGTGGCAAAAATGTTCAGAAACATCAAACATTACACTCTTTGCAGAAAGGTAGACTCCAGCTTAGTCTGCTGCTTCCTTTGGCTCAAGCTGAGTCAAGTAATACACAAAGCATAGACAAAAGCCCGCAAACGACTGGCAGTCGCCACGGGGTATGACAAACCAATGCCGGCTCACTCCAGACATTGTTCTTTCTCCGCAGAAGGGCGGCTGCACCTGCATCGAGCTGAAGCGTGGTCACATCTCCTCCTCCGGACTTCTGCAAAACTCTCCACTGTGAGAAGGCAGGACTCTGGTCACCCAAGCCCGTTGTTCCTGTGTATTTGTTTGAAGGCTTATTCCAATGGAGATTTTAGACCTCGGGCTTCACCAGTTTTAAGCTCGAGTTTTTCTTTTTTTAAATGAACTATAAAACGAGGCATGACACACTGCTAAAAATAATTTCTTCTTCGGTAACGGAAGCCCAGTGCAGTTTCCTGATTCCAGAGGCATATGGAATTAGCTACAAGCCTCTAATATTCGTTCTCCTACTGCCCACATTACTGGTTGACAACCCAAACTAATCACGCTTTCAATTCTCCATTTACTCTTTACTGCAGTACTAATCTTCACAGACCACTGTTCTGAGTGTATTCTGCCACTTGTCATGGTAGATCAACTTCTAAAAAATATCATTGTTTTCTTCAAGGAGTAAAAAGAAAAGGCATCTTCATTCACTTGATATTATGGATGTTAAATATAAGATACTTATTGCATCTTAAAAACTGTCTGCCCATAGGGTTTATTTCTTCAGTGAACATTTCTGAAGTGTGTATAAAACATCCTATTACATAAGAATGAGGCACGTGTTACTCTTTCCATTTCGTAGAAAAGGAAATAAGGGCCCATTGCATGATTCCTGCAGACCCCTACCATGCAGTGGGGACATGAAAAATTCCAGGAATAATACCCAGTAAGATGGCTTAACCGCTATTATCTTGTTCTCTCTTAGTACAGGAACAGCATCAAGAAATCTACCCATTTCAGTCCTTTCTGGAATGCAACATTCTGGAAAGAAAAAACATTTCTCTCACCACCTCCCCTTTTGGGTTTTCTCCTGTGTCAACAGTGGGACAGGATTGCAGACCACTGTTCACAGCTTCAGTGTGACCCTGAGCATCTCTAAGACAGGGCCTCCCCGAGTGGGAGATGTCCAGGAGGAGCGAAGCCCTCAGCGCACTGGAGAGCAGACACAAAGAGAACTGGTCTGCCATGCTGGCCTTTCTTATTTCTGACTATGTGGTTGGAAGATCCCCCTCTTAGTCAAGTGTCTATTTCTATACAAATATGTGGCTATTTTTATGTTCACAAAGTGCTCTCTTCAAAAGTCGACCTTCAAATATCCTTGAAGGTAGAAAGGCAAACAAATGTGCTATTGTTCACTCAGATGACATGAGGCGCCTCCCAACACATTTGCTCTAATCTGCTAATACCCTGTGGCAGGTGGACGCAGTCAAAAGAATTCCCACGAGAGCCATTTTCTCATTTGAACAAGATGGAAATGGCACTGGATTAAGTTCAAATATCATCTGTGACTGGACCATATAAAGACATTAAAGAAGTTTATAATACTGTGATGACTACCCTTGCAACTATTACCATCTCTTAAAATCCACCCCTCCAGCCTACTCCCACCACTTGTTAAAACAATACATAGTGCGAGAGGGTCAAGCAATGCAACTTTGCACTGTAGAGCTAATAACCCCGATGTTTGGTAATTCATTCAGAGTCCAATTTAAAAAGATAAAACAAGTAAAAATGACGCCGGGGTTGTTTCATTTCATGGTCAATCACACAATTCCTCTTTACTGACATGACAGCCAGCGTGAAACATGCAAGTGGAGCCAAGGGTCATGGTGGAAGGGAAGGCTCTGGAAGATACAAGGGGATTGCTTGCCATAGATCACTTCTATGGAAGTTCTCAAGTGGATAATTCCCCCACAAGATGACTTCAAGAACAAAGTAGGAGATCTGGTGTCTGAGTACAACTTAACAATGAACGTGTACATAGAAAATGCACAAATCTTGAGCAACAAGCATTGCCATAGCGATGAGATGATAAGTTCTTGTAGCTTGAACAGTGATAAACCATTAGACTCCACACAGATTTTATAAAACCAGTAATTTGGGGGGAAGGAACTGATACCACTGTCCCAAGGAAACTGTCACAAAGACAAATAGAATTCAGTTTAGACAGAGTTTAAGAAAGTTAAATGAGGAAACATAAAAATAGGTTATTTTGGTAAGTCTAGTTTTATGTAGACTTGTAGATACATTTTAAAGTCAGTTTAGCAGAGAATATCTTGAAAATATTTCTATGCTAACATATAGTTAACTAAGTACATACTGTTGTGCATTTATAGGTATTTCCAACAAAGAGCAGTTGTAATAAAAACATGAAAATACAGAATACAGTTTTTCTGGTGTCTTAAATTCTAGCCTTTGTTATATAGCAGACACAATTTTAAACTTGATTCCATATTAAATCTTTATTATCTCTGCTCCATTATTATGTTCTGAGTGAAATTTACAAATTAGAGAAATAAAGAAAATAGCCTGAGTAGTATAATACGTCCTGTGGCAAAACAAGATGAATGGTGTTATAATATGCTATAATACACAGACCAATATGCCATAGTTACCAAGGAAGACTTCAAGTGGTCCTCTTCAATGGGAGAAGGAAAGAAAACATAAGAGAGTCCTGATCATGAAGATAAAGATTTCCCTGGGGTAGCAGTATTCCAGAGAATAAAACAAGGGAAAGTAGACACAGTGAAATAGGACTTGGCAAAAAAAAAAAAAAAAAAAAAGTTAACGTTTACCAAACAACTTACTTAAAAGAAACCAGTGTCAGAGTCTGTAGATATTTGGTTTTCTTCAGTGAAAAAAGACCTTTAATTATGTGACTATGTGTGGTGTATAAAATAATTCATGTTTTAAAATTGGGGATAATATATGTGAGACACTGTGATACACAGAACTCTACAACCAGAAAGTGTATTTCCATGTATTTTGCATTCATCAAGATGCTTGTCTTGCTGTTATTTGTAATCAACAATATTAATGTGATATGATAGGTTGCCAATAATAAGCAGTACATACTTAAATATCTGCTTGCCACTGCTATTAAAGTCAGCATTGGGGAAATACAAATCAAAACCACAATGAGATACCACCTCATACCAGTCAGAATGGCTAAAATTAACAAGTCAGGAGACAGCAGATGTTGGTGCAGACGGGGAGAAAGCGGAACTGTCTTACATTCTTGGTGAGAATGTAAACTGGTGTAGCCACTCTGGAAAACAGGAGGTTCCTCAAAATGTTAAAAATAGAGCTACCTTACAACCCAGCAATTGAACTACTAGGTATTTATCCAAAGGATACAAACATAGTGATTCAAAGGCGTACATAAGGTTGATAGCAGCATTGTCCACAATAGCCTAACTGTGGAGAGCCCAGATGTCCATTGACTGATGGATGAAGATGTGGTAGATAAACACAATGGAATATTACTGAGCCATCAAAAAGAATGAAATAGTGTCATTTATAATGTGTACTATGCTAAGCAAAGTAAGTCAGAGATTTCACTCATATGTGGAATTTAAGAAACAAAACAGATGAACATGGGGGAGGGATGGAAATAAGATGAAAACAGAGAGGGAGACAAACCATAAGAGACTGAACTATAGGAAACAAACTGAGCGTTGCTGGAGGAAAGATGGGTTCACTAACTGGGTGATGGGCATTCGGGAGGTGCTTAATGGAATGGGCATGGGTATTCTATGCAACTGATGAACCACTAAATTCTGTCTCTGAAACTAATATACTATATGTTAAATTGAATTTTAAAAAATTAAAGCCAGTATGTTTAGTTGTTGTATTAGTGATCTATTAGAGTTCTTCTTCTTTTTTTTTTAAGATTTTATTCATTTGAGAGAGAAAGCACAAGCAAGGGGAGAGGCAGAAGGAAAGGGAGAAGCCGACTCCCTGCTAAGATAGGAGCCCGACAAGGGGTTCCATCTCAGGGATGACACTCTGAGGCTATCATCTACTGTCTCTCGGCATCTACAGCCTTTTAGATAAAACCTGTATTTCGGAGTAGGAGTGCTTACAAGGCCACACCATCATCTTTTGCAGCTTCAAGTTCCAAGAATTTGACCACTAGCCAAAACAATTCAGCTATTTTCATAAATTTGTTTCGATGTTATTTCTAATTGTTTTTCACATTGCATCTGATGCTTCATAGGCACATCCTTTTCCTTTAGCTCTACTTTGGCCTTAAATCTCAGCTAACAATCTCAGCCAGTAGAGCCGAGACAGTGTCTGGGTCATGAGAGAGAGAAGATCGCAAATATATAAGTAGCCATGGCTTTTCTCTGAATGTTCTTTCAAACCCCAATGAAGACCCACAGCTGGTTAAAGTGCACCGTTGTGTAATCAGACCATAGGTAGCAACTGCTACGAAATCCCAGAGGTTGAAAGAAGTTCTGCTCTCCAGATCCCATAAAGTAAGAACTATCTTTCAGTAGCATAGAATTGGCAGATGTTATACCTCAGGGCATTGCTAGAAAATGTATTTCCTTTGGGAACTCATCCAAGCTACCAAAGTATCTTAGTCTTTCCCTTCTGCCTGGTGTTATCTTCAAGAGATGAAATTAACTACAGTTTAGGATTGGAAGTAAAAGAGATTTGTAGATTCACAGTATTTTCCCTGTGTCTAAAGATTTGTTTTGTTGTTGTTGTTGTTGTTTTTTTAAGATTTTGAGAGGGAGAGTGAGCGAGCAAGGAAACAAGCAGGGAAAGGGGCAGAGAGGGAGGGAGAGGGAGACAATTTCAAAAAGACTTCATGCTGAGCACAGAGCCAGCCATGGGGCGCTCCACTGCAGGGCCCTCATGACCCCAGCAGAAACCAAGAGTTGGATGCTTAACCGACTGAGCTACCCAGGTGCCTGTGTGTCTAAAAGGTTTAAGAGGTAAATTTCATTTAGTTTCTAAAGGTTATTCAAGTGTTCAGCAATGTTATCTTTTAAAAAAATAAGATCTTTTTAAAAGCACAAGTTTTGTTGATTAGAATATTTTAAAATTACTTTTAAGTATAAAATAATCCTTTCTGTGACTTGAGTTATTCATGTTGCATTAATTTAAACTATAAGTAAGTCATTTCTACCTTCCACCTATTACATATTACAGGCTGTCTTGCCCCTAATAGGCAATTTCATATTACAGAGATTGAAAATTTCAGTTTGCGATAAACTTTTTTTCCTCAGGTCTGGCATCAAACACTGTTTATAAAGATGTGTAAGCACATGTGTTGGACTTGCGTGTTGACGATAATATCAGAAGATGAGTAATGAATTTTCCTGATAAAATAACCAAGGATAAAATGGAGGGAAAAAATGGGGGGGTGTTCTATGAGGGGGTGGGTTGTGAGACAGAGGTTATCTGAAATTTTAATTGTCAGCTGAAATATCAAT
The DNA here is from genome assembly GCF_009829155.1 of Mustela erminea. Classification (NCBI taxonomy): domain Eukaryota; kingdom Metazoa; phylum Chordata; class Mammalia; order Carnivora; family Mustelidae; genus Mustela; species Mustela erminea. The sequence goes on from NC_045618.1 coordinate 105,360,521, forward strand.
TATGACAGTTGCCCTGCAACCATTTCCAGAATTTCCAGAAGTCAAACAACGTCCCTGGGTTGAAGGCATCTCAGTGTCTTGAGTTGCTTTTGCACTCTCCATTTAAGGTGCAGTGATAATGGGCATCTTTTTGCTGGGGGTCTCATGTACCGACATAAAGAACGTGAAATCAGGAAACACACTGACAAGGGACTCAGTATCACAGAGTTAGGTATGCTATAACCTGTGAGTGTCTTCTTACCTTTCTAAACCCAGCCACTCTCCAACATATTCTAACTCCCATTTTTCAATGGAGACAAGCAGAGTTTCAATAGTCCCATCTTTTTTTTAATTTTTCTTTCAGATTTTAAGTATTTGTTTGACAGAGATCACAAGTAGGCAGAGAGAGAGGGGGAAGCAGGCTCCCCGCTGAGCAGAGAACCCGATGTGGGGCTCCATCCCAGGACCCTGGGATCATGACCTGAGCCGAAGGCAGAGACTTTAACCCACTGAGCCACACAGGCGCCCCTCCAGTATTCCTATCTTTAAATGATCGAGCTCCATAAACCCCATGGTATTTAGGTGGCAAGTGACAATAGGCACAGTTCAGAGGATTCTGGATCTGCTGGTAGTATGGTTATTCTTCCCTCCTTCGAGTCTCCCGAAGAGGATGGGAAGGGACCATGTACGTATCTGATATGCCTGTGGGACTTCATTGGGTACTTTATTAATTCATTCAGCATCTGGGTATCTATTATATACTCTGCACTGCACTAAGCCCTAGGATATAGGGGCAAACTAAATATCTATTTAATTCTTACAACCACCCTGTAAGGTAGATATTATTCATTCACATATCACAAATAAAATTGTACTATCAAATACTTTCATCACACAGAAGAAGACTTAAACTTTGGTCCTCTTACTACATGTTTAAAAAGGAAATCTAGTTAAATATATGTTTTTCTATGATGGAAGAAAGAAGATTTGGATTTTTTTCCTTATGGAAGTCTAAGAGTAGTTTCCCTTCATTCTAGATAAATGACATTTGGTATGTCGGGTGCTTGACAAACTCCTAAAAAGAAATCAGAATAAAACGACAACCCAAGTACAAAACGCCAAAAGATTTGAAGAAATATATACACACGGCCAATAGACACATGAAAACATGGTCAACGTCATTAGTCATCAGGGAAGTGAAAATCAAAACCACAAAGACATAATACTTCTAACCCACTAGGATTGCTGTAATCAGCAAGACTGACAAATATTAGCAAGAACGTGGGGAACTTAAAATCTTCATATATTGCTAGTATGAATGAAAACTGGTGTGGTTCCTATGGAAAACAGTTTAGTAGTTCCTCAAAAAGTTAAACATAGAATTTACCGTAACACTTCTAGGTATATACTCAAAGGAATTGAAAACAAGCATTCAAATAAATACTTGTATGTGAATATTCATAGCAACACCATTCACAATAGCCAAGAGGTAGAAAAAAACCGAATGTCCATCAGTGGATACATGCATAAATAAAACGTGGCATATGCATATAATGAAATTCAACTACAAAGGAGAATGAAGTACTAACACCTCCCGCGCAGGGAAAGGCCAGCAATCACTGTATATACTGTATACAATTATATGTGTATATTGTGTGTATATATACATATATATGTACATACGCACATGTATATGCATGTACATATATGTATATATGCATGTGTACATATATACATATATGTATATGTAATACAATCACTGTATTAAAGATTACTCCAAACTTTGCTGTGAAAGAGAGAAGACAAGGTGGGGTGGGGGGGGTCAACGCTCAGAGAGGAAGACCCTATGCTCTTCTTTGCTCTTTGCTCTTCTTTTGTTCCCACTTTTTTTGGTCCTGCAGAATAATCACAAATCCTTATCACTGTATCTCCAGCACAGGATGTATGACAAGGGGTCTTACAGGAACTAGAAGGATCTGTTTACGGGAAAGATACGAGATGCTAATCTGAGCATTCTAGAAGTTCTGCTAAACATAGCCTAAGGGACAATGCATACATCTCTTAGATCACAGGGCAGCTGTTTGGGCTAAGAAAGCTTTGGGGACAGCAACCCGCAATGCCAGGCTGCATTCCAAAGGCAGAGTAGTCCGACAGGGCAGGCCTAGGCATTCCGCAGGCCTATGCCCTTCTCCCAAACCTTTCGTAGCCTTCAGCAGCCTCCATGTTCCCTTTTAGTAAGCCAGGTATTATGGCTGATTTCGTGCTCAACAGTAAACCCAACACTCCCATAACGTGGATGAACATTGAAAACATTTTGCTAAGGAAAGAAGGGGGATACAAAAAAACCACATATTATATGATTCCATTTGTATGAAATGTCCAGAATAAGCAAGTCTATAAAGACAGGAAGCAGATTAGTGGTTGTCAAGGACTTGGGGGAGAGGGAGAGAGAATGCCAGTGGGTACAGGATTTCCTTTTGGGGGACTGAAAATGTTTTAGAATTAGGTAGTGGTAATAGTTGCACAACTCTGAATATGCAAAAATCCAGTATGTGTTAAATATTATATGTTAAAAGGGCAAATTTTATGGCATGTCAATTATATGTCAGTTTTTAAAACTTTAAAAACAAGCTAGACAGTTGTCTGATAAAAATCTTAAGAGTATATAGTTCCTGTTGCTTTTTATCCAAAACATATCCAATGCCACTGGTCTCAGTGCAGTAAGGAGGGTGGTAGCACTTGTAGCATCATTCCATCTCAGCTTACTTCAGAAGCCATTTCACAGTGAAGTGAAGACAGTGATGTACAGAGCTGTGTACCAACCTTGTGGTTTGAACTCGCATTCCTTGGAAAGAGAAACTAGTATCATTTATGACGTCTCAAGTCTAGGTACTATATATTATATATTAGGATATGCTATATATTACAATATATGTAAGACCCAGCATAGGAGGTATTATATATATAATATATACAGTATATATTTTAAGAGATGGGGGAGGGACGGAGGAGCAAAAGGAGAGGGAGAGAGAGAATCCCAAGCGGGCTCCACACCCAGCACAGAGCCAGACACACGGCTCGATCTCACAACCCTGAGATCATGACCTGAGCCAAAATCAAGAGTTGGACACTTAACTGACTGAGCCACCTAAGCACCCCAAGGTACTTTATATTTTTTACTCCAATTCCTATAGACATAGATAAGATTAGCTTCCTGAAAAAAGATCCCTTTGGAGATGTGTAAAAATATTGATAAGAATAATTTACTCAAGTCAGTTGAGAAATACCTTGCAACTTTCATTTTATATATATATGTATACACACATAATATACATATACACTTATGTATGTAGTGCTATAGGTATGTGTACATATATAGTGTGTGTGTGTGTGTGTGTGTGTATGTATTGTGTGTGTGTGCAATGGAGAGAACTAGAATTCCTTGGGTTTCCACTGGACTTAGAGTGAGGTCTGTTTGTCTTTCTGAACCCAAAGAAGATACTCCATTCTTTCCTTCTCATATATCCAAAACCAAAACTAAGAGAAATGGAATTCTTCTTTATAAACTTATGGTCCTCTTTGAAGCTCCGTGGCTATATACTAAGAAAACTGTTTAATAGAGAAAAAACCCAGATTCAGTAGTCAGCTGTATCACCCCTGACCCCTTCCCTCTGATACTATTTTTAAAACTTTTATTGCATCTATTCATAATTAACAAAGACATTCCCATTAGTTTTAAAGACTTGCACAAATAAGAGTCACATTTTTAAGAATCTTTTAAAGGCCAAATATTTATCATTAGGTTCAGTGCAACCCTGATTGTTAACACTTTTCAATTGATTGACATTTAACATTTGTTTATTCAACTGAAAAGAAGATAAAATATGCAAACATTGAATTTGGAATATAATAAGATGTGATAGACTTCAAAATAAGGTAATACTGAGTAATTTAGTAGATCTATATATGACAGAAATAAGCATAAAAAGAAAAGATGCCAAATTTTAGAGCTATAGGGCCTCCTGGAGATAAAAGAATAAGAACAGAGTCGGTTTGAGTAGTTATGCTCAGTGGCCAAAGAATGAAATAAATCTATGATTCTTCCAAGACAATGTGATAATACAGCAAATAAGCTTATAAAAATTCTTAACACCCAAGGAAAAATGAACCATTCAAAGAAAGTAGAACAATTCTGGGCAATTGATAATCCTCCTCTACTTTCCAAAGTATATACTCCAAGAAACCAAATAGGCAGTAACCCAAATGACAACTCAGAATCCAATGTGTTGGAGGTTTGCTCTCTGTTTTGCCAAGTTTCAAGAACTTCTTAATGTCCTGAGTTACCAACTCAGAGAGAAGCTGTGGAAGTGGTGGTCACTTTGGGGACGGTGTTCATCATGGTATGCATGGTCTGAGATAGCAAATGCAAGATGGTGGGCATCTCTAACTGATCATGCCACTATGCCCCAGATTTGTTCTCAAGTAGCCTTTACAGCATCCTCCTACAGACAACATGAATCTTCCATTGGATCTGCCTCAAGAGAACAAGCTCATTCACCAGAGTCCCTTCAAGAACACCCAGAGGCTGGGGACCAGGGAGTGAGTGAGTCATTAAGGGTGTGCCAGTAGGGACAGAGGAAGGAAGAGTCTTGGGGCCATAAAGAATGCTAAATTTTTAGAGAATAGAGTTTACTGACTTCTAACAGCCCTCCTTTCATAGATACACTGATGCCATACATGGCCTGCACAAGAGCGTAAGTGGGGTTATTTTTTAAAATGGACACAAGAGGGGCACCTGGGAGGCTCAGTAGGTTAAGCCTCTGCCTTTGGCTCAGGCATGATCTCAGGGTCCTGGGATTGAGCCCAGCATCGGGCTCTCTGCTCAGCAGGGAGCCTGGCTACCCAACCCCCCCGCCATCTCTGCCTGCTTCTCTGTCTACTTGTGATCTCTCTCTCTGTCAAATAAATAAATAATTTTTTTTTTTTTAAAAAAGCATGCTAGACTTGAAGTCGATTACTGCTTTAGCTCAACCAACCACTCTGGTTTGCCCAGCACTGTCTTTTGAGTTTTTATGTGTATTTAGTATGTGTTTGCATGTGTGTGCATTTTCACTAACAAAACAGTTAATTCTTATTTTGAAAATTCAACTGTTAGTGAAGTATATAGTGGAGAAATTAAGATCCTCCATAACAGCTCTAGAGGAATAACCACTCTTTCGTGGTTTTGCACCCATTCCTGCCCATATTTTCATGCATATTTAGTCTTTTTAACAATAGCATAGTATTCTGTTCTCTGAATGCATCATATCTTGTTTAACCAGCCCTCTTACTGATCTAATTTTGAGTTGTGAATAGCGTTATTCCGCCATAAATAGCACTGCAGTGAACATCCTAGTATGTATGTTTTGGGGCACTTGCGCAAATATCTCTTTGGGGGAAATCCCTAGAAGTGAAATTGTAGGATTAGAGAGGAAGCACACTTAAATGGTTAATAAAAATTGTTAAAGCAACTTCCAAATCATAGCATATCAATTTATACTCACACCTACAGTGTATTAAACTGCCTGTTTCTGATCTGTGTTTTAAGGAACAAAACACAAAAATGATGAGAGAAAATGGTTTTAAGATCAGACTCATATAGACTCAGGCCACAGTACTAATAGGAAGAAAAGCATTATCTGTCTAAAGGGAGCAATATTACAGTTGCCTATTGTCAGGGCAAGCAAATATTACAAAATGCCTTCTTGGACATTTAACTGATTCTTTATTACCAGAATAGAAAAAAATAGTATGTACATGGTTTCACATTTAGGGAGTGAGATAAAAGGAGGAAATCAAAACTTATTTGGTTCATCTTCTGTTCCAATACTTCGTCTTAAGATCGAGACAGCACATTATTGAGAATAAAAAATTAGGTTCCTAAAAGTGACAATCTATTTTCTTCACTAAATACCTGTGTTTGGGTAAACTAATTACATAGCAGATTTGGGTGGAAAAAAATACATGCTTTTTAAAAATCACTTCTTGTTTAAACACAATACTGCCTACCTTTATGTGATTTTTATATCGAATAGTGAGAAAGTATAGCTTACTGAACAATACACCAATTAGTAGCAAATACTAGTAGCTTCTAGCATTTTTGAGTACTAGCCCAGGCACTACGTAAGTACTTTGCAGGTGTTATCTCATTTGATCCTTATTATAACCCTGTGACATAAGTACTGTTACTATCCCATTTACAGATCCAGTACATAATTTTTTTTTTTTTGCTGATAAAACATTTTAAGCATAATCACCATTATAGATGCTTTAGACATGGATTTGTAATACCAGAAAACACCTTAAAGCTCATCTTCCTCCCATGATTCACTCTCCCTTGGAAGAGGATACTGATTAATTACATGTAGTTTTCCTACCTTGGGTATTGTGGGGATTAAATATTAGCATGAAAATAGGGGGGCACCTGGGTGGCTCAGTGGGTTAAGCCTCTGCCTTCAGCTCAGGTCATGATTTCAGGGTCCTGGGATTGAGCCCCGCACTAAAAAAAGAAGGAAGGAAGGAAGGAAAGAAAAAAAAGAAACAGGACATGCAGTCTGCCCTGGATTTACTTGAAAAATAAGGGGAGAATTTTAAACATGGTGGCAGATCCTCTCTGCAAGGGGGAGCTGAGGAGGCTGGAATCCTGTCCATAGGATGGCTGGCTTTACTTCTTAATGTCTCCATGGGCAGAATGTGGCTCTGCAGTTAAAGTTTTCTTGCCACAGAAGAGGGTGTCAACAAGAGGGTGTAAACTAGCAGCAGGAATCTCTGGTGCTCATGGATAAGCCATCATGAGGACAATTTACCTCACTGATGAGTTACTGTTGGACTATTGATAAATTACATTATAATGTGAGAACATGGGAGAAGAAAGTCCCCATGTGTAGTAAAACCAAGAGGGAAGAGATCCATACGGGAAAAGAAGCATGCAAAATTTATAGGTTTCATGCGGGGCATTGCATGGGCAATAACTTCTGAGCGTTGTAGAAGAAAAAAAAAATGACATTGTTGAAAAAAAAGGAAGAGAAGAAAGCAGTTGATGTAAATGCACAAGAGAGATTAACATTCGTTCCACTTCAGTACAAAGTCTATTGAGTTTGTATCGAAATATCAGATCTGAACAATACTTCATCTGTACCCCAGTTTGTTCATTACAAAGGTGTCGCCCTTGAACACAGTAAGGAAGTCTCAGAAAGTGAGCGGTGAGGAGGAGGATGGCAATGCACCAGGCTTGAATCAATCTGAATCAATCTTGCACCAGGAGAAGGCATGGAGAGGCAGTGAGTCATTTAAGCCGCAAAAGCTAAAGGAAAGAATATCAGGTATTGCTGATGTAATCTTTGGTATTTCCTACATTTACAAATTGGGATCCATGTGCATCGGCCATTCATCCTCGACTTGAACAGTCAGAGTTTGTATGTTTGTTTGTTTTGAATGGTTATATTTTATTAACCACAGTTCCTGAACAAAATGTTGAAGTCATGCTTTTACCTAAGAAACGATTCCCCAAGAAAGGAATATCTTAGAAATTAATTTCCAGGATTTTCATTTCAAAATATCCTCCAACTGGGACATTACTCAGAATGTTCTCAGGATGTTCAAGTTCTTGCAAGCTTTTTACATTAAAGCAGATTCACAGCTGTGTGGAGAACCACCTTCGAAGTTACCATGCCTTACCAGTATCTCAAGTGTTCTGCTTTGATCTGTAGGCACCATTTTTCCGAGGAAGCGCTCTTGCAAGTGTATTTTCTGTTACCATGTATTTTTACTCTGTAATGTCCATATTTCTTATCAACCAAGAGTAACAAATATGGATGAATACTTTTCTAGTTGGGTAATATAAAGATTAAAGAACGATATCACAGAAGCTATGTAGTTTCTTTTAAATTTCCATTATAATTGATTTGTATTAAACAGAAATTTTTAAATTTTCTCTTTATTTTTACATGCTGGTATTTGAATAGCAAAAGCAGAGTCATTTGTTTGTAGACATTATATAAAATTAGAGGCAGGAAAGTTTCAATTTCTTGATGAGTTGTATCCTTTTATTTGTTACAGGTTGGATTTTGGGAAGTTTTTTTCATTAAAATAACAACTACTTAATACATGTTTGACTTTGATGAAATAATTAAGAACTATATTGCATATGCTGCTATATTTATACATGTGATGAGGAAAGGGGGGAAAGTCAAGAGGAAAAAGAAAGGAAAGAAGGGGAAAATGGAAAATTTAACAAGGGAAAATGGAAATAAAAGGGAAAAGAACAGAAATCAAGGAAGAACATGAGAAAAAGAGAAGTTGATTAAAAAAATGGAGAGGCAAAAAGGAAAAAGGGTAAACATGAAATGATTACTCTCTACAAATCTGACTAAACTTGTTTCTCTTACTTTAAAATATATATGCTTCTTTAGGGGCACCAGGATGCCTCAGTTGGGTAAGCATGTGACTCTTGATTTTGGCTCAGGTCATGATCTCAGGGTCCCGAGACTGAGCCCTGTCAGCCTCTACACTGGGCATGGAGTCTGCTTGAGATTCTCTCTCCCTCTCCCTTTGTCCCCCCTTACCCACGCACGCTTGTGTGCTCTCTCTCCCTAAAGAAATAAAATTATCTATACTTCTTTAAATAAATGTCTTTATTTCCTGAGCACACACCATACTAAGAAAGAATGATCCTGAATGCTTTTCTCTCCTGCTATTATATACTAAGGAGAAAAGGGCTTTCTTTTAAAGTGATCTTTATTTCACAGTGTTCTTGAATGCAAGGATAATGCAGGCTGGTTATTATTTATGGTTTAAAAAGAAGTATTGCTTGTGTAGATTTTCCAAGGCTGATGCTTGCTATTCAGGTGTTCATATATTTGTTTATTCTAAAGGCTAATTGCATGGATTAGGGGATACTTCAGCTCCCACCCATGAAAGGTGCTAAAAAAATCTGCAATAAGTGAATAAACTGTAGATTCATGTTGACAAAAACCATTTCTATCTTAAAGTTAAATTACTCCCTGAAAAATTGATATCTAACTCTTCCAGAGGGCAATGAATACATTTGGGGCTAGAATTTAAAAACATTGCATTAAGAAAATGTGCCATAATCAAGGATCCCTAAGCTCCCACTGGGATGCCTTGCGATTATAAATGTTATGTTATCGGTGAGAACTCAGCCTACTGCATTCAGTTGTGCCTGTCTGGGGGATAGCTTTTTGGTCTCCTGCATACCTTGAGCATACACACTGGCTACAATGTATCCAGATAGAAGCATGGTGACTGGCACAGAACAGAAGACATCCTTAAAACAAGTATTAGTCCTGGAATTTGAATCTGAATTTAAGTTGCTTTTTCAAGGTTTCCTCTCTGTTGAGAGGTGGTCTTTTGAATTTGAGCCAGCTGCTTGCAACACTGGGCACTCAGGCTAATCCATTTCAGGCTTACAAAGTTTTGTTCTTCTTGCTCCCTACCTGCCTGTTGGCACATTGTGTTATGTTGGAGCAGCAGAAGCCGCCAGGGATCAAGCCAACTGGCTATGGGACATTGAAAGGCAATTGCTGAGAAAGAGAAAGCCAGGTATAGCCTTCTCTGTGAAGAAGAGCCAAGAAGATTCTAAAGGTATTTGAGGATCTCAAGAAAAACACCCCCAGATGGGAATGCTCCCTAGTCTTAGAGGATGGCTGATACTTTATACGTACCCAGCTCCTCTTCTCCTGGGAGCAGAAAACAGGGCATTTTGGAAATGTGCAACACTTCGGTCCTGAATACACAATGGTACCTTTCATCTATTTCTGGTGACTTTTATTTTCTTTTGTTGCTGGATCCCCTACATAATCGTAAGCATATCGCAGGCCAGCACAATGGTAAACAGTGGGTAGACGCTGCCTCTGCAGACGCAGACAATATCTGCCTGGCTGGCACTGCGTAATTCAGCCATTAACCCACTTTTATATACTCTTTTGAGCAAAAGGTGCAGAAAAGCTCTTAAGAACTTAAAGGAGAAGACTCTTTTCAAATTGCATTTTTTTGGTTCCAGGTGTTTTGGTGAGCCTGTCTAAAACTGCTAAGGAGAAGGGCAGAAAGAAAGGTCTTCTGGAGAGTCACAAACAACCCAGGGGCCTCTTGCAGAGTAAAGTAAGTGACCTGTGTGACCTCTGTCAGGTGTGGTACTACAGTCACCGGTCAGATGAAGAAATATAGGAGGGTATTTCAAACCATTTTCTGATGGGCGGGGAGATCCTCAGGATTGTGGAATTTTCCAATCACAAGCAAGCAGGCCTTTTGTCCCCCAATCGGAGCAGGTCTAGGGGTGAGTGCAGATGCCCTAATATAATATGCCCTAAAACAGAAGTTCTGTATTTGCTGCCCGAGTTTCCTCTCTGGTTTCCCGGCCTCCCCTAGTTTCCCCATCCAATTCATTCTCCACGCACCTGCAGTATAATCTCCCTGAGACACCAATGATGGACAGCTTCAGTGGTTGCCTGTTCCCTGGAGAGTGCAGGGCATGGGGCCCTCTCCCACAGCTTTCTTGCAACATGCTCTCAAATAAACAGACAAAACCCTGTATTGACCAGTCTTGTTTCTCTTCTCCCAGGATACCTACCCTTTACCAACTGCCCTCCCTTTTCCTCTGTTGAAATCTTATCTGTTCTTACAGGTTAGAATGTATCCCCCAGAAAGATATATGGAAGCCCTAACCCCCATCCCGAGAATGTTACCTTACTTGGAAATAGGGTCTTTGCAGATGATCGAATTCAGTTGAGGTCCTTGGGGTGGGTCCTACCAAACCAGTATGTCCAGTGGCCCTATGAAAAGGGGAAATTTGGACACAGACACAGACATGTGTAGAGTGAAGACTGCCAGGTGACAACAGGGACAGAGACTGGGCGGATGCAGCCAGAGGCCAAGCAAGGCCAAGTCTTGCCCCCACCAAAAGCAAGGGAGAAGAAAGGAAGGATTTTACACCCTGAGTTTCAAAAGCAGCATGGCCCTACCAATACCTTCATTTGGGAGGTCTGGCCTCCCAAATGAACTGTGAGATAGTAAATTTCTGCTGTTTAAGCCACCAGTTGGTGGTACTTTGTTATAATAGGCCCAGGAAACTAATATATTCGTCCTTCAAGGCCCAGTTCATGCGGAGTTCATATGGCACCTACCCCACTAAGCCTTCAAAGACTGACTCCAAAATGTCTAAAGTAATCTCTCTAAAGTAATCTCTTGCACTCTCCTATACCCTCATACTATTAGAAGAACATGACCTTTTGTTTTTATTTTCTGTGTTAAGTTGTGGGCTTCCTTAGCTAACCTTTTATCAATTTCAACTTTTTGTCTCCCTAGCATGTACAGCTCTGCATTTGGAAAGCTTTCCTTAAATGTTTATTGAACTAAGTGGAATGGAATATTTGTTTTTTCAAGACATCAATGACAAATGACTTAGAAGAAACTAATTTTGAGATAATGTTTTATTATCATCTGTTAACTCATTAACCATTGCTGGAAGAACTCTTAGAAAAAAATAGAATGTAAAATGGAGGAATGGAAAATTAACACGCAGTTCTCAGAATCAGGTATAAAAAAATCCAGAAAGAGATCACACTGCTCATAAATAAATCAAGAGCAAGCAAGACAAGTTACTATTTCCATCTGTAAGTAATTGTTGGTATTGATTCAATGAGATTAGCATTCTCATACAAGATATTGAGGATGTAAATAAGTAAAACTTCTTTTGAGAGTAATTTGAAAAGTAGCTATCAGTGTTTTCAGTGGGCACCTGGGTGGCTCAGTTAGTTGAGTATCCGACTCTTGATTTTGGCTAGGGTCATGATCTCAGGGTCACGGGATCAAGTCCTGTATCAGCTCTGCTCTTAGCCAGAATTTGCTTGGGTTTCTCTCTCTCCCTCTGCCCCTCCTCCTGCTAGCATACTCCCTCCTGTCCTCTCTTCATTCTCAACTCAGTAAATTAAAAAAGAAAAGAAAGACAAAAATACATAAATATCCTTATTTCTACCACTTAGAGATTATCAGGCAATAATCTAATGAGTATCTTTCCAAATTTATTCTGTGCTAAAGTATGTATACACAGAAAGGACTTATACATAATTATAATTATTCACTGATAGTATATCATTAACATATTTCCATGTTAGACTTTTAAAATTCATTTAGAACAGAACAGAAAACAGCACCTGCACATACAACCACATGTATATTGCCCTCCTCTTCCACATGCCCATGACGCATGGGGCCGAGTCACCATGGCATCTTCTGGGAGGGTTGACACAGCGCCTTAAAGGCCTCCTCCACAAAGTGCTACTCACAACTACAACCAAAGGACTAAAGGTTAAAGTCAAGCAAGCTGAAACTGATTATTTTTGACTAGTCTAAACCAATAATAAGGAGTCAAGTGATTTCTTGACCAAAGTCACACAACTAGCAATGGAACCAAAGATAGGAACCTGTGAAAATATTCTATCATTATAAATTTAAAAATAGTATTTTGTGGAATAGACTTCATGATATTAACGTTTAAACCCTGAAATGAAAGGGATTAAATGAAGTTTGGGGCAAAAGTATGAAATAATTAAGTGCACCTAAATATCCATTTATTTTTTGTGTTTAATCCACATTTACATGGTGCGGTGATCCCGCCTCTGCTGCAGCAACTGTCCTAGGAACACAATTGCCCCTCTACTTGATATTTTACGGATGAAGATTATTAAAATATTTAGCAGATTAAAACTGCCATGCATAAATCTAAAAGGCCCTTCCAGACTCTTGTTTATGAAAACCATCTAGGATTCTGAGATCCCCTGAAGCTCATGGTGGGTATTTTAGAAATCTGACATAGAAGAATGTCACCTCTACTCCTGAACTGTGGGGACTCTGGGAGAAGAAAACGATCTGTGCATGATTCAAATCGCTGGACTCCTGATTCTCAAAGCAGGTAGTAGGCTGTGGCCTTCACCACGTGATATACAGTGGTATGATAAACAGGCCAGGTTCACATACTACATGAGGACATAACTGTTTAGCAATGTATTGTAGCCTCAAGTGCACATCCATCAGGTGACCACATTGTACCACTTCAAGATAATAAATGTTGCCCAGCTGAGCTGACAGTACTTAACAAGCATTTCATGAGCACTTATTTTGCGCCAAGCACTGTGCTAGGTTCTAAAGCTACAAAGATCAGGAAGACATAGTTCCTGGCCTGGGGGAGCTTGTTTTTGCCATGGGTGTTTGTAGTGGGGCACTAAGGAACCCACAAATTCAGATTTTGTTTTTTCTGTGTGTGTGTGTGTTTTAAGATTTTATTTATTTATTTGAGAGAGAAAGAGAGAGAGAGAGTACAAGCAGGTGGAGGGGCAGGTAGAGGGAGAGGGAGAAGCAGGTTCCCCGCTGAGCAGAGAGCTCAGGATCCATGACCTGAGCCAAAATCCGAAGCTTAACTGCCTGAGCCACCCAGGTGCCCCCAAATTCCGATTTTGACTAATAACATTAGTTATTAACATTAACACATAGTGGAAGAAAAGTCTCCAAAGCTGGAAGAATTCCTTCCTTTCATATAACTTGATCTGTGATAGTAGGATATTTTAAGAAAAAAAGTATCAATAACTAGAAATGGCTTGTATAAAAGTACAGAAAAAGCAGAAGTTGAAGATGCAATTTGAAGTTAGAGATCCCTGGTAGGCACACTGTGAATTACAAGTCTGTGGAACAGAGACATTTATTGTGGAGACAGACACAGTAATTTCTTACAGTATGATAACATATTTAATAAACAAAAACGCTAAATTGTAAGCCTTAAAAAAAAAATGTCCTTTCTCATGGGCACCTGGGTGGCTCAGTCGATTGGGTGACTTACTTGATTTCAGCTCAGGTCACGATCTCAAGGTTGTCGGATCAAGCCCCGAGCCAGGTTCTGCGCTCAGTGTGGAGTCTTCTTGGGACTCCCTCTTTCTCCCTCTGCCCTTTCTCGTGCTCGCTTGCTCTTTCTCTCTCTCTCTCTGCCCCCCCATAAGTAAATAAATAAAAGCTTAAAAAGAAAAGTCTTTTCTCATAATCTACTTGATGATCATGCCCCCCCACCATGACATGCGCTATAGCTCCAAGGACTTCTTTACTCAGTTTTTACTTATTAATTTTTTTAAGTTTTATTTATTTATTTGTCAGAGAGAGAGAGAGAGAGAACACAAGCGGGGAAGTGGCAGGCAGAGGCAGAGGGAGAAGCAGGCTTCCTGCTGATCAGGGAGCCCAATGCAGGACTCGATACTCGATCCCAAAACCCTGGGATCACGACCCAAGCCAAAGACAGTCATTTATCCAACTGAGCCACCCAGGTGTCCCTTTTACTCAGTTTTTAATTTGACAGTTGTGCAATTATTAATTTACTCTTTCTCTCCCTTAAGCTCAGGGACATAGAGCTTGCTACATTTATCATTAATCTTTTATAGACTTGGTTGGTCTAATCCACTCAGACCAGAACCTGGAAATTAAATGCCAGAACTTTGAAAGTTAAAGCTGTAACTTCAGGTAATTCACCAAGATAAACTTACCTTACAATAAGTCAATCAGGTTGCTTTCCCTGGTGAAATCTTCCCCACACACTGGGTACTTCTTAAACCCCAGTAACACTCAGAATTGCTCAAGCACCGTAGGGATAGAAATTTTCATTGATATTCCAAAATGATCTCTGTAGAAATGTGTACAAGTACTTAAAATTACTGTAATTATTTCTTCCTAGTAAGATATTGCAAGATTTTAATCACTCTATCTAAAGTGGAAAATATAGATGGAATAATGCAAAGCAAAAGTACAGTATTGTTAATAGTTTTTTAAATGATTCGTTTAACTTTTCACTCAATATTTCAAACAACTCAGAAACCACTATAATGGGGGTGAGAAATTTACTCAAATAACAAACAGAACCACGGAGAATCCTTTACCTGTTCTCAGATTGTAGCAATGGTGGTGGCTAGAATAGAACTCATCTTGGGTTTCCAATTTCAGGGCTTCTTGAAGAGAGACAAGTTTCTGCATATGAAAGTGCCCTGATGGAACTATCCTGCACTGCAGGTCCTGTTGTATGTATGGCAGAAATAAGCTTTGTTAAAGTAGCTCCTTTTAGAAGGTGCTGCTTATCTCATTTGCCCTCTCAGAAAACCTGTATGTTAACTTCACCAGTAGAAGCATACTTACCAGTTCAGATCCTGTGAGTAATGGCTCTTTAATAGAGAGTTTTATAGGCATTCAACACTTGAGAATAACTAGCCATTCCTCATACTGTAGGAAGAAGCAGATATGGTTTTCTACGGGTTAATGTGAACAAAACTCTTACAGCATTTAGTAAGTTAACTATTGCTAATTTCTGAGTCCTTCCCCCTAGGAATTGTAGAAAACCCTTAGCCAAATTTAGCTTGAAAGAATGGTTATAGTCTAAAATTATTTTCTTTTTGCTTCAGTATGTCCAATAGGATTCCTGCCCGTATTTTCATGTTCTGACATCTGGGTTCTTATTTCCATTACAGATTTTCCTAGGATCCTTGCATAATAGCAATTATTGATGTAAAGCTCCTTTGTACCAGACACTGCTCTAAGTATTTTTATCTTCATTTAATATACAAAAAAAAAAAAAAAACCTCATGAGATGTGAATGATTATAAGTGCATTATACATATAAGGAAGATAAGGCACAGAGAGGTTAAGAAATTACCCAAAGTCACACAGCTAGTATTAGCAGAAACTGAGGATTCAAACTCCAGGTGATTAACTACTATGTCATATTGCTTTTCTAAGTACCAGGTACTTGATCACAGAATTCTTAGGGCTTGCTCCCACTAGTATGCTCAGAAATGCTCAGAAAACTAGTATCCTCCCACCAGCATGCTCTTTTAATCCTGTTTGGCACTCTAAACTCCAAATGAGTTTGAGATAGGGGAGGGCCCTGGGGGTATGGAAAATATGACCACACAGATACTATCTCCATGCTTGCTTTGCAGATGGAAATCAAAAAGTGTGAGAATTTACGCATACTAAGGTGCAAGCAATTGCCTTAAACCTTCCATTTTCTCATGCTCTTAATTTTTAGAGCCTAGTCAGTTAATCAAATTACCGTCCTATTTAAATACCAGGAAATTAAAATATGTAAAACATCATACATGTTTTCTGATCTAATCGTTAGAACATGCTCTTCCTTTAGAAATTTATTATTTTTTTAATTTTTTTTTTAAGATTTTATTTATTTATTTATTTGACAGGCAGAGATCACAAGGAGGCAGAGAGGCAGGCAGAGAGAGAGGAAGAAGCAGGCTCCCTGCTGAGCAGAGAACCCGATGCGGGACTCGATCCCAGGACCCTGAGATCACGACCTGAGCCGAAGGCAGCGGCTTAACCCACTGAGCCACCCAGGCACCCTATTTTTTTAATCTTAAAAAATAGTCTCTTCCACTGAAATTTAATGGGTCACATATTCCTAGTCAGAAAAAATGAAATTATTTCCATTTTTAAAATAAATATATGTGTATACATGTATATATATGTATCTATATATTTTTATATAATATATATATTTCATATATATGTAATGAATCCAGGAGGAAAAAGATATTTTGTCTTTGGTGTCTTTTCTGTAGTGGATCTATATCCTTGTTTTTCTATAAACAGAAACCAGGCAATACGGAAAGTAGACTCACTTCTTTCCAGTATTAAAAAATATAACTCAACTACATGCAAAATTCATTGTATGGATGTTGGCTCTAAATTTCCTTGCAAATTCGCTAAAAAGTTAACACATACTGACAAGATTGTAAATGTCTATTGAAAGAATTATGCTTGATTAAAAACATTGAATTATTTTATCTTATGCAAACATAATTTATTGTTGTGCAAGATTGCCCTCTTGTGTTTTTTCTAGTTAAGTCATTATTATTTTTATCAATTTAATATTCAATTTTCAACTTTTCCATCTAAAATTAACTCACTCAACAACATTGTTGGAGCTAAAGCATGTTACTGCTAAGTGAAATAAGCCAGAGAAAGACAAATACCATATGATTTCACACATATGCGGAATTTAGGAAACAAAACAGATGAACATGGGGGGAAGAGGGGGGAGAAAAACCAAAAATCACTCTTAACAATAGAGAACAGACTGAGGGTGGCTGGAGGGGAGGTGGGGGGTGGGCTAAATGGGTGCTGGGCATTAAGGAGGGTACTTGTGTGGAACACTGGGTATTACATGAAAGTGATGAATCACTAACTCCTGTAACCAATATTACATTATATGTTAACTAACAAGAATTTAAATAAAAACCTAAAACATTGAAAAACAAATTAATTAAATAAAATAAAATTAACTCACTGCCAAAGGAACTTTAAAGCCTTATATTTACAACCCTACTGAACAGTAGTTAGTACTATGGTTTATGGTACACCCATTCCTTTAAATCTCTGAGTGGATCTGTAAAATATTGTGGCCTAAAGTTACAAGGAAACAGAGTCCATCAGAAGTAAATACATAAACAAAAAATTAGAATTATGTCAACAAATACTGAAATCCTGATACTTACTACTCACTTTACCAAGTTATGGAAGGTGCAGCCAATTCGTCTCATATATGGGTCTGGCTTAATAACCTAGCAGTCAGTTTCCCCCATTAGCTTACTTAGTTATTATGGTTATATAACAACACTGATAACATTTTAAATTATTTTTAAATTTAATTTATTTATTTATTAATGTTAATTAATTAATTTATTTGACAGAGAGAGATCACAAGTAGGCAGAGAAGCAGGCAGAGAGAGAGAGAGAGGAGAAAACAGGCTCCCTGCAGAGCAGAGAGCCCGATATGGAGCTCGATCCCAGAGCCCTGGGATCATGACCTGAGCTGAAGGCAGAGGCTTTAACCCACTGAGCCACCCAGGTGCCCCAATATTTTAAATTATTTTATGAAAAACTACCTTGTCTATTAAATTAGGCAAGATTTCTTTTCAGTGTTGTCAAATTAGAACAAGTACTCTCATATATTGAGATGTATATCTGGTACACTTTTTTGTAAATCAAATTGGCAGTATATGCTAAAAGCCTTAAAAAAAAAAGCCTTGTTAGGTTTGCTTCTAGGAATTTATCTCAAAAGCACAATCCTAAGTACCCCCAAAACTTCATGCCCCAACTACTCATCATAGCCTTATTTCTAGCACAAACACTGGTAACAGCCTAAAGATGGCTGTGTGTTGAATTCGATTGGAATACATAGAGTGGAATTTTTGCAACAACTATAATTTTAATGTAATATTTAAAATGACATGAAATTTTTCTATGTTATGATGTTAAGTTTAAAAAATTCAGGATATAAATATACATGTGTGTATGTGCAGGTGTGTATCACCATGATTTAAAGAAATTCTTCCCAAATTATGAACAAAGACTAAAACAAAATGCCTCAAAATATTAATAGTGGTTGTCATTTGGGGGGTGGCACTATGGTGGCTATTTCTCTATTTTTCACTTGTCTGTGTCTTCATGTTTTTATGTTGAACATGCATTACTGTTATAAAAGGGGGACCCCGCATGTCACTAATATCAGCAGAATTGAGGTACTGTCCTCATTGTACAGATCAGGAATTTGGTGGTTTTCTGTGCCACTGGCTCAGGATAGCTGAGCCACTGTAGGAAACTGGAGAAGCCCCTAGATTAGGCAGAGTGGGATAGTTCCTTAGGATGGAGACCTTCTTTCTCAATACTTAATTCTTCGGGAGAAGAAAAAGGTAGAATTAGGTGGATTTCTTTTCCAAACACAGAAACGAGCAAACAAAGCAACAACCATTTATTTGGTGCTTAATATTGCTATATTGGTTTGAAGGGGTCAAAAGCTAAATGCAATGAATGGCTGGATGAAAAGGATGGTTACACAGTCTCACAACCAACCATCTCCTAGCCAACCAACCGCCCCCCCCCCCCCCCCCCCCCCCCCCCCCCCCCCCCCCCCGGCACTGTAGCCAAAGAGCTGCTCTTCCCGCCTGGAGCAACAATCCTTGATTACCTTAACTCCCATTCTCATTCATTTTTCAGAATGCAGAGAGAGTGATCTTTTCAAAGAACAAACCTTCCACAGATTCCCAGTGCCTCTGGAGATAAACTCTAAATTTATGGGGGTTGACAAGGCCCTTTATGGTCTGGCTTTGGCTAAACATATCCAGCTTCCTCTTTGGTCTTCTCCAAGCATTCTGATCTTCCCCAGGCTTTGCCCATCCTGTCTCTGGTTCAGTTAACTCCTGCTTAGTTTTTAAGTGTCTGGTTCAGTGTTGCCTTCAGTGGGAAAATGCAGTTGCCCCTCTATGTGCACCTATCATAATCCCAGCTTTCCTGATTAGAGCCCTTTCTGGGGGTTATTAAATTCTTTGCTTTGAAGGACTTTATCTGGACTTTGGGCTCTGAGTGAGGGAAGGCTGTGTCTGCCCTTTAACTAGATACGTAAGTGCTGAACAGGGGAGCAACAGGTGTTTACTGAATAAATGAATGAATGGATGAATTAAGTGAGATAGCTTCATTATATTCAACTTCCCCCAAACGTCCTCTCTAAAGATGTACTCTAACTGATGAAGGTGCATATTAATATAAAGAGGATACCTTGCCATGATGGTGGTCCTGGGGATGCTGTGAGTTCTTCGTTCAGCCCTGCCCTGCCATGCTGAATCCAAGTCTCACTTCACAGATCCATGTGCATGTGTGTATATACTTAAGAGATTTTTCAAATTAATTTTTCAAGCCCCTTATGGGAGAAAAAGGGGTCACTATGATACATTAACTGTTTCTAATCCTTAAAAAAAGGATATTTTCATCCAACAATAAAGGAGTAATTTAATTTTGATTCATAAAATAATTACAATATTTAAAGACATAAGAAAATAATATAATACCAAATTTTTATAAAAGTATACACACCACATATACAGAACAAGCTAATCTCTCCTACATATAAAAAGTACATATCACACATTTACATAATACCAAGATTGGAAGAAAATGCATCAAAATGTATATGTGAATACAAAATGTGTATGTGAATATTTCTGAGAGTCATCGCTGTCAGAAAAGTAAAGTATTTTTCTTCCTTGTATTTATGTATTTATACTCCCATACAGCACATATATACTTAAAAATATTTTACTGAATAAATTAAGTAATGCAAAGATTTTATACTTAATAGATTTACTAATGCAATGACCTTTAATGCAGATACTACTTGAAGACACTATAGAACTACAGTCATTTTGAATTTGACTTCTCCGATATCCTCACGTTGGGAGTTTTCCATGTTTCTCAAAGGGAACAAAGAATATTTTATGAAATGGTTTAGAAAGTAAATTAATGCATACATTATTATGCCAAGCATAAATGAGATGGCATTTAAAAAAGAGAGATTAAAGGATAGGCTGGAGGCAGTTAACTAAGCATATAGGTACTGGAAGTTGATTAGGGAGAGGCTGATTTGGGCAGAATTCCCTCTTCAAACAGGCCACAAGCAGCAGTTGGGACGAGCCTGGGAAAGTCCCTCACCTGCACCACCTATCCCAATAGATCTAGGAAGTTGCTTTTTTGTTTTTGTTTTCATTTAACAATAGGTCCAGTGATAAGCAAAATTGCCCTCCTGGAAAGCTCCCTGAAGTGCAAAAAGACTAAGAAGATCAAAGGAACCATTAACCACTCCCTGAACTTCAAAGGTTTCTCCTTGAGAACTCAGAGAAGCCGCTGTGAGTTTATACATGACTGACAGACTTCCACTGCAGTATAGAAATAGAACAAATATCTCGATTACATTATTTATTTCTCTGCTGTGGTCGCATTTTGGATTTTACCAGTTTTGTACACATATTAAAATGAGTAATAAATCAAAATATATTAGGACTAGAGACCTACACTTTCCCAATGAGCACTACTGGCGCTATTCTTAGCACTACTCTCTTTTTGTGCTTTCTAAACCTAACTTTTTAGTGTCTTGGTTGTTGCTATATTTTCTCATTCAGAAAGAAATAAAATAACCACTCTGCCTTGCATAGTTTGTGTTTTAATTCAATATTCAAATAAAGTCTACAAAATCACTTGCTTTTCCTGGACTGGCTTCCAGACTCAGGTCCCCAATGATAGAAGTTCTCTTTACAGTAAAGCATTTCATGCAGGCTGTGGTGACCTACAGCCCAAATAATTCAGTCAGCCATGAGTGTGTAGCACTCATTTTAATAATAAAAAATGCATCTGCAGTTTTTTTTTTTACTTTTTGTGAAATTCTTTATTAAAAATTATTTTTTATATTGAAATATCACATATAAATCATAAGTTTATGGCTCGATAAAGTTTCACAAAAAGGATACATTCATGTAATAACCAGCACTCAGATAAAAAAAATAGATTACAGAATATTTCTAGCACTTCAAAACTCTCTCTTGGGCCCTCTTCCACGTTCCTGACTTCTACTCTGAGATACTGACTGTACTAGCCAACAGTGGCCAGACATATATAAAAATCGAGCTCTGGGGGCACCTAGGTGGTTCAATTGGTTAAGCATCTGCCTTTGGCTCAGGTCATGATCCCTGGGGGTCCTGGGGATCACTCAGCCTTGGGCTCCCTTCAAAGCAAGGAATTGGCTTCTCCCTCTCTCTCTCTGCCCCTCCCTCTGCTCATGCTCTCTCTCTCTCTCTCTCTCTCTGTATGTTTCAAATTAAATAATAAAAAAATTTTAATAAAAATATAAAGCTCTAACCCACAACCCACAGCACCCCGCCCACCAACCCCTTATATATCATGAATAAACCAGGAAGCCATACTGCTCTGAGTTGGATTTGTAGGAAGTCACACTGCTACCTCTAGTAACAATCTGGGAGTCCAAACTAACTTCTGTAACAACTGACCCCAATGGCCAGGACTTGATTAATGACGGATAGCTTCTCCAATTTTTGTCTCTACTTCCAACTTAGAATGAATGCATGAAAGTCAAGTATGCACCCTCAAGCCAATCCTGTAAGTGCTTATTTTAAGCAGAAGAATCTTAAGCAAAAGACTCTAGAAGATACTACTAGATTCTTAAGACCTTCGAAGATACTTTTCTTATCACTTCTGGTAATAAAAGTCCTATATAAATAAACTTGTTTAAGACATTTACACCAAGAGAGACACCTACTATCTGAAAAGGTGTAGAAAAAGATCGATCTTTGATGCATACATTCAGAATCATGTATTATGCATCTACCAGGAATAAGAGGATAAGACATAATTCCCACTCTTAAAAGTCTTCTAGAAGAAGCCACAGAAGAGCAAAAAAGTCATGAACAAGTTTGCCCATAGAAATCCAAAGCAGTCACTGAACAGGGAGAAGTCAGTTTTGCAAGTAGAGAGGGTGTGTGTGTGTGTGTGTCTGTGTGTGTGTGTGTGTGTGTGTGTGAGAGAGAGAGAGAGAGAGAGATTAGGAATGGTGAAGGTGATGATATCTAGGACCAATAGCAGAATGAACACAGATATAGAGACCAGAAAACCATCATGCCCATTTTGGGTACTACAAGCAATAGTCTGGTTCAAAGTTCACTCATCCATAAATACAATAATTATTAAATGAATACTTTGAGTTAAAATTGTGAATGTCAAGAAATAACTTGTCCTTCAAGATAAGATCATCAAGAAGGCCTTGTCTGCAGTGAACATAGAACGTGGCCTTCCTAGAATCCATTCCCCATTCTTCTAACAGAAACGTAATTTCTTTAGTATATACCCTTCCCCCCACAACACAAATGCCTCCAAAGCAGCTCACTCACTCCTAGTTCCAGGTGGCCCAAGAAAGGTTACACTTAGTCTCTTTCCAGTGACTGACTTTGGAATAGCTCATGACCAAGTCTGATAAAAGACACACCAAGAGAGGTTTGCTAGAGTTCTCTGGGAAAGTAATTCTTGGTGCGTTACTGAAAGCTCCTCCCTTCCTCTCACTGGGCATGAATCAAGAAATACATGGCTCCCAATACTTAGGGCAACCATATGGTAAATACAAAGGAAGCAGGTTTAGGATGGAGCTGACTCTATGAATGGCAGGAGAGAGAAAGAAACCTGGATTCTTAAATAATATTATTGAACCAATTGACTTCACCCTGCCTCTGACAGTCTTTTACATGATCTAGTTACTCCCTGACTTTTCTAAAAGCTGGATAGAGATGGTTTTTCTGTTATTTGTGGCCAAAGCACCCTAATCTAGATTTGATTATTGGGCGAAGGGGAGTCACTGAAGAAGTTTAAGCGGGAGATGGACATAGTTTTCATTTTATGAGGACAGCAGTGGCAGAAATGTTGAGGATAGATGAGTGGGATGGGAGACTGGCTAACATTTACTCAGGGCACACCATGTGCTTCTACTAGGCTAAAAATTTTACACATATTAATTCATTTAATCTTTCCCATCCTCTATGAAGCATGTAGTATTATCTGCATTCAATAAGAATAATCTGAAGCTCAGAGACATTAAGTTATCCAAGATCACAGAGCTAGTAAGTGGCAGAGCCAGGATTTGAACCCCAATTTTATTATAGACATTTCTTCACAAACCCCTTGCCCCCAGTAATACATATCAGGAGAAGTGCATATTCCTCTCAGCCACAAACAGGCCTCATTGATCTAAGAGTAAACCACTGACTGGGTTTCCAGTGACTGACTCAGGAATAAGCTGGTGACCCAACTCCAGTCTGGCTTCTAACCACCAGTTCATGCTGCATATTTCATAGCATTATTGTGAGAACTAAAGTGGGCTATTGCTTAAAACATACTTAATATATGGTAGGCTGACAGTAAATGCTAGCTACTGCTGTGATGATTATAGACTCCTATATATCAAGAAAAACTGAGAAGGAATGTTCAGAGAAGGAGGGCAAAGAAGTATGGTATGACAGAAGCCAAGGGAAGAGTTTAGGAAATGCGTAGCAAAATCAAATGCCATGGGAAAATAAAGTGACATGAAGAGTTAAAGAGTGGAATGGATCTAGTCTTTAGGACATGACAGGTGACTTTTGCCAGGGAGGTGTTAGTGGAAGGGTTGAGGTAGAAGGGCCACCAATGGGCTGAAGAACAAACTTGCATCTCGGTGGAAATGGTGGCTACCTATTGCAGATTAACAATTTCACTGTGATGGAAAGGAGAGAAAGTCAGCATTTATAAACTTTGAGGCAGAGAGTGAGAACAACGATGGGACAGGTACCAAAGGGTATTGAAAGGATGACATCAAGCTCACAGGTAAAGGGAGGTATTATTAGTCTTGAAGAATTGGGTCATCTTCTACCCTCTAATTGTTTTCCTGGGGTGGGGAGAGATAAGGGTAAATTCAAATACAGATGCATTTATTGACATGGTGGGTGGGGGTGGAGGGAGTTCACCTTTGGAATAGTTCTTTTTTCCTAGTGAAGTGGAGGCAGGGTCATCTGCTGAGGAGAGTGTGAAGAGTGTGGTCAATGATAGTTGCTTTTGGATGAAGCTAGCCTGGAAAACTGGTAAAAACAACTCTAGAGTAGGGGCGCCTGGGTGGCTCAGTGGGTTGGGGCCTCTGCCTTGGGCTCAGGTCATGATCCCGGGGTCCCGGGATCGAGCCCCACATCGGGCTCTCTGCTGGGTAGGGAGCCTGCTTCCCTTCCTCTCTCTCTGCCTACTTGTGATCTCTTTATCTGTCAAATAAATAAGTAAAACCTTTAAAAAAAATAAAAAAATAAAAAAAAAAACCAACCAACTCTTGAGTACTGACAGCTGAGGGCATAGCTAAATTGGAGACCAAGAATTTTCAATAGCTTTAATATATAGGAATATATGATTCTCTTGAGCACCTCTCACTTACCCAGATAGAGATAGAAGAAAGAGCCTGTCCGTGCCCTCAGCAAGTTATGGAAGTATGAGGTTCAAAGTAATGGAAATAGCGACCATTTGACTGTAGTCCTCTCTGGTTCCTCATACACCCCCAAGGGCCTCATTCATACAAACAAAATCTATGCCTACAACTGGGACTGCCAACCACTGTTGTCAAAGGGTCAGAGGGTTAAAGAACAGACTGTTCACTCCCTCAAATTCAAAGGGAAGAATCAAACTATTAATCAAAGCACTTTACCTGGGAATCTCACAGTGTTCCAAGATTACAGGTGGTAAAACAATATTCATCCTTTGATTAAATGCTGAGTCTCAAATTTGATGTATCCCCTTTCTTTCATCTAGGATAAAACAAAGTTAAAGACATTCATATTTAAGGCTTTATGTCCAATGGATAGGATTAGTAGGACTAAGAGCAATATGGCATGTAAAATAAAACTACATAAATATTTAAATTATTCAGTATGTGTGCCTATGCCACATAACATGACATCTCTCTATTATTAGCAACTTCATTCCCCCTTAAACCTGGCCAGCAAGAGAAAATGTCTACTTCTTAGAATATGGAAGGAACTTTTCTCCTTCAGGAAGTTGCTTTAAGATATTGCTTCAAAGTTGCTCTTGGTTATTTTAATTGATTTAATGAGTTTTTTCTTCTAAAAAACTTAAGGTGTGTCCTTTCATTGTTCAAAAGAGAGCAAAGGCAATAGTAAACAAGCGACTATTGTATCATAAGGTATGTCAAAGCAATGAAAATACCAATTATCCAGATAGAAGACTATCACTGGTTGTACATCCCCTGCTTGGAGAAGTCATCACTCTCAGAGATAGTTGTCTTTTCAGAGCTTCTTAATAGACAAATATGCCTAAAGCATTAGAGTGAACTAATCCTATTTTCATACCTAAAATAATGCTGCCATCATATCAGCATATAAAAACATGAGTAAAAAAGAAAAGGCTTACAAAGACAGATTTCTTAGAGAAGTCTTCCTAGAAGATCAGCATTGGGATTTTAATACTGGGATATAAAGTGGAGTCACTGGAGCTTAGATATCAGAGATCTTATTAGCTTATGAACTAGCAAGGAGGCCAGAATTTACTTTGTAATTATAAACATCCTAGACTGCTGAGAGAATAGCATAGTGTAGGAAAAAAAAAACCACAAAAAACCAGCAAGTCTTCTTTTAAGTATTAGATATGATCATAAGTGAATAAGACTCCGTCACTGACCTCATGGAGGTCTTTCCAAATCTCACCTTTCTGAAAATAACTGTGAGACAACATTAAGTGAGCTCCTCAGAAAGAAAGCTCAGTGCCAAGTATGGAAAGAACACTAAGACTTGCTGCCACTCATTCCTTACGATGGAGTCACATTAGATAGGGTTACAGTTCACAGATAACAAGAGACATTTTTCTAAGTAAAAATTAACTTTAGGGGCACCTGGGTGGCTCAGTTGGTTAAGTGACTGCCTTTGGCTCAGGTCATGATCCTGGAGTCCTGGGATTAAGTGCCACATCAGGCTCCCAGCTCCATGTGGAGTCTGCTTCTCCCTCTGACCTCCCCTCTCATGCTCTCTCTCTCTCTCAAATAAATAAATAAAAATCTAAAAAAAAAAACCTTTAAATATGTTTTGGGGAGTTGTGTGGGGCCATTTTGGTCATTATTTCCTGAATGACTTGAACAGATCATTGTTTCTTTGGCTGACCATCCAGGTTACACTTCAAACCTATGTCATTTGAAAAATATGTATTGTTAAACAATGTACATGCATTTGGAAATAATGGTTTTGTTTTTCTTTTTAAAAACCATAAATGGGATCCCATTGTACTTATTAGTTTACCTCCTTAGGGTGTTTAGGAACTTGTGCTTTCCAAAAATGGCCACAGCAATATTTCTGGTCCCATGTTCTCTTTAAAAACCTTACCTCTCCTCATCAAGAAGTAGGGTCTGTTTCCCCACCCCCTGAACTTGGATGAGGCTTTGTGAGGGTATGGAGAAATAGAAGGCAATAGAATTGACACTGCATGACTTCTAAAGCAGATAAAAGGTAAGACGGTAGAAATCTGGCTCTCCTACTCTTGGGATACTCACCCTTGGAAACTAGCCATCATGCTGTGAGAAAGCCCAGAGCAGTCCATAGTAAGAGACCACCTGGAGAGATCTACATGGAGTTGAACTGAGTTCTCCAGCCTGTGGCCCCCAGCCAGTATTAACCATCGACATGAAAGTGAAAAGTTTTCAGATGATTCTAATCCTCAACCTTCCAGTTGAGGCCCTATGCATAAAGAGAGCAGAGAAAAGTCATTCCTGCCATGCAGTCTGAATTCCTGACCCACAGAATCCATTGGCATAATAAATGTTTATTTTATACAACTGTATTGTGGGAGTAATTTGCAATGCAATCATAGTAACCGGAAGTGTACCAATATATTCCGTTATATTCAATCTATTTCATTCTTTCAGCAAAAACATAATTAACTATAGTATTTAGGTATCATAAGCTTATTTTAATCATTCTTGTATTGATAGACACTTAGGTGGTTTGGACTTGTTTCCAATTATAGATAAGGCTGATATAAATAAGCACCTACACCTCTATTTGTACACAAACGACAATATTTCTATGAAAATCTATAAATTAATTTTTATAAAACCTATAAATGAGTTAACAAATACACATAAGGTACTTAGAACAATGCCTGGCACATAGTCACACATTTTGTTATTAT
This sequence comes from Mustela erminea, assembly GCF_009829155.1. Lineage (NCBI taxonomy): Eukaryota > Metazoa > Chordata > Mammalia > Carnivora > Mustelidae > Mustela > Mustela erminea. The sequence goes on from NC_045618.1 coordinate 105,388,133, forward strand.
TTTTTTGTTACTATAGATTGAACTTCTAGATGGAAGATGATAGTTTGTCCTATCTTTAGTGACAAGCATCCGAACAATTGTATTTAACAGCTACAAGACAGTGTAACCACTGGAAAGTGGACGGCCACTTTCCAGAGTTTTTATCATGGCAGAAAGTTGCAAACCAAATCAGTCATAGAATTAAATCCCTGAAAACATCTGTATGCTGCTGACATGACCAGCTCTACAAATCAGTTTTCCAAAAACTTAATCTGCTCCGCGTGATGGAGAGTTACAAAAGATCCGCTGGAAATCATCATTTGCAGACTAGAGAGCAAAGAGGGAATCCACCCGCTCAAGTGCGTGCCGCTGTTCAATTCCATTTGCATCCGCTCCGGCAGACCACTTGGTGGAGTGAGTGAGGAGGAGGTTCAGGACATCACTTTACTGGTGACAGTTTGTGTCACAAGTTTAGGCTTGTGCTTTTCTAGCCGTTGTCACTCTATTCCACCATCTCTAACTCTTCCTCAGACGTGCTTCTATCTGTCCGGCACCTTTTAATCACATTTACCTCCAAATTCCTGGGTGGGGTGAAAGGGGTAAGGGGAGAGGAAAAAGACTACCTGTCCAGCTTGTCTTGTCTCAAAAGGGTAGACTAATCAAACTTAACTCACACTGCAAACAACCAGTTTTTAACAGCTTTTAACAGCCTTTCTCTTTCGATTTTCTCCCGTTTTGCTCCATTTTTAAGGGACTCAGGTAACCGCCCTCCCCCCTCTGCCTTCCTCCCTTGCCTTCCCCGGGTCAGGGCAAACGTAGTACAGCTGAGGAGGAGCAGTTTTAGGGAACTCGTGTGCTTTCGGGTCGGCAGGCCACCAGCCGGCGGGCTTCGCTGCAGCTCGGTGGACCGCCGGCCCGCCCATCTCTCCCCCGCCCTGCGTCTTAACCTCCGCGGGCGGAGGAGTTCCAAAGCCGGGGACAGTGGGCGGGAGCCGGAGACTCTGAAGCCCTGAGCAACTTCCCCGCCCCACAGCCCCACCCATTAGCACTCGGCCTCCCCCAGAGCCCACAAGAGACACCTTCGTCCCCGCCCCTCCACAGGTCACCTCCCTCCACGCCCCTTTCCCTTGGCCCCGGCAGCCGGCAGGCAGGGAAGTGTCGTAAAGCCAGGCCTAGGAAACTTTACCCGGGGTAACAGCCGAGGCGCTTTACGGCGACGGCGGCTGAGTGTGAACCTTGGCGGCGGTGGAGGCGGCCGCGGCGGCGAAGGAGGCGGCGGCGGCGGCGGCTGAGGAGGAAGAGGAGTGGCGGCAGTGGCGGCGGGGACCTGTGCGGGGTGAGCCGCGAGGAAGGGACAGGGAGGGGCCGCGGGTGACAGGGCCAGCGGATGGGTGCGGGCGGACGGGGACGGTGGCCGGCTGAACAGCTGGGCGGCGCTGAAGAGCGGGGGGGGGCGCGGAATTGGGGGGCTGCTCCGTGAGGGACGGTTTCTGCCTTTGTTCCCCCCCCACCTTCACCGCCGCCCCCCCGCCCGCCGCCCCCTCTGCTGCGCGCTAGTCCGCCGGGTCTCATGGCCTCCCCTCTCGGTCTATGTCGCCTCTAGGATGGCGGAGGTACCGCCTGGGCCTAGCAGCCTCCTCCCACCACCAGCACCTCCGGCCTCGGCGGCGGCCGAGCCCCGCTGTCCCTTCCCGGCGGGGGCCGCCCTCGCCTGCTGCAGCGAGGACGAGGAGGACGACGAGGAGCACGAAGGCGGCGGCGGCAGGAGCCCGGCGGGCGGCGAGGCGACGGCGGCGGCCAAGGGGCATCCGTGCCTCCGCTGCCCTCAGCCGCCGCAGGAGCAGCAGCAGCTCAACGGATTGATCAGCCCCGAACTGCGGCACCTCCGGGCGGCCGCCTCCCTCAAGAGCAAGGTTTTGAGCGTGGCCGACACGGCCACGACCACGGCCAGCCCCGACGGGGGGCCCAGAGCGACTGCAACAAAAGGAGCTGGGGTACACTCGGGCGAGAGTCCCCCTCACTGCCTCCCCAGTAATGGAAGAACTGCGCTCCCCAGCCCGGCAGAGGCAGTGGCGGCGAGCGATCCTGCGGCGGCCCGCAATGGACTGGCGGAGGGCACGGAGCAGGAGGAGGAGGAGGAAGACGAGCAGGTGCGGCTGCTGTCTTCATCCCTGACCGCCGGCTGCAGTTTAAGAAGCCCCTCAGGCAGGGAGGTTGAGCCTGGGGAGGATCGGACGATACGTTATGTCCGATATGAATCCGAGCTACAAATGCCCGATATCATGAGACTGATCACCAAAGATCTGTCTGAACCCTACTCCATTTATACCTATAGATATTTTATCCACAACTGGCCACAGCTGTGCTTCTTGGTAAGTGGATGGAATGCAAAGAGGGTGAACCCAGCAGAGAGATCCAGGCCGTGCAGGGCAGGGAGTGTGAGGGCTGAGAGTGGCAGTGGATGCATACTCCTGCGTTTCGTAGTACGTTATGTGATGTAAAGTGCGTGTGCACACTACTAGTTGTTTAATGAAAGTGTTCTGAAGGTAAGACGTCTTCATCTGGCTGAACTTGATAATGTAAATGCAACAAGCCTGTGTGATGCATGTTGGGGGTCTTGGATCCTGTTTATATTAGCTTATAATCATGTTTAACCGTCTTTAATTACCTTCCCTCGTCCTCAAAGCACTTTGCAATTATTTAATTTGAACATGGTTCTGTTCGGATACAGGCTTTATTAATCTCTCAATTGCAGCCGTAATCAGGGAAGAGTGTATGCATAAACATGTTTTGGTGAACATGATTGTCAGTAAACTTGCTGTGGCCACATTGGAGAATTAAATCTTACAAGCGTTTTCTGTAATTATGGAGATTGTTTCCTTTTACTTCAACAGGACAATTAACAGTTGTAGCCAGCCTGTTTTCTAGTGCTAGATTGTAGAAGGCGCTACTAACACTTTTGGTGGCTGAAAGACTCCTGAAACTTGAACAAAATGCCTTTTTGGAATGTAGGAAACTAAGTGTGAAATTGTTACTAATCTAATTTTTTTCTTTAAGAAAATGGTCATAGATATACCTAAATGCTAGTAGTAACACTGCCTTCTGTGAAGTATAGTTGACAAATTTTTTTTTTACTTATGTGTAAACAAAAAAGATCTGGCTATGAAGTAAGCTGAATAGTTGTATTTTTTAAAAAATTTATGTAGTACTGGCAGTACCAGTAGTTTCTTCCCAGTAATATTGACCAGTTTTAGTCTGTATGAAACCTTCCACTTAAATATTAACTGAGGGTATATGCATTATATTTGTGTCCTCACAAGCATTTTGTTTCCATTGACTTTCTCTGAGGAAAAGCAACATGCTTTTAAGAAGTATTTTATGGTGTGTAAAGGGAGAAGCACTACTGTTGTTTACTGTTTTAGCATTGACTTAGTTGCACTTAGCAAATCCCTGCAAGACATTTTGACAGTGCTTTAGAAATCCATCTTTTTTATTCCATATGTTGATAATCTGAAAATATAGCTCCAGTATTATAGGTAATGGTAGTTCTGCTATTTTCTATGTTCAGTCTACTAAACTTCAATGTAGTATGTTTATTTAAATTGTGGGAACTATCTTATAGTCTACAAAACTGCTCTTCCAGGATTTTAACCACTCTATCAAAATAGGAGTTCTTAGCCATGCCTATGCCAGTGAACATGGGAAAGTGATTTTATAGCACTATTCTACATGTGATATTAAATGCCAATGTAATTCCTAAAAATTTATGATTGATTTAATTGTAAGTTTACCCACAAAAGCATAAAATTGAGTCACACCTTAAATTGAAATATGTATTTCAAATATGTATTTCATGTACAGAAAACAGTTGTATATATAGTATTTAGGCAGCGTTGGGTTCTGATACTACCTTGGCCTTTCTCAATTTGTCTGCCATTTTAGACTCTGATAAACTTAGTAAATTTTAATTTTGATATTTCATAGACTCCTTCCAATTCATCAGCTAAGTTGTACTTTAGCTCTTTAATAGCCAATTTACTTAACATTAAATTCTGAATATCTGGAAATTGAGATATGTACAGGTGGTTGACATCTAAGATTTACTAGTGCAAATACATATCTGGAGGTATTGAACATAAAAATAGTAGTTAATCAGAAGCCATTTAGAATTGGGGCCTTTATGTTGGCCCCAGTTTTTGAATTTCCTATAAGAACTAATTTAAAACAAATATAAGTGTGTATATTTATTTTAAGTCATATCATGTTAGAACTGTAAAGGATCTTAAATATAACCTAGCTCAACTTCACCTTTTTTAATGGAAAAAAAAAAATTAAGGACCAAAATGACTTAAAATGCTTAAATCTTCAGATAGTTAGGGGTGCCTGGCTGGCTCAGTCAGTGGAACGTGCCACTCTTGATCTCATGTTTGTGAATTCGAGCCCCAGGTTGGGTATAGAGATTACATAAAAACAAAATCTTTAAAAAAAAGTAAATAAAGCTTCAAGTATTTAGTGGCTGAGAGGTAAAGCTAGAACTTTACCTGACCTCTCAATATGGAAATAAGCAAGAACCTGAAAAGTTACATATTCTTGACCTATTCAGTGAAGATCATTGTGTTACCAAGTTATACCTCATCAAGGGACTCTTGTCCTTGCAAACATGAATAATCTGAAGAGATTGAAAACCTCCAAAATGTTTCTGATTTTCATATAACCTGTAATGGATCAAATGGAGTGTAGGAGGTTGAACCTTAGAAAATTGCCAATACTTGACCTTATCTGACTAACAAAAATGATGGTTTCTTATGATTCTTCCTAATAATTGTAAAAAGTGTGTAAGTAGAGTACCAGACAAATGGGACATTGTCAGTTACTCTAGTCTTAACTAATTTATCTCTACCTTTTTTGAGTTCATGGTATTTTCAGCTGTTGGTGCCTTTTTGAACATCTTAAGCTTACTACCAGTGATGTATTATAGTCTGTTTATTCTAAATTTAACTTCATGGCTTCCTCTGTTTTCTCATGTATAGCATTCTGGAATTTGGGAATTTCTATTTCACACAACTTACATTTTTCAAGTTTTATAGATTAACAAGCATTTGGCCTTGTAGAGTTCAGTCTTAATCTTGCCAGGAATTTTTCAGTTTCCATCCTTGAAAAAAGAACACATTTGATAGTAAGAGTTCCAAATATATGTGCAGAGCTTTTATTTAGAAAAACTGACAAGCAGTTTATCAATTACTTATTTTTTTTTTTAAGATTGCCTTTATTTATTTGTCAGAGAGTGTGTGCAAGCAAGGGGAGCAGCAGGCTTCCCACCGAGCAAGGAGCACAGATGTGGCACTGGATCCCAGGACCCTGGGAACATGACCTGAGCTGAAGGCAGATGCTTAACCGACTGATCCGCCCACTCGTTCCCCAGTTTAGTGATTCTTTTTTTTTTTTTTTTTAAGGTTTTATTTATTTATTTGTCAGAGAGAGAGACAGCACAACAGGGGGAGCAACAGGCAGGGGGAGAGGCAAGCAGAGGGAGAAGCAGGCTCCCCACTGAGCAGGAAGTCCAATGCGGGACTGGATCCCAGAATCCTGGGATTATGACTTCATTCGAGGGCAGATGCTTAACCAACTGAGCCACCGAGGTGTCCCTAGTTTAGTGATTCTTTTAAGTGTATAACCACCAGTAATTTATCAGAAAAAAAATAGAACTTCCTTACTATCAATATCTTATTAGTAACAGGCATATTATATATTGGGCTTTTATCTTTTTTACTGATTTTGTACCTGATCTTTATTCCTTCATACTCTTAATTAGGAATAAGTCAATCTAGTCTAAGTGTGAACTGGTATAATACTTGTTTTCCTCTTACTTCCTTGGTCAAAGGACAAAGATTTGTTTGAAATTCCTATCCAATTTCAAAGTATTGTCCAATGGTATTGTTTCTAGTGGTTCTGATTTTGAAGAAGCTTCTTTTGGATGGTTTACTAACTGACGTGTAGCTGTCCTACAGTTTTGTGTCATAGATTTATATAGGTTTCCATTTTCCTTAGCTTATCAGGTCAAAAAGTTTTTTAATGTACCATTTAATGTGTAAAACATGTACACACATACACAACCACATAAACATATATTTTAGGTGAGTTACTTTCAAATCAGAAAAATGCTGTTAAGAGTTGTTCAGCCAGCCAATTTTTGTGTATTTTTCAGGTCTTATTTCAGGAAGAAATTTTAGTTTTCAAAAGAATTTTGATAAAACCCGATTGATTTATTGTGAATGAAAATGGAAATAGAAATTTTAAAGGTTTATTGGATTGTGTGATAAAGCAGGAATGAATTAGTGTGGATTGTTCAGTTTAATAGCCCTTCAAGAGAATTTTTCTGACCCAGTTCAGATTTGTGTGAAATGGATTAGAATTACCTTGCCTATAGGATTTTCCACAATTAAAAAAGGACTTTTTAATCATATTACAGAATGATGAACTGAAAAATGTCACATCAAAATTAAGTTTAAGTTAAGTATAAACTGGTCTTTTCAATTTTTTAACCCAATTCCTGGTTTTTATTGTTGAAATAGTTTCTTCTGAAAATTTAATTTTATTAAGAGATAATTTGAAGTTTTCCTGTTTTTTAATGAGTGCTCCTTATAGCAAACACATATTTCTAGCAAGCTGACATGTTATTAAATAATTGGAGCTATATCCCTGTTGATATTTACCAGAATACAGTATCACTAGAACTTTTCATGAGTGAAGGAACTTTTGAAAAACATTTTTAATGGTAACACTGGAAATCTTAATGAAAATGGGGGATGATTAGCATTTATTCAATATGTAACCTTTAACACTCTGGAAAGACATACATTTTTATTAAAATAACTATAAAATTATATTAAAGCTTTTGCTTTAATATGAAGCTCTGATTTTAAGCTCTGGATATTCTCTGAGCTTTATGATAATGATACTGTCAGGAGTGTCCTAAAAATGAGACCATCGTATATCTAATTTTCATAGTCCTTCACTGAAAAAACACCTTGGACAGGATCCAAAGAATACCTTAAAAAAAAGTCTTTTTTCTGAAAATCATTACTTTTTTTTTTTCTGGTCAGAATCTAACTCTACTGTTCATGTATAGATATGTCTTATATTTTTCTTTCAGCAGAACTTTTTTAGAATTGAGATAAATTTACAGTACTTTGATACGCAAGTTCTACAATATTTTATCATTTCCTAAAGAATTTTCTTAAAAAAATTACTTTCACATATTTCCTCCTTCCCAAATCTTAAACATGTAGGTCTTTATTGCAAATAATTATAAGCACCTCTTACAAGGTACTTGAATATTTGCTTTGTGGGAATCTTGCTTCTTTTCCCCCTAGGGTTTGGTAAGAAGCATAAGCATACCCTAAACAATGTTGAATGATTTTAAAACTGGAACATTTGAAGGACTTCTGGAATTGAGATTTCTGAAACTTAAGTGATTGCTATTACTAGAATTCTTATCTCTCCTTCCTCAAAAGTGTGACCAATGGTTGGTTGCTGTTTCCCTGGGTAATTGTGCCGTACCTGATGGCAATGTATTCTTCATAACTGTTTGTTTATTTTTAAGGCCATGGTAGGGGAGGAATGTGTAGGTGCCATCGTTTGCAAGTTGGATATGCACAAAAAGATGTTCCGCAGAGGTTATATAGCCATGTTAGCCGTGGATTCCAAATACAGGAGAAATGGCATTGGTAAGGAAAATACTATGTCACTAAATGAATGCATAAGTTATTTTCATTTTTGTTTTTTAAAGCAAAAGATTTATATGTAAATATGTAGGAATGAGAAAGAAGGTAAGAGAAGGAAATTACGATTGTTTTTATTTCAAAATATTTTAAAAATGTTCTTAAAATGAATTGTTTCTTTATTAATGTTTTGAGAAATTATCTTTCTGGCAAGTAACAGGTGATCAGTTTTTACCTCCAAACATTTCTTTTGATCATATTCAAAATTCTTCGTTTATACTGTATACTGCAGTTTTCAGTAGCATCATTGGGGCATGGATAACAGCCCTCTAGGAGCTGTCTATACCTGTGTTAAGTGGACCTCAAGGCAAAATTATGGAGAAATTGTTACCATTGTTTAGTATTAATGCTAGTACTAGTCCTCAAACATACTGGCAGTTCAGGGAGGACTGGGGGAAAGAATGCTTTCTTAGTATTCCCAATTCCATCTCTTTCTTGGGTCTGCTTTTCCTGGCATTTTCAGTTAATCTTACTCTGGTGATTTATAATGGTCATTAGAATCATTTGGGTGGTTGAAAGGCAAATGTGTAGGTCCCTCCTCTTGAGAATCTTGTTTGTCCTGTTAGAAGTAGGGCTGGAGCTTCCCCAGGTGACTGTGATGTAAGCCTGGTTAAGAGCCATTGTCCTAGTGTCTAGGACCCACTGGCTCTTTGTTCAGGATGGGGATCAAACACTTGTCTGACCATGTCAAATTCTGGGATCTAGTAAAGCTAAGTAAGTATTTGTGAAAGATTTAATGCCTATACCAGTATTTAATTACTAGTAGTTTTTTGTCACTTGTGGTTTTTTTTTTTTTTAATACGAGTGTTACTGTCCAATTTAAGACTGTTTCACATTAATTTGAGATGTCAGTAAAAATCATTATGAATAGGTAGACTTAATACATTTGGTTTAACTAACCTTTCTTAACTAGAGGTTAGATTTTACTACTAAGGATTTTAATGGATTGGACTTGTTATATAAGCCAAGTTTGCATTTTTGGCACATTAAAAAGAGCTGATAAGGGCTCATGGCAAATGATAAGCAATTGTCTGGCTAGTTCTCAGGGCAGACCCTGGTGGCTTGAGGGCTGTTTGCTAGCCCATAGACATTTTGTTTGGCCCATGCAATGTGTTCTTCCTCATGTGCATGGTTGGGAAATTAAGAGATTCTTTACAGAATTTGGATTTCTTAAAATCAGAGTTGGCAGTTGTTTGCCCTCTTACGAGCCAAATGCATCTGACCCTAAACTAGGATGCATTTTGCGAGACATTTACAGAGAATACTGGCGTCATTTGGGAATGCTGGACTTCAGTAGCTCAGGCTCCCTATAGGGTTTGTAGGAATCAACCAGTATTTTGGGCCCAGTCTGCATCCCAGCAGTTTCTGGTGTGATTTTTGGCAAAATTAGCTCAAGAGTCTTGTAGTAACTTCTGGCTAGTTCAAGTGTTTCCTGGGTTGCTCTGGCCATACTATATCTTGCCTTTTTCTTTTTCCCTTTTTCTCTTACTTTTTTTTTTTTTTTTTTTTTAAAGATTTTATTTATTTATTTGACAGAGAGAGATCACAAGTAGGCAGAGAGGCAGGCAGAGAGAGAGAGAGGAGGAAGCAGGCTCCCTGCTGAGCAGAGAGCCTGATGCGGGACTCGATCCCAGGACCCTGAGATCATGACCTGAGCCGAAGGCAGCGGCTTAACCCACTGAGCCACCCAGGCGCCCCATTTCTCTTACTTTTTTTTTTTTTTTTTTTTAAAGATTTTATTTATTTATTTGACAGAGAGAAATCACAAGTAGTTGGAGAGGCAGGCAGAGAGAGAGAGGGAAGCAGGCTCCCTGCTGAGCAGAGAGCCTGATGCAGGACTCGATCCCAGGACCCTGAGATCATGACCTGAGCCGAAGGCAGCGGCTCAACCCACTGAGCCACCCAGGCGCCCCATTTCTCTTACTTTTAAACAGAACAGCACAAACTCCTTCTTTGAGCAAGTAATTACACCTAAGAAAAAAGGATATACACAGAGATAGGTCTTTTAAAAGGAAACTTACATTGCTATGTGTAGGTTCTCTTGGCCTCTCAGTTTAAATTTTTTTCTCACTTAAGATTGTGTGTATGTGCATTCAAGGTAGAAGCCAGCATTTGATATTTCTGTGCTTATGAATATGATAATTTAGGTATCTTTAAGAAACTAAATTTTCCTTCATTAATACTCATATCTATATTCTAGGTACTAACTTGGTTAAGAAAGCTATATATGCCATGGTTGAAGGAGACTGTGATGAGGTAAGTCTTTCTAAATGTTTAAAACCTTAAACTGGTATTCTCCCAGTTTTTTTTTTTTAAATAAATATCTCATAATAAATTTTACTGCAAATTTCATTGCAAACTATAATTATATAATTGTCGCTTATGGTAAAAATTATATTCCTTTTAAAACCACATGAATTTTGACCTAGAACAAATTTTAAGATGATAATGAGAGCTGAAATTTGCTCTTTGTCAAAATGTAAAGGTGAAGTCTTAGACATTTTCAGTAAATAATTGATATTCAGAAGAATTGGTGTTCAGAGGATTTGTTATCAGTTAAAGTCATATAAGGTAGCTGTTATTACTAATTTTACTACTAATTTTACTGCAATTTCCTTCCATACTAGCCTTAGTTTCTCTCTAAATAACATTTTTTTTTTTTTTTTTTTTTTTTTTTTTTTAAAGATTTTATTTATTTATTTGACAGAGAGAGATTACAAGTAGGCAGAGAGGCAGAGAGAGAGAGGAGGAAGCAGGCTCCCTGCTGAGCAGAGAGCCCGATGCGGGACTCGATCCCAGGACCCTGAGATCATGACCTGAGCCGAAGGCAGCGGCTTAACCCACTGAGCCACCCAGGCGCCCAATAACATTTTTTTTTTAAACTGTGTGCCAACTGTCAGCTCATATGCAAGACATTCCATTCCATTTTTGAAAAAAATCTCTCAGCATTAAATAATGAGAAGGCTGAGGAGAAAAAAAGACAACCACTTTTTAAATGTAGACCTCTCTGTGCATTAGCCTAAGAGTGTCTTTTCTCTTTACCTTGTTTGTACAGCCTAACCACGGCTATAATTTCTTTGTTTCCTAGAGCACTGTGCTCTGCACATTGTGAGTGCTCCATAATTCATGGTAATGGTTGGGAATGTTAAGATTTACTGTCATAATGTGGAAGGAAATAAGTATAAACTAGAGAAGTATAAATGTTTTTAATATAGGCGTGGTGACTGAGAAGGAACAAGGTTATATTGTGCTAATAATTTTATGAACAGTACAGGTGACAATTATCTTTATTATTGGAGTGTAACCATGCCTTAGAGAGTTCTCAAAATAGTTGAAATTAGGTTTTTTTCCTCAAAAGACTACAACTTGGTTTGATTACTTTTTTTTAAGGTTTTTTTTTTTTTTTCCTCTGTACAAAATGTATACTGTCATTAAGTATGATGTGTGATTTGGGTGTACAGAGTCCCTTCATTCACTGTCCTCACGCTCTGCAGCTCTTCATTCTTCTTTCCACTTACAGCTACTGTTTATCAGATCATGTATCCTCCCATTTCGAAGTACACATCTAAGCTGTGTAATACTTTTTCTTTACACAAATGAAGCCATAATTATTATTCTGCAATTTTTTTTTTAAATTTAACAATATGTCACAAACATGTTTCCATGTTGGAATACAGAGCTTTACCATAGAGTAGTCTCACGTTTCTTGTTCACATTAGTTCGTATTCTGACAGATCACACTAAATGGTGGTTTTATGAGAAGGCCTTCAGGCATGTTGGGCAGCATAGAAGAAATCATCCTGGCATTTCAAGATATTCAACGTTATTTCAGATGAGATAATTCACACATAGTGAAGGAGCTTATATTGTTCACAACTTTTAATATAATGTCACAAAGTAAAAGATGCAGTGACACTGATCATTTAAATGGCTGGTAACTAAAATTTGCAGAAGAGGATTGGATTGTATATGTTGATGGGTGTAAGTCTCTATGTTTGGACCATAGCCACACTGGTTAGTTCATCAGAAGAAGTTAAGCTTCCTAAAAGTTGCTGAACTGTTTGGAGAAATCTTTGGGTTGATAAGACCATGTTTTAATCCTCTATTGCTACTGAAAAGAGTGGTTTCCAGTCAAGAGGGATGTACAAACAGGGCGTATTGTGTTCCGTAATGGTGTTATACCTTCTGTGAGTTAGCCTAGTCACTACCTGTGAGACAGGGTAGTGTGCTTTACCTTAACTGAACAAATGTTTAAATAGTATTGGTTTTCCTTTGAAAGTTCTGGGGATTGATAGAGAGATTTGGCTTATATCATTTTAGTCTCAAAGTTAGATCCTAAATTAGTGACACATTTTATGGTAGAAATACTCTTTTCATTGTGGGCCTAAAAATCTAATTCTGATTTACTTTCCTTACTTTTGAAGAAAAGAGTTTTAACTAATCTTAGTCTGAAATGATAGTTCCATAAGCTTATTTCTTTTGTATGATGTTTTTGCAGTTTGAATAACTCTGCCTCCGAATTAGAGAACTCTGCTATGTTTAAAAAAATTATCTGTGTCCCACATTGTTCAGATAAGTTTTTCTCTATGAAGGGATTAGAACCTTTGTTTACTCTTTATAAGGCTTTCCTTCTCCCTTTCCTTGTGTTTTAGACTATATAAGGCACAATTCTATCCCTTTTTCCCTTCTAATTTTTGGTAGTTAATTGTTGTCTTTGTTGGTTCCATTTCCTTTTATTACCATTTCATTCCATTTTGGTTTGGTTTCTTCCCCCTCGACCCCAGTGTAACTATTTTCTCACTGATGTATTTGCTAGACCTAGTAGCTTCTTGATTCTCCTCTTTTTATTAAACTACTTCTCTGTCATTAAGATCCAAAATAAATATCAATAGCTTTTTTAAGTTTTCCTTACTCCTTCTGGACAGAATCATTTGTGTGGCTTCTGTGGTTTTCTTGGCTTCTGTTTTTGAAAAATTTACTTTGCTTTAATTTACTTAGCTGCTAAGGAGAGCAGAGATTCCTCTTCCTGTTTACTGCTGTGTTCTTAGTACTTAGTGTGGCATTTATGATAGAGTACAATGGTTCTTAAGTATTTGTTGATTGATTAAGTCAGTGCTTGCAACATTATATCTGTACCTCTTTTTTTAATGCACTTTTGAATTTTGAACTATTACCTTGTCTTTGCTTCAGAACTTTCTGTAAGCTTTCTAGGAATGGCAGTCATCTTACTTATTTTGTACATAGTAAGATTTAAAAAAAAAAAAACAAAAACTCTCCTCAGAGTTTATCAGTTGTTAAAATACCTTTTGGTAAAAACAAAATCATGTGTAAAAACAGTCTTGTATATAATTCATTGTTTTGAGGAAAACTGAAATTTTAATTTCTAAGAATATAGTAACCAATTATAAATATTAAGTTAAGTCAACCTTCTTTTCCCTTAAAGTGTTAAGAAATCTCAGCAAATTATTGGAAAGAGATTTGAGGAGGGATTTAAATTACATTTTCTACCACTTAGATTGTACTGCTATTTTTTTTTTAATTCTTAGAGACATTTTTAATTTTCTGCACCTGTAGAGAGTTACATTTGGAAATCTCTCTGAAGCCTTACCATGCACATCCAGTCAGTTTTTCCTTCCTGTTCTGTTTGTAGAATTTGAGACCTTGAGTCGTGTTTTATTGTTCTTGGTAGCTCTTTTCATTTTTATGATAAATTCACAACATATTAAACCAAAATTAGTAATCACAGAGTTGAAATGTAGATGATGTTTTTGTTTGAATAATAATGAAATACTCTCTGGATCTACTATTTATCTTCATTTTGCCTTACTATGACTTTCCTAACTTTTTATGTCAGATTTAGACATGTTAAACAGCATAACTAATATCTTTTTCATTTTCTGTATATATGAGCTGTCTGTAAAGTTACAACATCAAAAGAAGAAACAAGTGGATTTGTTGCTTCATGAATGAGAAATGCATTACCCTTATTGCTGACCTGGCTTTAACTTGGTTGCTTGGCAGCTCTGGCTGCCAAACATGTAGTGGCTTCTAGAGCAAGCATCTTGGGTTTGTGTCTTACAGTAGAGGAAATAGTAAGAAAATACAAACAGCATGAAAAAGTGTTCTGGAATGTAGGATTGCTGGATCATATAGTAGTTCTATTTTTAATTTTTTAAGGAACCTCCATAACTATTTCAGTGATAGCTGTACCAGTTTACATTCCTACCAACAGTGGCCTAATTTCTTATAACCAATATAAATCTGTTACATATTAATAAAATGCATGTAATATCTTGATATGTGCAAATACATCTTATATTTTTATGATTTTTTTGGTATTGTACAAAGATGACTTTTAAGCCTTTTATGTTTAACAGTTACATGTTGAATGTTTTAGTTTCACTGGAAACATATTTTGGCTATCAGACAGAGAGGCTGCTTGGTAAAGAACAGAATGAAATGGAGATCTTTAAGCTGTAAGAACTTTTGGTTGAATAGTTTGTCCTAATTAAAGAACTGCTTATGAGAGTCCTGGGTTATAGTTTCTTTGTGCCATAATGATCGTAATTCTGATCTTAAATGAATGTTATGAAAAGCAATAGTTATCGGCTGCCTGGGTGGCTTAGTTGTTAAGTGTCTGCCTTTGGCTCAGGTCATGATCCCAGGGTCCTGGGATCGAGGCCCACATCGGGCTCCCTGGTCAGCGGGAAGCCTGCTTCTCCCTCTCTCATTCCCCCTGCTTATGTTCCCTCTCTCTTTGTGTCTCTCTCTGTCAAATAAATAAAATCTTAAAAAAAAAAAAAAGCAATAGTAGTATTCAGTAGTATTGATGGAAGGTCTGTGAGGTGCCAGACCATAGGCTAGTGCTTAAGTTCTAGCAGTGAACAGCTTGCCCTCCCTCCAGCAGTTACAGCCTACGATATTAAAAAAGTCTTTCTAAACTGTAATAGTTTGGCTTATCCTGACAATGGTTTGTTGCTAAGAGAGTCCGTGGAACTTCACAGTAATCCTTTTTCTGTTAAGTAGAATTCTACTTTGGCAAATTTCTTTGGGACCAAAGTAGCCTCATTATCCTTTGGCTTCCTATGTAATACTCCCATGATGTGGACTGAAAGAGTAGTTTTATACTGAGTTCACTATAAGCCCGGATTCTCTTTTAATGTGTTTATAAGAATTTGAGTGATTAAGTATTAAAAAGTAGTTACTTTTTTTTGACATTTTGTTTTGTCAGATGATCTCTTTGTTTAGAGAATGTGAGTACTGAGAGAATCTTTTCATTTAAACTAAGGTTAGCCCTTTGTGTAATTCCATTTCTGTGTAATTGGGCTGTATTTCACTAATCTGTTAGCATGCCAACAAACATGAATACAGCTCTTTACCACACCTTATGTGTGTATTTATGTAGCCATAATAAGCTTCAGATGTGTCTTGACTATTTTCAGTTGCCAAATATTAACAAACATTGTGTCTTAAGTAGGTTAGATCTCCCATTTGCTGCCTTGTTTTACTCTGGGAAACAATCAGCGGGGGAGGCACAGAAAAGTGGGTACTATTAAGTTTTAGTTCAGATTTGCAGTCTGGTCTGTTTTTGCAGTACTGGTGGCCTTGAGTTTCATTCTTTTGTAGATTGGAGAAAATCATATCTGTTTCATAGGGCTATTCTGAAAATAATGTAATGACAAATGCATGTAAAATGACAATACATGTAAAATCCCTTACAAAGCATTTAGTAAGCCTTCAATAAATAATAACTTAAAAAAATTTTCACTCCTTTTTCTGTGAAATCAAGTTCCAAGTTTTGTGTTGTTGTACCTTTATTGCTTCACATGATAATTGTTTTGACACATTTTAGCTCTAATTAGGTGGTGGCCTAAAACAGAATTCTAGGAGTTACCCAAGAGAATTGTTCAAAATTAAAAACCTGTATTGATCAGATTGTAGTGATCTTTCGTACTGGAAGATGACATACATTACTAAAAAATAAATTCCATATTTTTAAGAGCTGGGAAAAATTGTTGACTTTTCTTCTTGTTCTTCTTCTTGTTCTTCTTCTTCTTTTTTTTTTTTTTTTTTAAAGATTTTGTTTATTTATTTGACAGATCACAACTAGGCAGAGAGGCAGGCAGAGAGAGAAAGGGAAGCAGGCTCCCCACTGAGCAGAGAGCCCTATGCGGGCCTGGATCCCAAGACCCTGAGATCATGACCTGAGCCAAAGGCAGACGCTTAACGCACTGAGCCATCCAGGCGCCCCTGTTGACTTTCACTTTTTTTTTTAAATTTGATTTGATTTTGTTTCATTGTTCCAAAATTCATTGTTTATGCCCCTCACCCAGTGTTCTATGCAATACGTGCCCTCCATAATACCCACCACCAGGCTCACCCAACCCTCTGCCCTTCTCCCCTCCAAAACCCTCAGTTTGTTTTTCAGAGTCCACAGTCCCTCATGGTTTGTCTCCCCAATCCGATTTCCTCCAACTCACTTCTCTATCTCCCAATGTCCTCTGTTATTCTTTATGCTCCACAAGTTAAGCGAAACCATATGATAATTGACTCTCTCTGCTTGACTTATTTCACTCAGCATAATCTCTTCCCGTCTCATTTATGTTGATAAAAAAGTTGGGTATTCATCCTTTCTGATGGAGGCATAATATTACATTGTATATATGAACCAGATCTTTATCTATTCATCTGTTGAAGGGTATCTTGGTTCTTTCCAGAGTTTGACGATTGTGGCCACTGCTGCTATGAACATTGGGGTACATATGGCCCTTCTTTTCACTACATCTGTATCTTTGGGGTAAATACCCAGTAGTGTAATTGCCAGGTCATAGGGTAGCTCTATTTTTAATTTCTTAAGGAATCTCCACACTGTTCCAAAGTGGCTGCCCCAACTTGCATTCCCACCAACAGTGTAAGAAGGTTCCCCTTTCCCCACATCCTCTCCAGCTCTTCTTGTTTACTGTCTTGTTAATTTTGGTCATTCTAATTGGTGTAAGGTGGTATCTCAATGTGGTTTTGATTATAATCTCTGATGGCTAGTTATGATGAACATTTTTTCATGTGTCAGTTAGCCATTTGTCTTCTTTGGGGAAGTGTCTGTTCATGTCTTCTGCCCATTTTTTGACATGATAATATGTTTTGCGTGTGTTAAGTTTGAGGAGTTCTTTATAGATCTTGGACATCAGCCCTTTGTAGTGTCATTTGCGAATATCTTCTCCCATTCTGTGGGTTGCCTCTTTGTTTTTTTGACCGTTAACTTTGCTGTGGAGAAACTTTTGATTTTGATGAAGTCCCGAAAGTTCATTTTTGGTTTTGTTTCCTTTGCCTTTGGAGACATGTCTTGAAAGAAGTTGCTGTGGCTAATGTCGAAGAGGTTACTGCCTATGTTCTCCTCTAGGATTTTGATAGATTCCTGCTTTATGTTGAGGTGTTTCATCCATTTTGAGTTTTTCTTTGTGTATGGTTTAAGAGAATGGTCAAGTTTCATTCGTTTATACGTTGCTGTCCAATTTTCCCAGCA
Organism: Mustela erminea; assembly: GCF_009829155.1. NCBI lineage: Eukaryota > Metazoa > Chordata > Mammalia > Carnivora > Mustelidae > Mustela > Mustela erminea. The sequence continues at coordinate 105,405,413 of NC_045618.1, forward strand.
CCATTTATTAAAGACTTTTTTGAAAACACTGTATATTTTTTCCTGTTTTGTCAAAGATTATTTGACCATAGAGTTGTGGGTCCATATCTGGGCTCTGTTCTCTGTTCCACTGGTCTATGTGTCTGCTTTTATGCCAGTACTATGCTGTCTTGGTGATCACAGCTTTGTAGTAAAGCTTGAAATTAGGCAATGTCATGCCCCCAGTTTTGTTTTTCTTTTTCAACATTTCCTTAGCAATCCAGGGTCCCTTCTGGTTCCACACAAATTTTAGGATTTTCAAAGAGCTCTTTGAAAAATGCCAGTGGAATTTTGATTGGGATGGCATTGAAAATATAGATTGCTTTAGGCAGTATAGACATTTTAACAATGTTTACTCTTCAATTCCATGAGCATGGAATGCTCTTCCATCTTTTTGCATCTTCTTCAATTTCTTCAGTGAGTGTTCTTTAGTTCCCCAAGTACAGATCCTTTACCTCTTTGGTTAGTTTTATTCCCAGGTATCTTACGATTCTTGGTGCTATAGTCAATTAATCGATTCTCTAATTTCCCTTTCTATATTTTCATTGTTAGTGTATAAGAAGGCAACTGATTTTTGTACATTGATTTTGTATCCTGCCACATTACTGAATTGCTGTATGAGTTCTGGTAGTTTGGGGGGACTTTTATTCTTAAACCAATTTATTTGTTGTACAACATTTATTTAAGTATTCCTTAGTAATATTTTCTCTTGATCCTGATTTATTCATTACTTGTTTTTAGACCTCTTAAAAGTTCATATTTAGCAAGTGATTTACTTTAATGAGTAAATTATATAGGCAGTTGCTTTAATATGATGTTTTTTCTTTCAGTACTTTGGTCATTTAAAAGTTTGATAAAACTTTCATTTGTCTAATGTTTATGTAATATATGTAATATAATGAAAGGTATGTAGGATGTATATAATTTATAAACATTTAAGAGCCTTCTCTGTGTTAGCCAGTATGTTAGGTACATAGGAAACGGCTGTGAAGGAGGTACACATGATCCCTGCCCTTCTTAGGCTCATCACCTAGGAGAGCTGTCACACTCATTAAATGTTGAATGAGAATGTAGTTGGATAAGGAATGGTGCAGAGTGCTGTTGGGGTAATACAAAGGAAGACTTCGCCCAGTCTGGAAGGGACAAACTAACAACAAAAGCGAGGAGGACAGGAAGAGCATCCTTCCAGACAGGAAAACAACTTGTGTGAAAGGTTTAAGGTGGGAAAGATCACAGTGGGTTCCAGAAACTGAAAGTTCAGTGTTGATCATGGAGAGCTGAAAGAGCACAGGCAGGGGGCTGGAGGGACCTAAAGTGAAGTTGGTAGGGTAGGTAAAGGCCATTATTTTGATGGGCCTTTTAGGTTTCTTTATATTGCTTTTAGATTGTGGACTTTATCTTGAGGACAAAAAGGAGTCAACAAATGGTTTTAAGCAGGGAGTTAACAAGAGTATGGAAGACTTTTGAGTTAGATGGATCTTAGAATTTCAGTGTTCTGGGAGCTTGGACTAGAATGGTATCAGGGAGAGAAAGAAAAGGGTTGATATGAGAGATTTAAGAGAGAAAATTGCAATACTTGTGCTTGGATGTTTGTAGCAGGGCATAGAGAGGGAAAAAATTATTTCAACAATGACTCTTGGTTTCAGTTTTGAGGCATTGTTAGGATGGAGATCTTGTTACTAAGATACAGAATTGTGGAGGAGGAGTTGATCATGAGTTCACTATTGCAGAGGATGAGTTGAGGTATATTCTTTTCCCTATTATTTTATATCCATTTGAAATCTTGTCAAATGTTTTGATAGCTTGAGATACAATAGAAAGTCTCATAGGCTTCACTTGGGCCTTTCTTTAATTATACTTTGCTCTTTTTTGTCCCACTTCAAACACCTTAGGGTTTGTAGTAGTAGTTATAGTAGTAGCTGTAGCTCACTGTTTGGTAGTTCTCAATGAGGTAGGTTGAGAAGCAATAGAAAGGCAAATAGAGCTGTGTATCTAAAAGGTAGGAGGATGGGATAGAGGATATATTGGTAGAGGAAGGTAAAAACAAAAAAAGGAAATCAGAATATCAAAAAATGTCACTTATTCATTGTCAGGGCCATTCTAAAAAAGACTCAGAAGTTAATATTTTATGTGTTCTTCTGTTAAGTGTTAGTGTCCATAATATGTCGTCATTTATTTGCAGACTATAGTCTCCCAACTAGCAGCATCAGCATCAAGTAGCAGTTTCTTAAATACAGATTCTTGGGCTCCACCCCAAATATACTCAGGGGTGTCAGCAATCTATTTTAACAAACCCTCCTGTTAACTAATTTTGGAGTACCTTTGGTCTAAACAGAGAGTCAGATAATAAATATTTTAGACATTGCAGACTATAGATCTCTGGTGCAGCTATTAGGCTCTGCTTCTTGTATTGAGAGAGCAGTCCTAGATAGCACGTAAACAAATGGGCATTGGTTGTGTTCCAATAAAACTTTATTTTCACATTTGGCCCAAGGGTTATAATTTGCAAATTCTGGTGTAGACTCATTAGATAATATGGTAGTTGTTACCAGGATAAATGATGACAAATTAATGAAAATATAGGCGTCGGAGGTCAATTCAAATAGTTTCAAGTACTGGTCCTTTTTCTTCCAAGTTTTTATTGTTGATTTTTTTTTTCTTCATCTTTTTGTCATGCTGTTTTTCTCCACAGGGAAATAATTCATCTTTGTTTAGTACAGAACATATATTCTCATTGCTAAAACTTCCAAACATCACAAAAAAGCAATAGAACAGGAAATGTTCACATTCCTACCTCTCCTTGCCCCAAGAGAAAATTGCTATCACAGTTTCAGTGACTATTTTTCCGGGTTTTTTTTCTTTAACATTTGTTTCACCATCAATTTAAAACCGATACAGTATGTTTTTCTTAAATACTTAAAAATGTTGGGGCGCCTGGGTGGCTCAGTGGGTTAAGCCTCTGCCTTCGGCCCAGGTCATGATCTTGGGGTCCTGGGATCGAGCCCCGCATTGGGCTTTCTGCTCGGCAAGGGAGCCTGCTTCTCCCTCTCTCTCTGCTTGCCTCTCTGCCTACTTGTGATCTCTCTCTGTCAAATACATAAATAAAATCTTTAAAAAAAAAAAATCTTAAAAAAAATACTTAAGATGTTTACTTTATATGTGATTTGTCACATTATGAAATTATAAAATTAATTTCAAATATATAAAATTGCAACTCAGTTTCCTCTTTTTTTTTTTTTGCAGGTTGTTTTGGAAACCGAAATAACAAATAAGTCTGCTTTGAAACTTTATGAAAATCTTGGTTTTGTTCGAGATAAGAGGCTGTTCAGATACTATTTAAATGGAGTTGATGCACTGCGACTTAAATTGTGGCTGCGTTGAGAAACTGACATCAAGGAACAACTTTCCAACCACACAGAATCGACCTTTGCATGCAATGCAATTTGTACAGAATTGCTTTGCAGGTGGATTTAGTAATTTCCATGCAGCTCTTATCTGTCAGTGTCTCATTGAGTGTCGCACAATATTTGTTGCACTTTGGCATGGCGCATTTGTTCTGAATTAAAAGAGATTGTTTTAAACTTAAAGAGTTCTTTTGGTACCAGCAAGATGTGCCAGTTGATAGCCAAGATTTGTTTGTTCATTTGCAAAGTCTGCTGACAATGTCATTTACACAGTGATCATTTTGTCACAGAACCAGTAAGTGGAACATGATTTTTGTTCCTTAAAAAAGCCAATGTAAGATTGTAAAAATCTAAGTATACTAACATTTCACATGAAACCTGCCATAGTTTTCTGAAGGGGGTGGGGGAAAAGCTTCAATTTTAGGTTTTATTTTTTCAATATTAAATTTTCCATTCTTGAATATTGGTACCTCAGTGATTAGTGAATGAAAAAAATGTTATGTAGGGTTGGGTGTGTCTTACAATGAGTAAAGATAACAATTAAATTGCGTCTGCCAGTGCCTGTGTAGATAAGTATATTTGTCTTCATCTCTAGTTTTTGAATGCATGCTATCTTTTCCTTTTCTTTAAGGCCTTTGCAAGCAAACTTTTGTTTTTATTTAAATTCTAAATTTGATAATAAATTATTTCAGATTTTTATAATTTGGATACTTTTTTCCAGGTGAGTGACAGAGTGGTTTACTGTAAAGTCCCTTTTTTCCTTACAGTAAGAAGTTGAATCTACTTGGAAAATCTTTGAGAAATGACTCAAAAGGGATGAGAAAAGTTGATGGAGCCGGGAATTGCTGGGTTTTTGGATGCACTTTTTTTTTTTTGAGAGTGAGGGAATTTTTGGAAAAGAATAGAAAATTAATGTAAATTGGTATGATTTTATTTAATCAAAATTATCGCTAAGCTGTGAAGAACAGCTTTTACAAAGCAGTTGGAACTTTTTTTCCCACTTGATTTGGATTTCACATTGCTTCTGTTTCTTAATATGCTTAACTTTGGTTCTTGGTCTTGGAAATAAATTTCAAGGTGCATTGTATCCATTTTAAACCGATTTTCTTTTCTTTTCACTTATTTGAGCAAATTCTTGGGGAAGCTTTGCTTAGTTCTCAGAAAACCAAAAGGGAAAATTGTAAAAAAAATTTTTTGGAATGAGTCCTATGGGTTTTCGTTAATAGTTATCACCATGTTCATTTACATTGTATTTTGGCCGATCTGTTCAGTGTAACAAATTTTGAAGTTAATTGCTTTCAGTTGAGTCAGGAAATATGTGATGGATAATTTAACTGGAAAACCTAGGTACCCATTTAAAAAAAAAAAAAGATGGATGCTCTGTGAAAAATGTTTTGTAGGATTCTGTGTTGTTGTTTCTTCAATTTGGATATGCTTTACTTCTGCTCTAGGATTTGGTTTGAATTTTATTTTATGGCTATAATTACTGTATTTTTTAAAAACCCTACCTCCATTAACAGTTGGTAAAAGCCCCCTTTCAGGAAAGTTTGTTGCCTTTTTTATTTTATTTTTTTTTTAAAAGGAAAGCTGCTCCTTGCTCAGTGTAGTGTCTTGAAAGTGAACATGGTATCAAATACTTTTAAAATAGTGGTACACCGATTTGGTAAAAATAAAATCTTCCTGCTGGTGGGATCATTTATCCTTCTTTTTAAAGACAAATATTTCTTTCCATTTTATGTTGCTCTTGAAAGTTTAATGGGCAGAGTACTGATTACATTTAAAATGTGATGATCACACAATACACAGCTTTCCAGCTGACGATTTTGAGTATGTCTTTGCTCAAATGTCATTTGAGCTCTAGCCTTTAGAGTAATGCCAGTCATAGTGATGCTTCTGTTATTTTTAATATGGAGGGAACTGAGCTAAAAGAGTTATCAAATTTTATCTCACCACTTTATGTTTTACGTGGTGATTCATGAGTAATGATAGTTGATGAACATACAGTTGCTTGACTCACTAATGGGGACAGTTCTAAAATAGATACATGCTAGATTTTCATTTCAGCCATTGTGTCTTTGGCACATTGTCAGTGAAACCATCTCTGCTGACCTTTTCCCCTAGAATTGACCATGTTTTGCTGCACTGCCTGGGTGTTTGTAAACATGACCTTAACATGTGGCTAAAAAGTCAGATCGTTGCTGTATTATTCAGTTGGTGTATGTTGAATATAAATGTCTTCCTTATGTCTTTCTTTGGTTATGCAAAAATGGTTTACTTAAGTGGACTAAAATTTTAATGTCTAGCATGATAACCCAGCATCAAAACTAAGTCTCCGTTCCAGTTCCAGTAGCATCATACATTGATTTACTTCTTGGTAGTGGGCTTTCATTTTTCTTATATAATCTTAAAACAATCCCATTTAAAATCGATAGAGTGAGTTCACTTGGCTAAAGCTGAGCAAAATTGGTGCAACTTTCTTTTAACGGGGTGCTGCCTCTTTAAGACTGACTGTACTATCCACTGACACTGGTTTGGCAGTTGGTACTGCTGAACATTTTTATACATGCTACCATGAAGCTATATATGTTAGTATTGAAGAAGCTAACGGGTATACTATACTATCATTTTTGATGTGTGGGCTGATTGTAATTTCCCTTATATTAGAATGAAATTACTCGAGAAGTCCACAGATCAGAAACCAGACAGTAGTTTTTGAAGTTGAAGCCAGCAAAATTTAAAAAAAGAAAAAATTACTATTGAAAAATTGGTTTTAATATTTTCTGCCTCTTCCCCAAATTACCCTCCCTACTTGCTCGACAAATCTATGTAAAGAAGTTTGTTTGTCACATGTTTTAATTTTACCTTGCCCTGTGTTATGGTATTGGCTGACATGTATAAGACTGGATGTGTATATTTATTATGGTGTCTAAAAATCATGAAGTTCATCACTTTCCAGGAGCATAGATAAAAGCAAATTGGTAGTGCATCAGAGTTACTTTTTAGTGCACCATGACATCACTAAAATGAGTGCTATAATGTTACAGGGCTTTCAGGTTTGTAAAAACATAACCATAAATTATATTGACGTCAGATATGAGTTGAGTATCTATAAAATATCACGTGTATCTCAAAATATTGGACTGCTGTTTGATGACTGGATATTGCTGCATAATTTTCTTCTATTGTCCCATATCCTTTTGGAGAGAGAGATTTAATGGGATTTGAAATGTGCAAGCTGTCTAAATAAGATGCAGTCAAATAAAGTTGGTTAAGTTGTGTTTGCATTTTTCTTTTAGATACAGCTGTGTGCATTTTATGATTGAGTTGTTCTGCTTTTACCTACTAAGAAAAAAAAACCCAACCAATCCATTCAGTTCCCCACTTCCTGCCTCCGATCCAAGAACTATTTGGAAGAAGTGATATATAATTATTATCTGCTTTGTGTTCTGACAAAGTAAATTCAAAAATAACATGAGTTTGATTTTCCTAAAAGTATTCAGTCAACTCAGATATCAGATATCAATACAAATGAGAGCATTTTTTTTGCATGTGTAAAACCAAAACTTGTTTTTTTGTCCTTGTCCCATAGCAATTTATTCCTAAGACCATCTTTCTTTTAATTTTACTACCTTTTTGTTTGTATTTAAGTAATGTTTTTAACCCCCTTGTTAAGACACCGAAGTAAAAGTAAAGTAGAGCAATATTTGGCCTATTTACCTCATTCTTGTGAGAAACTTTAAATGGTAGTTATGTATGCTTTTATATTTAAAGATTTATGGGATGTTAGTGGAAGAAAGAGATGTTTTAAATATGAGTACTAAATTACTTTCATCATCCGTGCAGTATTCACTTTGTTGAATACTTTGTTCTTTTATGGTTAGTAAAAATGTCTGAGTTCATGTTTTACTTGAATCTTATGTGGACCTCCTGAATACCTCATAAATTGTCTAAATAATGATCAGAAATTTGATAGCATCCTTTGACACCTATGAACAGAGATCACTATTAATCTGTAGCCCAGAGATACAGTGATATTTTTAAACAACTTTGAATAAAAAAATTTCATGAGATACAGCACATTGCACTTTCTTCAGATCAGTGCTGTCCAGTAGCACTTTTTACAATAATAAAAATATTCTTTGTGTGCTCCAGTATGGTAGCCACTAGTCACATGTAGCTAGTGAGCCCTTGAAGAGTAGCTAGTATGATTGAAGAACTGAATTTTTAATTTTAATTGAAATTTAAGTAGTCACATGTGGTTAATGGCTACTGTATTGGACAGCATAGCTTTAGAGAATATTTAAGTAGTAGTAACCAAGGAAAGCATTTTTTCAATAGGGTTTTTAAGACTACTAATTTGTTGAAATAAATGGCAGCATCATGATTAAAAAATGATCTGAGCAACGGAACAGCCGCACTGTTTATGTTGACTGTTGCATCCATACAGAATTTGGCACCACCTCTCTCCCACCCCCGTTGTGATGTAGGCCTTCAGAGAAGAGCAGCCCTTTCCGTTTTTGTTTGGAAGTCTTTGGTTTGCAGAGATGTACAGATTCCAGTGCCAATAATTCGTTTCTGATGAGACTGTCATGTCTTTTTAGTGTTAAAATATTTTACATAGCTAAACCTAGTAATCTTATTGTAGATGAATTTGAAGTCATTTCACCTCTAAATAAAATTGGTCATTTATCATTTTACCAGTGGTCAAACTGCAACATGGAAGTATATAATATTTATACTTTGTTTAATTCTGGGAGACCATTCATGCTGATGCAAAGACAAGTGTGTTGTTTCTGAGAGAACAAGATTTTGCTGTGTTCTCTGGCCATGTCGTGTGTCACCCTTGATTCCAGCTGGTCGTGTAGTTTGTGTTAATTCCTCAAAAGGGCAGGAGTGGGGTTGGAAAACACCTGGCCAAGGGGAGTGCCAGGCTTGGTACAATTTGTTCCCACTGCTGGGGAAAGAGCTTAAAGCCTGTTTGATAGCTATCAGTGTTTAATCATCATATGAAAAGACTTAGGGATACCAAAGACCACCAAAGTGCCAAATCTAATACTATTTAAAAAAAATGTAAACAATAGAGGGGTTATAATGTAAGGGTTTTACAATGCTAAGAAATAAGCTCATTTTTAGTTATGGATTTTCATTACTACCTCTTTGCTGTATAAATATATCTCAGTTTTTTAATACCTCAATTTCCTGAGAATCTGTATGTACGTTTTTGTAAATAAAAGAATTTACCATATGCTAGGGGAAGGACCTGGCTTTTAAAGAAATTGTATAAAGACCTTTGTTACTGGATTTGTTAACAGTGAATCAATTTGAAACTTCTTTAAAACATTTTATAGCCTTTTCTGGTCCCTTGACTGAGGTGTTTTTGTTTCATTTTGTTTTTTTCCTTTTTTAGTAAACATGATCTTATTTAGTGAGACCTATGTTCAGGAAGCGTGTACCCTCATTTGTTAATTTACAACTGCAAAGATTTGTATGTCTCCTATGTTTTCCTTTCATGCCAAAGAAATACTCTTTTTTAAAAGCCAGCAGGTTGCACGAACTGAAAACTTTGCCTCCCGCTTATACAGGCAATCTTAAGTTTTGTTTCCCGGGATTTAGATAGTTTCCAGAAGAAAATACCCAATTTTTTAGTTAAAGCTAGTGATAATAATTTGTGAAAGTAACATGGTTTTAGAAATGCATTAGTTCCATTAAGGAAGTAATGACAGTTTTAAGGAACTGTGTTGCATTCAATCCACAATTGCATGAACCTTTTAAAAGTGTAAGATATAATCACTAAATTTTGTGTGTGTATGTGAACTACTCAGGATTCAATGGCCTAACATGTAGGAGATTGATCGCTGTTATCTTTAGGGCCAGATTTCCCATGACTGCACACGGCTATTGATCCTATTTTTAAGGGGGTCAAACCTGCTGCCTTAAAGCTAAACCTGCTGCCTTTAAACTTTGCTATCCCCCTCCCTCCAACTGTGGCTGTAAACAGTGACTCTGCATAGTCAGCTAGCATTATACTTGATTCTATTGTGAATGCAAATAAAATTTGTTAAGTCCATCAAGTATTAACTAGGTAAATGTAAACTGATTTCAACCTTGTCTTTGGCCAAGTCTACTTGATAGCTTACATAATTTGGAAATGAAGTACATCGATATGAATGTGAACATTGTGTTTGAGTCATTGTGGGAATAATTATTCATATTTGGAACTGATAATGAACATTTAAAGTGTTTATTTCCATCCTATGGGGCAAATTTCTTAATTTCTCAGAGCCTTTAGTGATTACTACCAGAAAAGCGTATTCTGAAGAATGAGAAAATTTATGTAAATTACCTTAATTCCTAGTAGCTTAGTGTGCAGTAAAGAATAAATGATAATTTATTATTGGTATTTAATGTTGGCATATTACTAATATACATACCATATTAATATATAGTAATTTTGTAATTTGGCATTGGGTTTTGTAGTACCATTTAAACAGTGAAGGTCATCTAAATTTTATGAGATCTTCTGAGAGTAGCCCAAACTGTAGCAAGTAAAGAAAAAAAAAAAAGTTGTGCCTTTTTATTATAGAGACTATTAAAATAAGTAGAAGATTATAATCTCGTTGTGTAATTAACTAGGTCCAGCCCCCATGACCAGTCTGGCCCTGTCCATTCCCTACCATCTCTTCTCACATTTTTTTGGGGGGGGGGAACAAATCCCAGAGATTGTATCTTACCTATAAATATTTCAGTACTTATCTCAAATGGTAAGGTCTCATTTTAAATAAAACCACAATACCATTATACACACACAGTAATCCTTAATAATCATATAACCAGTATGAATTCTCCAGTTTCTAGGAAGTTGTTTTAAATAGCAGTATTGAGGTATGTAAAAAGTGGAGAATAAATATAAGGAGGAGGCTACTTTTGCAAAGAGGATGAAAGATTTCTGTTACGAGGACAATAGACCCCTAAGTAGGTAAATTTGGAGGTACAGACAAGTGACTAAGGGGAGGAAAGTGGGAAAGCAGAGTAATGTTGAAAGCAGGGGCTGTTTCTTGCTTCCTCACTACCTACTGTTTTCCTATGGGCATAGTAAGATGAAGATGATTATTGGGGTAAAAAAGTGGAATTGATAAATCTTGTGAAATTGCTAACAGTGACAAAAGAATGACTCTTAGGAGAAGGGGTTGGGCTTTTGAAATATAATCAACAAACCAAGGCAGAAAAGACACTCGGGTGAGCAGGAAAGAAAATGGGTGGTTAAAAAAAAAAAAAAAGTGGTAAATTGGGCACAAAATTTTAATAAAGATGGTTCAGCAAGTGAATGCAGGGTTTTTGTATTTTTTTGCTTTTGGAAGAAGATGAGATGGGGAAAGGATAAGGAATCACCTTAAAATCAAACATCCCAATACTGTGGTCAAAAGGGATCAGTAGAGAAGTAATTCAGGATAAATTCATCAGAGCCATTATCAGAATTTATAAGGAAATCAAACTACATAGCTAAAGTTGCCAGAAATGCATCAAATCAGGCGACTTTTTGAGTTTTTTGTACTGCTGCTTACACTAAATGCAAATAGAGTGTGAATTACACACACTCATCTCAAACCAGTGAGCCCAATTTTATTTTTGTTTAAAAGAGTACCTGAATAGAGAGAACACCTGTGCGTATTTGCACAGTCTACTGAGGAGAGGGTATGTGTGGTCTGGCCTAATAAATGCTTGGAGCTGCTGGGGTGTGAGCCCCTCATCTTGAGCTGGAGAGACTTCTGATTAATGTTCTTTCTCCACGGCCAAGAGGACGGAGGACTAACAGCTGTAGTAAGTCAGATATAGCCAGGCTGCCTTTTTACAGTTTTCAGAGCAGCTCCACTGACTTTTACTCAATCTTTCAAAAGGTCTTTTGAGATGGAAAGATAAAACTGATACTCAAAGTGCTTCAATGACACCTCTGTCGGAGGTCATGCAGCAGTGATGAGATCTGAACCCAGGCCTCATGAGTCTCATCTATCTTGTGTGGTCTTCCCACCACACTCCATGTTGGATGAAACCCAAAGATGACAGAGTCCAGTATGTTTAATTCTGGCAGATAAAATTAAAATTTTAATGAATTCTAAATTATTTAAACTCAGCTATTGGATTCAGCTTAAGCTTTCAATGTTCTCTTAAACTGTTTAATAGGTCCAATTTGTAAAAATCCATTGAAGGATTTAGGATCAAGTGATTTTTTTTTTTAATCAAGTGATTCTTAATATCTAATTGGTTTCTAATAATCAGGTCTATAGTATCTCTAAAGAGGACTGAAATTTGTTTATTTTTTAAAATAAAGATATCATATGCATCATCTCATTCTTTGAAGGTTGAAATGAATACTCAGAGTTAATTTTAAATTTTCCAAATGCTGTGCCTTAGCCTGTAAGTCTCTTGCCATATTTCCAGTAAACTTTTACTTGTCAAATTTCAAATAAGCCCATGGAAATACTTTTTTTAAGGGAAAGAATGAAGTTCATAGACAAACTACCTTAATTATTCATCAAGTTGGAAGTCTAAAATATATAAAAACATTAAAAACACCTCACAAAATCAGGGTCATACTTACGTTCTCTTTATAGTACTAAGCCTACATTAGTGCAAACATTAGGAAATTATTTTTTATATATATATATATGTGTGTGTATGTATATATTTTTTAAATAGACTCTTTTCCTGGTGGTAAAATCTTGCTTGAATTAGAGTATCAACTGCTGGTTATACGATGTGAAGTGATTGGTTTTGCCTAATAAAGTTGCCTTCAAATACAGAAGTATGCTAATTAATAGGCAAGATCGGACACTGGTCAGGTCAGGGATGTCAACTGTAGGATGGAAGAACTTTGTCATCTCCCTACTCATAAAAAACGGGGTGATCAATATTTGCCTTTCAGGTTGGTGGTGTAGGTTCCACTGGAGTGGAGCTCTAGGACAGTAGGGAAATTTATTCATGGCTGTATGTTTTCACTGCCTAGAACAGTGCCCTGGAACGTAATAGGGATAAAATAAATGTTTATTACATGCATGTATCAATGGATGCAGATTGCTCTAAAATATATAAAAAACATTAAAAACACCTCACAAAATCAGGGTTTAAGGTTTACAACAGAAAGCTTTCACACTTAAAATCGTCCGAGGTATCAAAGGTGTTAACTGGCTAGCCAGTCAGTCTTTTATATATTTCCTTCCCCCTTCCTACATTCTTCATGGGAGGTATACATCCTCTGCTGACATTCTTTACCTTTATATCAAAAGCATGAGAAATGATGTCCTGCTATTAGGCACTAGTGCTCTTATGTTATCTATAAAGCAAGGACCAAGGACCAGGTCTCAAGGACCTGTGCTGGGCCAGGTACCATGCTAGGTACTAAGAAGACAGAGCCAGTCAAAAGGCTCCTGAGAGGTTCACAGGGCCAGCCTGCCCTGTGGGATATGCAGATGTGACCACCGAGTTACTATGACTACAGAGATGTTGACATGGTAAAAACTCTGGAAACCCAGTAAGATCCCAGATATTTTCTTTCTGAATTATTTTCCTGCACTTTTTAAGAGAGAAAGGCCCACCGTATTGTGAACAGTAAGATTTTTTTTTTAGCATGTCAGACATTCAAATCCTCAGACACATAAGTCCAATTACAAAACCTCTGAATCATAAATTGTACCTAAGAATTTGAACAAGAAAATTTTATGGAAATTGAGATATCTTATTTATATATTCTATCCCAAATGAAATAACTTTCCATAAACCTTATGCAGTTGGACACTTAACTTTTTTTGTTATGGTTATTCACTTGTAACTTCAGTTATGAGGAATAACTTAAGTACTTTCAAAACTAACAATGTTTTTAAAACTTACAGTCCATGTTCAAGTTTGTCTAACCTGTAAGCTAAACTTTGCCATTCCTTGGCCACCTGATATTGCACTGATAACGTCTGTCTCCCTTAACCAAAGAACTGTGTCAAATCAGCTCTCCACTCCACTTGCTGGGGAAGCCAAGAACAGGAACATACACTTTCCAGCAAAAGCAAGGAGAATCAAGGCCAAAAAACAGGGTCATTTTTATATATAGAAAAATAGATGGAAGCAAAAGGGATCCAGCCAGCTGGGGCCAACAGTCCGGTTACTTACATAGGCAGGAGAAGGGGAGAGAATATTAGCAGAGATTTTGTGGATTGAAGTAGAGGATTCTGAGTCTTAATACAGAATGATTTTACTTTTTACAAAAAGACATTTAGAAATATTGCAAAGATATTTTTTTCCCAAATGAATGTCAGCAAAATTCATTACATCTACCTTGAAAGGTAAGCAGCCTTTTTGCTTAGTTTCCCTTGACTGGGGGAAAATATGATTGACCTCTTGTGTGTGTGTGTGTGTGTGTGTGTGTGTGTGTGTGTGTTTGTGTGTGTGTGTACCATATATTTTTTTAAATTTTTTTATTTATTTGACAGAGAAAACACAAGCAGGGGGAGAAGCAGAGGGAGAGGGAGAAGCAGACTCCCCACCAACCAGGTAGCCCAATGGGTGCTCCAACCCAGGACCTGAGAACATGACAGAGGCTTAACCCACTGAGCCACCCAGGTACTCGTCAATCTTATTTTTGACTTGGTTAGGAAGTACTGAATTCTCTTTTGAATGGTCACATACCTGTTTGTGTGAGCCTCACAGTTGTTGTTGTTTTTCCCTAACCCCTCAGGGATTTACTTAAATTAACTACCAGCTTATGTATTTGGATACCCAGGTAGAGGGATACCTGGGAAGTAATTTTAATCCTTTCAGTCCCAAGTCTGAGCATGGACCATGAATCCTCATTGGGCAGGCACTGGGAAATCATGCAGCAGCGCAAACACCAAAGGAGTGGTGGATTGTTGCGGGCATTAGAAGAGATGTTTCAGTTCCCAACTAGAACACATCATTTAGTTAGCCGACCTTCACTGAGCACGTATACTATGTGCTAGACATTGCACCTGGCACCGTAGAAGAAAGCCTCCACTCCTTTCACCTCGAATAGTCTGTCAGGTCCAAGCCGGCAGACGTCTAAGGAAGGGAAGGCAAAGTGCTAATGCGAGGCCTGTGGGCCTGGGGCTATTTGTATTCTCCCAGCGGACAGTCCCTAGATTCTAACGGGAAACCTGGGAACACTTGAAGCTGTCAGATGTGTGGCGAATCAGAGCTCTGCAAGGCAAATTTTGAAAGATTAACTAGGAAAGGAGCGAGAAGACCTCTTCCCTGTCAGCAGTTTCAAACCGGGCATTATATGTATATCAAAACACCCAGTGTTACACCTTAAATATATATAATTTTTGTCAGTCATACCTCAGTAAAGCTGTGTGTATGTGTGTGTGTGTGTGTGTGTGTGAGAGAGAGAGAGATTCCCAGCCCTGCTTTCCACACCTCAGTCTTCACCATACTTGTCTCCCAGCTGATGATGGAGAGATCCAGACTGGACGATATGAATTCTTGCATACGAGAAATTTCTAACAGGCTTCATGCTTCCGCTATACTACCCTCAGATGTGCTATGGTGTTGCAGTGGCGTTCTAGGTAAAATTAAATAATTGTAAAAGAAGAGGGGATAGGCAGCAATAAATTCAATCTAGAATATTTACAAATAATATATATCACATCCATAGCTACTTGTGACTTATTTCTGATAGTAGTTAACACGTATATGTTTAAAAAAGTGTTCTTTCTCATAGAATTAATAGCATCTTTATAATGATGTCACTTGTGCTCAGTGTGATTCTGATATTCTTTCTTGAATGGAAGAGAACTGAGGAGGGTTCCTCCAGGAGAAGTGTAAGGAGATGTGTCACATTTTAAATATCATCCGTAGTGTACAGGAACAGAAAAAAAGCTTGAGAGCTGCTAGGACGGAACTAGGAGTTGGGGATCATAATTTTCTTTC
This sequence comes from Mustela erminea, assembly GCF_009829155.1. Taxonomy (NCBI): domain Eukaryota; kingdom Metazoa; phylum Chordata; class Mammalia; order Carnivora; family Mustelidae; genus Mustela; species Mustela erminea. The sequence continues at coordinate 105,420,766 of NC_045618.1, forward strand.
AGTTTTCTCCTGGCTCTTGGATACTCCCATTTTATTTTAGTAGCTGCTGTTCAGGAGAAGCTGTTTGACATATGTAGCACTCAGCTGAGGAAGAGAGAATGCTGAGTCAAGAGTCTCTAACCAAGAATATAGAGGAAAATGGGGTGCCTGGGTGCCTCAGTCATTAAGCATCTGCCTTTGGCTCAGGCCATGATCCTAGTAGGATCAAGCCCCACATTAGGCTCCCTCCTCAGGGGGAAGCCTGCTTCTCTCTCTGCCACTTCCTAGTGCTTGTATTCCCTCTCTCACTATTCTCTCTCTGTCAAATAAATTAATAAAATCTTTTAAAAACCCACAAAACCCAAATCATCCAACAAGCAAAGAAACAAAGAAAAGAACATAGAGAAAAATGAATTTAAAATGGTGATAAGTATTTTTCAGTATCTCTTATAAACAACCTCTTCTGCCTGCCTTTTAACCAAAGCCAGCTAAAGATAGCTAAACACTTGCCAGTTGGCCATGGCAATGAGGCAACCAGAGGCACTGGCAGTACTGGAGTTAGCCCTGACCTAAGGTAACTCTTATTTGCTGAGCACTTCCCTTCTCTTTTGGGTTTGAGTTGAGACGGTTACCTTAAATTGGTTTTCACCTGTGCACCTCAGGATCTCTCTTCACCGAGGTGGTATATTTGGCATAGAATCTTGACCCTGAGTTATTACTATAAGCTGGAGTCTAGAGCAAACCAGAGAATGTGGAGGCATAGCACACAGCAACTTGTCTTGTGGTTAATTGTATGGGCTTTGATATTAGAAAGCCTGGGTTCAAACCCAGATGCAGCTGCTTATCAACTCTGTGACCTGGAGGCTTTAATCACTCAGAGCATCTGGTTTCCTTTTCTGCAACATGAAGAGAATAATGATAGTCCTTATTTCACAGGGAAATAGGCAGGCTCAAATAAAACAACATAGGTAACATATTTGGCAGGGGGCCTGCCACAGAGTATTTGATACACGCGACTAGCTTGTATTATTATTAGTGGAAAATATCAGGACTTGCATTTAGCAAAATAAAAAAGCAAGTACTTATTGTTTTAGCAGTGAAGATCTGAACGTTATGTGAGTTGAACTGGGACAAGAGAATTGAACTGTGGACACAAGGGCCATCTTTGCAAGGGGGATGTAACCTTCAGAGCCTTCAGCTACCGGGTTATCCTATACTCAGCCAAAATCTGTCTTCTGACGGGAAGGGCTGCCTTTCTTAAGGCAGAGCTCTGAACATCCTAGACAATATCTCCTTCCACCTGGATTAAGTTACTAATGTTCCTTATAGGGCTCTCCTCCTCAAGGATAGATGTGTACTACTCACTTATTTATGGAAATTAAATCTTTCCTTTTATATTTAATCCACCCTTCAGAGTTGTCACTTGGGATGACATTTTTTGTTTAATGACATTTCCAATTTCTGGGATTAGGGTAAACTTACTTTAAAATCTCTTTATTTTGAAATATTTCAATTTACAGAAGATTTACAACAGATCATACAGAGGACTCCCATATATCTTTCATCAAGATTTCCCAATTGTTAATGTAGGGAACCACTCAGAATCTCAGAGTTAGTATAAAGATTATTTCAAGCTCAAGATATTTGAGAATCAAGAAATGCAGGAAGGAACCTTCTTGGGGCTTTCCTTATCTGACTAAAAGCAGCAATTTCTGGAAAATAAAGCTACCATAAATTCCTCCTTTTGGGAAGATCTACTCCCTGAGGGGAAAACATGAATAAAGCCTTCCCCAAATTCCTTCACTGAGGAGTTTTATGGCCCCAAGGGAGACAGAAAGACCATTCATACCTCTATAGACAAACACTATCACTTTCTTATCTTTCAATTGTTCTCCTAAAAACTCTTTTGGCTTTCCTAAAGAAAACTATTCATTCTTCCCAGGAAAGTGTTTCTTTCTCCTTTCCCTCTATCAAGTTAGGTATATAATCTTCTCATTAAAACAATTTAAGAAGCCAGCTACTTCTTTCGCTTGCTCGCAAGTGTACATGGATAAATCCTTTTCTTCTGTTAATCTGTCTTTGGTCAGCTTCATATGCAGGCCCCAGGGAAAGAACATAACAACATAAATGACAAGTTTTACTTCCTCTACATTAACATTTTACTACTTTTGCCTTATCATTTCCTCTCCCATGGGCATTCCTTAATTTTTTTTTCTAAACCATTTGAGAGTTGTAGATATGAGCCCCCCTTGTCTCTGAATACTTCAACGTGTATTTCCTAAAAATAAAGGCTCTTTTTATATAACCACAAGAAATTGATGCTAAATAATACTATCATCTAATCCACAGGCCTCACTAAAAATTTGCTTATTGTCCCAGTAATGACCCAGTGATATCTTTTATAGGTCCAAGATCCAATCTAGGATCATGTGTAATATTTCGCTTTCATTTCTTTAAATCTCCCTCAATCCAGAACAGTACCCTAGTCTTTCTTTATCTTTTACAACATGGACAGTTTTAAAAACTGACTCTGTAAAATATTTCACAATTTGGTTTTCTTTGGTGTTTCCCCACCTTTGGATCAGATTATCCATTTCTGGCAGGAACACTACCAAAGTGATGTGTAATATCGGGAGGTACATAGTATTTATTCGTCCTATTACTGTTGTTGCTCCCTTTTGTCACTTGATTAAGATGATATCTGGGTGGTTACTTTATCATAAACTTAGTAGCTATTACTCCTTATCTAGTAATAAGCAATGAATAAACATTTTGTGGAGAGATGCTTTGAGATTATCTAAATATTATGTTCCTCATCAAATTTTCATTCACTAGTTTTCCCATCCATTGATGATTCATGATTAAATCAATTAATACCATGACGGTTGCCAAATGGTGATTCTCTAATTCTATTATTCCTCTATATTTCTTATTTGGAATCCTCTTATGAGGTAGAGCTTTTCATTTCCTTTCATTTATTTATATATTAATTTATTTATATCCATATGGACCCATGGACTTCTATTTTGTTCAGTGTGTTAAAATAGGTTCCTATTATTATTTATTAACCTCTCAAGCTTATCTTCCGGGTCCTTTGGACTTGCCCGCAGCATTTCTTGAGCACTTCTTTGCTTTCTGGCACCACACGATGTTCTAGGCTCACTGCTATTTTCCTGCAACAATCCTGGAAGCAGTCATTTCTTTAAATAAAGAGTCCTGGATTCTTTTAGAGGAGAATGGAATTTAGAAACCATGAACCTGGTACTCTTTGGTACTAGAATATCATTGCTTTTAGGACTTCTCAGCAGACTAGGAAATATGACACACTTGCACATATATACACATCTATTAATCCATCCATCCATCCATCCATCCATCCATCCATCCATCCATCTCTCCATATATCTCTATATCCTAAAAACCATGAATTTACACTGAAACCTTCAATTCCAATCCAACAACACAGGGCTTATCCTTTCCTCTCTTACCGGTTTGAACTTCCTTCTCCATCACTGAAAAACCTGGCTCCCATTAGTCTCAATACATTTACGTAGTTGGTCAATTCTCCAGTGTGTAATGTCTCCACCACACCATGAGTCTCTTTGGCTCTAGCCCTGCGGACCAAATTTTTACCTCCACTACAGGAAATGGCAGGTAAGAGAAGGTATATTTATTTTCTTTAATGAAGCCTGAAGTGGAAATTCTGCTCCTCGGTGTAAAGTAAAATGTTTTTCCTCCTTAAACCTGATTCTAAGTTCAAGGCAAACAAGTAAAAGCCTGAAGTGAAGGTTCACGTTCAGTTGTTACAGCTAATGATTGACTTGGTGGGTGGTTATCTACTGCACTTATTCTTATTATGAGAGGCTGATATAACACCATATTGAAGCCATTAGTCAGTCATTTTTATTACCTTCTGGACAGATCTGCCCATTTCAGTGCAACCAATGTGTTTGATTAATGTAGGTAAAATACCAAAAATTAGATTTTGCCACCAGTTGACACATCTCAGAGTGCACACATTTCTAAAATTATAATCACTATTTTGGAATTCAGCACTTCAATATACTTAAACACTGTTCTGGCTTAAGGTATCATCTATTATATATAGCTCTTGAAGCCTTAGTGGTCTCAATGAGATCGGTTAACCAGTCCTCAATCTTCAATGAGCCTCCAAACTCTTGTGGTGATGGCAACAGTGCGGGTCCCTGAGCCCCCACCCAGAGATTCTGATTCAGTAGCGCTGGGGACTGCCTCCTTTTTAATGAGATCCCCAGAAGTTTCAGGAGCAAGTGGGCTCAGAGACCACAACTTGAGAAACACTGAATTAGCACATTTTCACTCAGGTGCAGGAGAATTCTAGTTTAGAAGCTATAGTTGATCATAGGTAGTCATGTGTAAGGTAGAATTGGTCATTAGTATAGCCGAGGGGCAGGGTTGTTCTGGGAATCCCAACCAGACCACATTCAGCCACTTTTCTGCTGACAAAATCCAAAGACAGAGAAATGAGCATTGGTGAAAGAAAAGAGGGAGTTAGGGGCACCTAGGTGGCTCAGTGGGTTGAGCCTCTGCCTTTGGCTCAGGTTATGATTGCAGGGTCCTGGGATCAAGCCCCACAACAGGCTGTCTGCTCAGCGGGGAGCCTGCTTCCCCTCTCCCTCTGCCTACTGCTCTGCCTACTTGTGATCTCTATCTCTCTGTCAAATATATAAATAAAATAAAATCTTTTAAAAAAATAAAGAAGAGAAATCCTTGAGTATATTTGAACACTGCTGGAAAGAGGGCATATATATATATATATATGAATTAGTTTGGTGAGGCCAACACCAGGAAGACAGCAGACTAGCATCTCAAAGCCTGTCACCAAAGTGCCAAAAATACTTCCAGGTTTACATGAGGAAAATGTGGGACAAAGGTCGGTGGATACGTGCAGGTGGGTGTGAAGGTCAAGTCGATCACTGTCTTGGGCTCAGTTACACAGGGTCTTGCTGGTTAGCTCAGTCCTTATTGTGTGAAGGGGTAGTTTCCGGTCCCATCAGGAGATGCTCTGTCTGAAGAGACTTTTGCCTGAATTAGAGATGGGCTGGAAAGAAGAACTTAATCAATTAGAAAGTTTGGGGTCAAAATGGAGGTGGTGGAAGTCCTTTTTCATGAGGACCCATGCAAGCTTTCACAGTCAACAAGTCTATCAGTGGGATGAACATTGGCTTCCAGCATCTATAATCACAGGACAAATGTATCAGTTTGTTCATCAACATTCATGTGTCAAGGCTGCGCTATGTTGGTCCGACAAGGGTGGCATCAAAGCCAGAACCTTGGTCGACCAGGGAGAGCTCCAGCGTGCTGTCCCTCAGGCTTTCAGGCCTTTGGTTTTGGCAGGCTAGCGTTTCTATTAACTGACACTCAGAAGTGACTGGAGATGGACTGCATACACATGACACATAATCCCGGTTAAAGTCTTTTTCCTTTCTTTGGTTTTCTCCCTCGCACAAGGACAGATGATTGAAAAAATTACCATCTTCAGCAGAAAGAAAGCAACTACCCATCAACACTTTCTAAATCATTTATGCTGAGTGCTTTCACAGTGTTGCATTCAATCATCATAAATGACCTGGTGAGGTGACTTTATTATCACAGTTCCACAGATGAGGAGAGGAAGGTGCAGAGAGTATGAAGTTCGTGCATGATCACACAGCTAGTAAGTGGACATAAAGAGTTTTGACTCTTGGTCTTTTGTCTTTAAATCCAGTGCTTTGTGCAATAAACAGTGTATTGCACAATGTCTTGTGTTTTGACTTTATTTTTCTTTTCCAAGGGATACTATGGAGGAAAACAGACACGGTCGTGGATGAAAGTCAGCCTAACGGTAGGACTCATGCAAATTGGGAACATCGACACTACCCTCCTTCTCTCCTCCCCCATGTCTATAATCATTAGAGAAAAGAGTAGATTCTTGTCTGCTATAATCCTGGATCTTGCCCTCTCATGGTAGAGTGGGAACCAGGCTTTGGTTATGCAAAGTGAGAGTGAAGATCCTTTTCTGAAGTGGAAATATTTTATAGAGGGTTTTCTTCCTTTACATTTGTACAATAAAAAGGACTATGTGGGTGACTTCACAAGACAAGACCGGCTTGCCCTCCAAGGATTACTGCAGAGCTCATGACCTCCAGATCTAAAGTGCTACTTTGGATACCCCCTACCTCCATCAGCTTCTTCCTCTCAACATATCAGCTCAGTGCCCATTAGAGGAGTCAAGAGTCCCATGGTCCTTAGACTTCAATGGCAGCACTTTCATTCATGACTCAGAAACTTGAACTGACCATCTCCCTGCTTGTAAGAGCCAGAACCAGAACCCAAGCCAGTGCTCCTGACATCAAGCAATTCTTTCTTCAGAGCCTGGCAGTAGGAGTGAATGTGTGTGAGTGTGGTAGGTGGGGATGTTTAGAGATTAGACAGTAGCCCCCAGCTCTCTCCCAGTAGTCTCCCAGATTTTGTGTAAAGTACTTGGATCCATCTAATTCATGGTCCCTTTTCCTGGCACCCTGCAACTCAACCCATCCAGGGGTGTGCCAGCACAGCAGCCCCTAAAACTCCATGCTTTGGGGGGTACCACAGAAATAATACCAAGAATAATAGGAAACATCTATACCCATAATCTTATCTAATTCATCACTAGGCTGGACTAATTTTACTCCATAAATACCTGCCCAATGAGTCCACTTCTCTCCATCTCCATTGTCACCATTCCAATGTAAGCCGTCATCATTTCTAGTAGGGCTGCCTTAAGAGTCCCCTAGGGTCTCCCTCCTTTATATATGCTGGTGCCCCCTGCAATGTATTCTCCCCTTAGAACCGCAAGGTCAGGGGTGCCTGGGTGACTCAGTTGGTTAGGCCTCTGCCTTCGGCTCAGGTCATGATCTCGAGGTCCTGGGGTCGAGTCCCGCATCAGGCTCTCTGCTCAGTAGAGAGCCTACTTCCCTCTCTTTCTCTGCCTGCCTCTCTGCCTACTTGTGATTTATCTCTCTGTCAAATAAATAAGATCTTAAAAAAAAAAAAAGAATCACAAGGTCAAGGACTTCTCTCTTGACTGTCCTAAATAGCTTTCCCCTAACTGTTTTGTCTGTATAATATTCACTTATTCTTCAGATCTCAACACCAGCAAGGGTCACTTCCTTAGGGAGGGTTGGCATCTTTGCCTTGCAAGTTCTTGTGCTGTTTGTTTTGATAGAAATTTCCTCTTTAACTTCATGACATTTATCTCCATTTTTGGTTAAACAGTCATGTGCATGACTATTGTGTTAATGGATATCTCTTCCACTAGACTATAAAATCCATGGATAAGGATAAGGATACATCTGTATCTTTATCTTTCTCTCTCTTCCTTCTTCTATTTCTCCCTACTTTCCTTCAGCCTTCTCACTTGTTTTGTTTTGCCATAGGAATTCTGTCTTCTCACTGCGCAAAAGGTATGAACTATTCTACATTGAAAAGGAAAAGATGAAAGTCATTCTCTGGAAGAGCAGGCTTGCCGAAGATCTGAGATGTTCCACTAAAGTCTAAGTTAGAGCAATTCTGCCATGCTCCCCACCACCTTTTACGCTTATAACTTATTTCTCCCACTTTTGTTTTTGTTTTTGCCTTTTTCAGTCATCCACAGTTTTATTTACTTAATTTTAAATAGAAACTTTCAAAATTAAATAGGCAAAAATAGTATGAACTTTCATCCACTGTCACCAGCTTTACCAATTAACCACTCTTGCCAAGCTTGTTCTGTCTTTCTCCTCCACTTTTGTTGGTGGTGGTGTTGGTGGTGAAGTAATTTAAAGCAAATGTGGACATCATATTATTTTGTCCATAAATAGTTCAGTAATTAACACACAAGGATTTTTAAACACATAACCCCTAACAATTATAATACTTTCATGTAATTTTAATCATATATAATTCCCCATCCATGCTCAAAGCTTTGGTTCACTAAATGAACCTAAAGTTAGGATCAAACAAGGTCCACATGTGGCATTGTTTCCTAAGTCTCTCTCTTTTTTTTTAATTTAATTTAAAAAAAAAATTTTTTATAAACATATAACGTATTTTTATCCCCAGGGGTACAGGTCTGTAAATCGCCAGGTTTACACACTTCACAGCACTCACCATAGCACATACCCTCCCCAATGTCCATAACCCCACCCCCCTTTCTCGACCCCCCTCCCCCCAGCAGCCCTCAGTTTGTTTTGTGAGATTAAGAGTCACTTATGGTTTGTCTCCCTCCTGATCCCATCTTGTTTCATTTATTCTTTTCCTACCCCACACCCCATGTTGCATCTCCACTTCCTCATATCAGGGAGATCATATGATAGTTGTCTTTCTCCGATTGACTTATTTCACTAAGTATGATACCCTCTAGTTCCATCCACGTAGTCATAAATGGCAAGATTTCGTTTCTTTTGATGGCTGCATAGTATTCCATTGTGTATATATACCACATCTTCTTTATCCATTCATCTGTTGATATAGGTTCTTTCCATAGTTTGGCTATTGTAGACATTGTTGCTATAAACATCTGGGTGCACGTGCCCCTTCGGATCACTACGTTTGTATCTTTAGGGTAAATACCCAGTAGTGCGATTGCTGGGTCATAGTGTAGCTCTATTTTCAACTTTTTGAGGAACCTCCATGTTGTTTTCCAGAGTGGTTGCACCAGCTTGCATTCCCATCAACAGTGTAGGAGGGTTCCCCTTTCTCCACATCCTCGCCAGCATCTATCATTTCCTGACTTGTTAATTTTAGCCATTCTGACTGGTGGGAGGTGATATCTCATTGTGGTTTTGATTTGTATTTCCCTGATGCCGAGTGATGTGGAGCACTTTTTCATGTGTCTGTTGGCCATCTGGATGTCTTCTTTGCAGAAATGTCTGTTCTTGTCCTCTGCCCATTTCTTGATTGGGTTATTTGTTCTTTGGGTGTTGAGTTTGCTAAGTTCTTTATAGATTTTGGATGCTAGCCCTTTATCTGATATGTCGTTTGCAAATATCTTCTCCCATTCTGTCAGTTGTCTTTTGGTTTTATTAACTGTTTCCTTTGCTGTGCAAGCTTTTGATCTTGATGAAATCCCAATAGTTCATTTTTGCCCTTGCTTCCCTTGTCTTTGGCAATGTTCCTAGGAAGAAGTTGCTGTGGCTGAGGTCAAAGAGGTTGCTGCCTGTGTTCTCCTCAAGGATTTTGATGGATTCCTTTCTCACATTGAGGTCCTTCATCCATTTTGAGTCTATTTTTGTGTGTGGTGTAAGGAAATGGTCCAATTTCATTTTTCTGCATGTGGCTGTCCAATTTTCCCAACACCATTTGTTGAAGTGGCTGTCTTTTTTCCATTGGACATTCTTTCCTGCTTTGTCGAAGATTAGTTGACCATAGATTTGAGGGTCTATTTCTAGGCTTTCTATTCTGTTCCATTGATCTATGTGTCTGTTTTTGTGCCAGTACCATACTGTCTTGATGATGACAGCTTTGTAATAGAGCTTGAAGTCTGGTATTGTGATGCCACCAACTTTGGCTTTCTTTTTCAATATTCCTTTGGCTATTCAAGGTCCTTTCTGGTTCCATATAAATTTTAGGATCATTTGTTCCATTTCCTTGAAAAAATGGGTGGGATTTTGATAGGGATTGCATTAAATGTATAGATTGCTTTAGGTAGCATAGACATTTTTCACAATATTTGTTCTTCTAATCCAGGAGCATGGAACATTTTTCCATTTCTTTGTGTTTTCCTCAATTTCTTTCATGAGTACTTTATAGTTTTCTGAGTAAGATTCTTTGCCTCTTTGGTTAGGTTTATTCCTAGGTATCTTATGGTTTGGGATGCAATTATAAATGGGATTGACTCCTTAATTTCTCTTTCTTCTGTCTTGTTGTTGGTGTAAAGATATGCAACTGATTTTTGTGCATTGATTTTATATCCTAACACTTTACTAAATTACTGTACAAGTTCTAGCAGTTTTCGAGTGGAGTCTCTTGGGTTTTCCACACATAGTATCATATCATCTGCAAAGAGTGATAGTTTGACTTCTTCTTTGCTGATTTGGATGCCTTCAATTTCCTTTTGTTGTCTGATTGCTGAGGCTAGGACTTCTAGTACTATGTTGAATAGCAGTGGTGATAATGGACATCGCTGCCATGTTCCTGACCTTAGAGGAAAAGTTTTCAGTTTTTTTCCATTGAGAATGATATTTATGGTGGGTTTTTCATGAATGGCTTTGATGATATTGAGGTATGTGCCCTCTATCCCTACACTTTAAAGAGTTTTGATCAGGAAGGGATGCTGTACTTTGTCAAATGCTTTTTGAGCATCTATTGAGAGTATCATATGGTTCTTGTTCTTTCTCTTATTAACATGTTGTATCACATTGATTGATTTGTGGATGTTTAACCAATCTTGCAGCCCTGGAATAAATCCCACTTGGTCGTGGTGAATGATCCTTTTAATGTACTGTTGAATCCTATTGACTAGTATTTTGGTGAGAATTTTCGCATCTGTGTTCATCAAGGATATTGGTCTGTAATTCTCTTTTTTGATGGGATTCTTGTCTGGTTTGGGGATCAAGGTGATGCTGACCTCATAAAATGAGTTTGGAAGTTTTCCTTCCATTTCTATTTTTTGGAACAGTTTCAGGAGAATAGGAATTAATTCTTTAAATGTTTGGTAGAATTCCCCCGGGAAGCCATGGGCTTCTGTTTGTTTGTTTGGAGATTTTTGATGACTGTTTCAATCTCCTTACTGGTTATGGGTCTGTTCAGGTTTTCTTTCCTTCCAGGTTCAGTTGTGGTAGTTTATATGTCTCTAGGAATGCATCCATTTCTTCCAGATTGTCAAATTTGTTGGCGTAGAGTTGCTCATAGTATGTTCTTATAATTGTTTGTATTTCTTTGGTATTGGTTGTGATCTCTCCTCTTTCATTCATGATTTTATTTATTTGCATCCTTTCTCTTTTCTTTTTGATAAGTCTGGCCAGGGGTTTATTGATCTTATTAATTCTTTCAAAGAACCAGCTCCTAGTTTCATTGATTTGTTCTATTTTTTTTTATCTATTTCATTGATTTCTGCTCTGATCTTTATTATTTCTCTTCTCCTGCAGGGTTTACGCTTTCTTTGTTGTTCCTTCTCCAGCTCCTTTAGGTGTAGGGTTAGGTTGTGTATTTGAGACCTTTCTTGTTTCTTGAGAAAGGCTTGTACCACTATATATTTTCCTCTCAGGACTGCCTTTGTTGTGTCCCACAGATTTTGAACCGTTGTGTTTTCATTATCATTTATTTCCATGATTTTTTTCAATTCTTCTTTAATTTCCTGGTTGACCCACTCATTCTTTAGAAGGATGCTGTTTAGTCTCCATGTATTTGGGTTCTTTCCAAATTTCGTCTTGTGATTGAGTTCTAGCTTCAGAGCATTGTGGTCTGAAAATATGCAGGGAATGATCTCAATCTTTTGATACTGGCTGAGACCTGATTTATGACCCAGGATGTGATCTATTCTGGAGAATGTTCCATGTGCACTAGAGAAGAATGTGTATTCTGTTGCTTTGGGATGAAATGTTCTGAATATATGTGTGATGTCCATCTGGTCCAGTGTGTCATTTAAGGCCTTTATATCCTCATTGATCTTTTGCTTGGATGATCTGTCCATTTCAGTGAGGGGAGTGTTAAATTCCCCTACTATTGTATTACTGTTGATGTGTTTCTTTGATTTTGTTATTAATTGGTTTATATAGTTGGCTGGTCCCATGTGAGGGGCATGGATATTTAAAATTTTTAGATCTTCTTGTTGGACAGACCCTTTGAGTATGATATAATGTCCTTCCTCATCTCTTATTATAGTTTTTGGCTTAAAATCTAATTGATCTGATATAAGGATTGCCACCCCAGCTTTCTTCTGATGTCCATTAGCATGGTAAACTGTTTTCAATCCCCTCACTTTAAATCTGGAGGTGTCTTTGGGTCTAAAATGAGTTTCTTGTAGGCAACATATTGATGGGTTTTGTTTTTTCATCCATTCTGATACCTTGTGTCTTTTGATTGGGGCATTTAGCCCATTAACATTCAGGGTAACTATTGAGAGATATGAATTTAGTGCCATTGTATTGCCTGTAAGGCAATTGTTACTGTATATTGTCTCTGTTCCTTTCTGATCTGCTACTTTTAAGCTCTCTTTGCTTAGAGGACCCCTTTCGATATTTTCTGTAGAGCTGGTTTGGTGTTTTCAAATTCTTTCAGTTTTTGTTTGTCCTGGAAGCTTTTTATCTCTCCCTCTATTTTCAATGATAGCCTAGCTGGATATAGTATTCTTGGCTGCATGTTTTTCTCATTTAGTGCTCTGAATATATCATGCCAGTTCTTTCTGGCCTGCCAGGTCTCTGTGGTTAAGTCTGCTGCCAATCTAATATTTTTACCCTTGTATGTTACAGACTTCTTTTCCCAGGCTGCTTTCAGGATTTTCTCTTTGTCACTAAGACTTGTAAATTTTACTATTAGGTGATGGGGTGTGGACCTATTCTTGTTGATTTTGAGGGGAGTTTTCTGTACCTCCTGGATTTTGATGCTTGTTCCCTTTGCCGTATTAGGGAAATCCTCTACAATAATTCTCTCCAATATACCTTCTGCTCGCCTCTCTCTTTCTTCTTCTTCTGGAATCCCAATTATTCCAATGTTGTTTCATCTTATGGTGTCACTTATCTCTTGAATTCTCCCCTCATGGTCCAGTAGCTGTTTGTCCCTCTTTTGCTCAGCTTCTTTATTCTCTGCCATTTGGTCTTCTATATCACTAATTCTTTCTTCTGCCTCATTTATCCTAGCATTAAGAGACTCCATTTTTAATTGTGCCTCATTAATAGATTTTTTAATTTAAACGTGGTTAGATTTTAGTTCTTTTATTTCTCCAGAAAGAGCTTTTATCTCTCCAGAGAGGGTTTCTCTAATATTTTCCATGCCTTTTTCGAGCCCGGCTAGAACCTTGAATTTCGTCATTTTGAACTCCAGATCTGACATATTACCAATGTCTGTATTGATTAGGTCCCTAGTCTTCAGTACTGCCTCTTGCTCTTTTTTTTTGCGGTGAGTTTTTCCGCCTTTTCATTTTGTCCAGATAAGAGTATATGAAGGAGCAAATAAAATACTAAAAGGGTGGCAAAGACCCCAGGAAAATGTGCTTTAACCAAATCAGAAGAGACCCCAAATCGTGGGCGGGGGTGGAGAAAGGGGATAAAAAGAAGTTCAGAAAAAAAAAATTTAAAAAAAGAAAACAAATAAAGAAAAAATGTAAAAAAGAAAAATATATATATTAGACTGGTGACTAGAACAGGGTCACCCACTTAATTTTGGGAGTATTTTGGTCTCTAAGAAGAAACTACCTCCCAAAATTTTAAATAATGAAAAACATATATAAGGGTAAACACAACAAAGGGATGGAATATGCCTATAAAGATGAAAAAAAATTTTTTTTTAATTTCTAAAAAAGAAGTTGATAAAGTAAGGTGGTTGGGAGAATAAAGAAAAAGAAAGTGGAGATAATTTGCTCATGCTGGAGACTAGAACAAGCCCGGAGCTAGATTTTGGGTATATTTTGATCTATTAGAAGAAGTTATACCCCAAAATTTTTAGAAGAAAAAAATCCTATGTGTATACAAAAAATAAAGTTAAAAACAATGAAGGATAAAATATGACTATAATAATGAAGGTTCAAAAAAGATTATTATTATTTTTTATGAAAGGTATTTTTAAGATAAACTAGTTAAAAAACTTTAAAAAAGAAAAGGGTATAAGTTAAAAAAAATTTAGCAGAATAAAAAAAATTAAATTTAAAAAAATTAAATTAACTGCAAGACTAAAGAATCATGGGGAGAAAGCCATGAGTTCTGTGTTTTGCTTTCTCCTCCACTGGAATTCCGCTGCTCTCCTTGGTAAGTGAACTTGGTCTTGGCTGGATTTCTTGTTGATCTTCTGGGGAGGGGCCTGTTGTAGTGATTCTCAAGTGTCTTTGCCCCAGGCAGAATTGCACCGCCTTTACCAGAGGCTGGGCTAAATAATCTGCTTGGGTTCACTTTTGGAGACTTTTGTTCCCTGAGCGCTTTCCGTAGAGTTCCGGAGGACGGGAATGAAAATGGCGGCCTCCCAGTCTCTGGCCCTGAGGAGCCGAGAGCTCAGGGCCCCACTCCTCAGTGCACCCTCAGAGAAAAGCACTCAATCACTCCCGTCTCCCTGGTCTCTGGCCACGCTCCGAGCTCACCCAGGCCGCGACCGGTTCAAGGTAACCCCGAGGTGAGAGCTCACTCCTCGGCTCTGTCTCTGTAGTCAGCTTCCCCACTCTAATACCTGCAAGCTCTATGACACTCAGACACCCCCGATCCTTCTGTGATCCTGCAGGACTTGGGGCCATGCTGACCCCACGTGGGCTTCATCCCGGTTTAGCCTCTGGAGCGATGTCCTTCAGCAGAACAGACTTTTAAAAGTCCTGATTTAGTGCTTCATTGATCCACTGCTTGCCAGAAGCCGGCCCCTCCACCCGCGGACTATCTTCCCATCACTTTGGATTCACTTCTCCGCGGGTCCTACCTTTCGATATGCCGCTTCTCCGCCATCTTGACTCCTCCGCCTCCTAAGTCTCTTTTAACCCGTAACTATTCCCTCTCCTCCCATCTTTTAAAATTCCATTAAATTTCCATTAAAATTTATTTGTTGAAGACATTGGGTCATGTATTGTGTACAGTTTCCCATCTTCTAGATTTGGATGATCGCCACCTCATCCAACTTGTTCTTTTATCCCCTAGTTCTTCTGTTTGTTCTTCTATTACTTTCAAGCTAGCAGGGAGATCTCTAGGCTTGATTAGATTCACCCTCTTTGGCAAGAATAACTCCAAGTGGTGCTGTGTACCTCTTGCATCACATCAGGAGACATATGCTGTCCCATTTTTAGTGATGTTAAGATTGATCTGGAGATTAAACTAATGGGAGACTGTTCTCCATGGGGCACTTGCATTTCCCTAGGTTTTGCAAGACAGGATTTTCACTGCCATTTGTCTACATTATCTTTTCAAGGATGTTTGCATATGAAGAAAGAGTTTGCATCTGTTGCTGGAGCAAAGGACAGAAAAGCTTGCTGTACAGTGTCCAATATCAGAATTCCCTAAGCTTGAGTTTTTTTTCTGTAAAGTAACCCACTTACATGTACAAGGTCACCTGATCCTTTTCCAGTTGCTCTATTAGAAATGAGGCTCAGGGAACCAGTAAAAATGATGATATTAAAAATAGCCACTGCTATTACTGTGAGTAATTGATGGTCCTGGATCTCTGTATTAGACTGAATTCTCCAGAGAAACACACACACACACACACACACACACACACACACACACACACACACGGCAGGAGCAGGGAGAGAGAGAGAGAGAGAGACAGAGACAGAGACAGAGAGACTGATACGTTGTGAGGAATTAGCTCACACGATTATGGAGGCTGAGAAGGCCAAGACTGTAGTCATGCAGCTTTGAGACAGTGGAGAATCACTAGTGTTAAGTTTCAGTTCAAGTCCAAAGGTCTGCCCAGCAGGAGAGCCGGTAGCGGGATAGTGGTAGGTCTGAAGGCAGGAGGACTTCAACGTTTCAGCTAGAATATGGAACGAATTTTTTCTTTCTCAGCTTTTTGTTCTATTCCGTCCTTGAATGGGGTGGATGAGGCCTACCTACAGGCGGAGGGCAATCTGCTTTACTCAGTCTGTGATTCAAATGTTAATCTTATCCAAAGGCACCCTCACAGACACACCCAAAAGTAATGTTTAAGCAAGTATTTGGATACCCTATGGCCAAGTCAAGCTAACACAGAAAATTAACTACCGTACTCTTTAACCCAGAGTCTATACATTTAATCAGTTCCATGAAATTGGGCAGGTTAATCTGTTAGCTTGTAAATAGAGTAAAATCTCAGACCCTTCATAGCTCCTGATACATGCTTCAATAAAAAATAAAAAGATTGGTCACTGGGTTCAGATTGCCAACCTGATCTCTCCATTACAAAGCTTCCATCACTGTTTCATCCAAAGATTTAGTATTCATTGATTTTCATTGCTTTGAGTCATCATTTTATTAGGGGTTGCAAAGTGGTGTGCATCTAATTCTATCATTCTGTTTGCATTTATTTTGTAGGAATGTTTCTACAAAGAAGAATTTTCTTGCATGCTATTTGGTTATGCTGAAATCCAGTATACACAGTAAAGGCAGGATTAATTGCCAGTTCTTTCTTGTTATTTACTAAATTTAAGAATAATGAGTTGGTGTGGTAGAGATCTCCAAAGTGATCATTTTGTTTGTTTTTATTATGAACTAATAACTTTTAAATATTTCATGTTTTTAATTCGTTGCAGTTATTTTTCTTGCTCAAATTAATCTTTGGCCTCTGGAATCCCTTCAGATGGCTACTGTCACCTTTAAGTATGATTTCAATAGCACTCAATAATTTCCTCACCTTCTTGCACAACAAAGCAGCCCAGATCATCTTGCTCCCTCCTGCTGTTCACTGGAATCAGTCATTTCTCCAAACTGTCCTGATTTCTTTTGGTAGGATGTGGTCTTTAGAAGACATGATATGGGTAAAGGGTGTGCTCAAAACTACTGGCTTATTATTGCTTCCAGGCCTTTTTAGTGGCTATAGCTGGGAAATATATATTTTTTAAAAAGGAAAAAGAATCATGCATTCACATTAAAATTTCCAATTTGAATTTTAGAATATACAGTTTTATTGAACTTCTTTGATTTTAAATTTATCTTTTATGCTGAAAATCTTGGTTCATAATTATTTACATGTTTTAGTCTATAGCAAACACATGATCATTTCAAATGTTACTACTATCTGTAAGATAACCAGTACAAGTCATAGCATTTATGGTTCTTTTATCCTTAGGTTTTTATCTTATATCCCACTGAGGATATGGAGCTAAGATGCTGTGTTTCACAGTTACTTGAAACAATTATTTTCTGTGTGGTTATGCCACCAATTTGATATACTTAGGTTTTTTTTTTTCAATATTTAGACAATGCTTTTTAATTTGTTATTTAATTTTATTTTTGCTTATATAAAATATTTATACAATTCCAAACCCTCTACTGACTCTGTTCAGCTGCATCAAAACTTGAGTGGTCTTTTCCTACCACCTATTCATTCATTCACTTATTCATTCAACAGATATTCATGAAGCTCCTTGGCCAGGCTAGTGTGGGGTCAACAATAGGGAACAAACCAGATGGCAAACCTTACCCTCACGAAGTTTGCATCTTGGTGTGTTTGGAGAAACAACTCCCTTGATAATCTCTGAACTTCTCCCTTATACCTTCTCTTCCTGTTCCCCTTTGTTTCTCTTCTCTTCTCCAGGGACTCTGCAAAAAGCAGAAGTTGCAAGTGGTCTTGGGTGGTGAAAGAAAATTTCCCTCAGTGCTCTTTTCTGTTTTCTCTAAATCCATATTATATTACTAAGTTGCTTAATATTTCTGAGGCTTAATTTATACGTATGAAAAATGTATTCCCCATACTCTTGAATCTGGGTTAGGCCTTTGACTCCTTTGACCAATTGAATATGACAGAAGTAACATTATGCCAGTTTCAAGTCCAGCCTTTAAGAGAAGTGATAGTTTCCATTTCCTTCCTGGAAGCAGTTGCCATGTCATAAGGAAGCCCAAGCATGGAGAGACTCTGACGGAAAATAGGGAGAAGAATTGAAGTCCTGGGCTGACATTTCCCAGGTGGTAGCCAACAACAATTTGCCAACATGTGGGTGAGCCATCTTGGATGTGAAACTTCTAGTATCAGAAGTGCTCCCAACTGATGTCATATGGTACAGAGATAAGCTGCCCTAATAAGCTCCATCCAATTGCAAAATTTGAGCAATAAATAATTATTTGAAACCACTACATTTTGAATGGTTTGTTACACAACAATAAGGCAGCAACACAGTAGGTACTCATTGAGAAGTAGTCTATTCTAGAATATTTAAAAGTATTTACAAAGCTTAGATGAACCTTAAATCCCTGGCTAGAAACTATGAGTTTCTATAAGTCTATAACAGACCCTGCATCTCAGGGTCTGATGCAGCTATATGTCATCAAGGATTTCTTTAAGAAACTGTGATGAAGACTATCTCACCTACAGTTTAAAGATTTCTAGCTCTGGCAATACTTTTTCTTGTCTGTATTTGCTACAATCTCTCTATTCATTGTCTTTGGACCTCCATATTGACTTGCTGATGATAAGTTTTATTATAATAATATGGCTTTACAAGTCATAGTTCTTTTTTTTTAAGATTTTATTTATTTATTTGAGAGAGAGAGAGAGAGAGACAGTGAGAGAGAGCGTGAGAGCTGAGAAGGTCAGAGGGCGAAACAGACTCCCCGTGGAGATGGGAGTCCCATGGCGGACTCGATCCTGGGACTTCGGGATCGTGACCTGAGCTGAAGGCAATTGCTTAACCAACTGAGCCACCCAGGCTCCCACAAGTCATAGTTAAGTCAATCTTTATTATCTCGTTTTCATTTATTGAAAAAACTTGCAACTCATTTGTGTCTATATGAGTATTTTAATTAAATTAATTAATTAATTAGAGAGAGAACGTGAGCATGTGAACGTGAAGGGGAGGGAGAAGGTGAGGGAAAGAATCTAAAACAGACTCTGAGCCAAGCACAGAACGAGAGGAGGGGCTCCATCTCACCACCCCAAGATCATGACCTGAGCCAAAACCAAGATTTGGAAGCTCAACCAAATGAGTCACTCAAGTGTCCCCATATTAGCATGTTTTAAATCAGATCTGCAGTGAATTGATTGATCACCATAGAATCAGATGATCCCAAGGGATTTCAAAACTCCTCTGGCTTAGCTTTCCCTCACTTATAGACAAATAGACAGATATTTCA
This sequence comes from Mustela erminea, assembly GCF_009829155.1. NCBI lineage: Eukaryota > Metazoa > Chordata > Mammalia > Carnivora > Mustelidae > Mustela > Mustela erminea. Next base: position 105,439,677 of record NC_045618.1, read on the forward strand.
TTTCCCTGTATTTCCAGGCAGATTCCAGCCTGCAGGATAAAGGAAAGAGATGCAGAGTCACCCAACAGATTTGGAAGAGGAAATAGAGACAGTGAAAAATTTAAAACTGGGAGTAGGGAAGGGAGACTAAGTAGTGGGACAGACTCCGCCATCAGAATTCTGTGGGTGATGCACCTTGTCCTGACATGACCTCAGCCTGGTCTGCAGGACATCACTGGGTGATACCTGTTGATGCCCCAATGTGTCTGCTTCTACGAGCTCCCAGCTTATTGGTCCTTAGATATTATTTTCAACACTTGGTATGTCCTCCATAGCCTCTATTTTAGAATACCTCTGAAACACGACATCAGGAAAGAAGCCATCAGCTGGATAACACAGACTTTGCAAAGGCTAGTGGGAAAAACTGAATCCAGCTCAGGACAAGACTGAAGGTCAGGGACAGATCCACTGACCTGTTTTCCAGAAAAGGGGATAAAGAATGCCTGGCAGCTGACTCAAACCCCGGAGAGGAAAACAAACAGAGAAAGAAATGCTGGAGTGGGTGAGAGGACTGAAAAATGGTAGAAAAGAGTCTTACAGTTCCCAACTTTTTGTGATTACTTTCCTTTTTTTCTTTTTCTTTTTTTCCCTTACACTAAGGAGACAAGTAATGAGGATGACCAGCAGAGGGCCTTCAAATGAACGTTAATACCGAACGCTTTCATGTCTTTTTGTGAGATCTTTGAGCTTTTGGTTCTCTTCCCTTAGGATTTTATTTTAAGAAAAAGAAAAGGGGAAAAAAAAAAGCCTCTTTCCATTGTACTGGGAAATAGTTGTAAAAGACTACAGACCTTGCTGTGTGTTGCTGGCCCTGAATTATGATTGTTTCCAGTATTTCAAAGAGGTGCCAGGTACTTCAGCAAAAGGTCAGCAGGTGGCAAACTTCTACAACCCTTAGATTGAAGACCTGTAATGCTTAGATTCCATTCTAGAGAAAAACTGGAGGCTCTGGCTTCATTTTGGGGGAGATGGGTAGTGGTTGGGTTATGTGTGTGTGTGTGTGTGTGTGTGTGTGTGTGTGTGTGTGACTTTGTTATGTTGTAAGACACACTGAGTGAAAAATAAGTCTATTTCAAATAGTTATTAAGACATTAGCCAATTAAGCTAAATCAGCACACATCAAAATCAGTCACCCAGTCTCTCCCGAAGGTCACCTGTGAGTGCTTAGTTGTCTCAATCCCTGTAGGAGAGAGGGTGGAATAGAAGGTCCCTAAATTCTCCTTCTTTCAGAGACTGTGCTGTGAGGTGTTCCACTCAATCCTAAGTCTTATCTGCCCTCAAGAAGCCTCTCTGTGTCTTATGAGCCAGAAGTTGGTGGAGAGAGTTCCCAACTTTACACGGTGAGATAAGGCTTGGATTATATTTTTGGAGGAAATTATTTTGGGGCAATGTTGAAGGATGACAGGAACATCTGAGTAAGTCCACTGGAGTACAAAAAACTAGAGCATTGTAAAATAACACTGTGTTTCTTTCCTGAAAACCTGGATTCAATGTTAACATCTTCTTTCATTCCTGGAGTCTCCAAATTTAGAGTTTGTGCTAATGAATTCTGAAGAGAAATTATTTCTTTGTTCTCTCAGAGGGTCATTTCTTGGCAAAAGGCTGTTTCAGAACTCCCGGAATCTTCTCCATCACTGACATGTTGTTCTTGGACGGGATGGTGCCTTTGCTTTGCTTTACACCTGAGTGATGTGTTAGGGACAGAGCCAGTCCCTAAGTATCTGTTGGTTGTGGACATCTGTTACTTTTACTCTGTGTCCTTGAGTCCCTTTTTGGGGGAACTGTGTGCCCCAGCTCTACGTTGCTCTGCAAGGCTCTCTGTCACCTGGACTTGCCCTCCCTAGGTGTGGGGATGTAATGTAACTTGGCTGATGGATTCTTTTGGGGATTTGATTTTCATGCTGGGGGTGGGCATGCAATATGATCTCTTAATTCCATCCTTGCTAAACTTGAAGGATATATAACTTTGGCTGCTAATGGTGACAATGCCTGTTATACACTCTAAAGTCTACTTTGTCTAATACCAATATGGCTGCCCCAGGCTTCCTTTGATTAGTGTCGGCATGGTACACCTTGTTCATCTTTTTACCTTTAACCAACTTGTGACATTATAGTAAAGTCTGTTTCTTGTACAGAGCAGAGAGTTGGTTCTTACTCTTTTACTCTTCTACTCAGTCTAGCCACCTCTAAGTTTAAACTGTGCTATTGGGCACCTGTTTGGCTCAGTGGGTTAAATGGCTGCCTTTGGCTCAGGTCATGATCTCAGGGTCCTGGGATCAAATCCCATATTGGGCTCTTGCTCAGCAGGGAGCCTCCCTCTCCTTCTGCCCACTGATCCGTGTGCTTGGGCTCTCTCTCTGTCAAATTAAAAAAAAAAATTAATGAGGGGCACCTGGGTGGCTCGGTGGGTTAAAGCCTCTGTTTTCAGCTCAGGTCATGATCCCAGGGTCCTGGGATCAAGTCCCACATCAGGCTCTCTGCTTAGCAGGGAGCCTGCTTCCCTCTCTCTCACTGCCTGCTTCTCTGCCTACCTGTGATCTGTCTCTTTGTCAAATAAATAAATAAAATCTTTAAAAAATTTAACAAAATCTTAAACAAAAACAAAACTGTGTTGTTGACCATTTACATTTAGTATGATCATTGAGGGTCATGTAGACATCATAGGTAGATTCCTACTCAGTAAGTCCTATTTAGAGAACCAGGCTAGAGCCATACTGATGGATTGCTGTCTGTGCTCTCAGGATAGCTAAATCTTTTGACTGTTATTGCTGCCCTCAGGAGGATATGTTGATGTAAAAGCATAAAAGCTATGTCTCTGTTTGCAGGGTGAATAGAAACACCCTGAGGAGGAATTTTAAAAAAAATTAAAATCACAGACCTTCTTTGTAGCAACATCTGGGGGCTAGAGCAAGGTGATAATGGCAACACAACAGGCTTCTATAGATAGGGCCTTCCTAGCTGTGCCCCCTAAGCCTTGACTCCTGCTGGTTACAGAGAGAGTACTGGAATAGGTCTTCCAAGGCCTCCAAAGAGGGATGGGAGGGGGATGAAAACTGAGAGCCAAGGGGACTCTGTAGAGCACGTAGGATGGGCAGCCCACTCCAGGGATGGCATAGAAAATAGAGCTGATTCTTGGAGGATGAGTAGAACCATCCAAACTGAGGTGGGGGTCTAAGTCAGCAGGGCAGAACCACAGGACTTGCACATAAGCAATCATCCCACAAGGCCTGTGCTGAGAGTATGGTGGGAAGTACCGTATCAGCCAGGGAGGGTGGGCTGAGTGCTAAGGTCAGGGAGGTTGATGCCCAATTATCATCAAGATGAATATCTCTCAGTTGAAGCCAGAGAGGACAAGGTCACGCCTCACAAGGACAGGGTCATCAGCAAATCCTGTCTTTCTTACCCCAAATACGGTCCTGGATGGGGAGACAACAGGGGGAGCTGGGGAGAATCCTAACAGAATGCATTTTAAGCCAGAAATGCCAGAAGTACTTTTGAACTGGGAAGAGGACAGATTCAACCAGGAATGGAAATGAGAATCTGAGAGCTAGGGTTACAGAGAAAGATTGTTCTAAGAGAGTATGCTATGACACATTTCCCTTAGTAGCCCCACTATTTATGCTGGAACATTTCCCTTGGTGCATTGGTACTTTTATTTCTGTTGGACAAATTCTGAGAAATGATTTGCGGAGGCTGTTGACTTTAAAATACACCTCTTTTATCCAGACATTGATTTAATCCCATTATTAATTTTAAAAGTTTTTCAGTTGATTCCTTTGGGCACTGTAAGCATATAATCACCTCATCTGTGAACCATGGTAGATTAGTTTTCAGTTTCAGGGTCATGTACTAATAGCTTCTGTTTCATGTCCTGGTGAACAGAATAGACTTCAGAATCACAAAACATTCTAAATTTTGTTTCTAATTTCAATGGGAATAATATGGCTACTTAACTAACCGTACTGATGGTTACTGTGGGCAGGTCCTCTGTGTTTGCCTGGATTATCTGTGGGACTTGGTTCTCACGGAGCTGCTGGGGACTTTACCCATGATCAGCAAGGGCAGAATTTGAATTCAGGAAATAGGACTTTGGGAACAGAGCACTTAACCACCAGGCTATAGCCAGTCGTGCCACAGGCTACGGTCCGGAAATTCCACGAGATGAGAGCTTTCTTCTGGCTTCCATTCCCCACATTTCCAGTGACCCACCTCTCACCTTGTTAGTTGATGTCATCTTTGTTGCTAAATCCATTGTGTGCTGTTTGACCTTGATCTGACTGGCCTTCCAGAAAGTATTCTGTGCCCTCCTTGAACGGTCTCTTCCCTTAACTTCTGGGATGTCAGATTCTCCTCAGTGTCTGTTGGGCCATGTTTGCTTCTCATGGGCTCTTCTGCTGCTGACCACACCTTATCTATTGGTGGTCTGTGCCTCTCTCTTCTCATTGCCCCCGCAACTTCCTCCGGTCAGTGGGAACATCCAACCAATGTGGCCGTCTTCACTTCCCTGGTTTTAAAAATGACACATGGAACAGCAGCTGCCACATCCGGCCATAAAGATGGCCAGAAGACACCTAAGAAGCAGGCCAAGGAGATGGACAAGAAGATAAGGCATTCAAGCAGAAACAGAAAGATGAGCAGAGGACCCCTGAGGAGCTAAAAGCGAAGGCCAAGGGGATGGGTCCCCTGGCCACAGGTGGAATTAAGGCATCTAGGAAAAGTAAGCTGTTCCTTGTGCCTGAGACATGGTGATCCTTAATCGCATTCCTGTTTAAACATCTGGATTCCCTGTCACATCCTCTATTGCCATGTATAGCTAGAAGAAAGTGTTGTCTTAGGGTCTGTTGTACATTTAAGGAGAAGCTTTTGTAAAATAATAATAAGAATAATAATTTAAAAAAAAACCCTAAAAAAAAAAAGGTACTGTCCCAAGCACTTATACATATTATCTTACTTCACCATCAACGATCCTAATATCCATTTTACAGTGAGGAGACTGACCAGTGAGGTTAAATAGCTTGCCTAAGATGAGAAGTGGCAGAGTTGTGGCAGAGTTGGGATGTGAACTCTAACTCTAGAGCCTGTTGGTTCTCACCTCTGGACAGGTGTGCTGCTAGATGTTTAACATCCAGCTTTCTGGAAAAAAAAAAAGCACTGATTTATAACGTTCGCCATTTTTTTGGTGATATAAATACTCCCTCTGTGGCTGACACAACATCACTGAACCTGGATTTGAAAAGAGAAGCTCATCATTCTTCTGGGGAGCTAAGACCGGCCACTGTAGCCAAATCCAGCAACCACAGCCTCTCATGCGATGCCATGAGGCAAAGAGGTGGAGTTGGGTGACATATCTATTAGTTGGAGTCTTTGGTTTTAAGAAATAGAAAAGTGAAGATGGCCCAAGCTTCTGGCCCAGAAGCTGGGAATTTACTAGAAGGAAATTCAATCTCAGAATGAAAAGCAGGAGGCAACAAGGCCTCACGAGGCTGGGAATGAATACCAGATGTGCTGTGGGGCCTTGATGGGTCCCTTGTGCCTCAGTCTCCATTTACTGCAGGGCAGTGCTCCTGTGTGTCTGGCCCACGGGGCAGAACCCTACCATCCATCTCTCCTGAACTTACTCTTGCCACCAGCAGAGACCGAGGTCCTCTCTGACTGGCTCTGTTGGGTCAAGAATCGACTCTGGGCCAGTCAGCTACGGTTAGTGGGTCTGCGTGCCTCTGTTCAGGATCATATTGGGGATGTCAGTGTAGATTAGGACCAAACTCTTCTGCCTTTGAAATTCAGTTACACTGAAAACTCATCGTCATGCTGTGGTCCTCTGGCCTTCCCTTCATCTGGGCCTTCATGACCTTCCTGACTGATGTCATTCTTGTCAGGCTCCCCTTTGCTCCCTCTGCCGTCCTGGCCTTCTTTTTGGCCTTTGAGCATTACAAGCTCGTTCTCACCTCAGGGCCTTTGTACTTGTTCTCCCGCAGGGCTTCTTATGACTCACACCCTACTTTCAATCAGAGCATCCCTCCCTGAGCGCCTGCTAGCAACAGTCACTCCATCCATACCACCCCTCCTACCTGCTTCACTTTTCTTCAAAGGCTTAAGATGACCTGAAATTGTATCATGTATTCGACTCTCTACTCCCCACTGGAACATAATCCATGGGCATCAGAACTTTGTCCTGCTTATGGCTTATATTTTCACCTAGAACAGTGCTTGGAACCTAGTAGATACTCCAAACCTATCTGTTGAATGCATGATTCAATGAATGAATGAATGAATGAATGAGTTTCAGACTCACTATGAAATACACGCTTAAAAATAAACCTTAACTATTATCTTAGCTTTCAAATACGTTTTTGCTTATTGTGTACTTGAATAAAATAGTGTTTCTTTAAAAATGAGATGTAATCCAGATTTTTAGTGGTCTGATCTTTCCTAACCTATCCCTTAGCCCACCTTGTCCTAGGCTTCCCCAGAGTATTTTAAATTAGTGATGTTTTGCAGTATTAGGTGGAAATAGGCTTTTGTTGTTCATTCAAGATGGAAAATAGTTGATATGAATAATGATTTGGTAATAGGTATGCTGTCTTGGTAAGAAAGGGAGTGCTTTGGAGAGCTGGTGTATTGTTGCCCTTTTTTAAAAGCTTTGGGCAAGCAGAAAACAACAAGAAGTCACAGATGACTTCGACAAGAGTCCTCTTCAGTTAAATCCTAGCACAGTAACCCGGAATTATCCTCCAAAGAGACAGATGAGAAAAAATGGCTTCCTACCGAAATATTTTTTGTAAGAAAGCACATTTCCGAAAGGATGCAAGAGAGAGAGTTCTCTTTCTCATAAAAAGGAGCAAGAAGGATGATATTATTTTCACAAGAGAAAGCATGCATTAGGCCATAGATAAGCCTCCCCGCCCCCCCAAAGCAGGAGATTTTCAGTTGAAGAAAATTGACAACTTTGCCTCCAGGCTGAATTTTATAGTTTTCACCAGCAACAGCTATGTTTACTGATGGTCCTATGTTGTCCTGAACAAATTCAAGATTAAGTAAAGGACTAGTGTTCTCAGACAATCACCAAGAAAACAGACATTTTCTTACTGTTTGTGGAGCTCCAGGCTTCATGTCCTTACCTTTGAAGAATTACCTCAGAAGTTGATATATCTGGTAAAATAGAATGTTCATATTGCAAAAGCTGTAGTTTTTGACCTCAACTGCACCTTAGCTTCACCTGCGAACTTAAAAAGGTGGTAGGTATTTTGATAGGGATTGCACTGAATGTGTAGACTGCTTTGGGTAGTGTAGACATTTTCACAATGTTTGTTCTTCCAATCCATGAGCATGGAATGTTTTTCCATTTATTTATTTTTTTTCTTAAAGATTCTACTTATTTATTTGAGAGAGAGAAAGTGAGAACATGAACAGGAACAAGGAAGAAGCAGACTCCCTAGTGAGCAGAGAGCCCGGCTCAAGGGCTTAATCCCTGGACCCTGGAATCATGACCTGAGCCAAAAGCAGATACTTGACCAACTGAGCCACCCAGGCACGCTGTTTTTCCATTTCTTTGTGTCCTCTTCAATCTCTTTCCAAAGTGTTCTATAGTTTTCAGTGTACAGATCTTTTACCTGTTTGGTTGGGTTTTGGGAGCTTAAAAAGGAAACACCACCCCAATGCCAGAGTTCTACTCCAGCCCATGTAAACGGGAAGATGGGCCCATTAATCCTAACTCCTGTTAGTTTTCCGGTTATCTGTCAGGTGATTCGAACCCGTGGCTGCATCGAGAAATGTTGCCCTCCAGCCCTTGCCACAGGGTGCAACTGAATCCGGTCCTGGATGGGGCATCAGATGGGGTTGCCCACGATCCTGCTCCCTTGCCAAACCGTGAAGAAAGTCAATTTGTCTTGGCTCTCCTTCCATCTGCCCTTGTGTGCCCCTCTCCCCATTCCTGAAAACTTTCCCTCCTGAGCTATTGCTCAGGCATTCTTCTGCCCTGTGCCCACGGTGAAGCTATCAGGCTCCACGGAAACTCTTCCTTGCTAAAAAATAGTCCCACAGAGGGTTCACCCTTTTTAGCATAGTATTAGTCCTCTCAAAAACAAACAACAAAAAAACCCCTAAACACCAAAAAATCCACCACATAGTAGAAAAAAAACTGAAATGCCACATAATGCAGCTGGTGAGTTTGAGGAGAAATTGAGGAGAGGACGAAGGTGCTTCCGGCTCCTATCAGGTCCCTTCTGGTTGGCCATAGTCTACTCCAAAGGGCCGTTGGGTGGGGCGACTCTGGCAAGTTACTTAACCTTTCTGTGCCTCGGTTTCCTTGTCTGTAAAATGGGGATGATGTTAATACTGCCACACAGAGTTGTTGTGAGGACTGCAAACAGAAAGCGTTTGGGGAATACTGGCCAAACAAGCAGTCATTGCCCATTAGCGGTTATTACTATCATCACAGTTCCCATAATTTCATATTCTTGAATTTATAATTAAGTGAGGGGGAGTTCCACATGGACTGAGCAAATATATTCAAACAGAGAAAGCGCTCCTCGGATAGAGTCTCAAAAAATATTTTGAGCTGTGACATCCTCAATGGCATATGCTTCTAGCTCCAATATCCCGAGGCAATGCTTAATTCGTGCTCTCCACTTAGATGTATAAATTCCAAAAGCTTCGGAAAAAAAAAAAAATCCCTTTCTTTCTTTTTTTTTTTTTTCAACTGTATCATCGACCTTGTTTGTCTGTGAATCTCGGGAAATGATGGAGATGAGAATGAACAAAGTGTAGCTGGGGAGAAACAAGCCTCTCTCTAATTGCCTTGTTAACCCAACACAGAAATTAATGAATTCAACAAATATTTAATGATAAACTCTGTGCCAGATGTTGTGCTAGGAAGTGGTGGTGTCACAGTGGGGAGACGAGGTCCATACCCTGACGGAACTCGCAGTGCAGGGAGCCAAGAGAAGGGGTATTGTCCAATCTCAAGTCACAGCCCAGAGTGACCAAGACATGCTTAGGCCCCCGCTGTCTTCCAGAGAAATCTTCATGTGTGAGGATATGATGGCTGGGTTGGACTCATTTCTCCTCTCTGAGATCCTACTTTTTCAAGACTGGCTAGTCAAGCAACTTGTGCATTCCTTTGCAGGAAACATGATTCTCACTGACCAGAGACAACTTGAAAGTGGGAGCAGAGATGCCCAGGGATGACCTAGGTGCCTTTTGTTGTCACAAGAACATGAGTGTTTGTCCCTTATCCCAGCAGGTTTTTTAGTGACTGGACTGAATGTGCCAAATGTTAAATTTGAGTGGTGTTTCCCTATTTTTTTCTTTTTAGATGTTTCCTACAAAAGGATTAAATGGATGTTTTCATTTTGTTTTGTTTTCAAGTTTCACTAAATTCTTAGAAGCTTCTGAATGGCTTAAAAGTATTTTTAGATTATGCTAAAAGTGGAACCTAATTTTAGACCAAAGAAGTTCTTAAAACTTTCTAAAAAAAGTCTGATTTTTGTTAATAGAGTCACTTTGGGACTGAGATTTTCTAAGATTCTTTATAGTTTTAAAGAGTCCTAAGATCTACATTATAATCTAAAAGATCTTTATTTGCTTCTGAAATTTCATACACCCTGACCCTCCACACCTTATTCCAACTTTTTCCTGCAGCCTCTGTTTTAACAAGCCACTAACTCCCAAGGAGTGACTTTCGTGAGCTTAGTGTCTACTGTAGTATTACTGTGACTTCTAAAAACTCATTTTTATTTGTATCAAATCTACTTTTCCATCTATTTATTATAGAAGACCTAATTTGGTTTTTGAAAGTATGATGTGGTGTCTAGTCTCAAAGATGAACTTGAACAGACCATGCTTTCCAGTTCTTACCCTGGGTAGCCCTCTCTTTCATGGATGGTGACCTGGTCTGTGACTTGCTTTAACCAAGAGGATGTGGTGAGAGTGGAGGGGAGCCCATTTCATTTTGAGGGTTTAAGAGGACTGGCAGGTCTGTTTCCTCTTCTTGGAACATTTGCTGTGGGGAGTTCTGGGCTGATATAAAAGTAAATTCACTACTCTGATGGAGCGACCACTCAGAGAAAACCACATAAAGGGGCTCTGAGACTACAGGAGGAGGGGGTCAGGTCCAGCTGCTGCCTCATCCTGGTTGAACCTCCAAATGACTCTGGTCTAGCTGCCATCTGACTTTCACTATGGAAAAGATCGCATGACAGACCAGAAGAAGAACCACCGAGCTGAACCCCACAAGCCACAGAATAGAGGGACAATCAAAGGCCCTAAATTTTGAGGCAGTTATGCAGCATAGTTAATAATATAGGACAAATCTGTTAACTGTAAGACTCCAAAAGAAAAGACAGTGAATTGGATTCCTCCAAATAATTCATACAACTAACCTGAAGAGCTTTTACAGGGTTGCAAGCTTTCAGTGCACTCAGTTTCTAGGCTGGTGAATAGCATTTTTATTCTCAATCAAAGAACTCATCAAAAAGTGGGATTCTTTCTGTCCTGGTCCTCACCAGTGCTTGTGGTTTCTTCTCGCTTTTTCTCAACTCCTCTGAGTCAGAGCTAGAACTGTCCCAGAGAAGCTGGCCCCGTGCCTCTTGTTCACGGAACCACGTTTCCATTTTGCCAATTTTCTGGGGACAACAGTCATTCCTTGCTTGGTGTTCTCCCAAATCTTCATTCTGGGTATTTCCTACAAAAAATTTAAAGTTTAAATAGTTTTTTTTTCTCTTAACATTAAATATATCATACACACACACATATACAAACTCAAATATATAAATGAGTTCAACTATATATATATATATCTCCGTAGCATTACAAATTTTTTCCTTGTTATTTTAAATTTTTAAAAATCTTCTGAAAGTCACAAGAACAACACTATACATACCTATATATCCCAACTCACTGACAATATTTTGTCACACTATTGCCTTCATTATATACACGCATGCACACGTGCATGGTTTTCAGCCGAGCTATTTGAGAAGTAGTTGCAGTTACCCACCCCCCCAAATACATCACCACAAATCTAAGAGCAATGGCGCTTTTCCTGCTTAACTACAAAACAACTATTACACTTCAAAATTTAACGTTGATAGATTACTGTTTTCTAATATATGGTCCACATTCTAATATTCACGATTGTCCCAGTGATGCTCTTTATAGCTGCTTTTTATTTGCCTGTTTGTATTTTAGTTTTTTGACCCAGGATCCAATCTAGGATTACATATTGCATAATCTTCCCTATCTCTTTTCCTTTTTCTCTTCTTTCTCTCCCTCCTCCCCACTCTTCCTTCTCTCTCTCTCCCTCATTCTCACTCTTTTTTTTTTTTTTAAAGATTTTATTTATTTATTTGACAGACGGAGATCACAGAGAAGCAGGCAGAGAGAGAGGAGGAAGCAGGCTCCCTGCTGAGCAGAGAGCCTGATGCGGGGCTCGATCCCAAGACCCTGGGATCATGACCTGAGCTGAAGGCAGAGGCTTTAACCCATTGAGCCACCCAGGCGCCCCTCTCATTCTCACTCTTGATCCCTCCCTTCTCCTTCCTCCAACCCCCTCCATTCACTGTCTTCTTCTTTTTCCCTAACACTGATATTTTTAAAGAATCCAGACTGGACGCCTGGGTGGCTCAGTCAGTTAAGTGGTGCCTTCAGCTCAGGGCATAATCTCAGGGGCCTGGGATCGAGTCCCATATCAGGTTCCCTACTTAGTGGGGAGCCTGCTTCCCCCTTTCCCTCTGCCTGCTACTCCCCCTGCTTGTACTCTTTCTTTCTCTGTGTGTCAAATAAATACAATCTTAAAATAATAATAATAATAATAATAATCCAGATCAATTGTTTTATAGAATGGCCCTAAATCTGGGTTTGTCTGTTTGTGATTAAGGTTAAGCATTTTTGGCAAGAGTATTGCACAGGTAATGTTACCTAGTGCTATTTATTGAACAACTACTATGTGCTAGGTGCACGATACACACTTTTCCTGAACTTTACAACTGCTCTCACATATTAGAATTGCCTGTGAAGGCTTTTAGAAATGCAAATGCTTGGGCTACACCCCAGACTAGGAAGTTCAAAGGATAATGCATTTAATTTTACTTTGCAGAAGAGATTTAATCATTTCTTTTTTGGCATGGGCTCTTATGTCTGTAGCTTTTTATTCAAGCTGCACCCAGTGCCCTTTTAAAATGCACTTCAGGGAGCACCTGTGTGGCTCAGTCAGTTACATGTCCAACTTTTGATTTCATGTCAGGTCATGATCTCGGGGTCATGGGATCAAGCCCCAGGTCTGGCTCCATGCTCAGTGGGGAGTCTGCTTGAGATTCTCTCTTTCTCTTCCCCTCTCTACCTCTCCTTGCCTGGCTCATGTTCTCTCTCTCTCTTTCTTTCCCACAAATCAATCAATCAATCAATCAATAAATCTTAAAAAAAAATAAAATGCACTTCAGAACAACAGGTGCCTTACTCAAGCAAGCCTGGACTTTAACAAAACAAAAGCAATGGCCACTTCTGAGCTAGGAAAATCATCCTGGGTCAAAACCCAGAATGTTCCCTCCATCCGGTTGAACCAGCCATAATATTTGGATGCCATCTTAAGGATAATTGTTTATTGAATCTTATGGCATATTTTATTTAAGCCCTTGATAGCTGACATTGCATACTGTTACAGGAGAAAATCAAACATCTCAATGTGAGCATTTCTGCCTTGTGATTTATTAGTTTCCTTTCTGCCTCAGTGAGGGGTTACCCTCTTCCCCTCCTTGAATGTTATTATAATTATTGTTATTGTCCATGCACACAGTAGTGACCAAAAACCATAATTGATTCATGTCTGCAACCCCAATCTCTCTCCTGAGCTACAATACACTTTTTCTTTTTTTTTTTTTTGGGTACGGCTGGACGTTTCCATTTTTACCTCCTGGCAACATGAGAGACTCACCTTTTCTTTCTCTTTCAAACCCATGTTTTCTCCCAGTTACTCTAATTCAGCAAATTGCTCCAGCTTTGCCCCATTGTCTGCCTAGTTCTTCAAGAGTAACCCAAGAAGCCTCCTGGTCTTCTTGCCCTCTCTACACACCCACATCTAGTCCATCACTGAGCTCTGCAAATCCTATCTCTTAAATATAAGCTCCTCTTCCGTCACCGTCTCTCCTGGTCCAAGCACCGTCTCTCACATGCACTTCTATTGTGTCTGTACCACTTGTCTCCTCATGTTCTCTTGCATTCTCCTCTCATCCGTCTTCCACAGGATAGACAGACTGATGCTCTAAATGTAAGCCTGATTGTGTGGTTCCCCTGACCTTTCAATGGCTTCCCATTGATCTTAAACTCAAGTTCAAAGTTCTTATTTGACACAGCTTGCAAGTGTGTGCCTCCGGAGCCATCTATGATCACTACTTGAATTTCTCTTTCCCACCCAGTGTCTAGAATCTGCCAGGTTCCTTCCCACTCAAGAGCTTTGGCATGTACTGTGACCATTAATAGTTCTGAATGTTCTAGCACCTTGATCCTCACACTTACTTGGATCCCTATCCCCTTGGTCCCCCTACTTCCTGTGTCAGCCTAAATATCCCTCCCTCATGGAAACGTTCCAACTCTCTCCGGTGCTGAGCTCTCCCAGCTATACTGTCATCGAACTTCTCCTTGTTCATTGCATGTACCGTTGCAAAGCCAAGAACCACACTTATGAATACATGCGTGAACCAGTGAGCCATCAGAGAATTTGGGGAGGAGAGAAGTATTGGTAACTGGGACTGGGAAAGACCAGGCGGTGTAATCATCTCTGCTTTGCAAACGAGCCAAGAACTACTAGAAGCATCACTCAGACTGGAAACAGCAATTTTCTGCTGACTAGAGGCAGGAGCTTTGAAACAGGAAGAGAATATTTGTTGATGGTGAGACCTAATGCAATATTAATAATAGCTTAAGTCCCACACCACTCTTGATGTTATGATAATGCAGACCTAAAGTTAGTGCGTGAGACCAAGTTCACATGTTCAATTTTATCCTTGAGTATCTCTTAAATCATTCATAAAATATTATATACATAGTTCTGTATACATAGCATTAAAGTGTAAGAACTTATCAGCCAGATGTTTTTTACTTGTTGCATTTTTATAAAACCCTGCTTGATTCTCTGGGGTGTCTAGACTTCAGGAAAAACAAAAAGAAAAATACGTTTAAAAACCTAAATGGGTTTTGGGTGAGCAAAGGAGAATGTGTCCAATTTCAAAATGAATTTGGGAAGGAAGAAAAGCAACAGAGGCCAGTGGGGGGAAAATAGGGAGTGATTTTAGGTAGTATAAGGATTCTCTAAAGCATTAAAAATGTGTGCTGGTTATGTATGTTTTAATACATAAAAGTTTTAGCGAAAGGTATCACCATTGTATCAAACTCAAGATTTCACAGTATTTCATAGACAAGGTTAAATTTAAGACACACACACACACACACACACACACACACACACACACGGGGTGCCTAGGTGGCTCAGTGGGTTAAGCCTCTGCCTTCGGCTTGGGTCATGATCTCAGGGTCCTGGGATCGAGCCCCTCGTTGGGCTCTCTGCTCAATGGGGAGCCTGCTCCCCACCCCCACCTGCCTTTCTTTGTACTTGTGATCTCTCTGTCAAATAAATAAAATCTTTAAACACACACACACACACACACATACACACACACTCAAACCCTCAGGACACTTTAAAGAAAATAGTTAAGTAGTTAATGGTGCTGGTTGCCTGGTAAGACCAGAATTGTGAAGGTGACAATGTTTTGAAGGGGCCGCCTTCCCTGAAGTAGATAGTTATTTTCACTCTAAGACCTCAGTTCCATCCTTCTTCTGGTGTCTGTATTTCCATCCATAGTTTTGGTGCTTTACATTTAAATGCATTTTTATACATATTAGATTAATTTTTCCATAAACCCTACATGGTAGACAAGGTTTTACTCTATTTTACCGATGGGGAGCCTGAAGCTCAGAGAGGTTAAGAGGTTAAGTAAGTAGAGTTTAGTTAAAATCTCTGTCTCTATAGAGAAATAAAGCTGTCTATATATATAGCTAATGTTTATGGAGAGGCTACTGTGTACCAGGCACCGTTCTAGAAACAAAAAGAGGCCCCTGCTCCCATGGAGTTTACATTTAGAAATGTATTTCTTGGGGCTCAAAGGAAGAACTTTGATTTCAAGTTCACGGCTTTTTCTATCCACTACCCTGGATTAGATCATGGCTTCTGGAAAAGGCAGGAGTCACATAGATGTGTTAAATCTCATGAAATAGTCCACCCGAAGAACAATGTTTGCTTTGTGTAAGTTAGGAACAAGTGAGCCATCCTCTAAGTTATAAGTAATTTATTGCACGTTATATGTAATTATTATAGAATTATACAAGTCATGTGTCATTCATTATATAAATAGATACGAAATGTATTTAAAGTGTGTAAATGTAAGATATATGTAACATTTCATTTTAAACAGGCAGCGTTAAACAAAGACCGACCTTTATCTCATAAGAGACCTGTAACTCTCATCCCACCTTCCCAAAGAAGGAACAAGAATGGGCAAATAACAGCATTCTGTAAGAGGATGTGGGTACAGCAGAATCTTAATGACCACAACTAGACTAGCAGAAATCTCCTGTAAATCTATGATCTTGACTTGGTTCCACGTTCAGGAGAAAGCAAAATGAACTAAAAGGAATGAAAGGAAAGATGCTACCTGGGAGTAAGCACAAGGAGTCATTGCTCGAGCACATGCCTATCACGGTGGTGAAATCTAGGCTGGGCCCAGGGGCTGCCTGCTCTCCCCATATAAGGTTAGGAGTCACTGCCCTCTACTGGCAGACTTTGTTGAGGCTGTCCTGGACAGAGCTCCAAGTCCCTGGATTCCTGATGAGGGTAGGGATGGGGATGGTGGAGCAGGCCTTTGGAGTCAGAAAGACCGGGCCTTCAATTCTGCTCTGTCACATGACAGCCAGGAGTAACTCCTTCTGGTCCTGCTGTGTGAGGATTTAAGAACAACAATGTATGTTGTCTCATGGCAGGCACTCGACAGACCTCAACCAAAGGGGTGCCTGGGTAGCTCAGCAGGTTAAGCATCCAGCTCTTGGTTTCAGCTCAGGTCACGATCTCAGGGTTGTGAGATCAAGCCCCACGTCTGGCTCCACAGTCAGCACCGAGTCTGCTTGAGAGTCTCCCTCCCCTCCCCCCCAACTCATGTGCTCTCTCACGCTAAAATAAATAAATAAATACATCTTTAAACCTTAACTAGAACAAAATGAAGTGGCTTTAAAAAGCCTCAGACATGCAGAGAAACCCTCTTTTCCTCATGCCACCACCCTTCCCGGGCCCCTCCAGATCTGGGGCATCTTCCAAAGATTTTTACCAATGTTGGTTTTTCTTGGCTTGCCTTCAAGAAATGACTCTGATATCTAACTTCAGCTGAGACATGTTTTGGGGAGTTGTTTTGGCAATATGTTCTAAACTGTAAAACCTGTTTATGTATGTGCCCACATAGCATATTTCATTCTGGCCCGGGGAGTATATAGGTTCAATAGATTCCCCAAGTATGTTTTCAGTTATTCAGCCTTTTTGTATTTAATTAAGCCTCTTGTTCCTTGGAGCAGGAGCGGTGTGTCTTTCAGCTGGCAACGTGGCCTCTTAGAAGCTCAGTACCTCCAGAAACTCAGCCGGGATTTCTGTGGATCTCTCCGTGGACCGTCCTATTGACAGGGGATGTGGCTCACAGCACCGCCCACCACGTGCATGACCAATATTATGTATTCATAGGGTCGGTTTGCGTTGGGGGAAGATGGACAGGGCAAACGTAATGGGGCTTTAACTGGTGGGAGCACACAGCACTGAGGCTGTGGACAGGGCATCTGTCGGAAGTCCCTGAGCGGTCTGGCCTGGTTGGAGGCGACGTCAGGCACAGGAATGGCCGCGGAGACAGCCACAAAGGTGGGCCAAGAGTGGATCCTGAAGGCTCGGAGTACCAGGGTGAAGAGCTGATTTTTAAAATTTGTATTTACTTCTTATTTTTTAGAGCAGGGAGGGGTAAAGGGAGAGCGAGAGAGAGAGAGAGAAGCTAAAGCAACCTCTAACACCAAATGGAGTCCTCCGCCGGGATCCATCTCACGACCCTGAGATCATGACCCGCGTGGAAATCCAGAGTCTGATGCTTAACCGACTGCGCCACTCTGGGGCCCCCAGGGTGAGGAGTTTATACTGTCCTCAGGCTGATGGAGGCTCGCTGAGGATTTTTATGTTTTTTAGGATTTTATTTATTTATTTGAGAGAGAGAGCATGAGCCAGGGGAAGGGTAGAGGGAGAAACAGACTCCCTGCTGAGCGGGGAGCCTATCGTGGGGCTCCATTCCAGGACCCTGGGATCATGACCTGAGTGGAAGGCAGACGCTTAACTGACCGAGCCACCCAGGTGCCCCTCACTGAGGATTTATTTTAAGCAAGAGAATGATATGGCCACATTGGCATTTTATAAGATTACTTGGCTCTTAGCACTGTGCTTCTGAAACGACTGTAGGAGAGTCACCAGGCATCTTAATAAAATGTGTATCCTGATTCAGGAGGTCCAGAGTGTGACCTGAAATTCTGCCTTTCTAATAAACTTCCTGATGACGCAGATGCTGCTGGTCTGCGGCCAATACTTTGATGACCAAGTAGAGCCGTGGTTCTTAAACTTAAGGGGTATCAGAAGCACCTAAGGGGGTGTTAAACCTGGATAGCTGGCCTCTGCCCCTACATTTTCTGATTCCATCACTCTGGCTGGGACCCATCCACTCTGCAGGTGGTGCTGGTGCTGGTGCCCTGGGCTTGTACCGAGCGCCATCAGGACGGAGGGTTGGTGGAGGAAAGGGAAGATTTGAGGGAGGAACACAGGAGATGGGAGGCTGGAGCAATAGCCCTGGTGTGACGCGATACCCTGTGGGGGGCATCGGGAATGCGGGAAAGCTAAGAGTTCAGTGCCCTGTGACATCCACAGGATTTTGGAACCGTCCGGCTGCAAGGAGCAAGAGGAGGAGGGCTGGAAAGGTCCCAGGTCTCTGGCCTGAGTGGCTCTGAAAGTAGAGGGCTCACCCACTGAGCAGGAGCAAGTGGAGGCGGGCTTCAGTTTTCAAAGCTCCGAATGAGCCTCTGAGGGCTGCAGGGAAAAAGCGAGGTGGGGGAGGGCGTCTGCGGGCAGCAGACTGGCTGATACCAGTTCACTATTTAATAGAAGTCCCTCTGCTTCATTCGCTTTAACCACAAGCTGAGAGGCTCTTTTGCCTCTTCTCTTCCTAGGGACAGAGCCAGGATGGCCACAGTGCATGTGAAGCCCCGGAAACCACTAAAAAGAGACATCTTCTAATAGTGTTTGAGCTTCTGTCTTTTCCTTCCAGCGACCCTAAATTGCATGACACAGCGTGATCCCTACTTTCCAGGAAGTACAATATCAGCAGAAACCCAAGGCTCCTTGCTGTCCATCCACCATCTCTCCCCCTCCCCCCCCGACAGAAGTATATTTGATGAAATTTTAAAAAACACTTGAAATATTTTATTTTTGCTAAAATAATTTACATGACTGACCTGGACTTCTTCTGTTTAAGGTTTCATCCGGCAACAAGGTTGGAAGGTCCCTGTCATCATTTCTTGGGATGCTTTGAAGGATTTTCTTGGCTTTATGGTCCCTTGGTTTTTGCTTATTACTTCTTGCCTCCCTGGGAAGACTTTTCTTCTGAAAATGATCAGCTGTCATGGATTAGTGTTCTCCTCCTGAGCTCCTGTCACCAGAATAGGTCACCAGACCAGCCACTTTGCAAGTCGTGTGCTTAGGTGTACTCTGGTCCCCTAGCCAGAACATAGCTTTCTTTTCCCTATTAGAGGGTATAGAAATTTCTCTATGCACAGTCTAGTTAGGAGAGAGTTTCAAAAAGGCATGGCTTGATTTAAGAGGAGGGCCGTTGTAAAACATTTGTTGGTAGGCCACTGATTTGGGATTGTAGGAGACAGTGATTTTAGGCTTAAATACGAGAGTGAGGAATTTGGAATATGGCAATTCCAGGAGACATTACTGTAAAGGGGTCTGTTACAAGAGCTGGTTCTTGTAGGATAACCCCACGGTGTGGATTATGGAGGATGCCTGGGTATCAAGATAAAGACCGACTCACCCCCTTCTATTTTCCTGAACCAAGACAAGCGATCTAACCTCATTGTTCTGCTGGAACAATGTCATGAGAGCGATTTGTGGCCGGTGGGGAGGGAGTGGGGTTGGAGGGGTTTGGGGGGGAGGAAGTAAAGAAAGAAAAAACAGAAAGACCTGGGACAAAGATTCATCCTTGAGACTCAAAACAAAGAAAAGGCTCAAAAGGTTTGGTGGCAGAAGGGATCTTCCTGATGCTTCCCAGCTCTAGTAGTTGAGGCTTCGGTGCTGATGACCAAATTTAAAATGCTAAGTAAAGCCTGGTGACGGATGCTAAGCCATTCGAGTGCAAGGGCAGTGATTATGTGGAGTAAACGTGGTAAATATGCCAGACTTCTTCTCTCTTCTCATACTTACCTCTTGTCTGTCACGGTTCATTTCCAGCATTCGCATCTTATGTAAATACTGCCTCTTCCTGGGGGTGTACCCTGGAGTTTGCATCTTCTTTTCCAGTTCCTGCTGGGAAAGATGACACACTCGTTAGAATGGGGTAATTTGTTACCGACTCAGCAATCCACAACTTGTGATTATTCTTTGTTTTTCTTCTTCTTCTTTTTTTTTTTTTGGACCAAAGTGAGATCTTAATCAGCCATCAGTTATAATCCGTAGAGATCTCTTATCCAAGAGATGTTAAAGGTAGATCATTGTGCTCATTATTGTCTCCCCAGAAATGTGTTCTGGTTGGGTAAGATTGGCCTCTTTCTTACTGCCTCTTCTGCCATCGTCTGGCTATGACATCAGGGGGGAGCCACATAATAGCTAATGGAACCCATGTCTATACCCTGGACCCCCATATACCAATATAAGCCCTGGTATATTAGGAAGTCGATTATTTGTGACTTTGGTGATCTCCCCCAGTGCATCACAAACCCCGGGGGGACAGTGAAGACAGTTATTAAGGGCAGCCAGGGGTGAAATCACCCTTGTTTGTTACTTGCCGTGGACAGGTGAGGGAAGGGTCCGGCAATCAGATGTGCTCAGTGATACCCTTTTGCTGCCCTGGGGACAGGGACTGTGTTGGCAGTTGCGAGCCTCTGAGGGGACCATCTCTACAGTGCTGCCAGCGTCACAAACCTGGCCTTGACACCTTTTACCAAATCATCCAGCTGTGCAGCAGCGTCTAGCTGGCTGGCCCCAAAATGAATCAGGAGTGGAAAGCGCTGAAAATCTACTACCTCCCAGTTTTCATGTCTGCAGGAGGGGAGTCTGCTCAGCAGAATATGACAAATGAATAAAAGGGAAAAGCTCTTCAGAAGACCTTTTCTAAGGATTCTTTTTTTGGTGAGGTTATGGTAAATAAGTTAAGAACACCTCATAGAAATGATTTGCCCTAAAAACTGAGAATGAAGAGAACGGTTTCACCTGAGGAGAAGAATAAAAAGAGAGAGTTACACTAGATTTTTCATAAATTTGAACACTTCTAGAATTAGCAATGTCCAAGGAAAACTCGTCTCTCTTACCTGCATCTCCATGTTTTCACTAGGAAGTGGAGAAGGGCCCAGAGTTTACCTCAGAGACGAGAGTATTTGCCAGTTGGAGGCAGGCCTGGGAGAGAACGTATAGCTTTGGGAGGTCCTCACTCTGAATGACTTCATAGTTAGATTTGTCTCTGAGGTCTTCTGTGCAAGGAGTATATGAAAAGAAGAGCCCACCTCCCCCCCACCCCACTACCCACCCCCTCCAGCGAGGGCTACAGTTCACCTTTGCTTTGTGAGTTGTTCTGGCTTCATGCTGGCTCAGGAGCGTTTCAGAAGTAATTACTTGTGGCAGGTCAATGGGTTCAAGCCTCTAGAAGTCCAACATTTAGAGCATTCAGCATTCCTCATGCCATGAGATGATGAAACATAAAAGCCAGACATTAAACTATCTTAACGCTTTGCAAAAGCAGCACTTATTCCTGAGAGCCCATAGGGCCGGCGATTTCAATAAGATTATGGTCATATCTATGCAAAAGACTTTTCAACTTATTGGGATTCTTTCTTGTCCTATTGCTCTGCTGTCAGGGACTTCTTGATCTAAATACGTTAAGAATCCTTTTCTGTCAGCATCAAGGGACCAAGTCCAAAGCTATCGAACAACAAGGGTCTTAGAGTATTAGAGATGAAAGAAGCACCAAGAATTTGTTCTATTCATTTCTTAGTCACCCCGCTGGACTCTTCCAGTTCTTAGGCGAGTGACCTGAATTTAAGATCTCCAGAGAAGTTGGAGATGACTTAAGAAGTAGGAGGAGAATGAGGAGGACACCAAGTGTAAGCACCACTCCCACCTTCGTTCAACACTAAAGGCAAATGATGGTTCATTCTGAGATTAATTTTTATTGCAGTCTGATTGGTTGCATTATCAAGGGGTAGACCTGGAGGCCCTCTTGGCTTTCAAGATGACCAGGGTAAGAAGAGAGTGGCGGCGGGTTGGGGGAGCAGGGAAATAGATGCTGAGTGGCCAGCACTCAAGGCAAGCATGACCTATGCCTCCTGCTACTTCTCTGTAGAACACTTTCCTGGCCTCTGGGCCTGGACCCAAGCCATTCCAGGGAAAACAACCTGCATTCCTTTCTCCTGGCACAGCCCAAACCTCGCCTGGCAAGGAAAAAAATGAGGGCAAAGGATTTGGAGACCAGGAGGAGAGACAAAGGGAAAGAACTCTTCTTTAGGTTAGGTGTGTGCCTGTGCTAGACAATTTGCACTTGAGCTAGGAAGTAATTCCCTGTTCCATTCTCGCCTTAGGTGTAGAAAGGAGGGGTTTTAACATGAGAACCATGCAGGGATGTCATGAGAGGTGATGAGGACTAGTAAGAGAAGGGTTTGTCTGGCTCTCTTCTCTGCTGGGAGAATGGGACCTGCTGGTATAAAGAGGTAGCCGCCGACCAGACCAGAAGCTTTGAGGAATAGAGACCCAGGGGAAAGAGTTATCCAGGCACCTGTGAGAAGAAGAATTAGCAGTGACCAGAGGGGTTAATCAGGCTCTAAGGGGAGGACAAGGAAATGCTTGTGCCATTCCCTGACTTGGTTCAGGATCTAGTTCTTTCTGGTGATGAGGCCCATGAACCTTCACAGTTGCCCTTGTCTGTCACACCCAGGGTCAAAAATGTCATCTGGTTCAATCCTCTCATGAACCCGGTGGGTAATTATGATGACTCCTCATTGTTGAGAGGTTAATAATTGTCCAAGGTTGCACAGATAGAAAATGGCAACTCTAGAATTCAAATTCGGGTTTATCCAGTTCCAAATACCATGCACCTTCCTCTTCTGCTTGTTCCTAAACCTGGTTTATCATCAGAATCTCCTGGAATTAAACACACACACACACACACACACAGACACACACACACACACACACACACACACACACCCCAAACCCTGGGTTATTCACTGGGAATTATGATTCAACAGGTCTAGAATATGTTCTGGGAATGAATATACACATTACATATATAAATAATAAACTTTAATTTTTAAGGAAGATCAGGTTCATATCAAAACTGTAAAGTACAGAGAGTTCCCAGATACTCCCTGCCCCCACATGTGCCTACCCTCCTCCACTATCCACATCCCTTACCAGAGCAGTACATCTGTTACAATGGATAAACCTACATTCACACACTCACACATTATCACCGAAAGTCCATTGTTTAAATTAGGGTTCACTCTTGGTGTTGTACAGTCTATAAATTTGGACAAATGTATAATGACATGTATCAACCAATGTAGTATCCTACAGAATAATTTCATTGCTCTAAAAATCCTTTGTGTTTTGTCCATTCATCTCTCTCTTCCTCCCCTTACCCCCTGGCAACAACTGATCTTTTTACTGTCTCTGTTGTTTTATCTTCTCTGAAATGTCAGTATTTTTGGAATCATACAGTATATAGCCTTCTCAGATTGGCTTCTTTCAATTAATACACACTTAAATTTTCTCCAGATAGGTGCTCCTGTGTGGTTCAGTTGGTTAAGTCTGACTCTTGATTTTGGCTCAAGTCATGATCTTAGGGTGATGAGATCGAGCCCCATGTTGGGCTCTATGCTCAGCATGGAGTCTGCTTCTCTGTCTCTCTCTTGGCCCCTCACTTTGCTCATTCTCCCCCTACCCCTCTCTAAAATAAGCAAATAAGTCTTTAAGCTTTCTCCACATATTTTCATAGCTTGGCAGTTAATTTCTTTTTTAGTGCTGAATAATATTCCATGATATGGATGTACCACAATATCTTCATCCATTCCTCTCCTAAGGACATTCAGTTACACCCAAATTTTGGAAATTATGAATAAAGCTGCCACACTCATCCCTGTGCAGGTCTTGTGTGGACATCAATTTTCAATTCATTTGGGCAAATACTAAGGCTCACAACCGCTGGGTTATATGGGAAGAGTATGTTTAGTTTTATAAGAAGTTCCTGCTGTTCCACATCCTTGCCAACATTTGGTGTTGTCAATGTTCTGGATTTTGGCTACTCTAACATGTGTATAGTGGTATCTCATTCATTATTGTTTTAATTTCCAGTTCCCTGATGACATATGATGTTGAACATATTTTCATATGCTTGCTAGCCCTCTTTGATCGTCTCTACTTGCCTTCTTACTATCTTGAAATTACCTTCTGCAGAGCAAAAGGTTTTAATTTCAATGAGGTCAAGCTTCTCAGTTTGTTTTTTTGGAATGTATTTCCAGGGCAATCTGATGATTTTCTAAGTTGAGGTCCACTGGCTTCCATACTGCCTCAAGTGAATAAAGGAACTACATCAGAGTAGACCACAGGGTATTTATTTGTGGTGAATTATTAAAAATTTGAGTCTGAAGACGCCAGCTATTTAAATATTTTCAGCTACTTAAAATAATCTATCCATAAATTCTTAGGTTCGGGTTTTTCTTTGAAAATATAAATATATGTTCTTCTATTTTCAGCCTCATTTTAATTAAACCTATAATTCTGATAAAGGTTAAAGAGTAGGTGTCTTTAAGAGCCCTCTCCAGGCAATTACTTTCTTCCTGGCCTTTCAAAAGAATTGAAGAATCACACTACTGCACCACATAGGGCACTAGATGGCAGCAACTAACATTGCAAGTAGGATCCCTCCCAGAAGTACTTGCACTTGGCCTGAGAAGCACCGTGGAAAAATTGTTGGCTGCTTGGCTTCTCTAAACAAACCAACCAGTCAAATGAGATTGCCCCAGAATTCTGGGTTCATATCAATGTTCCTTTTGCCAGCTTGGGATGCAAACTGCCTCACTTCATCACCTTCAGAGAGAATACAAGGGAAGGAATGACTGGAGAACTGGTATGGTAGAATGACCTTTTTTTTTTTTTTTTTTTTTTTTTTTTTTTAAATCTCATGTTATAAAAATGTATTATCTGTCTAAAGGTTTCTGGGTTATTTGGCTTCTCAAGTGAAACAAACGGTCAGGCCAATCAGTTGAAGTGTCAGCTGGGAAACTCCGAAGACTGGAGATTCAAACAAACGGAAGTTACTGAGCTTCGTGATCCACTAGCCTGAGTCGGTTGCTTCTGTGTAGTAGCAGGAGGGGAAAGATGGGCAGGAGAAGCTCAAGGAAATTGTAAATTTTGATTGGCACCAGGACTTAAGCATGTATGTCCTTTAAGGGTCTCAGAAGAAGGTAAAGGTGTCCAGGGCAGCCTTGAAGCAAGAAATCATGAGCCCAGGGAGGAATTTTTGATCAAGGTATTGCAATGAGTTCACATTTCAATAACTTTCTTTGCTCCAAACATCTAGCAGTAAAAAATAAAAACATAAAGCCAATATAAATGTGGTTGGGCTCTAGTACAAAATATATATATCTCCATGGACCAGAAAACAAACAGAAATACATACTTAGTGGAAGCTGATCCATTAAGGCATTTGGGGCTCCTGATGGCAGTGAGTTATTTCTAGAGATTGAAAGGGACCTAAAAATGCTCCATGTAAGATGGAAAACTAGAGCCAGGATCACAGCTTTACATGAAGGGCTGAGCTGTTCTCTACCTTTTTACCCAGTACAAGAGAGCTGCATCAAAATGGAAGTTGGAAGATCTGTTTTACAAGCATTATCAGAATGTTGAATATTAAGAATATTAAGCAGCCATAAAAAAGGATGAGATCTTGCCATTTGCTCCAACATGGATAGACTTAGAGAGTATCGCATTAAGTGAAATAAGTCAGACTGAGAAAGACGAAAACCATGATTTCACTCAAGATATTCAAAATAGGAGGGAAACCCCCCCTGATATTATTTTGATGGTCAACATTGTCTTGCTTAGGCTACAGCCTCTGGTTAGTCAAACACTAATCTAGGTGTTGCTGTGACATTATTTTGTAGAAGTGATTAAAGTCCATAACCATTTAACTTTTATTCTTAAAGATTTTATTTATTTTGAGAGAGAGAGAGAGAGGGCATAAAAGCAGGGGGAGGGGCAGAGACGGAGAGACAGAACCTCAAGCAGACTCCATGCTGAGCATGGAGCCCAACACTGGGCTCGATCTCAGGACCCTGAAATTACTATCCAAGTTGAAATCAAGACTTGGACACTTAGCTGACTGGGCCACCCAGGCTCCCGCATAATCATTTGACTTAAAGTCAGGAAGATTATTTTAGATAATCTGGGTGGGCCTAGTTTAATCAGTTGAAAGGTCTTAAGGGCAAAGCTGAGGCATCCCTGAAGAATAAAAAATTCTACTTATGGACGGCAGCTTCAGGTGCAGTTGCAGCCTGACCTCCCTGATGGCCTGCCCTGTGGTTTTGGACTTGCCCTGTCCGTCTCCACAATCAGGTAAGCCAATTCTTTGCAATATGATACACACACACACACACACATATATACATACATATATATATATATATATTTATATATATAATCTCCTTCTACTGGTTTTGTTTCTCTGGTTGAACATTGACTAATATAGGTACCTAGAAACGAACCTAAAAAAAACCTTACACAAAACCCCTGTGGAGAAATTATGAAATGTTACTAAAAGATCTAAAAGAAAATCGGAGTAAATGGAGCTTAACTCAGTATTATAAATGTGGTGAATTTTCCCCCAATTAATTGATGAATGCATTTCAGTCAAAACGTTAGCCAAGTTTTTAATGGACTTAATAAAAAGATTCAGACTTCTTATGGAAGAGCAAAGCACCATAAATAACAAAGATAATTCCGAAAAGGAAAAATAAAACGACTTGCTGTATTAGATATTAAAACTTAAAGATACATAATTAAGACAGTGCGGAATTCCTATGGAGATACACAAATAAACCAATGCAATAGAAGAGAGAGCCTGAAAACAGACTCAGGAAGCTCTGGAAACTGAATATAGGACAGAAGTAACTTTTTAAATCAATGGTCAAAGAAGCATGACTCCATAAAGAGTGTTGGGACAATAGGTTATTTAAATGAAAAAAAGTAAAATTAAATTCCAAATTCACACCTGCACATAAATTAATTTCAGACAGATTAAGACCTAAATGTGAAAAGGCAAATATTATAAATTTCAGAAAGAAATAAATAAGAGGAGCACCTGGGTGGCTCAATTGGTTAAGCATCTGCTTTCAGCTCAGGTCACGGTCCTTGGGGGTCCTGGGATCAAGCCCTGAGGCAGGCTCCCCACCCAGTGGGGTGTCTGCTTCTCCCTCTGCTCCTCCCCCTGCTTGTGCTAGCTCTCTCTTACTCACTCTCTCAAATAAATAAATAAAATATCTTAAAAAAAGAAATAAAGAAGAATATCTTTATGACCTTGGGAAAAATAAAAATTTCTTAGACAATATACAAGAAATACAAAACATAAACACTAAGATTGAGAAATTTGACATTTGAAGTGGAAATCTTTGTGTCCACACACACATAGGCAAAATGTAAAGGCAAGCCATAGATGGAGAAAAGATATTTGCAACACATGGAACTAACAAAGGGCTAGATCTGAGACATATAAAGCACTCTCACAAATCACAAAGAAACAAATAACTGAAAATGGGCAAAGAGTTAGAAAAGACAAGGAAAGGGAAACGTTTGTGACAAATTACATAATACTGAAAACAGCACAATGAAGCTGTCCAGGTAGGAACAGCCCTCCTTATCTCTCACTAGCAGGGTTTATACTCATCTTTCCCCCTTTGTATTCATTCATTTAATATTTATTCAATTCATATTTATTGATCATCTATTACATGCCAGATACTGTTCTAGACACTTAGATACATTAGTGAAGACAAGCGACAAAAATCTCTGCCTGTGTGAAAAATAATATCCTAATACTGGCTGGGAGGTGATGAACAAAATACACAATGAATGTACTAGAAGTGAATTGTTTGGTGTGTTCGAAGTCAATGCTCTGAGGAAAGAAAAGATAATGGTGGCTGATGGGAACCAGGATTGCCAGGTTAAGAGTAAGTGACAACTGTCATGAGGTTATGAGAAGCCTGTTGAATGGTGAGATTTAAGCAAATCTTGGGAGATGAAGGAGGAAGTCATCCCAGGAAATCACATTACAGGGGGCCTTGTTGGGGGGGGTGTCCCACCTTAGGTGGGACCAGAGATAGTTAGATGAGAAGGTAAATCAGGCCAGGAGGGACAGTTGAGATCAACTTTTCAACACGAGATGAGCACATTGGGTTCAGAGTTCCCTGGCAGAGGCTCTCAGAATTCAGCAGTTGGAGTTGGAGAACTTTAGTTCATGACCCACTCTTTACTTGAGAAGTAGATGTTTAGGAAGTGGAGAGTGCCAAACGTGCAACTCAAATTATTTAGGATGCAATTAGATTTGGTTTAATAATTAAAAATACTTTTAGAATTTTCTTTGGCAGAGATTAGGCTATTAATTAGCATGTCATGGGAACCCAGCATTTATTATTCTCTCAAAAACCCATTTGTGGTGGAAAATGTGCTGAGCCTCATTTGTGAAGATAATTATAGCTGATATCTTTGGGAGTGTTTGCCAAGTTCCCAGTGATTTCCCTCTTCTCTGGGAGCTGCTTCCAGAATTTATTGGGACGGGGGAGGGGGGACGTCTCTGCCCACACTTCTACTGCGTGAGCATCTCCTCTGGTCATAGCTTATTGGAACAGAACTGGAATCACGAGCAAAGCTGAGCCAGTAAGATCTTTTCTCCCAGGAATTTTGAATTGGAGCCAAGAGAGCCAGGCTGATCTGTCTGTCTGATTCCTGAATGCAAATTCAGGAATTGAGGGTGGCCCTATTTCACCAAGTGGTCTTGAGGAGCAGAGAAAGTCGACTCGCAGGAAGAATAAAGCATATGCACAGAGAAGAGCTCAGGGGAGACACAGAGGGAGTTGTGCCTTTCAGGTTCCAAGGCAAAGCTGTTACCTGAAGTCCAACTGCCTCCCAGCTCTTGGGTTCAACAAACACTCCTGTAACTCATGACATTGGCAGCTAGCCAATCAGACTTACAATTCAGGGATGCTAAAGGTCTGCGATAGCAGGGAGAATGCATTTTGATTTTTATTCCCACCATGGATAATGGGGCTCGTTGTCATTCATTCACCATTCATTCATAAGCCTTTTTGAGGCTGCATATTAAGTGTCAGTGGCTGAAGATATAAGACAGAATAAGACACAGTCTTTGCACTCAAATAATTCATTTGCCTTGGTTTTTAAGGCGGTTGGTTAGAATGTGGGGATACAGTCTTTGGCTCTGAAACACCAAAGTTCTCCTTTTGAGCTTGAACTGATTTGAGAATCAAAGCCTAACTTTAGTGGCTTTTAACTTTAGATGGATATATAAAAAGTACTTTGTGAACCTCAGACTGCTACACAAATCCTTTTCACTGCTTGTAGTAATATCTCCTACTTGAGTTATTCAGTTGCTGACCCAGGAACACATATTAAGCACACTCCTTTGAAGAGGTGCTTCTGATTGGAAGAAAACGTAAGTTTTAATATTGTCCAGTGTAGCTAGAGATTTTGCTCAAAGGTTTTAAAATTATGTATCAATTTGATATAATTATCCTTTGTTTTTTATTTAAGTCAAAATGTTTTGAGGTTTCCAATATTCTGGGAAAAATGCCTTATTTGTGAACAAATGATATAATCACTTCGAACAACAACTGTGAGCCTCTGGAGAAGACAGGTAAACAAAAACCAACTGAAACAGAAATAATCTCCAACAAATGAGCTCATATACCTCTGGGATTTGTCCAGATGTCTGGGTGAATTGTGTAGCAGTTGGGATTTTGTTCCAATTCCTTTTTCTTTTTCTTCCCCCCCCCTCCAGTTCCTTTTTTCAAATGTCAGTGATAGATCCTGCTCACAGGAGAGCCCAAACAACCCCTTCTCTTAGCTGATGCCCATTTTCAAGGATCCACTCAGATCTCTTTCCCCTTCTAGGATGAGTGTTCTTAGAATTTATAGCTCCCTAGAGGAAATTCATTAAATATTTATTAAGGTGAATGCATTTAAAGTTCTTGCTTTGCTGCCTTGGAATCCAATGTCCTCAATTCCAACAACCAGTTAACATTTAAAACAATGGAAGGTTATAATGGGATAGAAGGTCTGTAGAGATCAATGATGCTGATGGTTAAGAGCATGGGCTTTGGAGATCTGGTTGATACCTGACCTCCACTGTCCTTGAGCAAGTTACTTAATTCTCTAAACCTCATGTAGTAAGCGAAGATAATACTTCTTTTCTCCTAGAGGTGTAGGAAGGTTAAATGATTGACATTGATCAAGTTATGCAGAGTGTATCTGACTTGAAGTAGGTGCTCATTAAATAGTCCTAGCTATTATCATTGTTATTATTGTTCGTTGTAAGTGACTTCTCCATAGTCCTCTAGCTCATCAGTGCAAAATGCAGGTCTTTTGAATCCCATGATGCCTGTGTCTTTGATGTTATGTTTCCTTCTGTTGGTGGTGGTCTTAAAAATGAAGTCATTACAAAAGGAAATCCTAAAGAAGTAAGGTCTTAGCAACTGACAACATTCTCTTTATAACAACATTCTTATTCTTATTAACTTAGTCATTTTCAATATCCCTCCTTTATGATTAGAGTTAAAAAGGGATGTTACCATGAAATCCAAGAAATTCTTTATGAATCCTTTTAAATTCATCTTACTTGAAGTCTTCGGGGTGGATGCCTTTTAATAATACTTGTTTCTCCGTGTTCCAGTGGAATGTCAAAATACATGGCCCTGGGTACTTGAAGGATTGGGAGAGAAATAAAAACAAACCATAAACAAATTGGCTATTAAATTAGGCTAATCATTAGACTTTGTTAATAAAGTTCAGTACATTTTTAGTTATATATGTCCAACCTATATGTTGAATGTGGAGATAAAACACATAGGCAGAGGTCCTAAATGAATAACAAAATATTAGCCTAGACCCAGGATTTAATTTCTGCTTTCCTCATTTCTTCTCTGGATTTATATTAGATGGAATTCATATTGGATTTATATTAAAAGGCATTGGAGAAATTACCAATGTATTGAGTACAAATATTGTTCAAACACAGAAGTTGGTCTGGAAAATGGGAACTTTTTCGTTTGTCTTAATTTCATGAAATCTCTCCAAAATAAATTTGGGAAATCAGATAAAATACACTTTTAAGAATTGAAAAGAAGTTTTCTTTTCAGATGAAACAGATGTATGGTAGATAGATAGATGGGTAGATATTACATACAGAGATGGTTATAAAAATATGGAGCATGAGTTTGTGATAGGAGTATGCAGTGTTTAGCATTGTATGTTTCCAATTAAATAGTTCTCCCAACTAGGGAAAGAAATGCTCACAAGTTGCCCTATAATGCAACATATCAATATTCTTTCCTGATGAAGTGAGCCTGCACTACGGAAATAAGCTTTGTTAGGAAACAGAGCTAGGACTGAAGAGGTCCATTATGGGCTTTATTTTTTAGTTTGATTACCCTGGAGCATTAGGACAGCTACCATGATCAACGCTGCATGAAGAAAATTTCGTGTTTTCCTCGTAGTAATCGGAAGCATTCTAATTTCTAGGTTGTTGCACAGACCATTCTACAATTTCACTTTGCATTCTAAATGGAAAACTCCCTGCATAATTATATGTTTCTATCCTTACAGCCATTTGAATGACCACCTTAAAAACTTCACCATGTTGATTTTTTCTTTCAAAAGATGCTGGTATATTGAACAAGACAGAAACAACAGTAATGACAACAAAAACAATTTTTGATTAAAAAATGTAAGTTTTTCTGGCAACATTTTTTTCAGCAGCCTGGCTAGTCCTTATTTTTATACTATGACTTGAAGAATAACACTTCATTATTTAATTTGATTCATTCCAAATGGTAGATAGAGGCTGTGTCAGGCAATTATATTTTTACCCTTGATTTATAGATGAAGGAAGTTGTTGCAGTAATTTTCCCTAACTCATACAATTTGGCATTTGGTAGAGCTGAGTCAGAATATGGGTTTCTTAAAATTAGCGATCAGAACTTTCGCCATCCCTTTTTTTGTTGTTTGTTTGTTTTTTTGTTTTTTTAAGAGAGAGTGAGAGAGAAAGAATGAGAGGAGAGAAGGTCAGAGGGAGAAGCAGACTCCCCATGGAGCTGGGAGCCCGATGTGGGACTCGATCCTTGGACTCCGGGATCATGACCTGAGCTGAAGGCAGTTGCTTAACCAACTGAGCCACCCAGGCAGCCCCCCTTTGTTATTTTTAATGTGACTTTGTCTAAATAAGAATATTTTGAAAATATTTCAAAATAATATTTTTAGGTGGGACTCTAAAGCATTAGAATCAGTTTTCAATCAGTTTTCACTATTCAGTTACCAGAATCTTAAAACTCTGGATGTATGGTTGGGATTTAAAAAATAATAATAATAAAGGAACTCTTCAATGAATGTGGGGAAAAATTCCCATTCCCATGCTTAGGAAGTTGGAGACATAAAAATAGGCCATATACCAGTCAAAGGTTGTTCGTTCTACAGAAAGAGCCATGAGAATCAGTCTGGGTGAGATCCACCAGATACAGAAAGAGGATATAAGGCTTTCTGGACAAGTTGACCAGTAATGGGAACTTGTTTGTGTTATTGATCCAGAATATAAAGAATAAAATTACATAGATATATACATATGCATGCATTATATACTTGTATTTCTCTTCCCAAGTTAGCATCACTGTTTAATTATCCTTGTGGTTGACATAAAAATTTTACATATCTTATAAAATATCCCGAGATAATTTATAGCCACTTCAGGCTCAGAGCTTCCAATCATCATGGGGGAAAATTCTCCTCATTCGGCAGATGACAGAACTTAGTTCAGATTCTGCATGAAGAATGTGGGTTTGGGGAGGGGGTGACTCATTCTCTCATCTGTACTGCAATAAATCAATTCTGTTTGGGGTGGTTTCCAAATTCACATTAGGATGAATTCACTCCTAAAGTGTTGCTTTCAAAACAACAAAGCTTGATGCACTCAGTGGTACTGGAGAGAATGATTTAAATTTAGAATTCAACTGAAACATATGATTGTCATAATTTATCACATTTTATCTATATAATTTTAATCGTCTGGCAAAGCTAGGTATAAACATTGAAAGCACTGTAAACTAAGCTGAAACAGAATGATTTTTTCCTTCTCGTGTGGAATGGTAAAAAGCCTTCGGTGAGCAGTTTACACACCAGTTCCAGGGCACCCGGAGCACTCGACGAACGCGTACCCTCGAGCTGAAAGATGTCCCCTTACATTTCAGCAATTTTGGAAACTTCCTGGTACGACTGTGGGGACAGACAGTGTCCCCACAGTCAAGTGTCTCTGTCCATAGCTTCTGTTGGCCCAAATCCACACACCTCATGGTAGGTGCCACACGTACCTGCGGAGTATCTTCCACACCAGGTCTCCCGGAGAGGTGGCAGCTGCCCTTCCAGAGCTTTCTTCGGGTCCTGCAGCCTTGCGAACAGGTAGGAACTCTTTTCTTCCAGATTCTGATTGAGTGCCAAGTCCACGGGGCTGGCAGAGGGAGCCTCTTCCTCTTTGTCTTGCAAGGGAGCTACTTTGGTCACCCGAGGGTGAGCCTTAGAGTGGCTCAGGCCCATTTCACGCTAACAACATTCAAAGCACAACCATGAGGGAGATGGTTTGGGGCCTTGAACTGAGCTCGTCCTCATTAAGGTATGTCAGAATTTTACCTCAGCTCCACAAAGCACTTCATGGCATCTTTCTAGCTTTCTTTCACCACACAGTAAACCCTCTGGCCACTGCCTGGGAGGATGGTTTCCATGGAGATGTCCCTTCAACTCCTCCTCTGCCATTTCAGACCCAAAGAATCCAGTTAAACATTGACTCGGTTAGGCTACTTTCTGAAAGACTCAGGGGTAGGAACGAAGCCACTGTTGATCATTAAACAAATCTCTAACACCAGGAAGGCCATTAACAGGGAGGGAGAGCGGAGGTTTAACGAAGCCTTAAACTTGACTCTTTGATTGCGCATGCCCTTCAATGCCATCGTTGAGAGCTACCAACTGATAATAGCTAAATCACTGTCAGAGGCAAAGGGATGTATGCTAATCATTGCTTGTGATTTCATTTTAATTGAAGAATTTCTTTTCCGAATAGGATCAGTAACAGCGGAGTGGCTAAAATAAGCTTATTTTTCTTTCAATACCTTGAATTGCCTTTGAAGGGATTAATACATTGCAGGAGGGCACGGAGACAGTAGAATTTCTTTCCCAGAGAAAAGGGGGGCAACTTTTTCTTCTTTTTTGATGTATAGTTAAGATACAATTTTGTATTAGATTTAGGTGTACAACATAGTGATTCCGACGATTCTGTACATTACACTATTCTCACCACGATAAGCATAGTTACCATCTGTCACCGTATAAGGTTACTAGAATGTTATTGGTTATATTCCCTATGCTGTACTTTTCATTCCCGTGACTTATTGATTTTCTGTCTGAAAGTTTGTACCTCTTCCTCCCCTTGGCCTATTTCACTGATTCTCCCAACCCTCTCTCCTTCAGGAAGCTTCAACAAGTTTGTTCTCTGTTTTATGATTCTGTTTTTGTTTTTTGTTTGTTTATTTGTTCTGTTTTTTAGATTCTGCATATCAGTGAAATCATAGGATATTTGTCTTTCTCTGTCTGACTTAATTCTCTTAGCCCAACATGCTCCAGCTTCATGTGCGTTGTTGCGAATGACAAGGTCGGATCCTTTTCTTTCTTTTTTTAATTTTAATTTTTTGTGTGATCTGATTGTTTTTTATGATTACGATTCCATTGTGTGTGTCTGTGCATGTGTATACCTCCTTTATCCAACCATCTATTGATAGACACTTGGGGAGCTGCTTCCAAATCTTGGCTATTGTAAATGCTGCTGCAATAAACATAGGGGTGCGTGTATCTTTTTGAATTAGTGTTTTCTCTTTCTTTGAATAAATACCCAGGGGACAAACTTCTTGAATAGATGGTTCAAATAAACCTTGAGTTTTCAAAGGTAGCTTATTAACAGTGCTTTAAAAATAGACAAAAAAGACTGGAAGAAAAGGTGTTGAAATGTTAAGCAGTGATTTTTGAATGGGATTATGGGTGATTCTTATTTTATTTTTCATACTTAGAAACAAAACTCGCTTTCAAGTGTTAATTGCTCACGATCACATATTACTTATGTTTTCATCATTTCCCTTTTGAGAAGTTCATAGAAATATATTTTTTTATCTTTGCCAAATCTGCTAAGAGGCTGATGTGGATTTAGAAAGTCTCGCTAGCCAACAGACTTCATCTCAGAAGATATCTGAGTTTAATTTTTTCCTGCTTACTCCCTTTGTATTTTACACACAATTTTCTCTGTGGCAGAGGCTTTTAAGAAAGACTCACATATTAAAAGTATCTGTAAACAAAATTACCTCTGGCAACTAGAGACTAGTTTAATTATAAAGATTAAAATCCTTGAAAAAGATCTTTTATTTCTGGATACAATCAGTTTAAGTATTTCTAAGGGCAGAGGAAGTATTGCAAACAACTGTATTACTAGAAATTATGCTGGAAATGGTGGACTTCATGGATGTGGACCAGTGAGAAGGATTTTTGCTCTCAATTTTCGCTTTTTTATTATTTAATTTCAAGAGACTGTATCTGTGGAGAATTTGAGCTTTGTGGGGGGAGTTGGCTACTTGTTGAGGAAATGATCAAAGCAGTGGACTTATACTGTGTTTTGTTTCTCTTTTTATTATGAACCCCTACTAAGCTTTATAATTTGCATAGGTTACTTGATCATTCCATGCCTCAATATCCTCATCTGTAAAATGGGATTAATAATCATACTTCATGAGGAATGAATCAGTTGATTCCATGTACAGCTCTATGAATAATACCTAATATATGCTAAGCTCTCAGTAAATATTAGTCAGTATTCTCCTTCTCCCAAGAAAGTAGTGCATGTAATAGGAGAGTCCTTATTACTTATTGGTCAGAATCCATTAAAATAGACATATTCCTGTCGAAAGCAGTTTACATTAAAGTAGACATATCTCTGCCTAAGCAGTTTACACCTAAGTATAGAAAAGACCAATGAGGAAAGGGTACATTAGCTGAGTCTATTCAATGGAGAAGACAGTGGTGTTTAAGAACTATCGTATAGGGGCGCCTGGGTGGCTCAGTGGGTTAAGCCACTGCCTTCAGCTCAGGTCATGATCCCAGGGTCCTGGGATCGAGTCCCGCGTCGGGCTTTCTGCTTAGCAGGGAGCCTGCTTCCCTCTCTCTCTCCCTCTCTGCCTGCCTCTCTGCCTACTTGTGATCTCTCTCTATCAAATAAATAAATAAAATTCTTAAAAAAAAAAAAAAGAACTATCGTATAGGGCGCCTGGGTGGCTCAGTCAGTTGGGCGTCTGCCTCCTGGGATCGAGTCCCGCATTAGGCTCCCTGCTCAGTGGAGAGCCTGCTTCTCCTGCCCCCCTTGCTTGTGTGCTCTCTCTCTCCATCAAATAAATAAAATATCTTTTAAAAAAAGAGAGAGAGAGAGAGAGAGAACTACCCTTTAAAAAGTGTTCATGCACTGAAAGGATTTTTATAAGGAGGATGATGAAAAATAATTTCGATTCATTAATAAAGTAACAGGAGAATTTAATCTCAGCAATAGCATTACATGTAAGATGTGATTTCTTAACCATAAGACCTGGAAAACATTAAAAAGTTCTCACTCACCAAAACCTGGACTCCCCAGATCATCGATGATGCATGTAACAGTCCCTCCCCAGTTCAAGCATGGTTATGCTCATGCATTACTGTGTGGAAATGTGGTAAGACACATGGTCTGAATTTTTGAATATGAGATGAGAATATGAGTTTACCAATCTCTTAAGTAAGAGAAAGGATTAAACTTTTCTAATGCTTAGAGAGTGCAGAGAAAACTTGACTAGGACAGTGGGCCCAGAGAGAAGAGGAGGTGGTGAGGTCCCAGAGGCAACAGAGTGAAGCAGGGTCCAGTAGCCAAGTGTGCTATTCCGGCAAGCGAGGGATTAGAGTCCCCAGCTTGGAGCAGCTCCAAGGGCATCCGGACCATGGAGCTCCCACGCAATATCCTCGCACCAGCTCAGAAAGCATGGACCTTTTTTTGAACACCTTCCATCAAGACACTCCTTTTTTCAAGACCCAGAGTGAGCCAAGAGCCTACGAACCCTACTCTTACTCAACCTTCCTCTTCAGTCTCTAGAGCCAAAAGAAAGTAGGAGGTAAAGCTCCAAATTGGAAGCGGAGGTGAACCATGAGAGACTATGGACTCTGAAAAACAATCTGAGGATTTTGAAGGGGCAGGGGGGTGGGAGGTTGGGGTACCAGGTGGTGGGTATTATAGAGGGCACGGATTGCATGGAGCACTGGGTGTGGTGCAAAAATAATGAATACTGTTATGCTGAAAAGAAATAAAAAATAAATTAAAAAAAAAAAGCTGCTTTTCACAGCCAGAAATCTCTGCTTTTGTTCTTGGTCCATACCTAATTGGCCTCCTGCAAAACTTGAGGAATCTTGTGGAGGGGGTTTAAATTCTACAGAAACTCATTCAATACACATTCCACAGGATACATGCATCTTCCTGCTCTCTAACAGTAGAACGTTTTACATTTGAATATAAATGACAACGTAAATGACAGAAGGCTTTATGTAGGAGTTTGGTATCTGAGGTGGGTAAGGTGAACTCTACACGTCCTTATAACTTTCAGAGCTGGCAAGACAACAGCAATGGTTCTTCTGGTGTGAAAACTTTCCTACCTTTGTCTATAGGATTGTGGTTTACAAACTCTCATCTTAGTATTGATGGACTTCCCAGGGTCAGCTCCACTCTCTCGGCCCTCCACCTTGGTTAAGATGACACTTGGAGAGAAGGGGCAAAAAAAGGCAGATTTTCTGCAGGTAGCTCAGCAGATACTATGTGATCAACAGGAATGCTGACTGCAGTAACAGTGGGGTTTTAAAAAGTGACAGAAAACTATTCAACTGCTCAATGACTGTGAATGTTAATGGATCGTACATTCCAAAATTTAAACAGCCTAATATTAGACAAGTGAGTTCCTTAATGGGCTATGGGTATATACATTTGGATGTTTTATATTAAGCAGGTGATGAATGGTACAGTGATTCTCCTTAAGAGAGGATGGCAGAGGTTTGGAATCAAGTGGGTTAAAACTGCCTTTTGATCGTTGAGCGTACAGTTTGCTTAGAAAGGCTTCAAACAGGATTGAAAACAACTTATATACAAATACCCCTTAGGGTTGAATTTAATTTCACACATGGGTTAATTACTATGTATTGGCTATTCAGTAAGTGAGGTTTAAATCTTAAATGCTTAAAGGATTCCTAAATTACGCTTCTAATAATGTTACAGCCTTTTCTGCAATTGATCTGTAATGGATAAGCAATCATTGGGGTCTGTTCAGCAATGTGAATTATGTGCTCGGATGCCAGCTAAGCAGAGTTGATGTATGACCCAAACCTTAATTTTCCTCCCAGCGATTATTTCCCACTATATTTATCTATACATGGAATGTGAGGGTAACAGTACAATCAGACCTCCTTGGTAGGGAAATGCTGAAGCAAAACAAGTGAAAAAAGGTCAATTGAAGTTTTTTTTCATAAACTGTTAAATGAGATCAGTTGAATCAAATTTATATCTTTACCCAAATCTGCAAGTGCATCATTGAATTAAATGTTAAAACCAGACCATCACATAACGCTACTCTGATAACAGCCAGTACATACATGAGTTTCTTAAAATGGATTGTTACCACGACTTCACTTAAGCTCAAGGAGTTTTTATATGTTTCATCTCTCATTGGGAGAACATGAACCTTTGGTTATAATAATCCTTTTAAAGACACTTTTAGGAAATCTGCCTTCTTTCTCCCCTCCCTCCCTTCTTTCCTTTTCTAAAATAAGTTTACACTTTAACTATTGTCCATAGATGTTTGTGTCAAGAATTTACACTGAAATTTACTCTTTAATATATGGTCTCTGGTCTAAACAGTCACTCAGAATAGGCCTAAATTGCAGAACATGTATTTTCTTCCCCCTAAGGCAAAACACGTCCTCTTACTAATGACTACTAAAAACAAATTTTAGAGTCTTTTTTCCTGCCAGAAATTTAAATTGTGGACTCAGAAGTAAAAATGTAAGTTTCAGGTGGATCAGGCGGTTAGGTGTCTGTCTGCCTTTGGCTCAGGTCATGACCTTGGAGTCCCAGAAGGAGTCCCACATCAGGGTCCCAGCTCAGCGTGGAGTCTGCTTCTCCCTCTGACCCTGTGCCTCTCGTGCTTTCTCTCTCTCTCTCTCTCTCTCTCTCTCAGATAAATAAATAAAACCTTAAAAAAAAAAAAAAGGAAATGTGAGCTTCTGGCCTTCAAGAAGGCATAAAAACGGGGTGGAGAGGTATGTGACGAAGCCAAGTGTCCTAAAGTGCAGGGGGGGATCAGAGTGGCCCAGAGTGCCGCTTCCACTGGTGGCTGGTGTCACCAAACTAAATGCTAGCCTGGCCAGGGCTAGTGTCTGCGTCCAGAAACCTCTGCTGTCAGTGATGTGTTGTAAAATGCATCTGTTCTGCATTCTGCACAGATCAAGGATGTCTCCCCATTCTGGGAAAGTCTGTACTTTGTTTATTTTTAGGCTTTGGGATGAAACTTAGAGGACACCATAAAGAGAGACCTTTCCAAAAGGTTTTCCTTCCCCGTCGTCCCCTCTTTTATTACTTTTCTTTGCATTAGATGGAATGCTAAGCAATAAAGAGATACCCTCCTCACTGCTCTGGCTCTCTGCCGGACAGTCTTCCTCTGTGTAGGTGGCCCTGGAAACCTGGCCAGGGCTTTTGGAAGGGCAGCGAAGACAGAGGGCTTCCTGAGCTCTGTGCCGCTCTGACTTCATGTATGCCTCTCCCCAGGGCAGAAATCACATGTTCATAATGACATCTGATCTTAATGCAATGTTTACTTTGGGGACCTTATGGGGGCAGGTTTCTGCTTTTCTTTCCCTTTCCTTTATTTTTTTTTCCTCCTGAAACAGAAATAGAAAGCAAATCAGCACGATTGCTAAACAAATGGATAAAGGCAAAGAATTTGCTAATCTTAAATTTGCTCCCTTGCTACCAGTTTGTATCCTAG
Source organism: Mustela erminea (assembly GCF_009829155.1). Lineage (NCBI taxonomy): Eukaryota > Metazoa > Chordata > Mammalia > Carnivora > Mustelidae > Mustela > Mustela erminea. The sequence goes on from NC_045618.1 coordinate 105,479,451, forward strand.
TAAGAGACCCAGATCTTGGTGTATCTTACTTAGAACAATAGAGTAATAGGACGACAGGTTCAATCTGTTTATTCCATCTGCTTCTCACAAGAAGGAAAAATATATTACCCAGAAGTTGTCAGGGTTCTATGGAGATTTTCCCAAGAGTCTCCCATCAAAATACCCACTTGGACCCATACTCTTTCTGAAGTAGTTCCTAGAGCAGTACACAAAGCCTTGCGGATGGTTTGGCCAGCTGCCTGATCTCAGTGCTCATGGCTTGTTCTGGGTCTTATCGGCATGTTTAAGCATGCTAAAGCAAGGTAGGGTCTTAGCGTTCTCTATTAGCACAGTGCAGTTTCCCACGGATCTTTTCCAGGGCTCTCTCAGTTATCCCATGGAAGGTTAGCCTGGGGCTCCCTGTGACCTTCGTCCCTTCTAGATGTTTCTTGCTATAACTGGCATGATGCCCTTTGCAGGATTTTATGTTTAGGCTTCATATGCCTCCTAGCAGAGAGCAGAAATTAACTAATTTCTACATAACAGTTCACTGCCAAGATGACTACCGTGCATACGTAGGTCCTGTGGAAACAAGGACTCTGGGGTAGCTCCTGTTTCCTTGCCTTTCGCCCCGGGCAAGCAGTTTGGGGATGCTGCTGTTCATGAAAAGCCAGGACAGCCTGCTACTCCAGGCACTATATGGCAAGTGTCTGTCTGAGGTGAATGAGACATGGCACTTGAGACTCCTCCTGGACTCAGAATCCAGCACTGACTGATGATGGAAAGGCAAAGAGTGGGGTAGAACTTGGATCTCTAATAGCTGGTTCATTTAGAATGTTCTCTGAAAACACAGGTGGTGGGTGGGGAAAGTAGTGCAGAGAAGGAATTAAAGCTAATAAAGGGGGTATGATCTAGCTTGTTCTGCAGTGCATGAGCAAAACTTAGCCCTGCTGTGGGGTGGTGAGAAATAATGTAGACGACACACTTGGAAGCCGTCCCAGTGAGTGGAGAAGTGAGGGTCCAGAACAGCCAGGAGGGCAGAAAGATGTGGATTTCCTGGTGCATCCAGCTGGCCACACTCTTGACCAGAGTCTTGACGGAGGTCAAGAATTGATAGAGTCTTGACGGAGGTCAAGACTTAACAGTCTTGACTAAGGCTCTAGCAATGACAGAAAGCCCCAGATCCAGAAGGATGAGTGCTGGCAGGGCATTCTGAAGTGGCAAAGGCGTGGGGGTCAGGGCAGGGCACCACCAGCCTCTGCTGGATCCCAGCAGAGGGATCCCCGTGCGGGCAGGACTTCAGGGACTTTTCAAGCCTTAATTCAGGAAGACCAAGCGTATGAAGGGCTTTGTGTTTGGGGAGATGATATTTCCAACAGGGTGTGTTCAGTATTGTTATGTAAAGGGGCTGATAAGCGGTAAGTAGGAAGGCCCCCCACCATCGGACTGGGCCACAGGGACCACGTAATAAGTACCCACATGGCTGCTTTCCCCTCTTTCACCCTCTTTCCAGGATGTCCTGTGTCTTTTCTTGGTCTTCACCACATCCTTGTGAAACACTACCCACTGTTCTCTTGCAGGCCAGGAAGTCAGGCTCAGAGAAGTTCAGTAACTTATCTGAGGCCACAGCCTTTTGTTGTATTCTGTGTTTTGTGGTTGTTTTATTCCTAAAACGGTCAGATCTTCTTTCTCTCAAGCAACCCTTCCACCCTCTCAAGCTGCTAACTTGTTGGAGAGCCTGTGGAATGCCCCATGTTCCAAATCGGGTTGTCTCCTCCTGGTGGCATTTCACTTGTTTCTCCAGCCCCTGAATTGTCTGTGAATTGGGAGTTAAGTCTGAAGCCTTTTAGATGCAGGTGTAGTCAGTGGGCAGCACTGATTTCTAGCTGGTCCTGCAGATGGCAAGCTGCATCCGTGGGGAGTCTGGATGCTAAGACTGATCCATGAGTTCTCGAAGTGACCACTGAGCCATCCATGGCCAAGCTGCTCCCCCTCACCCCCTGCCAAGCAGTGAGCAACCCATGGAGTGATACTTCCAAAGCCAGTGCCCCTAACCATAATGCATTGGAACCCTTCCAACCTCAAAGTTGCAAATTGGTGTCCACCACGACAAATCTGATGCCTACGAAAGGACCAAGCTTGTTCTGACAGGGGAGTCTCAGGCCCTCTTTTAAAAATAAATGGAGGGGTGCCTGGGTGGCTCAGTTAAGCACCCAACTCTTGATCTTGCTCAGATCCCAGTCTTACCCTCATAAGTTCAGGCCCCAAGTTGGGCTCTGTGCTAGGTGTGGAGCCTACTTAAAAAGTAAAAATAAATGGAGAAGGAGAGGGCTGGGTCCCCTTTGCATTTCCCTAGACGTGGCCCTCAGAGAAACATTAGAACCTTATCTTTTCAGGTTCCATGTGGCGATAAAAGTCAGGCCCTTGGGACCACAGAGGTTGCACCCTGAGGTCAGCCTAGGGATGTTAGCACAGAGCCCAGGACACTGGCCAAGTGGTTGGAAGGGCTCCTCCTTTCCCACACTTACCCAGATTCATTCCAGATGATGCTTCATCTCATGCCAGCTGCTGCAGGCCTCAAACAAGCAAAGAAATTTCCAGATTCCTCTTCCAATTATGTCAAATGAGTCTATTATGCAATCAGATCAGGTGGAGCCCCAGAACAGATCCCAAAGCCTCAAGTGATTTGATGATATTCCCACGATCTCTGTTTTCATTAACCCTCTGCCTAGTCTGGTGAGCTGCTCTTCAATATCCAGGTGTGTCCTGGGGGCCTGAACTCTACAGGGGGACCCCAGGACTGAATTGTTGTTGCTTCTAACCTGAGCTCTGGAGGCAGACTCCTCTGAAAGGGCTCGTCACTTTCCCTCACCCTTGCTACATTTCCTTGACACCCAGGTCCAGGGGAGAAGTTCATGGGCCCTTCCATTCCAAAAAAGTGACATCCAACGAACTAATCATGTTCACTCTAAAGGGCAAGCATGGGGGTTTGGAGTATGTGACGGCAGGGCCAATCCACCTGGAAGAAACTCTTAATCTCCTTCCCCCATTCACACATCTTGCCAGATCAGCAAAGGACACATGGAAATATCCCTAAGAGAGAAAAGAAGTTGCCCAGACTTTTGGTCACATTTCTGATCTTATCTTGTTTCTGGAGGGTAGGAAAGAAGTCTGCAAGAAGGAAAGAAGTTTTAAAGAAAAATGTGAGGCTAAATGAGAAGACTATGAATGGCAGATAACTGACAGAGGCCATAAGGTATCTTCTTCTCCTTCTCAATTTCCCTTTGTGGTCTCTCTCTCAAATAAATAAATAAAAAATTAAAAAAAAAAAAAGGAGAAGAAGAAGAAAGGGGGTACCTGGGTGGCTTAGTCGATTGGCATCTATCTGCCTTTGGCTCAGGTGATGATCTCAGGTCCTGGGATTGAGCCCCGTGTCGGGCTCCCTGCTCAGCAGGGAGCCTGTTTCTCCCTCTCCCTCTGTGTTCCTTCTCTCTCAAATAAATAAATAAAAACTAAAAAAAAAAAAAAAAAAAAAAAAGAAAAGAAAAGAAAAAGAAAAAGATTTAGTTAGGAAGATTGTTTTTGCATTTGGAGGGACAGGGTCCTAGGAAACAATGCCATGAGGTCAGGTCCAGAGCCCAGGGAGTGGCCAGTGCAAAGACAGTGGGGTCAGGCCGTGGAGCAGTCTAGAAGTGGGGCTAGAGTTGAGATCCTTTGAAAAGAAGAGGAATCCTTATTTTGGGAGAACTCACAGCTTCCATTCTTGTCAAATGTTTTCTGAAACTTCCAACCCCCTAGGGAGCCAAATCCCTTCAAAGTATATTCCTATTCAAAACACTTCTTTCTTTATGAATTTTATCATCCTGATCACCATGGTTAACGTGATTATTATCCACTTTTGGTTATTTACAAAAATAACTAACATACAATGACCTCTATGTGGTAGACATTCTAGAGAATTTCTTAAATGCATTTCCTCATTTAATTCTTGCAACAACACTATGGTGGCAGGCCGGTCATTACTCCATTTTACCAATGCAGAAAAGGAAGTTTGAGGAGTCACATGGTACATATTAACCAGGAGATGAATTCAAGTGCTCTGGCCAGCCTAGAATCCTGGCTCTCTCTCTTACTGTGTAGTAAATTTTCATTCCTGAAGGTAGTGATTATACTCTGCTATCCCTCACCCCTGCCCTCTGAACATTCAATGCCCATAATAGGTCCTTGTAAGTGTTTCTGGAACAAATGGACATCTTACCTGTAGTCCACTGCCCTGCCTCCCTTCTGCTTCAGGCTCTGTGGAAAAACACTCTGGGTTTGTAATGAGTGCTACATCTTCAGAATAACATAAAAAAGTCCTTCAGTTCTCATTAAGCTCCTAATGAGTTTCATTACAGGCACAAAGAGGAAGAAGAACAGTGACCATTTTGGATCTCACAGCTGTTGATCTGTGATTGCCTTTATTGTGATGTACATTGTGAAGACTCACGCGAAGCATTTCTAGTCCCTCCATTTGAAGACCATCTTGGATGCCAAAACTGCTTTGTTAAAAGCCAAATTGTTGTTGTGGGCACGTGTGGCCTGAGGAGTGTGGCATGCCCCCTCTCCAGAGAGCTGAAGGGCAGCCTCCCTTCTCCTGGGTCAGTCTCCCACCTGCGCAGCGGCAGTCAGTGCTTCCATCCCTGACCACTTCACCACGGCTGCAGACGAGGGCATCTATTTTGGGGAGGTGGAGATCTTCTCACAAAGAAGGTGAAGGGGTGTTCCCCTCCACTCACAGCCTTTAAATGGAGACGGGCCAGCCTCCTGGAAAGTCACTACAGACCACTATATCCTGTGTCCTTCTGCCCACAATGAGGCGTCACAACAAAAGAGATAAAAGTCAGTTGTGTTGAGACTATAAAACGGAGTAAAAAATCTCCACAGAGCCAGAAAGACTATCAAGTGGCGGCTCATGCTCCCCTCATAGGCAATCCTTCGCTCAGGGCTCCTCCAGTAGAACAGATGAGCTTGAAGTGAGGTTTGACTGATGGTCCATAAGGCCCCCTTCCTTCAGAAGTTCTCATTTTGAGTTTCACTTGGGCCCTGATTTCCTCTGCTGAGAGAGTAGCTGGTTTTCTGTTTTGTTTTTTCATGTTTCCTTCTTCTTCAGGGTAGCTCAGAACAAGGTAACCAATGCTGAGGGCTGTCAAGGGGTAGACTGGGCCACCGAGAAGCCTGTGTTGTAGCTCCTTCTGGAACTAGTGATAATTGTTCCCATTTTGTTGACCCCTCACCACTTGCAAGGCTCTGTGTCAGGCACTTCATGTAACCTAATTTAGAGGCAGTAGACCGAGTAATTAAGAGCTTGGACTAAGGAGCCAGCTGCCTGCTTTGAACCCTGCTCCCATCACTTTCTGGCTGTGTAACTTACTATTTCTCTATGTCTCTGTATTGTAAAAAGGAATAATAATAGTTCTTACAGGGTTATTATGAAAATTAAATAAGTCTGTGTAAAGCACTACAAGAGGGCCTGGCATGGTGGATATCTATAAATGTTCATTAATAATAGGAATAATAATTATTAGAGAAAGAGAAACAAAGGCTTGCCACTCTGAAGCAGGCAGTTTTTATTTCCAGTTCAAAGATGAGGAAATAGTGGCTCAAAGCAGTTCCCACGCTAGTAAGAGTTGGAGTCTGGATTCTAAACCTTGGGCTTCACCTGTAACACTTCCCTAGGCCTCAGTTTCCTCAACTGTAAAATAAGGGGGCAAGATGGGCTCCCAGTTTCCTCTGGAACCTCAACAGTCTATAAGCCCACTGCTTTCTACTCCTGTGTTCGCCACAGTTTCTCTTTCTAAGGGCTTTCTCCCTTCCCACTTCAAGTATATACCCCAGATCTCCCTTGGTCTAAAAATTCTGTGCTGGAACTTCCTTCTGTGACGGCTTTGGTGTTCTTTGCTCTCTTACCTGTAAGGCCCAGGTCAGGAGGTGTAGAGACCATGCCCACTAATCTGCAGTCTTCTTGCTCTACTGCTCCGCTCTGGGGACTCTCCTGAAGGTTAGGGATGGCTCCCTTCCATCCGAAGCCATCTGCCTTTTCTTAGTTCTTCCTGACTCAGGGTCTTTGCAGTATGAGATATGTCAAAATGTAATGATCTACAATGATTGCCAGAACCCTGTACATTTGGCAGATCTCTTTCTCTCTCCTCTCAAAAACATAAAGTTTCATATAGTACATAACATTGTGCCATTTTTTATTCCCCAACTCAACGTTATGTACTGGAGATCTTCTGATGTCAATCACTAAGAACTTCCCCATTATTTTTATTGCTATGATTATTTCAGTATGGATGCACATAATTATTCCCTTATTGATGAACCCGAAGGTTGTTTTCAATTCTTTGGTTGCAAATAGTGTTTCATTGAACATCCTTGGATATGCTTTTTTGGGCATACTCAGTAATTTTCTAGAGTAAATGCCAAGATGGATTTGTTGGGTTATAGGATGTTGTATTTTAATAGATTAGTTTTCTTTATTTAACTGCCACTTTAAAAAAAAAAAAGATTTTATTTATTTATTTGAGAGAGAGAGAGAGAGTGAGAAAGAGAGCATGAGAAGGGAGAAGATCAGAGGGAGAAGGAGACTCCCGTGGAACTGGGAGCCCAATGCGGGACTCATTCCAAGACTCTGGGATCATGACCTGAGCCGAAGGCAGTAGCTTAGCCAATTGAGTTACCCAGGTGCCCTTAACTGCCACTTTTTAGCACAGCGCAGCTCAAATCTGGGATTAAGATGCATTCCTAGTAGGGAGGCTCTTTGAAGATCCTACTTCAGTAGCCTGTGATTCACCCTAAGCTGATTTTGTGGCTGCCCGACCTCTGACCAGAGTACTTCATTATCTGAGCCTTTGCTTTTCATGTATTTCATTACTTGTTTCAGCAACTTGCCCAGATTTCCCCTGTGTCTAGGTCTCTGAACCCTGCACCAGCATCCCAGAGACTTCCAACACCCACCTGTTGGGATCTCTGCCAATCACTCTTCTTATATCCTTCCCCAGCACACTGGCCAGGATGGACTCACCAGCACTTGTCCTCTGCTTTGACCTTGACTTGTAGGATTCTGATTTCAACTGGCCTTTTCCCTTAGTCTAATGTATTGGTGTCACAGTCTCCATTAGAGTCCATATTCCTCAGTTTAGTTGTGATCTTAATACCCTAAAATGACCTTTTTTTTTTTTGGCCTCCTGGTCTATCCCAAAGTTCTGTCTGAACTCAGCCACTTCTTAGCCTGGTGGTTGTTTAAGCCTAAGCACTGTTATTATGTTTCACAATATCACACAATACTGATTATATTCCATTACTAACTATGAATTTGTCTTTTTCCCTCAGTAAAAACTTCATTTTTTTTTCTTTTCCCTATTCTTTGGTATTCTTTAGGTCTTTGTCATCTTATTCTTTCTAAGCATTTCTTCAATATTTCCCTACTTTAACTTACCTTGATAGACTTAAATACAGTTTATTCCTAAATATACATATCCAGTCTTCACCCTTCCCCATGTTCCATTACTGCATTTCCAATTGTCTGCATAACACATCCATTTGGATGTTTCCCATCACTTCAATTTCAATATGTCTAAACCCAAGAGAACCATCTGTTACCATCCTCACCCCATCTGTTCCCTTTCCAGTTTTCCCTCTTTCTGTAAATGACATCGTATTTTCCTGATCACCCAGACTAGAAATCTTGGAATTATGTCTGACTTATTTCTTTTTTTGCTTCTTATATACAATCCGTTATTGAATTCTACTGAAATTTTCTCCCTTGAAAATAACTTTGTGGGTGACTTCTGGTTGTTAAGTGGATGTGTACCTACATTTACCTCTGTTCATTTCTGAAATATAAATAAAATGGTAGTAAGGTTATGCTTGTAAAAACATAACCTTAGAAGATAAGATAAAAACATAACCTTCTATGAGACCACAGAAGCATCTCAATTTTTACATCACTGAGCAACTCAGTGGCCCAGAAACTTGGAGGTATTTAGGTACATCCAGAAGTAGGGAGGAAGGCAGGGCTAAAGAGGTGGATAATTTGAAAGCCTGTTAAGAAAGTTCGAACCCTAGTTGCCTCTCCTTAATTAATACTCCCCACCCCACAGAAAGACTAGTGATTTATCCTCTGGAATAATGAGTTTCTGCTCTAGGGACACCAGTAACTGTTACAGATTGATGCTGTACCAAAACCAAGGTGATCAGTTAAAAGTTTATATACTGAGGGCTGAAACTTTTGGTTCTCTTCCCCTGCTAGCTCCCAGAACTCAAGCTTCTCTGAGGTAGGAAATGGAAGATATCTCTCCGGGGATTCTGGCTATCTCAGGAGAAAAGACCTAGAGATAGTGACACCAGAGAGGTTCCAGTGACATGGCCTGGCCATTTCATCTGCCAGGAAGTCTGCAATCAACAAACACATCCAATCATTCTTTTGGTGCCCCACTCTTAAATTTGAACAGACAGAGAAGGAATGCCAGGCATTTGAAGAAGACTTTAGTATGAAAGACAGAAAATAAGACAAATGAAAAATAAAATGAAGGAAACAGAGACCATACAGGGAGAAGAAGTTTGGAGGGAAAGACCAACCTCTTATCATTTTCACATTTCAAAAGTCTAGGAGAATATTTTACATAGATGAACAAGACTACAGATGCTAAGTTAAAAAAAAAAAAAAAAGAAGAGGAGGAAGGAGAAAGAAAAAAAATTCAGTGAGCAAAAAAGAGCTCTTGGAAATGTCATAGGAGAAAATTTTTTTTTAAAACTTCATAGAAATTTTGAGTAATTATTTGAAATTTCTGCAAAATATGAAGGAAAAAGGTAAGGAGAAAGAAAATAGGGAACAATAGAGAGCAGGAGCAGCAGCAACAGCAAAAGACATTTCAGAGTGAGCGAGAGAGAGAGTGAGATAGCAGCAGCAAGAACAGGGGAGAGGAAGTTATCAAAGAAATCATTTATGAAAATCTCCCAGAACTGTAGGGCCTGAGTTGCGAGCCTGAAAATGTCCACTGAATGTGTAGCACAATGGATAAAAGTGCTAATAAGTTGTCATAGTGAACTTTCAGCACTCATGGGACTGAGAGAAGATAATAAAAGCTTCCACAGAGAAAACTCAAGTTCTAAACAAAGAATCAGAAAGGTACCAAACTTCTCTATGGGATTGTCAGAATCTAAAAGACACCTGTACAATGTCTTCAAATTCTGAGGGAATAGGATTTCCAATGCTGAATTTTTATACCCAGTCAAGCAAGTACAATTTAATATGAGAGAATGAGAAAAACCTTTGCAGGCATGCCATCTCTCAACATATTTACCTGTGCAACTTATTAGCTAACATGAATCAAGTACTTGTTAAATGGCCAAGCACCTTGGGTTCATTCTATATATGATCTCAATCCTCATCCTAAACCTGTAAGATTAGAACTATTGGGATGCCATTCACAGCTGAGGGCATGAGGCTCAGGGAGGCTAAGAACTTGCTCAACAACACACATGAGAAATAGGGTTGGGATTTAAACTTAATCTAACTCCTGGGTCTATGATTCTGACCACTGTGTTATGTAGTACAGGAAGAGCTAAATTCTCCCCGTTGACTCAAATCCATGAGGTCTTTTTTGGTAACAGTTCAGTGTGCTCTTGCCACATTTTTTTCATGTTCACATGAATATATGACATACATATATGTGTACATATATATGAAAAAAGCCATATATATTTATAAAAATAAAAATATATATTTATAAAAAGGAAAAAAGCCAACTATATACATACACACACATGTGTATGTATATATATATACACACACACACGTATATATATATATACACACACGTATGTGTATATATATATACACACACGCACACACATATATGTATATATGTGGCTTTTTTCCTTTTTATAAATATATATATATATATACATATATATATATATATACATGCACACACATATGTGGCTTTTTTCCTTTTTTAAAAAGTTGACCATACTACATGCTTTCATTTATTTCACTTTAACATTTATTGAATGCACATTTTGTGCAATGTGCCAAATTGTGCTACATTGTGCCAAAGTGCTTGGCACTTTGCTGGGTATTGGGATCACATCAACAGTAAATAGTTCCTGCTTCTCAGGAGCTTCTAGGTTAATAAATTGACTATCTTGGCTTATTGAGAGTTATTATCATAAAATACTGGGTTTTTATTTTTTAAATAATCAGAGTAGAATCCATACATTCAATGTTAAATTTTATCTAATCCAATCTTTTCTTTGATTTAGACACCACTTTACACTCTTGAAATATCATTGCCTCTTTAGTACGAACATCCGGTATTCTTAAATAATACAACAAAAATCCTGTCTTTGAATTTCAGGTTTTTGGATTCTAGGGAAGTAAGTCAATGCAATGTATGCATTTAATCAGCCTGTATGCCAACCCTCTTTTTGTAAATGCCATCCTCCCCATGGCCTCACGCTGTGCCGATTTCATATCATTTCCTTGGCCACATGCCAGATTCCATGTAAGTTTTTTTGTGTTGTTGTTTGTTTTGCTTTGTTTTTTTTTAAAGCTCTAGATAATGTTGTCTAGGTCGTTTGTGTGTCTAACTCTTGGACTGGTGACAAACGTTACGGTCTATTCAGCAGAAATATTGCTTCATCACTTTACCCCTGAAAGTATAAAACAGTAATAACTAAGAAATAAAGACTGTTTAGTCAAAGACAAATTGTTGGCTCAGGATGATGCTTGTTTGCTGAGTGTAGCAAAGAAAAAGTAGGCAGCGCTTGCATTTGATTTGTCTCGAGAACCGCTAAGCTTCTCCTTGTATGTGTTGAATCAGAGCTATTTTTACCGGAATGTGAAGACTGAAGACTGTCTCTTTGGAATTACTTGTCTTGGAGGTAACTGGCCACCTTTAAATCTGGGCACACTTCCTCATTTGCAATCTTTATCTTGCATAGCTTTCCTATGGTCTTGAATTTTATGTGATGAAAGGAGAAAAATTATGAGTGTTAAACTATGGTCGAGAGTAAGATCATAGATCAGCCTCTAGTTCTTTATCTGTAGAATATGGTATTATTCCATTGCAGGTGGTAGCATCCTCTTTGAGGTCAGGGAATACATCATGTCCCCCAAACAAGAGTTGAAATGCGATCTCTTCATCATGACTGATGATCTAGCATCTGGGAGTGTGTTTACTGGCTGTCATCCAGTTCTAGGGGCTGCTGGGAACAACTGGGATGGCAGTCCACAAATGATTTGTGAAGAGGAGTATGAGTACCCTAGAATTGCAACAATTTATTCTTTTTTTTTTTTTTCTGATCAACTTTACTGAAGTATAGTTGACAGGCAATGAAATGCATACATTTTACGTATGCATTTCCACCAAGAGTTCCCTTGGTAGTCATTCTCCTCTGCCCCACACCCCAGTCTCAGGCAACCGCCGGTCTACTTTTGTGGCTGTGGACTAGATTTGTAACTTCCAGAATTTCTTCTCTTCTGTGTTTGTCTTCTCTAGCTGAGCATAAGGATTTTTTTTTTAAATTTTTTATTTTTTATAAACATAAATTTTTATCCCCAGGGGTACAGGTCTGTGAATCACCAGGTTTACACACTTCACAGCACTCACCAAAGCACATACCCTGAGCATAAGGATTTTGAGATTCAACTGTGTTGCTGCATGCAGGAGCAATTTATTCCTTTTTGATGTGAAGTCATATTCCACTGTCGGACTATACCACAATTTATTTATCCATTTGCCCGTTGATGGCATTGTTTTGAGTAGTTTCCAATCATTGGCTGTGATGACTCGAGCTGTTACGAACATCTGCGTACAGGTCTTCGTGTGGGCTCAGGTTCATTTCTCTTGGGTAAATGTGTAAAAGTAGAATTGCTGAGTCATATGTTGAGTGTATATTTAATTTTTCAAGAAACTGCCAACTATGCTTTCAAAGCAGTTTTACTATTCTACATTTCCACCAACAATACATGAGAGTTCTAGCTGTTCTGTGTCCTTGCCAACATTTGGTATTTTCAGCCATTTAAATTGTAGTCATTCTAGTGGGTGTGTGGTGCTTCTCATTGTAATCTTAATTTGGATTTCCACTTGCTCACTTTACATCCATCTATTTCTTTGGAGAAATATTGATTCAAATCTTTTGTCCATTTAAAATCTTCATTATTAAGATATTTTGGTCTTCTTATTTTCTAGTTCTAAGTGCTCTTTCTGTGTTCCGAATACAAGTTCTGGTTTGTTTTTATCAAATTTACACCTTTAAAATATTTTCTCCTAGAGTGGGCTTACCTTTACTTTTTCTTAAGAGTATCTTTTGAAAAGGAATAGTTTTTAAACATCAATGAATTCTAATCTTTCAAATTCGTTTATGGTTTTTTGCTTTTTGTATTCTGAAAAATGTTTGCCTAACTGCTCTGCCACTTTTTAAAAACCTTTCCTTCTAATGATCAAAATGAATTATTCAGAGATGGTACAACTATGTTCTTAGAAAGACCAGAGGTATCTGGGTGGCTCAGTTGGTTAAGCATCCAACTCTTGGTTTCAGCTCAGATCATGATCTCATGGGTCCTGAGATCACCACTTTTGGCTCTGTACTTGACAGGGAGTCTGCTTCTCTCTCTCTTCTTCTCCCTCTGCCCTTCCTCCCCTCTCTCTCTGTGGAATAAATAAATAAATCTTAAAAAAAAAGAAAAATAAAAACCAAGGCAATCAGCTTAATAATTAAAAAATCTTGGGGTTCCTGGGTGGCTCAGTCATTAAGCATCGGCCTTCGGCTCAGGTCATGATCCCAAGGGTCCTGGGATCAAGTCTGACATTGGGCACCTTGCTCAGGAGGGAGCCTGCTTCTCCCTCTGCCTCTTGCTCCCCAGGTGATCCTTGCCCCCCACCCCACGCTTTGACAAACAAACAAATAAAATCTTTAAAAAATAATTACAAAAGCAAATAATGAAATTAAATAAGGTGACCAGAATGAGACAGAGATCACAACTTTCTGGCATTAGACAGGGAGCTGGCAGGAAGGCCCACATATTTCAAAGGGGCGACTCAATGAACTATTTACACAGCTGGGGGTAGGGTTAAGCTCTCAACATCTAACAATAGCAGAAAGACTGGGCTTCAAGTGTCAAACTCTAGAACCCACAAAGTTTATAGCTTTACAAGAGGTCCGTCTGATGGGACTATGGTCTTTGGTAGAGGAATACAGCCACTGTCAGTCAACCCATGACCCATCAGGGAGGGAGTCAGGAATAAATAATTCAATCTCTCTCCTCCCACCCTGTGAATCTTCAGCCGTTGCCTCCCATTGGTCAAAGTCACCTGGAAGCCAGGTGGTAAGGAAGACCAGCTGATGTAATCAACAAAAATCAGCCTCTCGGAACTGACTATTGGGTCATTAGCACAGAGAACTCAAACTGACTAGAGGGAAATCCCATCTTCCAATGTAATGGAACACTGACTGTGGAATCACTTCTCCCCCAGGCAGGATGCTTTACAGAACTATTAAATTCGAAGTTGCAGCATCAAGGTAAAGAGCCAAAACTCCGTAATTGGGCTCTTATACCTAATAATGAGAAAAGCTATTTCCCCTTTCAGCCCTCGCTTCTTAGACACAAGCATGCTAGCTGGGAGGAATTGGCCCTGTATATTTGCTTCTGGTTTACTGCGGATACTTTATCTTGTAGGAAGGCACCCCACTACAGAAGAAGACCCTGGGCTTGGCTTTCAGAAATTTCAACCCTGCAGCTATGGAAAGATATGGTTTCATTCAGAGCAGACATGGGGACTTTCTGATAACTTAGGCAGGATTAGAACTGCAGAGCCCTGAGCTCATCAGTTTTTTTCTCCAAGCTCTCCGGCTCACTTACAAGGAAACAGCCCCATGGTCCTTATACTGTATTTCCACTAAAATGTTCTAGAGCAACTACTACTTGGTCATCCAAAACCTTTACCTTCTGTAGGGACTTGACTTCAAGTGACTACAAACAGTACGTAGATGACGAGTCTGTCACTCTGTGCCATACTGTGCCCCTTGGACCAATGGAAACATGGCCATCAATGCCTTTAAATGAACCAATCAGAGAACCAATGCCAGATTCCCATCCTCACCCTCTGTTCTCTCGGAACTACTTCTGGTATCAATAACTTTGTCAATGAAGGTTTAGACAGGAGAACAGGGTCCCTATGAGAATGACAGGATGACGGATTTATCATAGGACTTAGACATTACACAATTATGGGGGGGGGGGTCCGTGGTAGTGCCTCTTCAGCCTTTCCAGTTTAGAGCAACTTATATCCATCCACAACAAACATTGCTGCCCTCCAAACCCAGCCACTAGAGGAAACGGTTTTGTCCTCCTTCGGTTTGTTTCCACAGCAAAGTCACTGACTCTATCTCAATGAGCTAAAAGCTCACTGTCTTCTTTTTTCTCTTTCAACCTGTTACATGTTAGTGAATCCATTCTTTCATTCAACAAATTATTTTTTAGGCACCTGCTGATCTAGGAGCTGGAGGTACATAAATTGGCCAATTGGCTGGAGGTAAATAAATTGGCCCAAACCCCATGCCCTACAGAGCTTGCATTCTAATAAGACGCTAAACTAGGAAATTCAGTTGTTATGTAGGTTGGAAGATGAAGGGAAGGGGCTATTGAGAGGGAGACAGACAGCCTGCTACGCAAAGCCCCCAAGTTGCCCTTGGCCTTGTTGCTCTCGCTCAGTCTTCCCCAACCTTGCCTGGCATGCCTTGCCTTCCACTGCTCTCCAACGCTAACCCCATTTTCCTGTGTCCTTTCTCTCTGCTCTTTCAGCAAGCCTTGTCTTTCCTAAAATCGAGCCTCCCCGCCCCTGCAGCATTTCAAGGGGGGATGGGGGGGGCTCCCAGTGCCTACTGAGGTCTCCCTTTTTGATTCCGGGCTGTGACGCCTTCTCCAGCTAAGTTTTCAGCCTCATGTATTCCCGGCACATCTCCTCCTGCCGCCAGACCCCTCCCGCCTCTCTCTCACACACGCAACATCAATGGTACTGTCACTGTTTCTGATCCTGATTTGCAAATTTCTCTTTTCCATGGACTGAATCTGGAGCTGGGAGCGAAGAGAAGCAATATCTCACGTCACCAAAAAACGTGTCAGGTTGCCAGAGCACAGAGAACGTGCACAGTTGGGAAATACACATGAGAACGGCTGCAGAAAATAGACTGAGGCCGGGCAGGGCGCTGATTAGCAAGCGGGTGTCACGTATTTTCCCCGGAGACATGAGCAGGTGTCATCCCCTACCCCCGGCCTCCGGGATGGGAATGAAACTGAAGCCCTGGAAACTGTGCCCCACAATGGTGAATGATGCTTTGGGTCTCCTCTAATGCCGCCACTCAGGGCTATTAGGAGTCAACGCTGCTCAAGACTATTTGAGGGGGTGGTGGGGAGTGGGGCTGGTGTGGCGCTGACTCTGGCACCCTCGATTGTTCCCCTCACCCCTACGTCAGCCCTCAGCGGTCCTATTATTCCTGTGGGAGTCTAGGAGAAGGTTTCCAGACAAGGGGTTGGGGACAGGTTTAGGCTTTCTTTTGAATAATTTCTAGTCTGACTGATTTTCACAGTGGAGGCAAATTTCAACTCCAAAGTCAACGTTCGGAAAATTCTCCTGGGCATCTAAGGAAACAGTGTCAAGTCCTAAGTACAGGCTGCTTTCCTATTAATAGTTCCTATTAATGTCTGTGGAGTGCTTTTAGCAGTTGTAAAGCCCCTCCTTGTACACAGCCCTGGGATGCTTCACAGAGGAGAGATAGGCTCAAAGAGGTTGCATAGGAAATAATGGGGAAGACTTGGGACTTTGACCCAGACATTCTGACCCCAGAGCCTATGCTTTCAATACCGCAGCCTACAACATGTTGCCCATTAGACTGCAACATATTTGCAACCATTCTTTCTGAGACTGTTGTTTTGCCTGGGAGTTTATTTATAATTCTGGTGTGATGACAATCTTCCTGTGGAACAGTGGGAGGCAGCATGCTTTATTGTAAAGAGCAGTAGATTAAAACTCTTGAGCCCTGAATTTGAGTCCCAGTTCAGCCACTAGATGGCTGTGGGACCCTGAGCCAGCTTGTTAACCCCTCTGGTCTCAGATTCTATTAAACAAGGGGCTCAAATTTGATGATATTTGTACTGTTTTACAGCTCTCAAATTCTTCAGTAAGCCCCATCCAACTAGGGAAAACCATGCAGGAGCCCCTGAAGACATTCTCTGAAAAACATGCTCATGTTCAGAATGTCCCATTAGGGCTTGACTTCTAGAGAGTCAAATATCTGAACTAAGAGCCCTGCTATCTGAATGGCCATAACTTTGTTTCCCTGTTTTGTTATCTAGCGCTATGTTGGCTGGGCTTAGCTGGGCAGCTCTTCTGCTCCGTCTGGGGTCGATTACATGGCTGAAAGCATCTGGGGGGCTAGGTGGGGCTGGAATGTCCAAGGTGGCGCCACTTACACAGGGGGGGCTGAGGTTCTGACTATTGGCTAGAGATGTCAACTCTCCTCCACTTGTCCTTCCAGCAGGATAACCCTGACTTCTTTTTGTGAGAACTTTAGGCTTTGAAGAGGATGAAAACACAAGTTGCAAAACCTCTTTAGGCTTTAGCCTAGAAGTCACATAGCATCATCTCAGCTGTATTCAGTTGGTCAAAGAAAGTCAGGGCCACCCTAGATTCAAAAGAAGGGGAAACTGACTCCTCCACTTCTTGATGGCAGTAGTGGCAGAGTGCCTTTGCCAATGAGTACACAGCATACCATCTTCAGAAACATTCTGCAAAAGGAGAAGGAAACTCTCCATGAAAGAACTGGTGATGCAGGAAAATCGGGTAAGGTCAGAAGTCTCAGGATCCTTGGGTGTGCTCTATCAGGGATCTCCTTAACACTTCAATTCCCGAGAAAGCGTTGGCCGGAGCTTGGTTGAATGGATTAGTTATTATCAATTGTCTGCTTTAAGCCATCACTCCATAAGATCATTCTCTTCTCCTTCTCGGGCTCCTCCCTGCACCATTTCCCTACCTCTTACCCCCATCCCACTGCTATTGCCTCTCCAAACATTTGTACTTGAGCTACTTGATTTTCCTGGTTGGGGGTGGGGTGGCCTGGGGTGGGGGTGGGGTGTCCGGTGGAGAGACTTCTAATCCACAGCTTAAATATATATGCCTGTCTGTGGTCAAGGCTGTACCTCTTCTGGAGTGTTACAGAGTGTTCACCTGGGGATCGCAGTTTGGCTGCCCCAGGGTTGTTTTGTTTTGTTTGACTTGCATTCCTTTTATGGGCTTGCATACCCCAATTTGGCCATGGACTCCAACAAACTCTTGTTTTACAACAGGTCTGCGCTCTTTTTGCTTGTTTCTGTCAATTGTCATGCTCCTAAGGACGTTTGTGTTTGCCTCATTGAACTAGTCCAACACCCACAATTCACAGGTTAAGGGAGACAGGATGAGGTGGATTGACTTCTCTAAACAAAACAAAAAAACACCCAAACTCTGCTTTCTCATTTTTAATCTCTTCTCACCCCTTCAGCAACCCAGTGTTAAAGTACACAGATTGGAAATCAATATTTTGGGGGTTTAAAAAAAAGCCCACAGCCTGGGTGTCTTGGTTTCCCTTTCAAAATACTTTTCAATCGGGCATGCAGTGTTGGTTTGAAGCATAAAGAAAGGAAAAGTATTTGCTGTTTCTGAGGTTAAGCCAATATTTTCCTGGGATTCTGTGGGATCATTTGGACTCTCCCTAAGCTTAGCCCCTAAGGATAGAGCATACTTCACTTGGTGTCTTTGAAAAACCCTGAGCAAGTGGAATGTTGTTTAGAGATCTCCATGAATCATTTCACTTGCAATCTTAAAGCAAATAATAAAAGGAAATGTGAGACTCGGGTGAGCAAATTACTTTGTATGAACACTGTAGCCTACAACTTTCCCCTGCATTGTAGACTCCTAGAGAGCAGGGACTGTTCATTTGCTTTCTTAGCATCTATAACAATGAGTAGAAAATAGTAGGTTGAAAGCATGAGAGGACTTTTAGGGGGTTCCTTTAGTGAGACCTCTTTGCTTTCTTCATGAATTAGTAATTAAAGACTTGGTAACCAAGCTGGTGTCTTTTGTAACCTTATGCAAACCTCCCTGAGTCTCACTTTCTCATCTCTAAAATGAGGTTAGAGAAAACAATTGCTTGTGTTTGTTCCAGGTTCAAAATCCTGTAATTCTTTCATATTATATTGTTTCAGGAAATGGGAAAAAGGACTGCAATCAAATATTTTCTAAGTTTCAGTATCATTTTCTCCTTTTTTCAGATTTTGGAATTTAAACCCTCCTACTGAAAGAAGCAATCAGTGATTCTTGAGAGACAAGCTCAGAAGTTACGCTTGAATTGAAGAAATTCACTGCCTCATGGTAGCTCTTGAGTGTGAGTCCCTGTGGCTCATTTTTATTTTACACAACCAAATCCTGGAACAAATGAGAGTCTTGGGAAGGAGAAAGCCAGAAAAGCCTATGGGTTTAGAGAATAGGTCAACTATTGAAAATATTGTACTTTTAATAGATTACCAGATAGACTGAGAAACTTACAACCCAGGAGGTAATTATTTTTAAGTTTTCCTGCATTAGGAAGATAGGCACTTCCTGACTATTCCACTATGAATATGAACAGGGACTTAGTATCTGGCATCCAATTAACATTCAGGGAAACTCTGCTGAGTGAGCAAATGTATGAATCAATGAATGATCTGCATTGATTCATTCTTCACTGAGTTTTCTTCCTTCTCTTTTTTCCCCTCTCTCCTGGTTTGAAAGTTGTACATACTTTTCATATTCTATTAGTGGCTGTCTTTACTTCTGCTTTCCTCCAGGTATAAGAAAATGTAAGTCTCTTTAAAAGTGATTCCCAGCCTCACTCCAAAGAGGCAGCCACTATTACCATCTTGTTATTTTTTCCTGAGATTTAGAGGTAGATTTTCTATGACACTCATGAAGCTGCGGGTTAGGGAGACTCACTTAGATGCTCTAACATTGTAGTACATGTTTAAGTATGAGGCTATTATTTCCATCCTCCTCCCAAGAGGAGGTGCAATACACATGTCAAAACTGCATGATTTTTCTAATTTATATAGACAGAAATCTGGAGAATGTGTGTAGGAATGAATAATGAGAGTGTGTGATTAAGGTGTAAGAAATATGTTGGAAAGCCTTAAAGGTGGGTCTGAAGGCTACCTGGCTGGCTCAGTCAGTAGAACATGTGACTCTTGATCTCAAGGTATGGAGTTCAAGCCCCATGTTGGGCATAGAGCTTACTTTAAAAAATGGGGTTCAGGTTTCAGAAGGAGGTGGAGAAATGGAGGAAGGAGGAAGAGAGAACGAGAGAGAACATTCTACTTGTGCACAATGGCTTCATCCCATGCCCTTGATTCTAGGTTGCTATCCATCTTCCCATCCTTACTGCCTTTCCTATGGATTTTGGACTTGCTTAGTCAGACCCCACATTTGCAAACACCAATTCCTTGTAATAAATCTCTTAATACACTATTTCTTACTGCTTCTATTTCTCTGGTTAAACCCTCCTGTTTAACTTGTTTCTGATTTCAAAGTAGGCTTTTCAAAATGTTCCTTTCCTGCCTTGCCATTCTATTTCTCGATTTATCTCTTTAAACATTTTGAAAATTTTTATTTAGGAGTCTTGTTTTTTAAGATTTTATTTATTTATTTGAGAGAAAGAGAGAGAGAACGAACAAGTGAGAGGGAAAGAGAGAGCGTGAGCAGGGGAGAGGGAAAAGCAGACTCCCCATTGAGCAAGGAGCCCAATGTGGGGTTTGATCCCAGGACCCCAGGATCATGACCCAAGCGGAAGGCAGATGCTTAACCAACTGAGCCACCCAGGAACCCCTACTTAGGAGTTTTTCAAAAACAATTCTGTTATTGGGAGTTCTTGATAAATTCTCTCATTTGCTCCTGTGATGCCTTTTTTGTTCTGTGGTGTATAACTTTTGAGTATGAGCTTTAATTGAGCAGTGGTTTTTCCTCTATGGAGGTCTGTGTGATTTGGGTTGAGGAAGGAAATAAGGAGGATGGAAATAATAACTTCACACTTAAATATGTACTAAAATGTTAGAGCATATAAGTGAATTTCCCTAAGTATCCTTCTGTTAAGTTGTCTCTGCAGAGAAGTTCCTCCAGCAACCCAATGAGTTGTCACCAGCTCCAGATTGCTTCATGCTAATTTACTGCCCTTGAATCCCTGCACCTTGCAGGTAATATGATTTCAGATCCCTCACCTGTGCAGGGCACCAATGTGGCTTCCAGCACTGATGGTGACTCTTTTTCCATTCATATTGTCCCAAGATGAGACCTCCCAAGAAGATGATTCCTTCCATCATCTTTCAGTCAGTAGACAGAATATTTCTATTTGGCATTCCTGAATGGCCACTCATGCTGTGACCCTCAGCTTTCTTCAGGTAACTCAGTTCTAGATCCAAGCAGATGTAGAACCTGAGGACAGGTTCTAGCACCCTCTGGGGTGCTAGAATTCTAGCCAAAGACATTAATCTGGTAACACAGTGAGCTGTTTGGATCAGGCTTACTCTCACACCTCTAACTTCTAGTCCATTCTTTATTTCTGACATGGGATGGGTTCTCTTTCTTGGTTTCAACCTTATTGTAATGCGGTATGTGAAGAATAGATAGATTTCCGTCATCAGTGTAATTTACCATATTGACTAGGAGTAGCCCTAAGTGTAATTTCAGGAAAATTACAGTACATCCTTAGTATAGTCTATATTCTTTATGTCCAGAGTCCCTGAAGAGATAATTTTCCAATTATCCTTAAAGACCCCTTCAAAGGCTTCTTTGGAGAAAGTTGTCCTCATTTGCCAGAGTCCACCTCTTTCTCACCATACAATTCTCTTTTTGCCCATAATTTACTCATTACCCTCAGATACACACCGATTATTTTCTACAGTGAGTATAAACTCGCCCTTATTCCTAGCGCCCATTCCCCTTAACACTGGGAATGAGAGAAGGCAGTGCTCTAGTTATTTCAAGAACTTGAGGTTAATTTTATTCTTAGTGAGGAGGTCAATTTTTATTCTATTTTAGGTTCTGAGAAGACTATACTCTAATTTTCTTTGTTTTCCTCTTTGTAAAGGCAATGGCAGGGGAGGGAGTGTTAAGACTAGAGGTTGGGAGAGGAGCTGCTTCTATTCCTTTCCCCCTTTCTCCCCACCTGGATCTTGGACTCTGCTTAGTTCCCTGAATATAGACCCTCTCATGCTGAATGAGGCTCATCAAAGCGTAAGTGACTCAGGAGCCTTAAGTATCAGAGAGATTTTTATCCCTTCTGTCTATCCCCAAAGGGAGACTGTCACTTACAAAGGCCATGGAGACAAGTGAGACCTTAGAATATAACACAATGCGAGAAAGGAGATAGATATTCTTAGCAAAATACATTGCAGGAGAGGTGCTGGCTGAGGGTTAGTCATTGTAGCTGAAAAGCACTAGTTGTCTTTTAGACACTTTATTTGAGGACTTGACACTCTCCTTTCTACAGTGAGAATATGAATTGACCCCTCCACATTCTATCCATTAAGGGGCACTAGAGAAGACATGGAATGACTGTCACATAATTCACTGAAGGAAAGGCAAGATAATACCAAGACCTGACACTTGAAGACATACCAAACTGGCTAGAAACCACGGTCTTGACATGGTTAGGAATTTTTCACTGGATGAGAAGCCATGGGACTGGCTGAACATTCTCTAGGATTGTGTGTGTTTGGCTGGCTGACAGTAAGACCATTTTTTTTTTAAGGTCTAACCATCTCTCCCTTTACAATAGAGAGTATACTGGCAGAGTTACAGTAGAGAAGGAAATGTCACATGTCAGAGTAAAAACAACCATGGATCTGGAAGATTCTGATTTAATCACACTGCTTCCAATATTAAGGTGTCTTGATTCTCTCTAGGCCCACCATCAACTGCAGCAAGTCAGATTTCATGGATATGAGCAAAGATCATGGAGCCATTTTGATGATTTATTAACTCACTGCACCTTCCAGCAGTATCATGAATAATTTGTGTTGCACTTAACACACAGAGGAAAGAATGCAATACTTAATTTTCCAGCAGCCTAACCTAAGAGGGACTTTTTGGTCGGTGGGTTATTATTTGACCAATGGACCTCTCAGTTAACCATGCACCTGGATCAAAAGATAGTTGGTGGTGAAATTAAATTGGAATGTTTCATGAATCAAGGCATTCACACTGAAGAAAAATATTCCTTTTACAAACTGCAAGACTCTTATAAATTCCCGCTGTGAAAATGGGTTCTTTTAAAATGATGCTCTGGGTTCCAGCTTAATTTTACACTCTTCTGTGCTGTTTTAGGAAATGGTGCTTTATTTACACTGCTGGGCTCGAAACTTTGCTGGTTTATTTGTAATAGTAGAATCTTGTTCTACTTTTTCTTCCAAGTAAGACCAAAGGTGGTTGAAGAATAATCAGGAAACAACCAGGAACATCTGCTTATCAATTTGCCATTTTTGCAGGCACTCGCCTTGAAGTTCAATGGAAAATGGGATCCACTAATTTGGGAAGAGAGAATAAATGCTACCACTTTTGTGAAAACGAATGCCTTCACCCAAGAAAGGACGGAACATTAACTCTAATGAAAACAACAGTGACCAGAAGACAGGCTGGGCTCAGGCCACTTCATTTCTATGGATTTTGGTTTTCCAGAGTGAGGGAACTGTCTTAGAGATGGTCTAAGATCCTTTCCCACTTTGACATTTTATAGTACTTTATCAGCGATGGTTCCCACCTTTCTGAACACTCAAACCTGGGAATCTGGAAATAGGCAGCTAGTGTGTCTGTGTGCACACTCAGGTGAGCGCTTTTCTCCCCCACCCTCTTCTTGGCATGATGGTGTAACGTCACTGTGGTAAGTGACCTTCATGATGGTCCCTGATGGTTCTTGCCTCTGCAAGCCATGCCTTTGTGTAGTCCTCCAACCCTTGCAGTAAGTGCTGACAAGACTTACTGATTCATTTCTAACAAATAAACAGTGGAAGTGTTGTCTCTGAGATTGGGTTACAAAAAGACTGTGGCTTCCATCCTGTCCACTTGCTCCAAGAAAAGCTAACTGCCATGTCCTGAGCTGCCCTGGGAGAGGCTCAGGTATGTGACAGGGACCTGATGGCTCTGTCCAACAACCAGCAAGGACTGAACCCTGCCAATAACCGTGTGAGTGAACTCGTAGCAGATCTTCCAACCTGCATCTGGATTTTTTAACCCCCCAAACTCTGATTAATGTCTGTTGTTTTAAGATACTAATTTCGGAGTAATTTCTTATGCATCATTAGCTAACTAACATACTCATCAAAATCTTCACCTTCTAACTTGACAAACAAACTGAGTTTATTAGAAGGCTGGGGGCAGTGTTAGAACAGGAAAAATCATCCTTTCTTTGCCCTAAATGTTTAATGACTAGCAATAATAGCTTCCTTTTATTGAGCACTTTCTACCTGATTAGAATTAGGTGCTAATGCTCCTGGCAATTCCTTGAGGGTCAGTATTATAGTGTACAAATGTGGAAATTGAGACTTAAAGAGGGTAAATAATGCAGAAGGGGAAATCGAGTACACTGACAAGGGAATTAATACTCTCACCACACTGTGAGCTGGTTAAAACTACAAAATGGGTATTGAGTTTCAAGGTGCCTGGGCGGCTCAGTCATTAAGCATCTGCCCTCGGCTCAGGTCATGATCCTGGGATCCAGGATCCCACATAGGGCTCCCTGCTCGGCGGGAAGCCCTCTTCTCCCTCTCCCACTCCCCCTGCTTCTGTTCCCTCTTTCTCTGTGTGTCTCTCTGTCAAAAATAAATAAATAAATAAATACAATCTTTAAATTAAAAAAAAAAAAAAAAACAAGGGTATTGAGTTCCAATTGGAGCATCTCACATTAAAAAGGATTTTTGTACCACTTAGCGTAACACCATCTAGGTTCATCCATGTTGTTGCAAATGACAGGATTTCCTTATTTTTTAAGGCTGTATATATACATAAGGAGATATGCATATACATACACACACACACACACAAATGCACACATACTACACACAATGGAATATTGTGTTGTATTGTAGCATACATACACTACATTTTTTTTTAAGATTTTATTTATTTATTTGACAGACAGAGATCACAAGTAGGCAGAGAGGCAGGTAGAGAGAGGAGGGGAGGAAGCAGGCTCCCTGCTGAGCAGAGAGCCTGATGCGGGGCTCGATCCCAGGACCCTGAGGTCATGACCTGAGCCGAAGGCAGAGGCTTTAACCCACTGAGCCACCCAGGTGCCCCCATACACTACATTTTCTTGATCCATTTATCCATTGACTGACACATAGGTTGCTTCCATACCTTGGCTATTGCGAATAATGCTGCAATGAACATGGGAGTTCAGATATCTCTTTGAGATAATGGTTTCATTTCATTTGAATACATACCCAGAAGTGGGTTTGCTGGGTCATGTGGTAGTTCTATTTTTAGTATCTAAGGAAACTTCCATAGTGGTTGTACCAGTTTACATTCCCATCAATGGTATACAAGGGTGGTGGTTGGTTTTTATTTTTTTTCCTCTATTTCCTTGCCAAAATTTGTTATCTCTTGTCTTTTTAGTAATAGCCATCCTAACAGATAGGAAGAGATATCTCATTGTAGTTTTGATTTGCATTTCTTTTGTAGTTAGTGATGTTGAGCATCTTTTTACATACCTGTTGGCCATTTGCATGTCTTCTTTGGAAAAATGTCAATTTGAGCCATTTGCCCATTTTTTAATTGGGTCATTTGTTTTTTGTTATTGAGTTGTATGAGTTCCTTATGTATTTTCAATATTAATCTATTATTAGATATTTGGTTTGCCAATATTTTCTCCTATTACTTAAAGTGCTTTTTCATTTTATTTGTGGATTCCTTTGCTGCGCAGAAGCCTTTTAATTTGATATAGCCCCATTTTGGTGTCACATTCAAAAATCATTTCCAAGACCACGGTCAAGGAGCTAAACCCCTATGGTTTCTTCTAGGAGTTTTATGGTTTTAGATTTTACACTCAAGTATTTTAACCACTTCAAGTTGATTTTTGTGTATGGTATAAGATGGGCCAGACAAAGAAAGACAAATACTGCATGGTATCATTTATATGTGAATTAAAAAAAAAAAAAAGTCAAACTCATAGAAACAGAGAAGTGGTTTCTGGGTGGAGGGTGGGGTTATTAGGGAGAGGCTGGTAAAAGGATACAAATTTTCAGCTATAAGATGAATAAGGCCTGAGGATCTAATGTATAACATGTGACGATAGTTGATAACACTGTTTTGTATTATTGAAATTTGCTATGAGAGTAGAACTTAAATGTTCTCACTCCCCCCCCAAAAAGTAAACATGTGCGGTGATGGATGTGTTAATTAACTCAAAAAAGAATTTTTGTAGATCAAACATGGGATGGTATGCCCATAAGTATTTCACTTAAAGGAAAAATCCAGAAGGAATATGATATACCTCTATGTTAGAGTGATTTGACTTGTGTGGGCCCCAAGTAACAGTTTGCATCATCAGGTGAAACTTTCAAAAAAGCAAATGTCAGCTCATTCAGGGAGGAACTCCATAACAGTAAAAAGGTTTTGGAATGGATGGGTTACTTAAAACAGTTAAAACCTATTTCCCCTGGGGTGTCTACTTTTCTGGGATGGGTTAGAGGAGATTTAGGCATTAGGCAGGGCTGGAATGAAAATTCCTTGAGGAACTTTATCCAACTGAAATTTCATGATTCTGGACATTGATCTGAATTACGATGAGGAGCCCAGATTTCTTGGCCATTATCCAAGTGAATTATTTTCCCTTCTTCATCTTTTCATGCTTCTAGCCAGAATTCTTACTGAAGTGGATAAACAAAATATCCCGAGGCAGAAATTTGTCCATGTTCTGGGCAGGTTCATAGCCCTTTTGTTCTAGTACAAAACCACATGTGTGTCTGCAAAGAAATCCAGGACACCTCTTTGCTCTGTGTCAGCCTGGAGCCACTCCTCAGTCATGCATTTTAGGAAAAGTGAAGTATTCATAAGACTATTGACTGATTTTACTTTTTTAACCCAGTGTCCTTAATCTCTCTCCCTCTCTCCCAGTGATACTGGATCTTGACCACACAATGAGAGATGAAATTTTAAATACTTAAAAAAAATCAATAAGTGCTTGTTTACTAAATGAATAAATCTCTATCTTAGCAGGACTGAAATTCCTTCTTCCTTCCTCCACTGAGTTCTTCTTTCTTTTTTTTTTTTAAATTTCTTTTCAGCATAACAGAATTCATTGTTTTTTGCACCACACCCAGTGCTCCATGCAATATGTGCCCTCCATAATACCCACCACCTGGCTCGCCCAACCTCCCATCCCCTGCCCCTTCAAAACCCTCAGGTTGTTTTTCAGAGTCCATAGTCTCTCATGGTTCACCTCCCCTTCCAATTTCCCCCAACTCCCTTCTCCTCTCCCTCTCCCCATGCCCTCTATGTTATTTGTTATGCTCCACAAATAAGTGAAACCATATGATAATTGACTCTTTCTGCTTGACTTATTTCACTCAGCATAATCTCTTCCAGTCCCGTCCATGTTGATACAAAAGTTGGGTATTCATCCTTTCTGATGGAGCCATAATACTCCATCGTGTATATGCACCACATCTTCCTTATCCATTCGTCCCTTGAAGGGCATCTTGGTTCTTTCCACAGTTTGGTGACCGTGGCCATTGCTGTTATAAACATTGGGGTACAGATGGCCCTTCTTTTCACTACACACTGAGTTCTTCTTATGAGCTATTGCTGGGCAAACAAAGAGAGGAGGACAGAGTCTCTGTTTTCAAGAGCCTCCAAATGCTTTTGTGTACTACCAAGTTCCTTAATGTTTTGATTATTTATAACAGATAATGTTTTGATTATTTATAACAGAAATGATATGACTATTTGACAAAATAAATAGATGATTGAATTTTCGTATCATGTGATCTATCTTATAATTACCACATAAATGGTCATTTTTATGGTTCAGGAATAGATTGCTTTCATTAAATAAATATTCCTTTTGATATATTGTTCTTATTTAGAAGAGCTGGACTTCCAGTTTTCTAAATCACAGTATGTTCAAATATACCAACTCCAAAACCATATTGAATAGCAGTTTTCTTGATGATTCAGAAACTACTTCAGAACATATAGAACCACAGGAACAACATTATGAATGTGGACTTTTATATTATTGTAGATATAAAGAGAAAAAAATAAGAATGAAGAGGAGAACAGATGTGCCAGGGAGGCCTTGGAAAACAGAGTCAAGTGATAAGAGTTAACACTGGTATTGAGGTTAGGTAATAGGAATGACATCTGAGAGATAGCACTTTTTCAAGGCCAGGAATGGGGAGAGCTGCAGGGTCCCAGTGGAATGTAATTGAAGAAGTTAACATTTCCAAGAGAAGAAACCGATCAACCAAAAGTAGATGATCAAAACAAAACACTGAACATCTCAGTGTGCACTCAGTGCTGGTCCGGGATATGGGATTGTGGGTAGCAGTTATTGAAGGAAAGGGGAAACTTTATGTAAAAAGAGAGCATTGGACTGGTGTTACCTGACAGAAAGAGGATTACTAAAAATGAAAATATAGGTAAAATTTGAATATTAGATGTCAAAGTTGGATTCGATAGAAGGCTTTTTGAAAGAGAATGAAAAGTGGAAATATTTTAACATTAAGATGAGTTAAGGCAAATAAAAACATAATAAGAGAGAAATTTTAGCCAAATGTGCCATGTAAGTAACATACAGAACCTGGAAGATACCTTGTTTCTGCCCTCTTGGGACTTTAAGAGTGGAATAAGTCAAGGATGCTAATGGAGATAGAGCAGAAATCTTGACAAAGACTGAATTTCAGTGCATCACTTTTATCTACCAAGCTAAATGAAACCCCTAATTATATTATAAAAGTAAAATCCATACATAAGGGAAGTAATTAGGGAAAGATCAACTTGTTAGCCTTTCCCCTGAGGGAAAAGGTTGTTGGAAGGGATAGGTGTAGCAAAGAACAAGCTCATAAAGAGGATGGTCTATCAGCTGAACTCTTCAGGGTGCCATATGCACCTGTACTGGCTGTTGTGGTCACAGCCAGTTCTATAAATCAAGCGTTGGCAAATCTATGATGTCTTCTTGTTAATATTAATGGAAAGGAACCTTGGTATGGGATTTGGTAGAACACACTCTGCTACTGGACTGTGTGATTGGATTGGAATGGGAGCAGTTGTGCCAGTCAGTTCTTCAAGTTCAGTGGTCTTTAGTCTTATGGTTCTTAAACTTTATCATATTGGAATCATATTGGAAGCATGTACTTGGTTAATTTCAGGCCGGGCTTATTAAGAGGAGTTGCTGCCCCCCAAGCCTCCAGAGATTCTGCTTCACTAGGTCTGGGATAAGGCTTAAGTACTTGCTTTCTATAAAGTTCTCATCTGCGGATTATGCTGCTACATCAGTATCACAAGTTGAGATCACTGGGTTAGTTTTTAGGGCATTGACAAGACTTAGCTTCTGGGCCCCTGGTGCAGAGGACCAGACCCAGAATAATGGTTACTTCTATGTAGATGCCATCTTAGGAAGCTTCTTGATGGCTAGCTGAAGTATCGCGTCCCCGAAGACCACTCTATCTTGGAGAGCATCTTTTAATTATTGATCAGAATAAGTTAGTACCTATAGGCCAAATCTGTCCTGATCTTATGATTCATATCAGAAACTATTTACATTAATAAATTTCTGATTTTCACTTGGACTACTTGTTATTTACTAATGTCATAAGATCAGACAATTCTACTTGCCTTCTAAAGAATATAATTTAACTTCTTTTCTGCAAGTTGATTACAATATCCAGAAGTCAGAGTGGTCTTTTCCAGAATAATTTTGCACTGTAATCTGCATCAATGTCTTTTGGCTGTCCAGAATTAACCCCAAGCAGTTTCTATCACTTCTGCATCTGTAAAACCTGGTATTCGACGATGGTTTTCTACCTTTCATTCTTCCAGGTCTTCACAAAGCTTTCCAGTTGGTTGCAATTCCAAACTACTCTCTTCTACTCGATTTCTTCCTTCTCTGACAGTTTGAATTTGCATGACATAAAAACTTAGTATATTTTGTCTTGACTGACAGAATCTGACCAAATAATTTCTTCTTTCCAAAGCTGTTATCTCCTCAATTTCCTGTTCCCTCTTATTCTCTAAGCAAGTCACTCTTAAATTTTTAGAGAATTTGTGCTCAACAGAAACATCATGTGAACCACAAATACAAGCCTCATATATATTTTGTGTTTGTTTTAAATTTAATTTAATCTTCTCAGTGTTCCAAGATTCATTGTTTATGCACCACATCCAGTGCTCCATGTAATATGTGCCCTCCTTAGTACCCACCACCAGACTCTCATATATTTTTGAATGCCTGCTAGGTATATTAAAAACATAAGAAATGTGTGAAATAAATTTTATAACATATCTTATTTAAAACAACATATCAAAGATATTCTCATTTCAATATGTAATGAGTATAAAAGCTATTAACAGAAAAGCCTTCATTCTTTCTTTCATAGTAAGTCTTCAAAATCCAGTGCATTTGACATAGCATCTCTCAATTTGGACCAGCTGTATGTCATTAGCCACACGTGGCTAGTGACTACCATATTGAACAGTGTGGTTTTAAAGCCTTTGGATTCTCTGAATATATTCCTCCAGAATAAAGCCACTAAGTTCACACTATTTTGAAAACTCTGTCAGGAGTTTTGGAAACAAATCCTGCAGTTTATCCCTGGATGGGGTTTCTAACCCCAGGTTAAAATTCTTGCTCTTAAGATTCCTCAAGCTCCCAAAGGATCTGGTGTTCAGGTCCCCAGCAAATAGTGACAAAGCAGGCTTTGCTTTTCTAGCACACATGGGTGAAGGAAGAATGGGCACACTGGCCAATCAGAACTTTAAAATGTGGGTCTTATGTTCTTTCTGCCTCTGGGTTTTGGGCACTAGCATCCCATTTCCATCATATTTTGTACTCTACTGTTTTTACTTTATTCTCATTTGCTACAGGTGTGTGTGTTCAGGGGCAGAGTGGGGAGACAAAGAAATAAAAAAGTATTAAAAATAATAGAGGGGTGCCTGGGTGGCTCAGTGGGTTAAAGCCTCTGCCTTCGGCTCAGGTCATGATCCCAGGGTCTTGGGATTGAGCCCCGCATCAGGCTCTCTGCTCGGCAGGGAGTCTGCTTCCTCCTCTCTCTCTGCCTGCCTCTCTGCCTGCTTGTGATCTCTGTCTGTCAAATAAATAAATAAAAATCTTAAAAAAAAAATAATAGAGACTTCTTGTTCCAGCCTGTCAGGTAAACCAGAATCACCTGTAGTAGGTATTCTTTGTACTCATGACAGGGCCTTATGGGTAAGTAAGAAAGAGGATTTGTACTTAAATATCAAGAATATTCCAATGCTTAGCCGGTTATACTGTTCACTCTTTTTGTCACTTGCATTGTCCTTCTCCAAATTATTTGTCCTCCGGTGGATCTTGACAAAGTGTCTGCAGAAAACTAACATGCATGCAAAACCTGGATGAGCCAAATGTATTTGCCTATAATTTGTTTGTGAAGTGATCAGGCCGTGGTTGAAGTGATTTTAATTTCAGAGCCCAAGTCACCAGTCTGTCTTTTTGTCAGGCAATTAGTTCCGCTAGCTGGGCAAGAATGCTGCGATACACGGGGCCAAGGGGAACCGGGCAAATGGAAGCAGTGTAGCCTTTCTTTCTGCTTCCTATGTGTGTTCCTCACACCAGGCTTCTTTTGTCTGTCTGGTTTATTTGAGGTAAAATCGCCTGCTGAGCACCAGGCTCTGGGACCTTGCTGGGTGCCGTGCTGGGGATGAGCGCTCTGGGTAAGGACCCAGAAGGAGGTCAAACCCTAATGCTAGTTACTACTTCTGGCAGTGTGTTCAGCTTTTCACCACGTGGTTTCATTTCATGCCCTCAACAACCTTAAATAACAGATATTAATCCCTTCATTGTACTGATGATGAAATCAGGACGGAGGTTGGTAATTAATCAAAGTGCGGAGTCGTGGCTGCAACATGGGAGCTTTTAATTCCTGGACTGAGCTGCCCGCTTGGCCACCCACAGAAGCCATTGTCTTTTGGACACTGGGGAAGAACCAGGTTTGGATAAAGGGGCAAGCTAACAGTAACCTCACCAAGGCATCTCCACCTCCGAGGGCAGTGACTTTGGAAATATCATCCAAGCCCCACTGAACTTGCTTCATCCTTGGCACATAGGAGGCACAGTCATATTTGTTCAGTGACTAAAATACATAATCCCATCTGATTTTCACAACGAAAGGTAGCAAGGAAAGGTATTATATCTTTATTTATGATGACTTTCCCCAAATTTAAAGGAATACCTCATATTCCCAAAGTGATTCCAATAAGTTTCTGAGTCACTTTGTCATGTGGACAACTTAACCTAGAAAGACCGAAGGTCCCAGAAGCAGGGGCCACCTCCTGTCCATCTTGTATCCCTTCCGCCCACGGTGCAGAGTTCATTACTATGATCACAGAAAGTTCTGTTGGACAGAGCTGCTCCAGAGGCAGGCAGAGGCTAGTTGGCGATCACCTAATGTAACACTCTACTTCAGAGCCAGAGGTAGAACTTAATAATTTTTGAATGAATAAATGAATGAATACCATAATGGAACTGTTTTCTTAATATAGACTAAGCTAATTATGGTGATCAGTCATAGGTTGAATTAGAGCTTTCCAGAGTAGCTGACTTCATTTTTCAAAATGAATCATCAAAAAGAGCAAAACAACTCATTTCTTAAAGATGTCAAAATGCAATTTTAAATGTCATGCGAAGTAATGGCAAGATGCTGGAGTGGGCTAGTCTGTGATTACTGCTATTTAACAGTAATTTAAAAATAAGGCGAGAGTGGTGTTTGTACCAATATGGCACCGAAGTAGTCAAAACCAACGCCAGTTAGATAATGAACTAGTTCACATTTATTAGTAATATATTTTATTTATTTTGTACCATTTTTCATGAAGTTTAAAGTGAGTCATGGTTATTTTAGTGAATATGATGTCACCTAGCTACCCTGGAAGACTGGCTTTGCCTTTTCAAAAAATGACAGGGAAATGAAAAAAAAAAAAAAAAGGTTTTTATTTACCATGATGCTCAGTGGGTGTGATAGCCTGAGTCCCCTTTTCTTGCCTTGTGATTGTCTCACCTATATTTCTGGGGACACTTGAAAAAAAAAGAAGAGTAAAACAGATGCCAGAAAGGCTTGGTTTATTGCACTAAGCTCCCCAGAAAGTGCAGATTATCTTAAATTGTTCTGTGCCTTAACCAGCCTCTTCAGAGAGAAGTGTCTTTTAGCAATTCAGCAAATTGGTATTTTGTGGAAACACAACAAAGGCAGTGGCCCATTTAACCCCTGATGTTCCTTACTTTCACCAGTCTCATCTGTACCAGTCTGTCCTTGAACAAGACTAATCTAATACAGTCTGGAGGAGGGGGTATATCTCCAGGGTCAAGCAACACATTTATTTACTTATTGGATATCTGCAAGCACCAGACACATGCTAGGAACACAATGATGAATGGCACACAGTTCCTGCTCTCAAGGAGCTGCTGGTCTCCTGGGACCTTGGGCAAGTAGACTGGTAATTGCCACGGAGGGTGACCAGTGCTATCATGAGCGTAAGCAGAGGCTTGTGAGGAATGGGGGAGAAGAAAAGGCTTTCTGGGAAAATAGGAAAAAGTCACATCATGAAGCTGAGGTAATGGTTAGTCAGGCAATGAGAGAGGCAAAGAGAGTACAAAAAATGGAGTAGGTCTCGACTGAAGAATTGCAGGAATTCATAGTATCATGAAAGCCCAGATTCCAGGGGCCCAGAGTGGGTGAAATGATGGCATGAGGCTCTGGAACTGTGCTGTCCAATATGGTAGCCAATAGTCACCTGTGGCTCTTTAAATTTAATTTCAAATTAATTAAAGTAAATAAAATGAGAAATGCAGCCCCTTTGGTTGCACTGGCCATACTTATAGGGCTCAGTAGGCCCTTGGGGCTACTGTGGAGCCCTGGGCAGATGTACAATACTGTCTTCACCACAGAAGTTCCATTGGATGTGCTTCTCTTGAGTCAGGTGGGGCCAGCCAGTGGTGAACTTTGAACAATGTGCAAGGTACTTGGACCTATTCTGTGGAAAATAAGATGTCACTGAAGTGTTTTATATAGGAGAGGAGAATTATCTCATTTCTGTATTAGAAAAGCCACTCTGCAGGGCATGGAAGGAATGAGAGAGAGGCAAGACTAGAAATTAGAGAGGCCAACTCAGAGAGACTTTCATTCATTAGAGAAAGAGATAATGAGTGCTCAGAACAGGTTATCATAGTAGAGAAGTGTCTGGATTCAAGAACCATTGAGAGAGACAATCAACATGACTTATAGTTTAGATATGGAGGGCAAGAAAGGCAAAAGTTAAGGTTCATCCCTGTTTGGGCAGCTGGTGAATGATGGCACCATTAACCTAGACAGGGAACAGGGAGTGAAAGGAATAGATCTGGAGAAGAGAGACAATAAATTCAATTTTTTTCTTGAACTGGAAGTCAACAATGAGCTATCCAAGTGAGCTTGTAGGAGACATTTGGATAGTCAGACCTGAAGTTCAGGGGACAAATCTGGGCTGGAGATAAAGATTTTAAAAACCATCTTCACGGGGAGGAGTCAAGATGGCGGAGAAGTAGCAGGCTGAGACTACTTCAGTTAGCCGGAGATCAGCTAGATAGCTTATCTAAGATTGCAAACACCTGAAAATCCATCGGCCAGATCGAAGAGAGAAGAGAACAGCAATTCTGGAAAAGAAAAACAACCACTTTCTGAAAGGTAGGACCGGCGGAGAAGTGAATCCAAAGCGACGGGAAGATAGACCCCGGGAGGAGGGGCAACGGCGCACAAAATCAAGGACTTTTAAAAGTCTGTTCCGCTGAGGGACATCGCTCCAGAGGCTAAACCGGGGCGAAAGCCCACGCGGGGGGTCAGCGTGGCCTCAGGTCCCGCAGGGTCACAGAAGGATCGGGGGGTGTCTGAGTGTTGCAGAGCTTGCGGGTATTGGAACGGGAAAGCCGGCTACAGAGACAGAGCCAACAGTAAGCTCACAGCTCGGTGTTACCTTGAACCAGTCGCAGGGCTCGGTGAGCTCGGAGCGCGGCCGGAGGTCAGGCAGACGGGAGTAACTGGGTTGCTGTTCTCTGAGGGCGCACTGAGGAGTGGGGCCCTGGGCTCTCGGCTCCTCCGGGCCGGAGACCAGGAGGCCGCCATTTGTATTCCCGTCCTCTGGAACTCTACAGAAAGCGCTCAGGGAACAAAAGCTCCTGAAAGCAAACCCAAGCGGATTACTCACCCCGGCCCCTGATAAGGGCGGTGCAATTCCGCCTGGGGCAAAGACACTTGAGAATCACTACAACAGGCCCCTTCCCCAGAAGATCAACAAGAAATCCAGCCGAGACCAAGTTCACCTACCAAGGAGTGCGGTTTCAATACCAAGGAGAGCAGCAGAATTCCAGAGGAGGAGAAAGCAAAGCACGGAACTCATGGCTTTTTTCCCTGTGATTTTTTTAGTCTTGCAGTTAATTTAATTTTTTTCTTTTTCATTTTTTGTTTTTTTTCTCGCTTTCTGGTTAAGTTTTTTTTTTTAACTTTTACCTTTTTCTTTTTTAACGTTTTTTAACTAGTTTATCTAATATATATATTTTTTCTTTTTTATATTTTTCTTATTTGTTTTATTTTTTTAAATTCTTTTCTTTTTTTTTATTTTTTTCTTTTATTTTTTCTTTCTTCCTTTTTGAACCTCTTTTTATCCCCTTTCTCCCCCCTCACGATTTGGGATCTCTTCTAATTTGGTTAAAGCATATTTTCCTGGGGTTGTTGCCACCCTTTTAGTATTTTACTTGCTCCTTCATATAGTCTTATCTGGACAAAATGACGAGACGGAAAATTCAACACAAAAAAAAGAACAAGAGGCAGTACCGAAGGCTAGGGACCTAATCAATACAGACATTGGTAATATGTCAGATCTAGAGTTCAGAATGACAATTCTCAAGGTTCTAGCCGGGCTCGAAAAAGGCATGGAAGATATTAGAGAAACCCTCTCGAGAGATATAAAAGCCCTTTCTGGAGAAATAAAAGAACTAAAATCTAACCAAGTTGAAATCAAAAAAGCTATTAATGAGGTGCAATCAAAATTGGAGGCTCTCACTGCTAGGATAAATGAAGCAGAAGAAAGAATTAGTGATATAGAAGACCAAATGATAGAGAATAAAGAAGCTGAGCAAAAGGGGACAAACAGCTACTGGACCACGAGGGGAGAATTCGAGAGATAAGTGACGCCATAAGACGAAACAACATTAGAATAATTGGGATTCCAGAAGAAGAAGAAAGAGAGAGGGGAGCAGAAGGTATACTGGAGAGAATTATTGGGGAGAATTTCCCCAATATGGCAAAGGGAACGAACATCAAAATCCAGGAGGTTCAGAGAACGCCCCTCAAAATCAATAAGAATAGGCCCACATCCCGTCACCTAATAGTAAAATTTACAAGTCTCAGTGACAAAGAGAAAATCCTGAAAGCAGCCCGGGAAAAGAAGTCTGTAACATACAATGGTAAAAATATTAGATTGGCAGCTGACTTATCCACAGAGACCTGGCAGGCCAGAAAGAGCTGGCATGATATATTCAGAGCACTAAACGAGAAAAACATGCAGCCAAGAATACTATATCCAGCTAGGCTATCATTGAAAATAGAAGGAGAGATTAAAAGCTTCCAGGACAAACAAAAACTGAAAGAATTTGCAAACACCAAACCAGCTCTACAGGAAATCTTGAAAGGGGTCCTCTAAGCAAAGAGAGAGCCTA
This sequence comes from Mustela erminea, assembly GCF_009829155.1. Taxonomy (NCBI): domain Eukaryota; kingdom Metazoa; phylum Chordata; class Mammalia; order Carnivora; family Mustelidae; genus Mustela; species Mustela erminea. The sequence continues at coordinate 105,515,475 of NC_045618.1, forward strand.
CAAGTGGTAGATCAGAAAGGAACAGAGACCATATACAGTAACAGTCACCTTACAGGCAATACAATGGCACTAAATTCATATCTCTCAATAGTTACCCTGAATGTTAATGGGCTAAATGCCCCTGTCAAAAGACACAGGGTATCAGAATGGATAAAAAAACAAAACCCATCTAAATGTTGCCTCCAAGAAACTCATTTTAAGCCCGAAGACACCTCCAGATTTAAAGTGAGGGGGTGGAAAAGAATTTACCATGCTAATGGACATCAGAAGAAAGCAGGAGTGGCAATCCTTATATCAGATCAATTAGATTTTAAGCCAAAGACTATAATAAGAGATGAGGAAGGACACTATATCATACTCAAAGGGTCTGTCCAACAAGAAGATCTAACAATTTTAAATATCTATGCCCCCAACGTGGGAGCAGCCAACTATATAAACCAATTAATAACAAAATCAAAGAAACACATCAACAATAATACAATAATAGTAGGGGACTTTAACACTCCCCTCACTGAAATGGACAGATCATCCAAGCAAAAGATCAGCAAGGAAATAAAGGCCTTAAACGACACACTGGACCAGATGGACATCACAGATATATTCAGAACATTTCATCCCAAAGCAACAGAATACACATTCTTCTCTAGTGCACATGGAACATTCTCCAGAATAGATCACATCCTCGGTCCTAAATCAGGACTCAACCGGTATCAAAAGATTGGGATCATTCCCTGCATATTTTCAGACCACAATGCTCTAAAGCTAGAACTCAACCACAAAAGGAAGTTTGGAAAGAACCCAAATACATGGAGACTAAACAGCATCCTTCTAAAGAATGAATGGGTCAACCGGGAAATTAAAGAAGAATTGAAAAAAATCATGGAAACAAATGATAATGAAAATACAATGGTTCAAAATCTGTGGGACACAACAAAGGCAGTCCTGAGAGGAAAATATATAGCGGTACAAGCCTTTCTCAAGAAACAAGAAAGGTCTCAGGTACACAACCTAACCCTACACCTAAAGGAGCTGGAGAAAGAACAAGAAAGAAACCCTAAGCCCAGCAGGAGAAGAGAAATCATAAAGATCAGAGCAGAAATCAATGAAATAGAAACCAAAAAAACAATAGAACAAATCAACGAAACTAGGAGCTGGTTCTTTGAAAGAATTAATAAAATTGATAAACCCCTGGCCCGACTTATCAAAAAGAAAAGAGAAAGGACCCAAATAAATAAAATCATGAATGGAAGAGGAGAGATCACAACTAACACCAAAGAAATACAAACTATTATAAGAACATACTATGAGCAACTCTACGCCAATAAATTTGACAATCTGGAAGAAATGGATGCATTCCTAGAAACATATAAACTACCACAACTGAACCAGGAAGAAATAGAAAGCCTGAACAGACCCATAACCAGTAAGGAGATTGAAACAGTCATTAAAAATCTCCAAACAAACAAAAGCCCAGGGCCAGACGGCTTCCCGGGGGAATTCTACCAAACATTTAAAGAAGAACTAATTCCTATTCTCCTGAAACTGTTCCAAAAAATAGAAATGGAAGGAAAACTTCCAAACTCATTTTATGAGGCCAGCATCACCTTAATCCCAAAACCAGACAAGGATCCCATCAAAAAAAGAGAGCTATAGACCAATAACCTTGATGAACACAGATGCGAAAATACTCAACAAAATACTAGCCAATAGGATTCAACAGTACATTAAAAGGATTATTCACCACAACCAAGTGGGATTTATTCCAGGGCTGCAAGTTTCGTTCAACATCCGCAAATTAGTCAATGTGATATAACACATCAATAAAAGAAAGAACAAGAACCATATGATACTCTCAATAGATGCTGAAAAAGCATTTGACAAAGTACAGCATCCCTTCCTGATCAAAACTCTTCAAAGTGTAGGGATAGAGGGCACATACCTCAATATCATCAAAGCCATCTATGAAAAAACCCACCGCAAATATCATTCTCAATGGAGAAAAACTGAAAGCTTTCCGCTAAGGTCAGGAAACACGGCAGGATGTCCATTATCACCACTGCTATTCAACATAGTACTAGAGGTCCTAGCCTCAGCAATCAGACAACAAAAGGAAATTAAAGGCATCAGATCGGAAAGAAGAAGTCAAATTATCACTCTTCGCAGATGATATGATACTATATGTGGAAACCCAAAAGACTCCACTCCAAAACTGCTAGAACTTATACAGGAATTCAGTAAAGTGTCAGGATATAAAATCAATGCACAGAAATCAGTTGCATTTCTCTACACCAACAGCAAGACAGAAGAAAGAGAAATTAAGGAGTCAATCCCATTTACAATTGCACCCAAAACCATAAGATACCTAGGAATAAACCTAGCCAAAGAGGCACAGAATCTATTACTCAGAAACTATAAAGTACTCATGAAAGAAATTGAGGAAGACACAAAGAAATGGAAAAAATGTTCCATGCTCCTGGATTTGGAAGAATAAATATTGTGAAAATGTCTATGCTACTAAAGCAATCTACACATTTAATGCAATTCCTATCAAAGTACCACCCATCTTTTTCAAAGAAATGGAACAAATAATTCTAAAATTTATATGGAACCAGAAAAGACCTCGAATAGCCAAAGGGATATTGAAAAAGAAAGCCAAAGTTGGTGGCATCACAATTCCGGACTTCAAGCTCTATTACAAAGCTGTCATCATCAAGACAGCATGGTACTGGCACAAAAACAGACACATAGATCAATGGAACAGAATAGAGAGCCCAGAAATAGACCCTCAACTCTACGGTCAACTAATCTTCGACAAAGCAGGAAAGAAGGTCCAATGGAAAAAAGACAGTCTCTTCAATAAATGGTGCTGGGAAAATTGGACAGCCACATGCAGAAAAATGAAATTGGACCATTTCCTTACACCACACACGAAAATAGACTCAAAATGGATGAAGGACCTCAATGTGTGAAAGGAATCCATCAAAATCCTTGAGGAGAACACAGGCAGCAACCTCTTCGACCTCAGCCGCAGCAACATCTTCCTAGGAACATCGCCAAAGGCAAGGGAAGCAAGGGCAAAAATGAACTATTGGGATTTCATCAAGATCAAAGCTTTTGCACAGCAAAGGAAACAGTTAACAAAATCAAAAGACAACTGACAGAATGGGAGAAGATATTTGCAAACGACATATCAGATAAAGGACTAGTGTCCAGAATCTATAAAGAACTTAGCAAACTCAACACCCAAAGAACAAATAATCCAATCAAGAAATGGGCAGAGGACATGAACAGACATTTCTGCAAAGAAGACATCCAGACGGCCAACAGACACATTAAAAAGTGCTCCATATCACTCGGCATCAGGGAAATACAAATCAAAACCACAATGAGATATCACCTCACACCAGTCAGAATGGCTAAAATAAACACGTCAGGAAATGACAGATGCTGGCGAGGATGCGGAGAAAGGGGAACCCTCCTACACTGTTGGTGGGAATGCAAGCTGGTGCAGCCACTCTGGAAAACAGCATGGAGGTTCCTCAAAATGTTGAAAATAGAACTGCCCTATGACCCAGCAATTGCACTCCTGGGTATTTACCCTAAAGATACAAACGTAGTGATCCGAAGGGGCATGTGCACCCGAATGTTTATAGCAGCAATGCCCACAATAGCCAAACTATGGAAAGAACCTAGATGTCCATCAACAGATGAATGGATCAAGAAGATGTGGTATATATACACAATGGAATACTATGCAGCCATCAAAAGAAATGAAATCTTGCCATTTGCGACAACATGGATGGAACTAGAGCGTATCATGCTTAGAGAAATAAGTCAAGCAGAGAAAGACAACTATCATATGATCTCCCTGATATGAGGAAGTGGTGATGCAACATGGGGGCTTAAGTGGGTAGGAGAAGAATAAATGAAACAAGATGGGATTGGGAGGGAGACAAACCATAAGTGACTCTTAATCTCACAAAACAAACTGAGGGTTGCTGGGGGGAGGGGGGTTGGGAGAAGGGGGTGGGATTATGGACATTGGGGAGGGTATGTGCTTTGGTGAGTGCTGTGAAGTGTGTAAACCTGGTGATTCACAGACCTGTACCTCTGGGGATAAAAATATATGTTTATAAAAAATAAAAAATTATTTAAAAAAAAAAGAATTAAAAAAAAAATACCATCTTCACATGGGTGACATTTGAAGCCATGGGAGTAGATGAAATCCCCAAGGAAGAGAGTGTGGAACGAGATGATAAGAAGACCGTGCACTGAAGGTTGACAGCGATGAGACCAGTCTTGGAAGAGGACCCTAGAGAAGCAGCCAGTGAGGCAGATAGAGAACCAGGAAATAGTATGGGAGTTAAGTAGAGAGGATATTTCAGAAAAAAGGAGTGGTCAACATGTCAGGTACTGTAGAGCTGTGCTCTAACCCCTCTGCCATTTTTAAATGTCTACTTCCTATTAGAGATCTTTATAACCACTCTTATGTTCTATACTACTATAAGCACGTTGGAAGTAGAGACGGATTCTCCTCTGTCTTCATGCCTTCATTTTTCCTAGTGTAAGTCTTGCATATAGAAGATTCTCTTTTGATAGTTGTTTCATTACTTCCCAGCCTTCAAACTTAAGGGTCTTATTGGACTTAAATATATATATATAATGTGTGTATCCTTTACATGTGTTTTCTTATGCAACTTTCTCTGATGGAACAAAAATATTTCAGTTTCCAGTGAGGGTAAGGTGATGATAAACCCATAACTTAGTAGAGTCTCATGTTTTCAGGAAATTTTGCAAATTAGGGGCAGGCAATTCCCTCTAAACAGAAGAAATAGAATAAAGATGAATATATTTTTAATAAAAAATTTTATTATGATTATTTACACCAGTTCCTTGATAAGCATATAAATGTAAACTTTTATCCTTGGCATGATTTCACCTATGACATATCCAAATCCAGAATTAATACTGTCATTTGAGTGTACAGGTAGTGAGAAAAATTTACTATATTCACAGAATATACATACACGTGCATCCAAAATGGGTCCCTCGTTAAGCCAGGGGTATAGACACTGTCCCATTGGCCCTGCTTCTGGTCCGCAGGTGTACACTAGAATCAGTGATGTCCTCCACATGTTCCTCACTCTTCTTTTCCTTCAGGCTGTTGATGAATCTCAGGGTGATTTCGTCCCACTCCTCTGGCAACAGCATCAGCAGAAACCCAATGCAAATGACAATGGTAGCGGCCAGGCGGACGACATTGAAGATCACCTCCTGTTTCAGGAGATCCACAGCTAGGGAAGAAAAATCAGGTCTGTCACAGGCTAGGACTGATTCTAAGCTTCTCTGAGAATAATAACCACTGTCAGTGCTACTTCTAGAAATTTCTAAAGTCTCCCTTGTTCTTTCAACAAGGTGAATGAATGAACTTCCTTGACAACTCCACTCCTCGCTTTCCTTTGTCCATATCATTCTATTGTTGCCTTTGTTTGCTTTCTGTTCTTCTCTCTAAGTCAGACTTATCCTTCAAGGCTCATGTCATCTCACTTAGTTGCCTCTGCAGTTTTATTTCTCGAAACTTCTCCTCTGCATCCCTTCTCACTTCTCCAGATTCATTGGGCTGCTGAGGATTTTCCAAATGGGCCACGTTTGTTAATGCCTACATTTTGGGACCTCCTGTTCTTTTTAAAAAATTTTTAATGAATGTGAAGTTCCTACAAATTAAAATGAACTCTTTTCACATGAATTTAGTGGCATTTTGTAGGCCACAGTGTTGTACAACTGCCACCTCCGTCTGATTCCAGAACATCTCCATCACTTCAAATTCAAACCCCTTATCCCTGAAGTAGTTACTTCCCAAGCCCTTCCCCAACCTCCCAATTCCTGTGTGGGAATCTGATGTTTGTTTCCATGGATTAACTTGTTCCAGAGATTCCATATAAACGAAATCACACCAAATGTGACTTTTTTGCATATGGCTTCTTTCACTTAACACGACGTTTTTGAAGTTCAACCATGTGGGAGCACGTACCCATACTTCCTGCCTTCTTATGGCTGAATGATAGCCCATCGTATCACAACTTGGTTATTGGTTCATCTGTGGATGGACATTTGGATGTTTCCACTTTTTGGCCACCATGAATAGTGCTGCAATGAGTGTTCACATACAAGTATATTTTAAGGTCTCGTTTTCTGTTTTTTCAGCATATGTACCTAGTAGTGGAATTCTTGGTAATGCCCAGATTGTTCTATTTACATGGAACGCCCATTCCTTCTCATATCCCCACCATCCAGCAAATCCCTTCATTCATTCTCTCTTTTGGCTTCTTACAGGAAGCCCTCCTGGATGCCCCTCCTGTGTGCTCCCAGAGCATTCATTACACACCTCTATCAATACAATTCTGTCTCTACATTGTAACTACTGAATTCTTTTTTCTCCCTCTGTACACTACATGGTTCAGAGTATACATACAAACTCTCACCAGCATTAATACTGTTCCTGACATGTCCTAAGTGCTTAGAAATGATGTGTTGAATGACTGGATCCCTAGGTGAATGAATGAACTTCTTTGACAACTCCACTCCTCACACAAATTTCTTTCCTCCGGGTATCTGGTAGTCCCATGAGTCTGTCTCACACCATTTGGCATTTGCTAATAAATCCCACTGTGGGGTGTTAAGTTATTTCATATATGTTGGTCTTGTTTTTCCAAATTTGGTGTAAGTTTCTTAGGGGAACAATAATATCTTTTCCCCCTCCCTGTTTCTTCTATAGTTCTCCACACAGTAAAGGCTCAATGAGTACCTGCTGATTAGGAGCAGCGAAAGTTGGGTACCTGAGACTTGGAAAAATAAAATCTCACAGTTAGGACTGTATGGTCTTCCAAATCCCTCACTTTCATAACTTGCTCCATTGACACGTTTCACTATAAAGATCATCCTGGAAAAATACCCTCTCTTCTTGTTCCCAAAGTGAGCCCAATTGCTTTTTCCTGTACGTATTCCAGAGGGCCATCTGCTCGGCCCCCAGGAGAAGCTTCTGCCGCTCCCCACGGATAGTCTGATGGGGAGCCCACACCCTGAACGTTTCCTACACTTTCATTAGTGACGCTTACTTGAGAGCCCTCGGCTGGGATGCCTTTTGTTTCCACAGGACTTCCTCTAAAAATACCGCAAAATTAGGTTGTCAGGGAGATTACATGAAACCCAAATGATACATTTGGTATTTAATTCTAAAAGCACGACTGAGTAAAAACAGTGTTTATAGCTGTAAATTTTAAATCTGCTGCATAGTTATTCTGTTGTCTGCCACCTTCCCGATATTTAAAAACATCTTCCAAGGCAAGGGACATAATTCACAATTGTTCGAAGAAACCACTCAGGGTGTGAAAGGAACAGAGGCAAGAGATGGCGCACTTGTCAAATGCGACCCGTACCTGCATTTCCGGGGACGCTGAGCACGGTCCCAATGGAGATCAAGATTGGGTATGTCAGCACCACGCCGACATTCACCAGGATGTTGAAGGCTGAAAAACACAGGAGGATACAGAGGATGAAGGCAAACTGATCTGCTGGGCTCTTTCCTTCTTCACATAATAGAACCAGTGTTTTTGCTAAACCTGCCTTCTACACAGTCCGCATCTTTGGTCAATTAATCCTCTAATTTGGGAGCCAGATGCACGAGTTTCTCGATTGAAGTAGTCTATTCTCTTTTCTCCTCTGTCACCTTGGCTGCCTGATCTCTTGCCAGTTGGCTGGCAAAGGGCGTTTAGAACAAATCCAAAGCAGTGAAACAATCAATTCAGGACACTGCTTATTAGCACTATAAAGGCAGGCTGGGGCCAGCCAGAGGTCAGGAGCAGAGGACTGTTTGAAGTTTGGATTTTTTTCCCTTTGTTACTTTGTTGTATGACGCCATATTCCTGGATAATGAAAAGGCTCTCCTGTTACTGCCTAAACAAAGCTCTATCCAAGGATGGCCTATGCTGTTTTATTTCCTTTCCCTCGTGGTGAGCATCCTACAGGCAAATGAAAGTGTGTTCAATGTAATGCACTGAACCCCAGGGCTCTTTTCCACATCCTGATTTAATTCCACAGATTATTCAAGGGCAGGGCCACAGAACCAAAGGAAGGTATAACTAGATATATTTGAATTAATATTTTGGATCTTTTTAGTAAAATATAAAATAATCATCTACCCCCTACAAAAATGATCAAAAATACATGTTTTGGAAAGAAAAACTATGATAAAAAAAGAGAAACAATGATAAACTACATAGCATTATTTTATTTCATTTCATCTCAAGTAGGTTCCACACGGAATTTGGGTTTTGTGATGGTTCCTGGCTAGGTTGATTTTGGCCAGGAAATTGGACACTTTTAATCAGGATGTTTGGGTCTTAAGAGATCAGGACCTGAACTGAGACCAAAACTCTGATGCTTAACCCACTGAGCCACCCAGGTGCCCCTACATAGCATTATTTTAATGGATTTCAATTGTGTTTCTTTTAGGGGTTGTTTAGAGAGACAAATATTAACAACTAGGAATGGTCTTTAATTCAGAGAGATCTGTATGTAAATGATTCAACCATACTGCCTATATCTCTAAGGAACCAAAGATGGTTCTAGAACTACTCCAGGACAGTGTTTATTCTTCTACTGCTATTTATAATCCCTGCCTTAATTAAGCCCACTAACTTTGTTATCTGGAGTCACTTGTACTTGGTAGATAGAGACAGTGGGTTGAACTTTCATAAAACATGGGCTCTTTCATAATTATTGTACAATAGTGGTGGCAATCAAGGCAGAGGACCTTCCAAAGTTAATAATTGTTTTTCCTTCATGGCAGAGCTACAATGGGAATGACTATTCCAGCCCCTCAACTCTCTCCGTAGACTCAGGGAGTCAAATATGGCACACTCCAGCAAGTCACGAAGGTATTCAATCCTACACAGATTTTGCTAATCTCCTGTACTGCTCTTTTATCGGCTGAACTGGATTATTTCAGCAGATTGAAAGTACTGGTATTTGGGTGAGAACTGAGCCCTTCCCACTCAGCAAAAAACAGGTGGCTTCACTGAAATGTGTTGTCTGTTTTTAATTAGTTCTTTAGGTAGAACACTTACTCATTTTTCTGACAACCTAAGGACAAGGATATATAATTCAATATGCTATCTGTAGCATGAGGCCTCGCCCAAGTTTCAGTGGGACACAGACATATCAGGTGAATGGACCAAGCCAAGGGACATATGTTGGTGAAGGGCTACTTTGCTGTAAGCTGGAGATCATGCATACACAATTTTGACCAGGAAATTATCGAGGCACTTTTAATTAGGATGTTTGGGTCTTATGGAAACACTGCTATTGATTTCTACTCAATTAGCAGAGGTTATAAAAGGTCATAACTACATATCTTTCAACTTCAAAGTAGAATTCAAAGACCAACAATCAACATTTGATCCTTTTCTGGTCTCAGACCCCTGCCCCACCCCCTGCTTAGGGGCCTGGGGCAAAGTAGAGAAAAGATAACCCAAGGCTTCTGTGGGAATGAAAACCAGGCCAATGGTTTTCTCCGAGGAACTGCAAAGCTGCTTCGGATTATGCCACCTTGATAAAAGATCAGCTGAGGGTTGGCAGACATCCTGCAGGTCAAGTGTGGTGGGAAAATGGGGATCAGGCAGAGGGGGCTGTCCTTGGGAAGGGTGAAGACAGAGGAGCAGAATGAAAGTTATTTGGTTCTGAGTAAAGGGACATTGAGTCATGTAGCCGGTGCTGTTGTTCATAGGCTTGGAGATACAAGAGTGGGCTCATTATTTTTCAGGCTCCTTTTACAGTGGGTGACAGAAGCAGCACAGCTGGAAAGTCACAGTCCCCTGGTTGCTCAGGTGAAGCTGACCACCCTGAGTCTGGGGAATTTGGAGAGAGAACATTAAAAAGACTCCAGGTGATTTTTTCTTGGTCACCGACTAGGCACAACCTACTTAGCAGGGTGACCAAGTCCAGTTCTGCCTTCTCTTGCTTGCTGAGGGCTTCCTATCTTAAATTCATTCTCCATACACAGCCAGAGCTGGCTCACTAAAATGCAGATGGGAGCCTGTCACCTCTGCTTAAAGATTTTTAAATGGATTTACTCCCTTTAATGGGTTTCCAGCTCCTTCATGACCTGTTTCTTTCCAGAATGTCATTTCCTCCTTTCCTCCCTATTCTTCCTGCACTTGGTGCTCCAGCCATTTTGATCCACTTTGAGTACCTTGAATGTACCATCTCCTCTCTCCCTCTGCCTGGTGCACCATGCTATGCTGGAACACAGTGACATCATACAGTACAACATGAAGAATGGACAAGGCTGTTTGAAGCCCAGTGGTGATCAGAGTGGTCTAGGCCTCTAGCTCACACCTTACTTCATGAGAGATATACCAGTTGAACATCTCTGATCTATACAAGCAATAGCCTGCAAAGACCTTCTGACCATTAGCCAACCTTAAGTAAGTTCGGGAAACAGAAGACAAAGGTTCCCAAGGGAATAACCCTACTATGTTCATTTATCTAATCCAAGGAAAGGTCAAAAGTGATGTAGGGAATGGAAGGCAAAACCCAGGGCCACTTACCAGCCACAGCCCGGCCATCCACAGAGATAGCCCCACGGCAGAGCTGCAAATGATGACCAGTGCTCTACTTTGGTGAAATACAGGATGACCGGGGTGAAAGAGATGAAGATCAAATGAAGAAACCCAACGTGGAGACAAAGTGTGCTGCTTCACCGAAGTGGCACTTCCAAGAAACATCTTGAACAAGACCTTGGATTGGGAAAGAAACTCCTTAGCCACACAGTTAGAGACTTGGCTAGAGCAGCAAGGCAAGTTCTACACAATGAACTGACCCACTCAAAGTTTATCCTCTATTTCTTCTTACCCCACCGTCTCCATGACAGTAAATGGGCCATTGAGATAAGTAAGATACCCTGTTGTCTTTACATGAAACAGCAAATGCCATAAAATGAATTCCTTAACAATGTTGGAAACAACTGCAGGCACTGTGTTAACCACCATCAAGGATGGGTATAGGGTGAATGATAACTAAGCGTGTAGAACAAACCAGGAAAATCTAGGGTTGAGATGCCGTCAATTCTTCCCCTCAAGGATGGGATTCATTTTACCCATCTGACAGATACCAAAAACTAAACTAGACAGAGAGACAATCATTATGTTGTTGAGAGATGTAATAATGATGCCTTGGATTTATAAGCACTTTTCTCTCGGAGCTTAACTTATTTTCACAAATACTCTGTTTATTCTCCAGATTAAAAAAAATTTTTTTTTCTGGATATAAATCTGTGTACAGAAGAAGGTAGCAAGGAGTATGAATGGCCACATAAAGTCACGTTGGGCTGAGAAGGAGCCAGGGGTCTAGTTGATATGTTCTTAGGCTTTTATAACCCTTCTGCTTCCTATATTAATCCTCAAACAACATAGAACAAAGCAGATCTTTCCGACGGCGCACATTTGATTTTATGCGTGTCTGCAAAATGTTACTGCTCCCAGGATGAGTACATCTATGACATGGTCAGGAGAATTCTCTCGAAAGACGGCCATCCCAGTCACATAGCAATTCCATGTGTTGCTTTTAATTTCAACTGAACTTATTTTTTTTTCTCTTGAGAGACTGAATCAAGAGGAACTGACCACGTGCTGTTCTTCGGTCTCATTAGACACCTCAGAGAGCTTCATTTGGGGCCAGTTAGACACTAATTGGCAATTGAGTGAAAACTGTCAAGCCTGTCACAGAATCAGTGGGCCAGGAAATGTCAATATGGAAATAGACTCAGTGCCCTCGGAGCCGGAGCGCAGTGTTGGGTGAATAATCAGAACAGGCACCCAGGAGGGATGCGAAGGGCGTTTCCTGCTTTTCACAGAGCATTTTCTCATTGAAACACCAAGAGAGGTGAAAGTGGAACAGTGCCTTAGCTACCTCCTCAAAGCTGGCTCTCAAAAGTGGCAGCTCCAGCAGAGAACGGGTGGTAAGTACATAGTGCAGACCCAGAGTATCCATCAGAGAGGAAAGGAGGCCCTTCGTTTCACTAATAACAGGAGTTCCTGTGGCTTCGGGTTAATACATAGCAGTCAACTCACGAGTGACAGCTTCTTGTAATTTTTAACACCTCATTGGGTTAAGGTAATGACTGTAGGCAGTTAACATAAAGAACCTTAAAGAGAGGAGGGGGTCCTTCTCAGCCCCTGCTGCAACTGGTTGATGACCGTGGACAGGCAGAGGTGTGGAGCATGGGCTTTGGAGGTGGCCAGTCAGAATTTAAATCTTTCTATCACTTCCTGGCTGGATGCCCCTGGGCAAGTTACTAATCTTTTAAGCCTCAGTTTCTTCATCTGGAAAGTGGGGGTAAGTGCCTGTGCCTCAGAAAAGTTGAGTCAACACAGGTGAAAACTTCTGGCAAGTGCCCAGCATGTAGCAAGTACCCAGTAAATGGTACTTAGTCTTATTTAAACCATCTTTTTTTTTTTTTTTCCTCATGCCAAGACTTTCGTTGTCCTGGCTTCCTTTATTACTTGAGTTTAAGCTACGAATGACAGCCAATGACATTTTAAAAAGGCACAACATACCTTATATAATGCAGATGTAGAGGCTGAGCCCACTGCGAATGCCACACCTATGATCGAATCCGTATGGAAATTATCTGCATATGCCATCATGACGATGCCAGTAATGGCCATGATTGCAGCGACTATCTGTCAAATAGAATGCAAAGAGATTTAAAAAAACCCTGATGCCTCCATATCTCAGGGCAAGCAATTGAAGACTTCATGAGAGTTGCTAAATGCTTCCTCAAACCCAATTACCTCTCGTACATCTCTGTTTCAATGCAGGAAGGGTCAGTATTAACAAGAAATCAGTATGCTCATGAGACATCCAGACAGAGAATATAAAAGCTGCTCACATTCTAATTAAGGGCTAGTACTTGCAGTTTAATCTTTTAGCTCAACTTCTTAGAGATTAATATACATGTTGGTGAAATAAATTTAATAGGATTTCCTAATCCTCCAGAGCATTTTTATCTACAGTGTATTCTTTTGCTTCAAACAATTCAGCATACATTTTCATCAGCTCCTCAGATCAATGCATGATTTTGAAGATTGACACATAAACAGGACTTGATTAGGTAGACATAACATTGGTGCAGCTAAGAGACAAAATTTAGGCCAAGGGGAAAAAAGGAAAGTGTGCCATCTCTCCCAGTGATTTATAAGGAGGGAGTTGAGTTTGCACTGGCCATTGGTGTGTCAAATGGAAGCTAGCTCTTCCTTTGATTTACATGCAAATTAACCACAAAAAGATACACTTATCCCATTACTCTAGAGCGTTAACTGTATAAAGTGAAATATTCATCATTTGATTAAAATAATAATAGTTTAATATAAATTGATATGATCCTGGATCTATTCAAAACAGAGGTCCACTCCCTTAGTGAAATGCTGATTTGCACCTGTTTCTGAAATTATCTTGATCTGATTCCACTGGAAAACATTTCAAAGCTATAGTAAACAGTACAATGACAGCCCCTGGGATGGGGAACAATATGTCATTTCCTTGTGAAATAGTCTCACTGACTTTTTAACCAAGATGTATGTAACTTTGCAAGAAATATATAGGCACCTGGCGGTTAACTTTGTTAAGGTTCAGTTCTGAGTATTCCCAAATAAATCAATTCCTCCAAGATAGCTCTTCTGCATATGTGACTTTTTTTTGGCACCTCCGAATATTATTAGTGCATTATTTATTACAACAAAATGGAGCTCTTCAACATGTGACTGTAGACTCCCTCCAGGCCAGTGAAGAGTATGATAGCGATGACACATAGAATTTAGATGCTACTAAAGCAATTCTTTTGTTAATGACCACCAAAAGCAAGTGCACTGTTGGTTTCAGTCTTAGCTCCATACTAAACATCCTTTATGAAAAACAGCAGGAGTACTTGAGAACAGATGCTGACATGTCAGCAGTGAAAAACCGTCTTCATAAAGCGTTTTTCCAGGAGGCTGCTTGATGGGAGGCGTTTCTCTTGCTGAGTGAATATCATATTCTGTAAAGCTCCCAGGCATGTGTTCTAGTTAAGCTTCGCCTCTCACTAGAGGGAATAGAATCTAATACACACACCACGAGGTGTCAAGGAAATTTTCCAAACAAGAAGTAATAGACTCATAAATAAACATGGGGAGGGGGTTATCTAGACCTGGAAATTCTGTGAGGGCGATCATTTTCTTCAATTTGGGGACTTATAGTTCAGCCCAGGACCTGCAACGATCCTCTGAGCAGTCTGATTTCAGAGAAATGAAAAGGCACATTAGACACTGGCATTTTCTGATTTGCTTTCGTGTTTAAATAATGTTCATGGGTCAAAGTGTTCAGGTCCGCAAGCAGATTTCCCTCCTAAGACTGAGCTTGTAGGACAATTACGTTTGAATCAATATTTGTTTTCTTTCGGCCAAGTGTCAGTTGTGTTTTCTTGTTCAGATCAAGAAAGGGTTATTAGAATACAGTATTAATCATAATGAACTTTAACATGATTTACTGCTTCATATTTAAAATTATTAAAATTATTCTATAATACATAATATCTGGGTTTAGGCAGTTAGGCGTAATATAGAATTCTAGGTTTAGGGAACTGGGAAAACAAACAGTCTATCCAAAAAAAAAAAAAAAAAGGCAAAAGCAAGAGCGCTGTCTGGAAAGCAATGATCATTTAATACTATTACCCCCCAGGGTATGGCTTCAGTTAGAAGCACTTCCTTTTCGGAGTCAACATTTAGTAAAAATATATATGTGTATTATGTCTATTATAAATTCCCAAGATAGGAATTGGGTATGGACAAAGATTATAAATTTTATAGCAATTCAAAATTACAACTGCGATGAGCCTTTTAAAGAGCTCCATTACATTTTATATTCAAGTGCTTGTGGAAATATTAGCTGGACCACTTAAGTTGACATATCAATTATAGCAGGGTCTCCTCCAATTGCCTTCATGGAGAGGAGCGTTTTTCACATTGGGGGGCCAACAGTGTAGTTAGTTAAGTTCTCAAAGCATGAAAATCTGAATGTTTGAGATGTTAGAAAAATTCTTCTCTATGGTATAAACAGCAATTTATAGGTGTTATAGGTTTCCTGGGAGGAAAAGATAAGTTAAATTATTTTCCACATTTTTAATTTAAATTTCACAACTATCTAACAGAACAAATTTTCTGTGGTTCTGTTTTAAGACATGTTCGATGTGTTTCTTATCTACACAGCTGGAACTCAGGGAAGAGGGCTCAGTAATTCTAGGAAATGCAGGGAAATGGCTGTGGGTGGGTGGTGCGGGGGAGGCTTAGTGGAGTGGTCATTCAGATGATCCCAGAGTGGCTTTCCTTGGCACCACTGGCCAACTGCAGAGTAGATACTTTTTGAATTATCAGAAAACAAATAGTGTAAGCACAAATCTGAGTCACAGGTATTTTCAGAATTGATCAGTTACCGAGGAAGGATTCATAGTCTGTTCTTTTGAACAAAAAACACAAAATGATTCTTCTTGGGCTTGGGACATGGGACATGTGCCTGCCGGAATCCTGTGTGAAATCCTGGGTCAGAAGTGCTCCTATGTGCACACCTACACCTACATAGGGACAGCGCCCTGCCCCTCAAGTGCCTTTGAACACGTGAGCATCCAGATGAGGGATGCTTCTGCTGAGAAGACACCATCTCATGTGCCCTCTGTGGCTCTCCTCCCAACCTACACCAATTCCAGCCCTATAACCAACCAGAGTGTCTAAATAAGACAGAAGACTGACTCACCGCTGCCATTCCCCGAATCTGGTTTGGGTGAGCATGTTCGTAACCATAATGACCACAACAATGCCAAAGCCTAATTTTCAGCTTTGGGAAACCTCTCGGGCCTCTCATGTCATGGTGTGCCCACCTGGGGCAAGTACCCCGAGGAAGAGGATTTTGTTAGCTCATTTGCCCAGCATATCTCTTAAGGGACATTTCCTCCTGAGCCAGCTGCCTTCCTCCACAGGCTCAGCCCCCTCTGAGAGCCTCCTATCAACATTCAGAGCTAATCAGACGGGCACCATAAGGCTGGCTGAGTGTGTTCCTCAAGCCCAAAGATGGCTCTGGAGGTAAACATTCAGTAATGTCACTGTGCTATTGACCACATGTGACCCTGCATGAAAGCTAGGCTTCTGTCCCCTCTCAAAGGATTCATCTGTACACATAAAAGCTAGAGGAACATCTGGCTTTTGGCTGTTTTTCTTTTCTTGTCTCGTCGTTTATTAATTAATTAATTAATTAATTTATTTATTTTTTCCTCAGACCTTCAAAACCACAAGGGTCTGGCCCTTCTCTTGATCTCTGTGAGGGTTCACCAGCCTCATTACATTCACTGCTTCCCCCACTTACAAAATGGTGCCCAGAATTATTATTTGCGTAATGATACCAGCTCTTCTAGGGTCCAGCGTATTGAAGTGAACCTTTAATCGCTTCTCTTTCTAATCGCAACTGAAATAACTTTCCTTAATTTGCCTTAGTGAACAGTGTTTCTAAATTTGGGTGAGCATGGAGGAGCTCCCCTGACTCACAATGGATCCCTGAATAGCAAGTCTACAGCAGCCTCTAGCGTGGAGACCCTCAAAGGTACGCTGCTGGCAGGGCAGTACTCAAGTCCAAGACTAAATGTCCAGCTGAAGGTGGGATACACATTAATAGCTTGGCTGGTGAGAACTGCACTGATGATCATTCTTGTTCTCTTTGAGTTATTTAAATAGAGTCCATTTTCAAGGAAAACCAAGGCTATGCAGAATCCTTAAGCTTATGCACATGCTACATCTAAGGTTCCATGAAGGTGAACCATCTGTTTTCCTCAGATCCAGTGAAATTGGACAAGAGTTGAAGTGTGAGAAACGAAAGAAGTGGGCAGAGGACAGATTATAGCCATACGGATTGTGTGTGTGTGTGTGTGTGTGTGCGCGCAGAGGGTGCCGGGGGACAGACAGTTCGAACCAAGTTGTGCAGACCCCCAAACCAAGATTCTCACCCACCACCTCTCAACACACATCTATTTTTATGTGAATAAAATCCATCTGAAAATGATCTCCAAGGGAGACCAGGACAGAAAAGAGGGAAAGAACGGCCAGATGGAAAAACTAAAGGGTGTGCCTGGAGGATAGAGCAGATCTATTGATGGTATCTTGTTAAGGGGTTACGGATTCCCTTGCGGGGGGTAAAATTGGAGAGCATTCCACTTCAGCTTTCTCCCCCTGTATTCACGAATTTTTCTCTTGCCAGAGGGGACGATAAGGATGAATGCCAGTACCCATCCTCTGCTGCCTCCTCCAGGAAGCATGAAGGTTCTGGATAGAGGATTTTGCACGGCCCACGATTGCACAGTTACGACATAAATGTCAACCAAAGGCAGGGTGGAAACCAAAGTTTATCTCGACTCTTCTCTAATGCATAGTATTGGCACAAGTCAGTAACAGCCTAGCTCCAGTGTCCTGATGTAGGGCACTCTGGAGCCCAATTTGAATTCAGAGAAGTGCAGGTTAAGCAGCGAAGATTCCGTTTAACTGACATACCCTAGTCGGTCCGTGGTGGATCTTGGAAAGTGTCCAAAAGAGCCACAGTTTGGAGAGTTAGCTGCATAGGGACCCAATTACAGCTAGAAAAATATGTGCGTGTCAAGCCAAAGAGACACAAATTCATTTCCTAAATCTGCTAAGGAAGTTTGGGGTCTGCTGAACCATTCGCCACCCACCAATTGTCTTCCTCCACTCAAGCAAATTTAAAAATGAAAGAAATTTTCAATTAACAATTTAAAAAATAAAAGAGGGACAAGATCTAAAAGATGAGTTACTTTTCAGATTGGACTGCAATCAATACCAGCGACAGAGGAGAAAATCCCCAGCCAGTGGTTCATTTTCTTTGAAGAGAATTTTTTTTTTTTTTAATTAAGGGGCTTTTCAGGAATTGAAGAGCTCTAGCTAAACAAGACAGGATCTTGAAGATGGGAAAACACCCTACTTCAAAGCTGCAAGAGCTGGATTCTCACCAACATTTGTGCAATTTAAAAAAAAAAAAGGTCTTCTTAAAAAGTTTACTAATTTCCATGGGATGATCATATTATCAGCTGTAATCGACTACTCATGAAAGAGGTTTTAACACACCAATATTTACCAGTGAAGTGGCTGAAATGATTTTATGATAGCAAACTGAATGTACAACAAATTGCCTTTCCATCGATAATGCAATCAATATTCTAAGGACACAAATTATTAATGTTATTCATAAAACAGAATTTGTTTTCCATGAGAAATTACCTTGTGCCAACTGGGGCTCCAGAGAAACACATGTTAACTGATTTTATAACTTAAAGCATCCTTCCTTCTGTCTAGAGTGTCATTTGGATGTGAAAAATAGAAATAAGGAATGTGATCATCTTAAATGCGAGCATCCTTTGGGTCAAATGAAAATTACAATCCAAAAGCAATCTATCTCTAAACTTCTGAAGCCTGAGAGTGAGTAAAATATACAAATTGTAATCTGATGACCGAAAGCAGCACTTGAACTATTTAAAAACAAAACAAAACAAAACAAAAGACTAGTCCAAGTGAGGTGGCCTGCACAGGCACTGACTTGATCCCGTCTGGATGTAGGCAATGAAAATGGCATTTACATTGTCCGTGTTCTGTGAGCTCTCCTTTAATTTCTCAGATGACCCAATTACATATGTTCTCAATATGTCTCAGGAAAAAACAGAATTGCTGAGACTGTCAAAGGCAAAATGCTGAAGATGTTGTGGTTCTTTTCCTATCCCATGGCCTGATTACACGCATCGTCAAAATTATACCTTGATGTTCTTCTGGAACATGGCATTAAACACTTCCTCATGTTTCCCAGTAAGGAGCAAAGCATTTTGTGGTTTGTAAAAAGAAAACTATATGACTTCCACCATGCTTGACATTTATGTTACCATTTGCTATCTATGATGTCTTACATATGTACTTATTAACAAATATATACAACTCATTGGATATGTAATGATTTTTTTTTTCCCCTATTGGGTCTTACTACTTACGGATGCTGTAGTAGTTTTCTAAGGCTGCTGTCATGAATTACCACAAACTTGGTGACTGAAAACAACAGAAATTTATTCTCTCACAGTTCTGGAGACCCGAAGTTCAAATCCAGCAGAACCATGTTCCCAACAGCAGCTCTGAGAGAGAATACATTCCTTGACACCTCCAGGATCTGGGGGCCGTCCCAGGCTTCTTGGGTTTGTGGCCATGTCACTTCACTCTGATCTCTGTCTCTGCGCTCACATTGCCTTCTTCTCTTCTGTGTGTCTCTCCTGTGTGTGTCTCTTATAAGGGTATCTGCTATTGGAATTAGAGCCAACTAAATAATCTGGGATGATCTACTCTTTTCATCCTCCTTATGTTAATTATGTCTGCAAAGACCATTTTTCCACATAAGGTCACATTCACAGGGTCTGGGAATGAGGATGTGGACAACTTATTGGGGACCACCCTTCCACTAGAGATGCCAATTTCGAATAGTGATGGGTCTGTAGTCTCTAGGCAGATTTCCTTAATGTGTGATTTAAATAGAAGTTACACAGCTGAGTTTTTGTTGCTGTTGTTGTTTTTTAAATCTCAAGTAAACACTGAACCTCTTTTGATAGGACATTTTTGCAAGAGTAAGTACCCTGTTTAAATGCATTCATTCACTCTAATACAACTGATTTCTCATTGGTAAATCTAATAGTGAAGGTATTGATTCCCTTTTGGTATTCAGATGCCATTGAAAGGGCAGAAAAGCCCCTAAATCTCTTCTTTTTCCCTCTCTTCTGCAAGGCCTCTTCTAAATTCTCATGCGTAAATCCATGGTGATGGCAGATAGAAAAGAGAAAGATCTCATAAGCATGAATTTATGTAGTATATCCTCAAATATCACTTGAGTTTTATTTTGTCCCCTGCATTATTCTAGGTGCTACAGACAGAGGCAGAGCTGGCTTCATGGACATATGACCTTTGCAGATGCATAGGGTCCCATGATTAGAAGGGCCTTGCCCTTGGTTTCATGCTGTGCTGTTGCTGTGTTATTTAAGAAACAAAACAGTTCAACATAGGGGAAGGAAGGAAAAATACAATAAGATAAAAACAGAGAGGGAGGCAAATCATAAAAGACTCTTACTCTAGAGGAAACAGAAGAGTTGCTAGATTGGGGGCCCATGTGTGTGAAGGGGGATGGGTTAAATGTGATAGGCATTAAGGAGGGCAGTTTTTGTGATGAGCACTGAGTATTATATGCAACGATGAATCACTAAATTCTACTCCTGAAACCAATACTACACCATAAGTTAACTAACTTGAATTTATTTATGTATTTTTAAATTTAAATTCAATTAGCCAATGTATAGTATCTTATTCCTTTCTAACCACCTTGAATTTAGGTAAAAACTTGGGGGAAAAAATAAAGCTGCTTTAAAAATTAAAAAAAAAAATGGAGTGGTCCCTGTGTTTTCATTTAGCATTGGGCCCCACAAATTATGTAGCTAATCCTGAATGGAGCAGTAAGCAAATACAGGGATGGTCCCTGCTCTCAAGGACCGGTCAGGGTACCTGATGGTAAGCAGTCAGTACCAGTGTTCTCCATATAAAAACATTAAACCTTTTAGTTGGCAAATCTAAGTTAGATGGTGGAGAGTGTGGTACCACAACTGGGTATGGTAATGGATCATGGCCTGGTTCAGGGTTTTTCATCTTGTCTTCTACCATAGCTTTCTACTTCTTGTTCGTGTCAGGCTTCAGTTCTAAATTTCCGAGCAACATCTCCCAAGATACAACCAGAATTTCCTATTAAAAAAAAGTTTTAAGGGTTAATGGCTGTCATCAACTCTCTCTCTAGTATTCATTTCAGCATTTAAGGGGCCAGAGACCTGATATCATTGTAACAGGAACAATATTTTGATAGAAAAATATGTTTCAAATCCAGTCTTGGACTTCTCTTTCAGAGAACAGTAAGTGTGTGATGTTTATCTTCTGGGAAAAGCTTTCCATTTATACCTTTTTCTAAAGAATTATGTTCTCAATATTTTCATCACGGTGGCGTGCCGTGCCAAGTTAAACGAATGAGATCTGGCTCCTTAGAGCTGCATGGGTTTCAATCAATCTAACCTAGAACAAGAATACAAAATGATTTTTTTTTTTCAAATCCATATTACTTCTGAAAGGAATAAACTCAGAACTGAAGTGGCTGGTGGAAGTTTAATATGGTTCAATTAAGGATTTGTTACCCCAAAGTACAAATTGTTGCTTTTCGTTCCATTTCTAGATTAGTCACCCAAGATACAGAGCCACTTTTAACAGCATTGTGCCATTACCAGTGACTTTAATTACTGTTTGGGAACCTTATCTACTTACACCAATGTTAATTAAATCCATCTTGGGGTTGGGGGGAGGGAAACCATGAGGGAGTTGTCCCAACATATGTTGATTGAAAAAAAAAATCATAACCTTTAAGGTGGCTAATTTTCTCAGACCCTTCTTTCCTGAGGACAGAAGGAGTTGATCACACCATTAATTCTAAAAAAAGAACTTATTTTCCCTGGTCTGTTTTTGGGCCTCCTGTTGAAATCAGCTGACTGCCCAAGGGAGAGCCTTTCTTTATCCTTTCATGATATTGTAATTGCCTGCGTGTCCTAATGCATCTTCAATTTCCAACTTGTACTCAGAACCAATGGGGAAAGTTTGACAGAAATTCCATGAAACAGAGGAGCTCTCCTGATGCCAAGGATTTACGATTATAGGCGGCCTCACACATCGAATCAAGTGTGCCATTACCCTCACTCCCATGAACCTGTCTTTCAGCACGATCCACGACAGCAAGAAGACAAAGGCTTTGTTACAACAGAACAGAGCAGAGACATCCGTGGCTGTCAGCTTCTTTAAAGCCAGTAAATACAGGTAATTAGTCAAAGTCCATAGAATAGAAAAGGGAGCAGTTCTTTTAAGAAAGAGCTTCAATGTCAGACCGTCTTCACCAAAAATCCGGCTGCATTCCCTAGGAAAGAAAAAGAGGTTAATTGTCAGGTACTAATTGTGACACATTTTGGGTTGTCTAACTCTTGACAGACATTTTCTGGTAAAAACACAAACACTCAACACCCATTGTTCATCGGTCAAACTTACTTACTTGCTTACCCAGGGCTCCCACCTATGGAGCACAACGGGGGGCAAAGGGCTCCATGGACAAGAGCCCACGTCCCCCACGTGCAGAGCTAGGCCCTTTCCTACCTAGATATTCTCTCAAGATGGCTGGGGCAGCCAGTCTGCTGCTGCTGAACATTCTCAGAGAAGTCTGGAGAAATACAGAAATGAGTAGTTACTAGGATTACCAGCTATTAGACAAGAGAGAAGACTCTTTCTCAAGGGGGTGACTACAACAGGACCAAGAGTGCTGCGACTGTGTGAACAGGTAGAGACAGCTTGCAAACCCACAAACTGTGGAGAGCCACACAGTTGGGGATTTGATTTTTCCTAAGGGGCAAGACCTCTTTTTAATGTATCTGCCCAGTTGACTAATTTGTTTTCCTTTAGCATTTCTAAGACAGGAAAAAAAAAAAAAATGACGAAAGATTCTGTGATGACCCCAAACTGGTAAAACAAATAAATTAAAAAAATCAAACTCAGGTTGTATGTATATACATACATTTGGTTGCTTTGGAGGAATTATCTGAATTTATTGTGTAAAAATAATCACTTCGGTTAAATGTTTGCTTTGTTTGATTTCTGACTAAGCTGATTATTTAACCAAAGGTGCCATTTTATTTTATTAAAGATTTTTATTTATTCATTTGACAGAGAGAGAGAGAGAGAGAATAAGCAGGGAGAGCAGCAGGCAGAAAGAGGGAGAAGAAGGCTCCCCACTGAGCAAGGAGCCTGCTGTGGGGCTCAATCCTAGGACCCTGGGATCATGACCTGAGCCAAAAGCAGATGCTTAACAAACTGAGCCACTCAGGTGCCCTCAAGGGGCCATTTTAATAAAAATGTTCAAACTAGTGATACAGACAGGCAATAATGATGTGATAAAATAACAGTGTTTGTCTGACTATGGACTGAAAACAGGCTCACCACTGGGATAACTCAGCTTTATTTTTCTCCACGCAGTTGTTCATGAACATCCAGGCATTTACTGGGCAACTATCCTGTGCTAAGCTGTGTATTTTCAAGAGTAGTAAAACTACCTTGTTGAAAGCAACAAGCTACTGATGTTTGCATGGTTATAATGAAATCTACATGGTTCTAGCTAGTACTAGCACCATTTCTCCTCCGGCTACATGGTTCTAGCTAGTACTAGCACCATTTCTCCTCCGGCTTTTTCTGAAAAGAAACAATTGTGCCTCAAAGTTTTACAAACCAAAATCATCTCTAGCCAATGTTTGCCCCAGCATCTGAAGCAACTTACCCTATGGAGGGCCACATGGAGGGAGGGAGTGACAAAGTGGTGAGGCTTTAAGCACAGGAGTATGGCCTTCAATGTCAAGTCTCACGGAAAACATTGCATCCAAGCAGCTGAGAATGCTGGGAATTGTAAGCCAGCGAATCCCAGGAGGTTAAAAATGCATAATGCACACATAGAAACCTGTGTAACAGTTTTACTTTTGATGCGGGAGACAACTAAAACAGAAGGATTTTTGTAAAATAAAAATGCAACTTCCCAAAAGTAATTTTTAAACTGAAAGAGGCAAAATCCAAAAAGGGGTAAGATAACCTAAAAACAAAGTATTTTATAAAGTAAACAGAAATCACACCTGCTCAGGGAAATGGAGGGGCATCTCTTAAGCCCCACAGCCATGGAGAGACACTGAATCAGAGCCACATACATACCAAGCAGCAGTTGGCACAAGGGATCCTATCTCTCTGTCCTCACAAAGGGATCTGCTCTGTGAGAAAGTCAGCCAGGCAGAGCTGGAGCTGCTAGTCACAGGCTCATCCTGACATCTACAAGTGCTAAATGGCTTTTGAGATACACATTGATGAAGAAACACAACAAACACATTTCTAAGGAAAGGACTTCTTTTCATATCGCTGGCCCTGGCCAGGGAGGGTTCTTCCTTCCCAGAGCCCACTGTCATGCTGGGTTGAGTGCTCTCAAGCAAAGACTTTGAATGCAGGAGAGCACACATTCTCGCAGGAAGGCACAGTGACAGGGAGAGTTTTCTTCCCCAGTGTGGGGGGAGGGGCAGAGACTATCCTCCCCCACCCACCATGTTGGCTTCCTTATTGGTCCCCTCTTTTTCCCTTCTCTGCCTATCAATCTTCTCCCTGTTTGTCCCTGCCATAGCAGAACTTAAAAATGCTCTCCATTCCAATGCCTGGTCACGGGTGTAGGACCTTATGTTATTTAAGCATTAAGTGCTCAGAAATGTGAAAATTCAGAGAAAGATAGGATGTCTATAGATGAGCAAGTAACACTGAGTCTCTCCTTGGGATGATGAGATCAGAATTTCTAGGCATTAGGCACTGACAGGTGGCAAATTTGGACAGAAGTTAGAAGCTAGGGACACTAGTAAATTAATTATGCTCAACACTGGGGCACCTAGGTGGCTCCATCATTCAAGCGTCTGTCTCTTGATTTCGGCTCAGGTCATGATGTTAGTGATAAGAAAAAGAACTGAAAATTCTTTCATACCATTCAAGAGAAAAGAAGAAAATAGTCAGAGGATCTGATGCTATGGGACAAATTCTGTTTCCAGTCTTACATACTAACTCTCTTCTCCCCCTTGTTCTGCCGCGAGAGCTCCAGGAAGTGCCTTCTTGGCAGATGGTGTTAATGAGTCTACAAGGAAAATAAGATGAAGGATCTCAGAATTTTCTGGCAATGTTTACCTCTCCTATGGAGGGGCCCTCTGGAGAATATTCCTTTCAAAGACCATGTTTTCTGCTTGACAATAACAGCTCTTTGATTTGGTTTCAGACATGGCCAACTTCAACCAACTTGCACTAACAGGTGGAGGTGTCTTGCCCAATCACAGGTTTCGATAAATTCGGAGTTAGTCAGACATAAGGGATGTGGTGGAGATTAAGTTGATTCCCGAAACAACATTTCTGTTAGCAGCAACCTCTTGTAAATGTCTTATCTTAAATAAAGCCAACTTGGCATGCTTTGAGGTGTTCTGAGGTACAACCTCCCATACTAAACTCTTGTTTTTATCAGCATGTGTATCTAAACCACAGGAGCATTGGAGTAGAACATACAAGCTATGGATAAGCCATTTTCAAACAGGGAGAATTTTAGTTTGATATTCTTGTTCCCTGAAATTGCTTATGAAATATTGTTATTAAAAAAGACCTTGTGTCCCAACTTCATGTCTATTTGATGGGAATCAAATACGAAGTATCCTTAGCAATTACAAACAGGTATAAGGCTTATTTCTGTCCTCCAAACCAGAAAACATTTATTACTTTTATATAGATTTTGCTTAATTTTAATTGAATAGTCATGGATACCGTGGAAAATCAGCACACAGTGTGACTTTAATATTTTTGGCTGCTTCTAAGCTGGTGAAAGAAAGTAGAAGTTGAAAATAGACTCTTTGCAGTTTGTTAAGTTTTTAAGAATACTCTGTTAATGCACATCTTTTCAGGAAGTATGGGGCAAGAAAGAAAGGTGATTTTGGCTTCTCCAAGATGAGTTTGTTGTCATTCTGCCAAGGAACAGTAAGTGGGTATAGAGAATTGTCCCTTTCCCACTGCCATCCACTGAGGTCTTGACTACTGTTTTGTCTCCATGATTAGAGTGACTGTCCTGGAAGTTATTCCTTCCCTCTAGGCCTTTCCTCTTTGAGAAGCTGTCTGTCAGCAAAGGTTCTTTGACCCAAATGCTGCCTTTTGCCTTCATCGAGTGCTGGGCAAGACTGGTCCTGCCAGCTTCCTGAGCTCTCTAAGATGGGGCTACAGAAGCCAAGTTTAGCACAGAACAACTACTAGAACCGTGGCACTACCAAGTTCATACCTGGTGAACCAATAGTGAAAGTCCCATGTGCTCCCAACCAGCAAAGAACAGCATCTTCTAAACCTCAGGGCTGGCCTGCCTGGGTGGC
The DNA here is from genome assembly GCF_009829155.1 of Mustela erminea. NCBI lineage: Eukaryota > Metazoa > Chordata > Mammalia > Carnivora > Mustelidae > Mustela > Mustela erminea. The sequence goes on from NC_045618.1 coordinate 105,541,624, forward strand.
TCAGCTGGTGGAGCATCAACTCTTGGTTTTGGCTGAGATCATGGTCTCAGGTCATAAGATCGAGATCTGTGCCAGGCTCCCTGAGTCAGACTCTCCACTCAGTAGGGAGTCTGCTTGAAATTCTCTCTCCCTCTGCCTACCACCTCCCAACCCTGGCCAAAAATAAATAAACAAATAATCTTTAAACCATTAGGGCCAAACTTCCTTTTTTTGTGAAACCAGATCATTTTATCTGCTTAGTACCACAGTGTCCCAAATATTGAGCAAATATTTTTGTAACAATTAATCTTATGAAGACATGTTCTTTTCTGGGCTTGAGCCACTGGGGTATTCCCTTAAAGCATGACTTTCAGAGATAATTCTTGATTTAAATCTGGATCCTGTTATTTAGACCTGTGTGACCTTGGACAAGTCATTCAGCTTTTCTAAACTTGTTTCCTCTTGTGTTAACATAAGAATAATAACACTGCCTTAAAAGATACATGTTACCAGCAGTGATGATGAATTAAGATAAGATCTACAAAAGCACCAGCACAGTGCCTGGCATGTGACAGACATTCAATAATTTTGTGCTGGGGGGGGTGGGGGGGGGAGCTGATTCTCTTTCTTAGTGCTCATGTATTCATTACCAACCTTAGATCCTGGCTTTCCACACTCCCCTAGTCAACTCAGTTCATCATGCCACAGAGAAGAAATTATGCAGTTTCATAAAATTATTTTAAAACATCTTGCACTGGCCCTTTAACATGAAACCTACCTGAACTTTTTCATCGGAGATTGTTTTTCTTGAGCGGTGGCCAGATGACCGGAATAATAGACTGGGAAAAACATAATGTTCCAGTTTGTTGAAAACCAAGTCATGAAAAATGGACAGTAGAAGTTCTTGTAAGTAATTTTTACAATCTGTGTGGTTCCAACCCAAGACGATGACACTGACAAGATGATCAAGAGTCCCCAGACAGCCTTCAGAACCATGGACGTGCAAGACTGGCAGCGAGCCTTGATTCTGTTTTCTTGGCTGCTGTTCTCAGGATGAGTCTGTGTTCCATCATCCCCTGAGAACAGGAGAGGAATACAGATGTGTGGAAATCAGGTTATAGGACAGCAACCAAAGAGGCAGACAGTAGTATCATCAGGGTTTTGCTTTTTTACCATCATTTAAAGGGATTAACTCTGGCTCCCTTTCTCTCCTGAATCTTTGCTCTATAAGGTACAGTATGGATCTTGACCCCCACCCGTTGTTAAGGCCACGACAATGCTCATGAACTTGGTGGATGCTGTGCTGTTCTTCCAGGTACTCTAATCACTTCTTCATGAAAGCATTACATATCTCAGCTCCAAAGACTTCAACTTGGCCACATGACCTGCTTGGTCTAATCAAACATGAACAGAGAGATGTGAAGTAGGCTGCCTCCCAGGAGAACTTTAAGGGCATCACAAGGTCCCATTAACCTCTCTTGCTCATCTTCTCTGTCATTAGAATAGAAAAAGCCAAATAGGAGTTGCCCTTTTAGTCTCTGTGGGGGAATGAGCAGAGCCCAGCCAAAGCAGCCCTGTATCCGCTGACATGAAAAGTAAGTGAGAAATAAGTATTTGTTGTTATACTCTACCAAGGTGCGCCCTCCCCCACCCCCCCGCCACTGAAACTGCAGCAAAGCTGACTATTAAATTGAAAAGCACTATGTCCCAAGAACAGGGCAAATCCTGACTACACAAAGTCATTTCCCATCTTGGAGCAAATTACAATTTAATGTATTTCTGGGAGCACAATGAGTTCTGCTTTGTATTTTTACATTTACTAAGAAAATTTAGTAGCATTTTTTTTTACATTAAAAATAGTCAAAATTCTCTAAAAGTGACAATCATAAAGGACTTCTTTCTTGATAGAGAAACAAATTCAACACAATAAATTTATGCACTTGTTGGGAGGTTAAAAGGGAGAAGTCACTGAGTCCCCAAGCTGAGATCCCAGGTGTTAGAATACCAAGGGAAGGGAGACAGAATTGTCTGCAAGTTCTCTCCTGTCTCCAAGCACCTCCTTTGAGCACAGGGTTTGTCCAAGGAGTTAAGAAAGTGGTATAGGCTGCAGATTATAAGTGGTAGCGGATGGGTTTCTTACTTTCTCTCTCTAGAACCTACTCTCTCTCCCACTAAATGTGGTCCTATTGCTTAATAAGCCAGATATGACCACCCCCTGGGGTAAAAACTTTCATCCAGGTAATGCTTTCTAATATAATTATTTGGGAGGGGAGTAACAAGCCTTGAGGGTGAATTCTGAATTGGGGAATATAAACCGAGCAATGACAAACACAGCAATTACTGTATGACTTCAAAGTCTTCTGAACGGTACTGGATTCTCAGGGCCTACGCCTCTAGAAGATGAAAACTGGTCTTCTTTGATTTATGTGTTCAGCAAAATCTTATAGAGATCACCAGGAGCTAGTTAGCTATTTGGGTCCTAAGAGTTCAAAGATGAAAGACCTGAGCTCATGGCCTAGTGGTAAACCAGAAGACACATCCAAAATAGTGTGTTAGGGCCAACAGAAATAGGGTGTTAGTGCCAATAACAGCAGATACAATGCCATGTAGAAACAGAAGAGGGGCACTTGTTAAGTGATGGGGAGGGAAATGATCGGGAGAAGCTTTCATGATGTAGTAACATTGACATGAGCCTGGAAGTGTGAGCCAGCTAGCTCCCTTTACTGTGTATAGACAATTCTTGCTCTTGATAACAGTCCTGCAAATCCTCTCTATAACCATGTGGCTTATGCAGAGAGCAGAGGGGAAAAATATAAAATGAGTGAGAGGGTGGAATAAGAGACTCTTGTCTTGGGAGTCTGGGAAGCAAACGTTAACCTACCCAGTAAAATAGATATTATCACTCCCATTTCACAGATGAAGAAACTGAGAATTGTGTTAAAAGTTGTCCAAGGTTGAACCTACGTTGGTATGACTCTAGGGTCCAAATCCTTTTATTCTGAATACTCATTCTGTCTAGGTTTCAGGCTTGAGCTCTTCATTCAACCCCTGGAAATTTCAGAAATGGTCTGGAGAAAAAATTCTGTTTCCTGACAGGAATGGTAGCCTGGCTTGAGGCTGAAGAGGAGGGATGCCTAAGAGAAAGGTGGACTCTTCAGATTACATTATTCTTGGGGACCATCTCACCAAGGAGGAATGATTCTATAAAGGTTATCAGTATCCCGTTAAACTGATACCTGCCTTTGCTGTTGCTTTCTTCATAGACTGCTTTGTGCCACCATTGTACCATGGACAGTGCTCTTGATGCCACCGGTAGTCACCTAGATCCCCCCATAGCATCAAACCATTCTTCTGCTAGCTAGATTTACTTGTTGCCAGTTCTTTAATTTCACCATCTATCAATATCATAGAAAGACTGGGTCTCCAGAGCTCTTTTATTTTTCTGGTGGTTTTAAATTCTCTGCAGTCCTGCTTAGATGTATGGTTTTGTATAGACCATTAAAACTGATATACCAGGAATTCCATCCATTACCATGAAACCTGGTTAGAGTCATTAATGGCAGAGGCCACTGGAATTTGGAAACCTGGGTGCAATCAGTGTTTGGCCCTGAGCTCATGTTTGATTCCAGTCTTAGCTTCTTTATCTGTCAGTGATAACACCTGTCTCATGGGATTCGTTTTGAGGTTTAAGTACATCACATTCATGAAAGCATGGTGAGCTGCTCTTCAGATCATTCTCCTTTTCTCTTTTTTCTTCAGTGCCCTGGAATACCCCCCAAGTGCCTTGTGAATCATCGCACAAAGTAAATTATGTCCTCTGTGACCTTTAATGGTATAGATTTTAAAATTTGTAGTCTGCCTATGATAGATAGAGCAAGTCTTTATTAACCAGTATATTTAATTAACTGGAACATTCTATTCTGCAGATAACTGGGATAATAGGAATATACTGCAACTTATTAAAGCCAATTAAAACTTTCTGAAGACTTAAGATGTCATTTTCTTCATTTTTAAAAAGAACCTCAGCCTTGGGGTCAGTAGCTGCTCAGATACTATTTTAAAATACTGTCACTTTTTGAAAAATCTTTTCTTATATATGTATAAAAAAAACCCAACCTCTTCTCAAATTAGGAGAGCCCTAGAAGAGGCTTTTCTATTTCTTGTATATCTTTGTTGACTATTCCCCATCCATACTAAGCGCCCTGAATTCCATTCTTTTCTCAAAGTTCTGTTTTATTTTCAACTACCCATTTATTTTGGATGGAGTCTTTTGTTGTTTTTGCTGTTTTGTTATTGTTTTTAAGGATGCAAGATTTTTAATATGTTATTGAACAAACCGAAGGAATGAGTGGAAGGACACTGAAAATGCAGGTGGCAGAGATGGAAAGGAGGTGACCAAGGATGTGGCGAAAGGAGCTGACATTGGAAAGGTAGAAACACGCATGTTAACGGTGGCCCCAAAATATGGTAATTGGCAAACAAAAGAACAGAGACATCGTGGCACAGAGGAAAGCATCTGTTGGCATAGGATTGTTGATTGTTTTCACTCTTTTCAGAAGTGGAAGAGCAGTCACGTGACAAGAGGAAGTGAGTGAACTGGGAACTTGAGCACCTTCTCTGTGGAAGGCAATGGGATGTCCACTGCCAAGCAGGACAGAATGGGCAGCAGCCCAGTGGACTCAGCTACATTGGAAAATGATAAATTTGCCAGGAAATCCCTGGATCTGCTATCAGATTTATCTAGCAATTCTAATAATCTGAGTAACTTGGGAGTTGGTGGGTGTGGTCAAGCGGATGTGAGGAAAGGCTAGAGGTCTTGATTGACCAGTAAATGCTGATTAGGGAGGCAGTGCAGTGTCCTGAAGAAGACATAAAACTGGGAAAACTAGAAGGATTCCAAGGACTGCCAGTTGTGACAAGCACAAAAACAGAGTCTGTGATTTTTCTGGTGTTTTTAATCTCAGAGAGGGAGAGCGCTCTTACTGCATCCCAGGGTTGAGATCAAAGATGCAGGGGTTTGACATCTTCAAGATGAGAAAACTAGTCACCTTATAAACTTAATTGAATGTCACTGTTCAATCATGTGTTAAGCCCTTCAACAACTGTCTCTGGTGTCCAGTTTCTCTGCTATACTGTACACCACTAATAGATCCTATCTATCCATTTCCCTTCTTCCTTCTTCCACTTGATAAACCTTCCCACTCCCACCCCTGAGAGACCATGTAATGTCTCTGTGTTCTGGGCCAATGGTACCATCTTTCATGGCTGGTTAGAAGGTTACCTAGATGTACTGTTATTTAAGAGGAGGTCACCAGGGTACCTGATCTGTTTGGCCTTTCAACTCTGTGTCCACACACTCCAGAGGATCCTCGACTCTGAAGTTCAAGAATAGGAGCAGAAGAATCTTCAGTGACAGAAAGAGGGGACAGTTGTCTGCTGATGCCACTGTGGGAACTGGGGCAGTTGGCTCCTGGTTTACATCGAGTTACTGATGATCTGGAGGTACCTGGGAAGAAAGAGTTCATACGGTTTGAGGACTTTCCAGAAGAAAAACTGGAAACAGATTTAAGAAAAAAATATGCCTCCATCAGAAAGGATGAATACCCAACTTTTGTAGCAACATGGACGGGACTGGAAGAGATTATGCTGAGTGAAATAAGTCAAGCAGAGAGAGTCAATTATCATATGGTTTCACTTATTTGTGGAGCATAACAAATAGCATGGAGGACATGGGGACTTAGAGTGGAGAAGGGAGTTGGGGGAAATTGGAAGGGGAGGTGAACATGAGAGACTATGGACTCTGAAAAACAATCTGAGGGTTTTGAAGGGACGGGGGGTGGGAGGTTGGGGTACCAGGTGGTGGGTATTATAGAGGGCACGGATTGCATGGAGCACGGGGTGTGGTGCAAAAATAATGAATACTGTTATGCTGGAAATAAAAATAAAATAAAATTAAATTAAATTAAAAAAAAAAATTTTTTTTTTTTTTTTTTTAAAGTGAGAGAGAACAAACAAGGATGAGGGACAAGGGGGAAGGATAAGCAGAGTTCCCACTGAGCAGGGAGACCAATCTCAGGACCCTGGGATCATGACCTGAGCCAAAAGCAGTGAGGCTTCACTGACTGAGCCACCCAGGTGCCCCCAAACCGGAAGCAGATTTTAAATGCCTCGGCAGTAAAACACATGGCAGCAGGAGTCACAGTCCCGATATCAGGGACATTCATTGAGCTCAATTGTAATTTTATAAGAGGGGGTCTTAAAAAGAAAATTCTATACTGGCAAGGTCTGTGTCACCAAGATAAAGGGTCCTTTTAGATAAATCTGTCAACCAAAAACAAATTTGACAAAATGGTAAATGGTTTGGGTGGATACATCTGCTCTGAATTAGAACTGCTAATGCAGTCAAATAGTTAACCTCAAGGGAAGGAAACGGTTCTGTCACAGGTGCTTTTTCCCTTTTCCTCCTAAGATTGACTGTTAAATTCTTAACCCATGAAACTGCCCATGGTGTTTCTTATGAAGTCCACTCTACACGTTTCCATTGGATTGGTCAGAAAAATCCAATTTGTTTGTGTCTTCTCAATCACCTCGGGCCTCTATCCACTCCCAGAGGAAAACCCAGCCTTCAGGATCCTCCATAGGCCCAGCCCCTCCTGATCCTGATTAGTCTTCCATGCATCCCGCCCAGGGTGGGTCAGCTTCATGGGTCTTTGGACCATGCAGTCATTCAGGGCTCAGAAGGACCTCACACACCTCCCCCACAACTGTGTATAGTTGCCATGTGTAGGTTCTTTTATCTTTCTTTTTTTTAATTTAATTCAATCAGCCAACCTATTTAGTACCTCATTAGTGTTGGATGTAGTGTTCGATGATTCATTAGTTGCATATAACACCCAGTGCTCCTCACATCACATGCCCTCCTTAATGCCCAACACCCAGTTACCCTATCCCACACCACCTCCTTTTCTGCAACCCTCAGTTTGTTTCCTAGCGTCAAGAGTCTCTAATGGTTTATCTCCCTCTCCTATTTCTTCCCATTCAATTTTCCCTCCCTTCCCCTATGATCCTCTGAGCTATTTCTTATATTCCACATATGAGTGAAACTATATGATAATTGTCTTTCTCTGATTGACTTATTTCACTTAGCATAGTACCCTCCAGTTTCATCCATGTTGATGCAAATGGTGGGTGTTCATCCTTTCTTGATGGCTGAGTAATATTCCACAGTATATATGAACCACATTTTCTGTATCCGCTCATCTGTTGAAGGACATCTTGTCTCCTTCCACAGTTTGGCTGTTATCGACATTGCTGCTAGGAACATCGGGGTGCATGTGGCCCTTCTTTCACTACATCTATATCTTTGGGGCTAATACCCCGTAGTGCAATTGCTGGATCATAGGGTAGCTCTATTTTTAACTTCTTGAGGAACCTCCATACTGTTTTCCAGAGTGGTTGCACCAGCTTGCATTCCCACCAACAGTGTAAAAGTGTTCCCCCTTCTCCATAGCCTTTCCAGCATTTGTTGTTCCCTGTCTTATTAATTTTAGCCATTCTAACTGGTGCTCTCTCATTGTGGTTTTGATTTGTATTTCCCTGATGACAAGTTATGTGGAGGATTTTTTTTCCTATGTCTGTTGGCCATTTGTATGTCTTCTTTGGAGAAGTGTCTGTTCATGTCTTCTGCCCATTACTTGGTCAGATTATTTGTTTTTTGGGTGTTCAATTTGATAAGTTCTTTACAGATCTTGGAATCAGCCCTTTATCCGATATGTCATTTGCAAATATCTTCTCCCATTCCATAAGTTGCCTTTTAGTTTTGTTGACTGTTTCCTTTTCTGTGCAGAAGTTTTTTTATCTTGATGAAGTTCCAAAGTTCATTTTTGCTTTTGTTTCCCTGGCCTTTAGAGACATGTCTTGCAAGAAGTTGCTGTGGCCGAGGTCAAAGAGGTTACTGGCTGTGTTCTTCTTTAGGATTTTAATGGGTTCCTGTCTCACATTTAGGTCTTTCATCCATTTTGATTTTATCTTTTTGTATAGTGTAAGAGAATGGTTCAATTTCATTCTTCTGCTCATGGCTGTCCAATTTTCCCAGCACCATTTATTGAAGAGACTGCTTTTTTTCAGTTGGATATTCTTTCTTGCTTTGTTGAAGATTAGTTGACAATAATGTTGAAGGTCCCTTTCTGGGGTCTCTATTTTTTTTTTAAGATTTTATATATTGATTTGACATAGAGCAAGAGATCACAAATAGGCAGAGAGGCAGGCAGAGGGTGAGAGAGAAGCAGGGTCCCAGCTGAGCAGAGAGCCCGATGAGGGGCTTGATCCCAGGACCCTGAGATCATGACCTGAGCTGAAGGCAGAAGCTCAACCCACTGAGTCACCCAGGAGCCCCAGAGTCTCTATTCTGTTCCATTGATCTATGTGTCTGTTTTTGGGCCAGTACCTGGACATGCTGTCCTGATGATTACAGCTTTGCAATACAGCTTGAAATCTGTATCAATACATTGCGATGTCCCCTGTTTTGGCTTTCTTTTTCAACATTCCCCTGGTTATTCAGGGTCTTTTCTGGTTCCATACAAATTTTAGGATTGCTTATTGCAGCTTTGTGAAAAATGTTGATGGTATTTTGATAGGGATTGCATTGAATGTGTAGATTTCTTTTATCTTTTAACTTGTTTTTTGTAAGTAATTTCCAATGGGATAATGGAGCACATACAGGGGGCTTGGGCTCAGAGCCTCAGCTCAGGTGTGGTCTTGCCTCCAGTTGCCTCCCCACCTCCTGGGGTGGGTTTTCAGCAACCACTCCCATGTCTTTGCTTAGCAATCCTACAGGGACCTAGGTATAGGTAGGGGGTGTTTTGGGATCTCAGAGTGAGACCCTGAGTGTCTGTGGGGGCTTGCTCTCAACCAGCAAGTATCCTGTGTCCAAGGGAACAGATGTTAAATAGAAAATAAAAAATACCTTCGTTAAGTGGAGAGAGAGACAGAGAAGGAGAAAGAGCATAAGAAAGGAAAAAGCCATTTTCTGCTTTTTGAAAAAGGGGCTCTGCATTTTCACTTTGCACTGGGCCTCCTAATGACACAGCTGGCCTTGCTCAGACCTGAGCACTCCATTCCAGCTAGGCTGGTTCTGGCTGTGTTCTGATACCTTCCTCTCTTTTTTTTTTTTTTTTTTTTTAAAAGATTTATTTATTTATTTGACAGAGAGAGATTACAAGCAGGCAGAGAAGCAGGCAGAGAGAGAGAGGAGGAAGCAGGCTCCCTGCCGAGCAGAGAGCCCGATGCGGGACTTGATCCCAGGACCCTGAGATCATGACCTGAGCCAAAGGCAGCGGCTTCACCCACTAAGCCACCCAGGCGCCCTGATACCTTCCTCTCACTACTGACAACTCTTAAGTCTTTAATTGGGTTGTGCCTCCACCTGGAACATTCTGAATCTACCCAAATCTTTAAACACTATGATCAAATCCTGATTGGTTCATGCAGTCTTTGCTGTTAACTCACATGCACCTACACTTTCTTTGAACGTTTACTGTCTGAGCTCATTTGACGATAGTCTTCACTCACTGCCCCAATGCTTCACTTTCTCCTGTGTGAATCCTTTTACTCCCAACACCTGCAGAGGCTGCTTGGCTTTGTTCTCTTTCTCTCTCTGTCTCTCTCAGTAAACTTTTAATTTTGAAATAATTTTACATTTACAGAAAAATTGAAAAGATAGTGCAGGGAGTTCCCATATGCTCTTTAGCTAGTTTCCTCTAATGGTAACATCTTGCATCCACCCCCCTTGTGCATTTGTCAAAATTAGGAGATTAACATTGGCGATTACTCTTTATCACACTCCAAACCTCATTTGGATTTCCCTAGCTTTGTCACTAATGGCCTTTTCCTGTTCTGGGACCCCACTCGGGACACCACATTACATTCAGCCATTGTGTCTCTTTAGCTGCCTGTGTTTGTTCACAGAGTACATTTATTTTTCCTTGAAAGTTAAGGGTTCCTCTATTTCCATGGATATAAGGTGAGGAACAGAGGCCATCCTCCTCACTGAAGGTTCTTTCTTGGTGTGGTGCTTGAGAGATGGTAGAAGCCAGAAAATGAAGAGCAAAATCTTGAAATAGCAATGGCATCTTGGTTTTAGTTTGATTTTGAATAATCATGTCACGTACTATGTGAGTCATCACTTCAAGTATTCAAATCAGAACCTCAAGAAGCAGGGACATTCAGAAAAAGAAAGCCCGAGTTCCTGAATCATGATCTCCAACAAGCACCTAGCAAACAGCGGAGTAACTTGGCTGTGAGTGCTAGTTTTCTGTCTGGTCCTCCCTATCTATGACAAAGGGTATCTTGTTTTCTTTTCTTTTTTTCTCAGTCTTGGGAAAACAAAAAGAGGTTCATAAAAATAGTTAGCCATACTATCTATTATTAAATGTCTTAAAGTTGGCCTTATTGAGATGTATTATCTAATCTTGGATTCAAAAGAATAAAAAATGTATGGCTACTCAAATAAGCAACAGAAGAATTACATTTTGATTATTATGCTCAAATTAATGTTATTATAATACTGTTGCCATAAAAGTGTCAAAAATAGGGGCGCCTGGGTGGCTCAGTGGGTTAAGCCTCTGCCTTCGGCTCAGGTCATGATCTCAGGGTCCTGGGGTCGAGCCCCACATCAGGCTCTCTGCTCAGGGACCCTGTTTCCCCCTCTCCCTCTGCTTGTCTCTCTGCCTACTTGTGATATCTCTCTCTGTATCAAATAAATAAATAAAATCTTTTTTAAAAAGTGTCAAAAATACATAAGCTTCTTATTTTACGTATCCAAGATGTTTACTGTGCTCACAACTGTGCTTCGCAACTGTGTTTTTAATTAAATATTTCTAATTCAACGAGAAGAATGTCTAAAGCTCAGTGAATGCTCATTTATTTATGCTCTTCAAGAGGGGCTAACGTTCAGATACTTCAAGAGTCATTTTTAATTTATCTTTCAAGTCTTTTTCATAATTTATTTTACACGAGTTGTGCCTCCTCCTGTTTTCTTACATGAATATCAGGTTTCATTTTGTGATCATTTAACAATTATAGGTGGAAAGGAGGAAATCCAAAAATAGGGTGGGAAGTTAGTTGAGCAAGAATTGAGATAAAATATGGGCCATAGTTACTAAGAAATTGGTAAATCACGTGCAGCTGGGAGTGTTGGATTTGTAAGCCAAACAGTGATTTCTCTTGTTTCCTCATTTTCACTGGCTTCTGTACCACCTGGTCCATATGCAGTAAGGCTCAACACCCATTTCCTGCAGCCATTTGCCTCACACTGGTTGATTTATGGAAGAGATCTGAGAGTAGGCGAGCCACTGGAGACATTTAAAATCATTGTCCTAAAAAGGCAATCTTTAAACTTCAGAGCCAAGCCCAGAGGCCATAGTCAGAGCTTGGGCCATGAAATAGTCATCTCCAATCCTGGAAAACAAAAACAGTGTCCCATGCTACATGGTCTTGTACACTTCAATTACTATAAAGCCACCTCTGACAAAAATAATATTCAGAACGTCTGGGGGTATAGCTCAGTGGTAGAGCATTTGACTGCAGAACGTCACCTGGGATGCAGTCAAGGATCATAAATAAATCATGTCTATTTTCTATTTTCTATGCCACAGTGAGTGCCTGGGCATTGCAAATTCAGTTAGTGAACAGTGTTCAGACTTTAATAGGTATTGAGAGTAAACTGAATTAGAAGTGATAGGTTGGAAGCCTCTCATTAGTCACACCAGATCATCTCCCCACCCCTTGTAAAGACAACTATTCACCTGAGCCAGCCCTAGGAATGGGGCCATCTTGGTGCCATTCTTCATATTTTCCAGGCACAAGAATATAATTTCTTCATTTGCACTGGTTAGGCTCTGCATGTTCCCCAAATCGATTTACCTCAACAAGTAGTTATTAAGCACCCATTCTAGGCAGGTATTGTGTTCAGAACAGGAGTAAAGACAAATCAAGGACACACAATCCATGCCTGCATGGAGCTCTCAACACAGTATTGGAGTCAGACATGTAAGCAATTAACCATAATTTAATGTGAATTGGAGAGCAAGAAGAAAGGGAGTGATTCATTCTGCCTGGAGCAGGGAAGACATCAAAGTTGGCTTTGAAGGAAGATCAGGACTTTGCTGGGCAGAGTTCTACAGTGAGGAATAAGCAATAGAGTCAGAGGCAACCATAAGAGCAAATATTCAGAGGGGTAAAGAACGTGCTGTGAGACAATGGTAAGATGAACAGCTCTAAGATGCTGAATTCTGAGTACAAACAAGGCTTGAAAATCCTTTGAGGAGCGGTTCTCAGATGGTCTCAGTTCTCAAATGGTCCACAGAACATACTCAATAAATACAGAGTTCGGTTGCAAACGGTTCTCAAATGGTCCACAGAACGTGCTCAATAAATGCAGAGTATTATAACAAAAAATAAACATGTAAACAAAAAAGACTATTAGTGGTACTTTATCGGTTAGAACGTCTGACTTCATAAAAGAAAACCAAACTTGACCCAGTTTCAGCAAAAATGGAGAGGTTTTAGGAGCTCAGCAACCAAGGGACAGAACAGCCAGGAATGTCCCTAAGCCTCAGGAACACCTGGGACTGGGGAGTAGTGTAGGCGAACCATCCCCCATCTCCCACTGCAGGTGCAAGCTGCCTGTCTTCTCACTTGGCTGCTGTTGGCCTTTCTCTGCAGAAAATTTGGTTGTTTGAAGCTCCCAGGTTTCCAGTCTCACAGCCTTAGCCTCCAGGAGAAGTCCAGTTTCCCAGAGTCAAAAATCTGGAGGCAGAAACTTGTTGTGTCTTATACTGACACCTGGTCCAACTTCTGTGGACAGAGAACACTGTGACAACACTGGGAGAGGGTGGTTGGGGCTGGGCAGACAGGGCCTAGGGCATCCATTTAGAAACGTCCAAGCAAAACGGGGAAGAACTACAGAGGCTGAGTAAAACAACCACCTAACCAGAGTATAAAGTGTAGGGTTCTCAGATAACAACTTGAAACACCAAGCAATAAAAAGTAACTAGGAAAAGCTCTTTGGATTGTAGGTAAGAGGTTCTGTAGGTAAGAGGTTCTGTGTGAGCCAAGGGCAAGATGACTTGGAAGATAATAGACATCATTCTAAGAAGAGCCCTGCCATTGACTCTTAATCTCTCATGAACACAAAAGGTCAATGACACATTTGGTTCTACTGAGCATTATACTGCACAGTGAGCTGAAGGTCTTAATCCTCGCTTGCCCCAAGCTATGAGCCTACTTACTTGAAATATCACAGGTAGCTCTGGTGCCCAAACCTAAAGGCAGAGATAATGAGAATACAAAAGGCAATGACACAATCCAGGGGATAGGGGTGACAGAATGGCAAGGGAAGTGGAGTTGGAGGGGTAGGAGCTGTATGACCAGAGGCAGCATACTATCCTGGACAGACTTCCATGAAAGGCAAGATACCAACTGGCTACATTCTCTCAAGGAAATCACTGGACCTTTCTTTGTATTCTTTAGACTCTGAAATTTAATGATTGAACAAAATGGTTTCCTAAATCCCTACAGCTTTCTCTCTATTGATTTAAAGATTTTTAAATTTTAAATTCAATTTAATTAACATATAGTGTATTATTAGTTTTAGAGGTAGAATTCAGTGAGTCATCAGTTGCATAAAACACCCAGTGCTCATTACTTCAAGGGCCTTCCTTAATGCCCATCACCCAGTTACCCCATCCCACCACCCACCTCCCTCCAGCAATCCTCAGTTTGTTTACTATAATTAAGAGTCTCTTATGGTTTGCCTCCCTCTCTGTTTTCTTCTTATTTTATTTTTCCTTCCCTCCCCTTATGTTCATCTGTTTTATTTCTTAAATTCCACATATGAGTGAAATCATATGGTATTTGTCTTTCTCTGAATTATTTTGCTTAGCATAATACCCTCTAGTTCATCCACATCATTGCAAATGGCAAGATTTCATTCTTTTTGATGGCTGAAGTAATATTTCACTGTGTATATATATCTCACATCTTTTTCAAACGATCACCTGCAAATCATGTTTAACCATAAAACAAACTCTATTTTTAACTAATTTTTTATAGTCATTTATATTAGTCAAGTCTCCAGAAGTGAGAAAGAGCAAACTCAAATTAGAATACTTTATTTAAAAGGTGGTCCAAAGAAGGGCCATATGTACCCCAGTGTTCATAGCTGCATTGGCCACAATCCGCCAAACTGTGGAAAGAACCAAGATGCCCTTCAACAGACGAATGGGTAAAGAAGACATGGCCCATATATACAATGGAATATTACTCAGCTATCAGAAAGGATGAATACCCAACTTTTGTATCAACATGGATGGGACTGGAGGAGATTATGCTGAGTGAAGTAAGTTAAGCAGAGAAAGTCAATTATCATATGGTTTCACTTACTTGTGGAACATAAGGAATAACATGGAGGACATTAGGAGAAGGAAAGGAAAAGTGAATTGGGGGAAATAGGATGGGGAGATGAAGCATGAGAGAACTTGGACTCTCAGAAACAAACTGAGGGTTTTGGGGGGTGTGGGGGGATGGGTGAGCCTGGTGGTGGGTGTAAAGGATGGCATATATTGCATGGGGCACTGGGTGTAGTCCATAAACAATGAATCTTGTAACACTGAAAAAATAAAATAAAAATAAATAAAAGGTGGTGAAGGTACAGGGCTACTGGGTCATATGGTTCCCTAAGTTGGCCACTGAAGCATCATCTGGGAGTTCATTAGAAATGCAGCCACCTTAGACCTATTAAATTAGACACTGCTGTGGGGGTAACCTATGATTTAAGAAGCCCTCCAGGTGATTTCCAATGCAAGTGAAAAACTTGAGAACTACTACCTGTCATACCCCAGAAGGGAGGGCAGTACCCAGGTGTAGCAATGGTTCTTACTATACTTAGGCCTGAAAGTACAAGGAGAGGGAGAGATTAGAAAAATCTGGAAGGAGGGGCTTGCCTGATAAGAATTACAACTTTTCATTAAGTAAGCACCCACCTAGGGCTGCCTGAAAATACTCCTTTTCTTTGATATCTCTTAGGGAATCCCCATTGATCAGGAAGCCGAAGTCAGAGGACAAGAGAGTCTGTTTCTGCAGTCCTTATAGTTCAACCGCCACAAAGAAGGGCAAGTAGAGAGAGGTTACGGGGCAGGTAGAAAGAAAATCTGGAAAGGCAAAGGCATCTGATCTATCATGTTTCTACAACAATAATATTACAATTACAAAATCAGAGGCTGGAAAACGTGATCTTTTAGCTTTAAGCTTCTTTGATTGATGATTCTTCTTTGATTATTCTTCCAACCAATCTTTTGAAAATTATACTTTATACATAAAACTAACTTTGACTATTTTCAAATAATGTTTTATAAGTGTGTTTCTTTTAAATATCCATGATCTTTTCTGTGAAGATATTTATAATCACTGAAGAAACATCAAATACAGAAACGTAATCCTGAATTTTCATGTGGAGTTGGTTGGAAGCCACAATTATCACTTTGACATTTTGTCTTGTAAAAAAGAGATATGGACTCTGAAAAACAATCCGAGGGTTTTGAAGGGGCGGGGGGTGGGAGGTCGGGGTACCAGGTGGTGGGTATTATAGAGGGCACGGATTGCATGGAGCACTGAGTGTGGTGCAAAAATAATGAATATTGTTATGCTGAAAATAAAACAAACAAACAAACAAAATGAATTACTCTCTTTGTATTTAAATGTGAAATGAAATATAATGTGTTATTTTATAACTGTGAAATAAATGCTGTTGGCAAGAAAAAAAAGATAGGGTATCAGCAATTCAACAAAAGATTATATGAAAAGCTATATTTCATATTTCATCAAATTACAATGGCAGCAAATATTCCTTGTAGTGAGGGAGTATTTATTGTCATATCGGTTGGGTTTTCATTGAAGTTCATATAGAATTTGCAATTAAGTTACTCACTTACTGCGTAAACACTTAGTCCTAGAATTATTGAAAGGGGTCAACATGGTGGATGTTTTCACAAGCACTATATCAACCTTCTGTTTCAATCTGTACCACCTTATTCTTTCTTTTTTTAAAATTTTTTCTCACCATAGCACATACCCTCCCCAATGTTCATCACCCAGCCACCCCATCCCTTTCACCCCTTTCCCCTCCAGCAATCCTCAGTTTGCTTCCTGAGATTAAGAGTCTCTTATGGTTTGTCTCCCTCTCTGGTTTCATCTTGTTTCATTTTTCCTTTAAAGCCCAAACCCTCCCAGCACAGCACTGCTTTATTTATCACGTACAATTCACTCTCTGTAGCTCTGAACACTTTTTTTTAAAAAGATTTTATTTATTTGTATGAGAGAGAGAAAGAGAGCACAAGCAGGGGGAAGGGCAGAAGGAGAGGGCTAGGGAGAAGCAGATTCCCCACCAAGAAGGGAGCCCAACTCAGGGCTCTATTCCAACACACTGAGATCATGAGCTGAGGGGAAGGCAGATGCTTAACAGGCTGAGTTACCCAGGCACCTCTGAACACTCTTGATTCATTTCATAGAGAAATCTCTTTTAAAATAAACTGGCTGCTTTGATTTGAATTTCCCTGATGGCTAATGATGTTGAACATTTTTTCATATGTCTGTTAGCCATTCATATGTCTTCTTTGGAGAAGTGTCTGTTCACGTCTTCTACCCATTTTTTGACTTGATCCTTTGTTTTTTGGGTGTTGAGTTTGAGAAGTTCTTTATAGATCTTGGATACCAGCCCTTTATCTGTACTGTCATTTGCAAATAACTTCTCCCATTCCATGGGTTGCCTCTTAGCTTTGTTGACGTTAACTGTTTTCTTTCTTTGCTGTACAGAAGCTTTTTATCTTCATGAGGTCCCCAAAGTTCATTTTCACTTTTGTTTCCCTTGCCTATGTGATACCACCTTACACTAGTTAGAATGGCAAAAATCGACAAGGCAGAAACAACAAATTTTGGAGATGTGGAGAAAGAGGAACCCTCTTACAGTGTTGGTAGGAATGCAAGTTGGTGCAGCCACTTTGGAAAACAGCGTGGAGATTCCTCAAAAAGTTAAAAATAGAGCTACCCTGGGACCCAGCAATTGCACTACTAGGTATTTACCCCAAAGATACAGATGTAGTGAATAGAAGGGGCACATGCCCCTCTCTGTTCACAATAGCCTCCTTGTCCACAATAGTCAAACTGTGGAAGGAGCCAAGCTGCCCTTCAACAGACGAATGGATAAAAAAGATGTGGTTCATATATACAATGGAATATTACTCAGCCATCAGAAATGATGAATACCCACCATTTGTATCAACATGGATGGAACTGGAGGGATTATGCTAAGTAGAGAAAGACAATTATCATATGGTTTTATTTGTATGTGGAACATAAAGCATAGCATGGAGGACATAGGAGAAGGGAGGGAAAAATGAAGGGGGGAGGAGTCAGAGGGGGAGGTGAACCATGAGGGACTACGGACAGTGAGAAACTAACTGAGGGTTTCAGAGGGGAGGGGGTAGGAGCATGGTTTGACATGGTGCTGGGTATTAAGGAAGGCATGTATTGAATGGAGCACTAGGTATTAAACACAAACAATGAATCACTGAACACTACATCAAAAACATAAAATAAAATAAACTTGTTGATTATATTATTATCCACAATTTTTGTATCAAAAAATTTTTAGGACTTGCTAATTATCTTATTGCAAATGATAATCAAATGTCCATTAACTAAAAGCTAGATTTTCAAGATGTAAATCTGAAATATATGGGTACCTACACATGCATACTAAAGTGACATTTTAAAAATCTTTTAACACCTGGGGCACCTGGTTGGCTCAGTGGGTTAAAGCCTCTGCCTTCGGCTCAGGTCATGATCCCAGGGTTCTGGGATCGAGTCCCGCAATGGGCTTTCTGCTCAGCAGGGAGCCTCCTTCCCTCTCTCTCTCTGCCTGCCTCTCTGCCTACTTGTGATCTCTCTCTGTCAAATTAATAAATAAATAATCTTTTAAAAAAATCTTTTAAAACCTAATTTATTTTTATTCACCTAAAACTTGTAATTGGAAGAAAGGACTAATAATTGGTCTATTTCTGCTATACACATCTTGTCCCTAAAACAGTACTAATTTATTCTATCTGGAATGTGATTTATTTTCCCTACCAGTAAATAACTTTAAAACTAAAAAGTATGTCACTGCTCCCTATTTTTACAATATAAAAATAAAAATGTCTAGCACTTATTTAACACCATCATGTGCCAAGAGTTTTACATACATGATTTCCTGACAACACAATATGGTCGGGTGGATTTTACTATTCCCATTTTATAGATGAAGAAAGTGGATCTCCAACAGCCCAAATAAGGATTTTCGAAATCAAGGCAGGTTCAGTTCCAAAGCCCATATTCTTTCCAGTATAATTTGTTGCCCTTCCCATTTCAGCCTATCAATGTTGTTGAATTCTTTTTATATGATAGAGGAAATAGTTCTGTGGTACAGAAAATAAGGACAGTTACTGTTCAGAGAGTGACGAGCTTAATTTCAGCCTGAGCAGTTAGGGAATACTTAGCAAAGGATGCTAGATTCCAGCAGATGCTAGCACAGGAGAGGGTTTGGATAGGAAGAGAGCCTAGAACAGCTTCCAACAAAGGAAAGTGAGGGATTTTGCCCTTTTAGTTGTTGAGAGTGAAAGAGAGGGATGATGAGTTGGAAGCAGAGTCTCTTGAAGGCAAAATTGGCAGGAGAGGGCAGGATGCACAGAACAGATAGAACCTAGAAGGAAGACATCTATTTGGAAGTTGTTCAAGCAAAACATGCTCTTTATAGAGAGAGGGGACTCCCCCTTTAGAAACATGTATGGCAGTGGGACCCTTTTTTCCCTGCCAAGCATGCACTTGGTAAAATTCAAAAGAACACCAATAATAATAATATCTTGTGCTCGTAAACTGGTCGTGCTTATTCTTTCTGGTCATGATCTCAACCTTTTGTGATGGAACCAGAGCACCCTTTACCCTGGGGCTTATGTATGCCAGACCGGCTTCATTCTTACTTGGGTAACCCATATATTTGTCAAGCACAAGTTCTGGATTTGTATTCTAAAGAAGAGGTTAGCAGGGCGCCTGTGTAGCTCAGTCAGTTAAGTATCCAACTCTTGATTTCGAGTCAGTTCATGGTCTCAGGGTGGTGAGATCCAGCCCAGTGTTGGGCTCTGCTCTGCGTGTAGAGCCTGCTTAAGATTCAACCACTCTCAGTTCTTCCCAGTGCCATCACCAACCCCTACTCCCCCAAGCTCCCTCCTATAGCTCTTATATTTCTTCTGGCTCCCTTCTCCCAAATAAAATATCATTCTTAACAGTTGCTTGTTTAGATCATTTCTGGACCTACATCTCCATCTACTATCAAGTATTAATTTCCTCAGCACTGCACGAAGATGTCACCCCTCCCTCAACTATGGCCCCAACCACGCCCATGTTTTATTAAGTCTACAGTTGTTTTCCTAATTCAGTTACCTCTTCTCTTGCCCATCCTCACTCTCTGACTACACAGCCTTGTGACTTCTTACACCTTCATCATCTGGAGAGTTAGATTATAGGATAACCTTGATGATTTTTGCTGAACACTCATAGAAATGTGGAATGGATTTTTAAGTATTCCCAAAGTACCTAAGAAAGAATTTTAAATCTATTTGACTGATCCTAGAAATGAATCAGCAGAAAACTACAAAATTGCCTTTAACATTTTTTTTTTCTTTAGTGATAGCCTTGGTCTTAAATAATTTCCCAGATGAAAGTGTCTTTCATTGCAAAAAGAACAAATAACAATTTAAAAAAATATCTCTAAGCCCCATTAACAACTCCCTGAATTTTTTTTTTAATGTAAATACCTTGGGCCTCTGTCCTACTTTTAACTGCTCAGCACTTATGTCTCTTCTTACTTAACCACGTCCCCCCCAGTTACATAAGCCTTGTTGGGAAAGTGCCCCATATCTCACAATGGAAGCCAAAGGAAGCTCTTTAAAAGGTCTGAACCTCTCCCTGCCCCCAACAATAGGAGGCAGACATGACTGGGTTTTCCCCCATCAGACCCTCCTATCCAGAACTTTAAATATCCAGAAACCAGGATGGTTCAAGTTCCATGAGCAGCAGTGGCAGCCCAGTGGTGGACAGTGATGGCAACAGAAGCATCCTGGAGACCTGTCCTGGCTGCTCAATTGTGAAGGCCCCCAGTTTCTCCATATTTTCCAAAGTTCTGTGAGTCTCTCCAACCCAGTCCATCTGGTAAATTTCCCTTTTGATAATCAGCCATAACAACTTCAGAGGCTCCAAGTTGAGAGCCCCACCAAAGATGGGCTCTTATCTAATTCAGGATAACACAAAGATGGACTCTCCAGGGCCTTCATGTACAACCAACCCCATAGCATCCTCCTCTCCTGTCCTTCCCTCCTTCTCCCTGATGTCCTCACCCACTACTTCCCTTGTATTGTCACCTTATGAGTGACGCTCTCTATTCTCAGGGAAGGGTCTATGGAGAGATTTAGGAAGATTTAGGAAGATTTTCTGGAATTCTTGCCAGCTGCCCTATAAGAACCCAAGGGCAGACATTCTTAAGGGGTTGTAGCTGACCATTACCTTTGCTGAACACCTGGAAGCAAGTGTTCCCCTGGGAGGGACTTTGGCTGACTCCTAGGTGAAGGTGGAAAGGGAGAACTTCAAAGATGCACCAACCCCACTGCTTTCTTGTGTCACTCTAGGCACTGATGCCAACAGCAGGTGGAGATTCATTGGCCATACAGTAAAAAAAGCCTGTCATGATGGCTCTGAAATACTCACTTTAACCCACGAAAACCAAAAGAAATTTAGGATCCATTTTAGAACATTTCCCAAAGAGATCTGCTCAATAAACTGAAGCAAGATAGATAAGAAAATGCTGTGCCATATGAAAAAAATAAAAGTAAAGGTGTTACCCTGGTATAGTATAAATCTATAGCTTGGTTACTCTTGGAGTATTAAGTGCAGTTCTGGAAATTGTACCTTTGAACACACACCCCTGGTGTCAGTTGGTAAGATACTGGCATTAAGACTACACAACTATTTTGCTTTTTATAACATCATATACACTACTCTTAAAACATACAAATGATGTAATGGTATTAATCATATTTTACATGAATTGGTTAATTTTACATTAATCATATTTTAGATGCAGTGGGAGTGCTTATGTTTGAAGTAATAACTTCTTGTTAAAATAAGTAACTGATTTTAATTTGTTTTCTAATCTTGGATTTTCATATGTTGAGCTTGCTTCCTTGAATGCTCTTGTTTGCTTTTCATTAAGCCTTCACGCTGACTCTTCTTGTTGAACCTTTGTCTCTTCTGCCCCTAAAGTCTTGATTTCTTTGTGATTTGAACTAAAGCATTTATCTACATGCAGGTGCACATGAAGGGGACTAAGATCTCTATGTACCTTGCCTCATCACTACCATCCTCCAGCAATGTCATTATTGCCCTGAAAATTTTAAAAAATATGCCCTGATGACTGTAGAAACCCTTTACTTACAAATTCCTTCTTGGTAGGCTCTCCTGGAATACATTCTCTTCCAAATTGCCCTGGTGAATTTCTCGATTGAAGGATTAGACAAGGCAGCCTTATACTTCATTGTAGTCAAAAACCAATTCAGGATAACACAAAGACCTGTGTGGTAACTCATTAATTAAGAAGTTATTGATGCCTACTACATGTATGGCCCTCTGCTAAGTACAAGGAAGACAAGAAGGCATGATACCTTCCCTCATTTTCTTATGGTCTAAAAGGAGAAAAGCCAATTACACAGTAATTTCCATAAACAGCACTAAATGCTGAATGGGTGGACAAGCCATCTTTTAATCTGACAGCCAACTGAATGCTCAGCCCTTTGCAATTGCCTGTGGTTCACCAGTATCTTCTCACTTGGGAATTATCTTTTAAACCATAAGCTTATGGAAGCGTTTACAAAATATTTATGCCTTATGCATGAGCAGAAAAAAATAAATGGGTGGAAGAGCATGCCAGGGTACAGCTAATGCTGTTGGCATCTACATCTGTCACCGGGGAGGAGTGCAAGGCAGGAACTGGCAGAGGCAGTTGCTTGGGCAGTTCCATTGTGATTTAGGCCACAATCTAAAGACAACTATTCACACGTTTCTGCCTTGAAGGATATGGGGAAAGCTATATTATCAACATCAGGTCATTTTCACAATTGTTGTGGGTATCTACACTTAGCAGGAAAGTGGACTGACATGGCCCTTGAATCTAAATCTGCAAGATTTAGTCCAAGGTCTGCAGTCATACAAGCCTTTTTTCCCCACTCACCTAGATTCTACTGTCCTTTCAATGTGCTGCTCAAGGCCTAACAGCAGCTGTCTGGGTTCAATATCCACTTTCAAGGGCACTTACTGCCACTGAATGGCTTAAGCAGAGAAATGAAATGATCAGATTTGGGTTTTTAGAAGAGTGCTCTGCAAAGTGGAGAATGGCTTGAGAGGGAGTAAAACCAGAAACAGAATGACTTGTTAGGAAACCACTGGAGTGGTCTGGGGGAGAGACACTAGTGGCCTTGCAGAGGTGGTAAGTGAGGTCAAAGAGGGGTTGATTTGAGAGCCATTACAGAGATAGAACTGACATAATTTGGTAAATGACTGGATGTGGTTGTAGAAATAACACTGAAGGAGTAGTCAAGAATAAGTATCAGTTTTTGTCCAGGACAACTGAATTGATAAGGCACCATTCTTAGACATGTTGAGCTTAGGTGCATGAAAGTCATCCAAGAGGGATGGATGGTGGGCAGTTGGACACACAGGTGCAGAGTCCAGAAGACAGGTTTGGGATGGAGACACAAACTGGCGAGTCATCAGTATACAGACAAATCATTGAAGCTATAGATTTTATGGGTTGAATATATCCTACCCCTTCTCAACACATGTTAAGACCTTATTTGGAGGTAGGAACTTTACAAAGGTAACCAAATTAACATGAGGTCTTCAGGGTGGGCCCTAATCCCGTAGGCCTGGTGTCTTATAAAAAGGGGAAATTTAGATACAAACACACCAGGGAAAACACCATGTGGAGATGAAGGCAGATACTGAGTGTTGCTTCTATAAGCCAAAGAACGCCAAAGGCTGTCAACAAATCACCAGGAGCTAGGCAAAGAAGCAAAGAACAGACCCCCTCTCACTCGTCCTAGAAGAAAGAAATATTGCAGACACCTTGATTTCAGATTTTTAGCCTCCAGAATGATGAGACCATACACTTCTGTCATAAGCCACCAAATTTGTGGTACTTTGTTATGGCAACCCTAGTTAACTCATACCAGAGGGAATGAGATCATCCAGAGAGAGAATGCTAACTGAGAAATGCAGATAACTAGGGTTGGGACTGAAGAAAACCATTAATTAAAGATTAATGAATCTATTAAAAAAAAAAAAAAAAACAGCCAAAAAGGTGAGGGGAAGAAACCAGAGGATGCAACAATATAGAAGCCAGAGAAAGAGAGGAGGGGAAGAAGCCATGGCACAGAGTCTGGCTTCAGTCATTATCGGCCGTGGGAAGAATACCGTTGGTGGAGTAGTAAGGCCAAAGGGATCAGCACTTACAGAGAAAGGCATGGAAGGTGAGAAAGCTCAAACAGGAAGTGTCGACAGTTACAAATTCAAAGAGAAAGGACATAGTTTCTCTACAGATTTTGAAAATACAGAAATCATGTTATTTTATGTAGTAGACAAATCATCCCAACTCTGTTATGTAGGGGATGGGGATGGACACCCATGCCGATGGATGGAGGCAGGGAGAAGACCAAGTCTCTCTGCCTTGGTGCACAATACTCTTGGAGCAAAGAAACCAGAAAACAGGAGAAATATATCCCAACATGGAAAGCCCTGATATAGCAACAAATCCTGGGCTTCATGGAAATGAGGAGCTACGGAATGGAAAAAAGATGGCAGAACCAGGTCATTCAGGATACTTTATTATTATTTTTTAAGACTTATTTATTTATTTGAGAGAGAGAGAAAGTGTGTGTGAGGGAGAAGGGCAGAAAATGAGAGGGGAAAAGAGAATCTTAAGCAGACTCCTCACTGAGTGCAGTCTGACTCCAGGCTCCTTGTGGAGCTCGATCTTAGGACCCTGAGATCACAACCTGAACAGAAACCAAGAGTGTTGGAAGCTTAACCAGACTGCACCACTCAGGCACCCTTGGACAGTCTTGTTACAAGAAAGATAATCTCTTATTTACAGTGCAAAAGATTCATAAAAATCATGCATGGGGCTGTAATTTCACAGGACAAGATGTGAAATTTTCTTTAGGCTTACTGAAATCTTTCCTGCCCAGAATCCAGGGGAACTGATCTGGCATGTTAATCACCTCCCTGCCCCCAAGTACATTTCAAATGTTCAATCAAAATCCTTACTCACTATCAAGGCTATTTCTTGGCCAGAGATGCGGGATAAATATTAAAGTGTTTGGTGTATTCCTCTGGTAAGCAAATGAGAGTCAGTTATCTCCTGGGAGTAGGCAAAGCATCACAGCTAGGCAAGTGTTGGAATGTGTACTGCACTGGTACTGACGGCTGAGCATAATAGATTTAAAAATTCCCTTGCAGAGGCAGCTCTTTTAGTCTGTTAAGCATGTTCTCTTCTTGCAATCCTAAATTTATCTAATGGAGTGGAAGATACTTCTAATGTTCACACTGTCTGGGAGAAGACTTGAATTTACTGCAGGAGCCCTGGAATAATTTAAAGGCTCCTGCTGGCATCACCTTCTAAACATTCCTTGAATCTATCTCCTCTTGCCATCTTTACTCCTCCAGTCTCCCAGATGATTCCCTCCTCCTTTGGTTTTTTTCTTGCATAATGGACTGCCATGAGCTCCCAGGCTTAGGATTGCACAGAGTTTCTGCCATGTGGGAATGGAAGTTATCTGCTATCAGAGAGAAAACTCTGGGTAAACTTTGACCCACACACCCTGGAGCCCAGAGACTGATTTTCCTGGATACCATCTATTTTGGCTATAAGAGATTTGGCAACTCTCATTCATTCATTCATTCATTCATTCATAAAGACTTACTGAGGGGTCTCTGGTGTGCCAGACACTAAACTAGGTTATCTGGGCCAGGAAGAGGGTGAAGATCAGGTCTCTCTGCTATGGTTCAGAGTATATTGGGGCCAAGAGGCTGGAAAACATGAATTGTAACCCAACATGGAAACTGCTGATACACTGACAAATCTTGGACTTAATTAAAATCAGGAACTTGAGGAACCTGACCCTGGAGGGTAGGAGAAATCACAAGACTCCAGAAGTAGGAAAAATACTTACAGGCAACCACTTCAGATGAAGAAGATAGGACTGGTTACATGGAGTGAAATACTTAATGTAAAAGAGACAGAGTAAGAAAGGGCAAGAAATTAACCATCTAGAGCTATGAACACAGAGCAGATGCTCAGAGGGTCTAGGATAAGCACGCACTGCGGAACAGTCCCAGGGAATATTAGGTGGTGGAGAATTTGAGGCCAGAGGACAAAACAAAGGAAGGTCAGAGGCAGAAGTAGAGTCATAGAGGTAAGAATTCAAGTGAAGACAGTTTTTAAAAGGAGATACCAGTTAACCATTTCAAATGCTACCAGGAGGTCATGGAGACTGAAGGTGGAAGAAACATCCATTGATGATGGCAATAAGGAGAGCACAGGTGACTTACGAAGCAGTTTCAGTAGACAGGAGGTGAAGGAAGCGGAAGGAAGAGGAATGGTGGCAGAGGTTTGAGAAATTGCAAGTGTTCGGCATCAGGGTCGAGTAAAGGGTTATTCAAGATACAGGGGAAAGTTCCAGCTATGGTGAAGTAACTTGTGCAGGACCAGTCCTCCCTCCCACTGCAAATGAAATAAAACTGGACAAACCACAGAGACAATGGTTCGCAGGCACTGGCCAACAGATGGCACAAGACTGCCATCTCTAAGAAAGGTGGCAAGGTGAGCCCCTTGAACTCCGGCTTCTGCTTAGAGAGAGTTTCCTCTGTGTGGAGCAGAAAGGTGAGTCTGAACAGAGAGCCCTGAGGCATCACTGAGTAGAGGAGGCAGAGATCAAAGTTTGGGGCCACTAGAATTCATGGGCCGGTTGGAGAAGATGGACTCATGACTGCCGACACGGTCACAACCAAGTACAAGCTCGCCTGCTTCTCTAGCCATGCCATTGGCCATTTCTCCCCATCCAGCCCCTGGGCCTACATTCTGTGAACTCATATGTGAGCTTCAGGACTCAGGTCAATGTTCCCCACCCTCAAGGGCATTCCTTGACCATGAGCTTTCCTCTGCATGTGCCCCACTTCCCTAATTATGCCGTACTATCCTGTCACTTCTGGTGCATTTATTTTTCTCCCTGGCTTTTAGCTTTTTAATAGTATGGGCCTCTATTTTGACTATTTCTTGTATTCCCAGTCCCAGCACTCAGAAGCTTTTCATGGGCATCTGTGGAGCTGCCTGGCCCTTGAGGAGAAACTCAGTGCAGCACCAAATTGTGCCATTTATGTTCAGTAACTTTAATGTGTCTATTTTTTTATCACTCAACACAGGCTCAAGAAACATATGTTTAATGACTAAATAAGTATATCGACAAGATTAGAAATGCCCTAATTAAGGATAAGAACTAATTCTTCCTTGTTTTAAGTCTCTTAGTCCTTTATGAATGGATGTTAGGCACACACTATTCAATAAATCCTCGTGAAACTGGTTGATTAGCAGCAAAGTCAGTAAACTCCAGCCACATCAAAGTTCCCTTGCTCCCACCTAGAAGCAGCTTCTCGGTGATTTTTGGATTCTCTGGTCCAGCTACTCACCCCTGTTCCCGCCTCTGCCATGTCCATCAGAGTGAACCAGAAGTCCTATGAGGTGTCCACCTCTGGCCCTCAGGCTTTAGCAGCTGCTCATATACAGGTGTGTCTGCTGTCCACATCTGCCTCCTAGCCTTCTCCCGGTAGGCAAAGCAGCAGCTTGCAGGATGGCCTGGACACCAGCATGAGTATGGTCGTGGCTACAGTGGGACTGGGGGTGTAGGGGACATCACAGCTATCCCAGTGAACCAGAGGCTGCAGGGTCCTCTTAAGCTGGAGGTGAACCCCAAAATCCAGGCCCAGTGCACCCAAGAGAAGGAACAGATCAAGACCCTCCCACAGCAGCAAGTTTGTCTCCTTTACTGACAAAGTACAGAACCTGGGGTAGCAGAACGAGATTCTGGAGACCAGGTAGAGCCTCCTACAGCAGCAGAAATCAACTCAGAGCAGCAAGGACAACATGCTCAAGAGTGACATCCACAAGCTTGGTTGGCAGGTGGACTCAGTGGTCCAGGAGAGGCGAAGCTTCAGGTAACACTTGGCAATATGCAGGGGCTGGTGGAGGACTTCAGAAAAAAACATGGGAAGAGATGGAAGAGTGTGCAGCGATGGAGAATGCATTTGTCACCATCAGGAAGGCTGTAGGCAAAGCTCACACAAACGAGGCAGAGCTGGAGTCAGCCTGGAGGGGATGGCCGACTGGGAAGAGGAGAGCCAAATGCAGCGGCCACAGATCTCCAACACCTCCGCTGTCCTCTCCCCCGACAGCAGCCGCTCCCTGGACCAGAAGGCATCATCATGAGCTCAAGGTCCAGTACCAGGAGATCACCAGCCATGGCCAGGAGAAGACCGAGGACTGTCCCAGATTAGGAATAGGAGCTACAGAACTTGGCTGGGAAGCATGGGAATGGCCTCTGATGCACAAAGAGGGAGATTCCTGCGGTAAACCACAACATCAGCCCACTCCCTGCTGAGGTTCAGGGTGATAAAGGCCAGAGGACTTTCGTGGAGGTAGCCCTTGCTAATTACCAAGAAGCTTGCGGGGGAAGCGGGCCAGTAAGGACACAGTGAGTTGAGCAGGACTTGGCACAGTGGCTGCGCGAGTACCAGGAGCTCATGCATGTCAGGCTGGCCTTGGACAGTGCGGTCACCACCTCCCCAAGCTGCTGGAGGGCGGGGAGAGCCGGCCGGATTCTGGGGTGTGGGATGTGCACATCCATACCAGATTGCCAGCGCTACTCAGATGGGCAGAGCTCAGCCCACTGGGTCTCACCAGCCCTGGCCTTTACTCTTTCCAGTCTAGCCTCAGCTGGGTGGTGGGGGGAAGGGGCGGCTCTAGTTCCTTAGGAGTGTCCCCGCCTCCTCCAGCCAGGGCATGGTTGCCAAGAAGATGGAGACCTGCAGCTGAAAACTGGCATCCAAGTCCTATGATGTCCTCTCCAAGTGAACAACCACTGAGATCCCTCCCAGCCTCCCTCCTCCTGTGCCTGCCATAGAGCATTTGGGGAAAGGAGCTGTGCAGGGGAGCGTGGGGAACAGGAGACCCACCTGAGTCTCAGCTCCAGTCCTCAGCCTACCCTTGCAGGCAGTTTACCGGCTTAAGTACCCGATCTTGCCCATGCCCCCAACTTAAAAAGCCAATTCAGGTGTCTTTTCCAAAATAAAGCCTAGGTAGTTCTGAGCCCTGTCCCCCCCCATCAAAAGGGATTTTCTCATATTTGTATCTTTGAAATGTGAGCAGGAAACGGAAACTGCACTGACAATTAATTGCTTTTAGATCTCGTGAACGCCAGATGCCGTTGACTCCAAAGAGCTATCACATTTACGATCTGGGCAGCAAGGACAAGAAGATGTATCTTCTGGATGGAGACCATTAAGAGACCTGCCGAGTCGGCCTGATCAGCAGGTGCGCAGAAAAGAATCGGCTCTCCAGGATTTCTGGCAAATCTTCACAGAGTAATTATAAAATGTATTACGTATGTGGCTCCATCGGGGGTTTAGATCAAAGTGAAATATATGAGGCTTGATATCTACAAAGTCTTGTTGAGGGACACAAGGAGTCTGTCATAAACTCCCCGGAGAAGATGGCAGTTTGTGCCCCGCTTCACCCCGCCCCACATCCCCTTCTCTCCTCGCCAGCGGGAGGCTCGCAGTCACAAGCTCTGCTCCCTCTCTGTCCTCTCAGAGTCTCAGTGACACTTTTGATCTCCCAGTAACTTGGAACAGCATTCTGTAAGAGGCATTTCTATATAGCAACCGTCAGAAGAAACTGTCCCGTTTGAGATTTAACACGAATTCTTTTTCTGGAAGCTGCTGACAGCGTAGCTTCCAAGGATTTTTCTAAGGTCCAGCTTGGCTTCCGGCAGAATCTTCTTAGAGCATAATTTCTGCACTACAGCACAGTTAAAGGGCCCAGACTCAGAAGTCAGATGACCAAGGCTGGAACATCAGCTCTGCTTCTCACCATGTTGTGCTCTTGAGCCAATGATCTTTCCTTTCTGAGCCTTTGCTTCTTCACTGGCAAGAAGGAGAGTGATATCTACCTAGTAGGGTTGTTGTAAGGATTAGATGAGATAATGTACTTTGTTGTTATTTTATTTGCAGACTATTATAGCACCCAAAATGGTGACTTTCACCCAGAAGGCTCTCAAAAAATAGTTACTGATTGAATTTTACTTAAGCTCAAGCCATATACCACAGGAAAAGTCTGACTTATAAACTGGAGTTTTTCCCAACTCTAAATGTATTTCCCTATATAAACAAAGTTATAAATTGTGGTTTGACCACAGATTGGTACTGAAGTCCCATTTAGTGCACAGTGTAGTAAAATACTGTAAATTTGCAGTGGGGAAGCACAGTTATTAAGCAAAACAAGGCAACATTGACTAAAACCAGTTTTATATTTTTCTTACATGTTTGCAGTTGAGGAAAAGTAGACTTAATTTAAGGAAGAGGAGGAAGTTGTAAATAATTATTAGAGGGCATCCTGAGGGAAACTGCTGTGTATTTCCCAAAGACTCTAAGTGTTGATGTCCTGCATCTTTATCCTGGTTAATTTCCCAGCAAACCTTAGGACTTCCTTCTTTGATACAAGTATCCCATTAGCATCAATTCCTTGCTTAGCAATGTCACAGATATTTCTTATAGCTCACAAACAATGGGACTTCAAGAATATAGTCTAATTTCCCCAGAAATAGGAAACTGGAGGGGAAAACAGGATGCATGGGAGAGAAACCAAACACACAACAGAGATTTTCAAATAATAACTCTAAGAACAAGTTGAAAAAAAAAAAAGTCAGGTTAACAGAGTTAAAAATAGGTGTGTGTGTGTGTGTGTGTGTGTGTGTGTGTGTGTGTGTATTCTACCTCAGGCCATCATGTTAATTAAGAAGTGAGGAAAAAACAGAGGAAAATGGCATATGTGCTCTCTCTTTCTGAGGGTGAAAATGGGAGTGGTGGTTGATTTCAGAAGAGAAAGTTCCCTGTTATGGCTTCTCTGTGGTATCACCAAGTACATAAGAAAAGTTTGTAAGGCAGCATGAAGGGAGGAGGCTAGGTGACCTTGGGAAGATTGGAGTGTTCTCATTTATAAAATTAGAAAGTAGGACTAGACACTCTGGGAAGTTTTAATATAAAAAATTTTAAATTTAATGAAAATTTTGTGACTTACTACCAACTAGCACTGTTTCCAGTTAGGTACAAGTTAAAATCATAGATTTTGCTTATGCAACCCAATATGGTCCTTCTCTCTCACCTCCTTAAAAAGTTATCTTCCCTAAGCATCACCATGACAACTCAGAAATAATCCTGTGTTTCTCCTAAGGAAGGGATTTTCAGACTTATACCTAGACACAGGGCAGGATATTTTTCAGGAAATATCACTGCATTTGGAATTTTCCCTAGAGTGAAAGATCTAAGGAAGAATCCCCGAGAGAATAAGAAACAGAAACTGATTTTCCTTTAAAATATAAAGAAGGCTTATATTTTTCAGTGTTAAATGTCCCTATAGGGAGTATATTTTCAAGAATAAATTGACTAAGATGTATGACAAATTTATTACACTCATGTTTTATCAAAGGACATGGTTTTAAAATTCCACTGTGTACACTGTCTAACTGATCATTTTTATAAGACAATGTTATGAGGCTTCCAGAATCCCAGTTATGCATATCAAAGGGATAGGGTTGAATCTGCAGTTTTGCATGAAAAGAACACTGTACCAGAAATTAAGATACCCAGGGCTTTGTGGTCAGTTTAACTCCTGACTAAGCATCTGATCATGGATGTTTCTTTGTCAGCCTCTTGATTTTTTTATATGTGAAGCTGGAAAATAACTATCATTCTTTGTATGAAACTCATTGTTATTCTCTTATATTTTTATTTTGGTATATCATAGAATTTACCATTATACCCTTTTTAAGGGTAATTTTTAATGCATTAAGTATATTGATATTGTTCAATTCAACCATCATTACCATCCATTTTCAAATTTTTTCCTTCTTCCCAAACTGTAACTCTGTACCTCTTTTCTTATTTTAATAATATTTCTCTTAATCCACTCAGAGCACCAACCAACAGAGTTCTTATGCCATGTACCCCTTTCGTGTGGCAGTGAAAAAATAATTTTACAGAATTAAGAAGGAAAAGTTGAAAACTGCAGACATGCCAGTCTGATATCAAATCTGCTATGAAGTTTACATATCAATTTCTGGTGATTAAAAGCCCATTTGGTTTGCTCTCAAAAGTCTGAACTCAAATGTTTGATCATTGATGTATACATACTCCCTGTGAAAAGTCCTCCAAGAGGAATCTTGTTCCTTTCAGTGAAAAACACCAAGAATTCCCAGGGAAGACTAACAGAATTAAGCATTCTGGAAGATCAACTTTCCAAAGAAGCAGACGAATCAGGTAAGCTGGCTGTGTCTGGGCAGAAGAGACTCCCAGAGCGTCATTGCATCTAGGGATGTCCTGGGCTCCAACACTCACCTGTCCACTCTCCATTATTTGCTGTTTATTTTGAATCCAGTTTCTTCTGCTGACTGCTTTGGACCATTCTTGCTTCTCTATCTCTCCTTGCCTATATATCGAAGTCTTCTTATCCCTCATCCACATCTCCCCTTCATCTTGGATGAGTATGAGTTTCCCTTTTGCCTAATCCATGCCATGGTAGGTCAGCCTCCTCCACTCCCCTCCTGGCCATAGCTGGTTAGCCCTAAGCCCCTTTTCTCTCTTCCTTTTACCTTTTTTCTCACTTGCAACCAGAGCCACAACCATTGGAAATGTGGTTTTCTATGTTTTATAAAAACAACATTAGTATTAAGTCAGATAATTTCATTAAGCCTCAGCTTTCTGATGCTGACTTATAGGTCAGACTTTCATGCAGAGAAATCCCATATTGAAAACCTGGTTTATTCTAACTGCTCATATTCTTTAAAAAAAAAAAAAAAAAAAGGCAGGTCCATCATTATGTAGAATGCATTATGCATTTTTTCATCCATTCTCCCAACGAACATTTACTCAATACCCTGTGTATGCTAGGCATCACCTTAGGTGCTGGGGAAATAACTGTGAATGAGAAAGCTGCGGCCCTCATAGAATTCAGTCTTTAGGGAAATATGGACCCCAAATGGGCAATTGCAATAGTGCAGAGAAGCATGCTGATAAGAGAGGTCGAGCGGGTCTGCCTGAACCAAGACAGGGGCATCTACCCCGGCCTAGGGCTCAGACAAGTCTTCCTGAAGAAGTGATATTAAGCAGGAAGCCAAGAGAAGAAGTTAGTCAAGTGCCATTGTCGGAAACCTGGAATACTCTGAATGCCATTTACAGATCATGCTAATTTCAATTGTTTTTCCAAAGATTAAATGTTTCTCTTGTCCAAAAAGTAAAATAAACTTTTACCTGATGTGTAGGCAACAGAAAGGACTTTAAAGGTGCCATCTAAATACAGTAGAGTCTGCTTGTTCTTGGGGTAGATAATGATGTTGTCTCATGATGAGATTTATTCTCTTTTTGCATTTCAGTAATAAAATCATATCAGGTGGGCTCTAAGAGAAGATGTAAAACTAGCCTTAAGTGTTTCTGTCTAACATTTAGAATTTATTATTAGTACATGAGTAAAACAGATGGATGACATGAGCAAGATTTTAAAATAACATGTTCGAAAACTTTGTATATTTGATTTGAAGAATCCAGTATGCATAAAGCATCAGGAATGTCTTAATCCTTTGCAACTCACACCTGAACTCACACAGAAAAAGATGAACTTGTTTTAGGATGGGATTTAAGTATTTTACATTTTGTGATCAATTGGATATAAGCCAGATAGATGTTTAGTTTTGTGGCCCCTAAAAGAGTCTGGTGAATATATTTAGAGGCGAGAAATGAGACTGAGGAAGAACGTTTAATTTGCCAAACCCCTTTGTAAGCATTCATCTGCATATCAAAGATCCATCTTTTTTTTTTTTTTAAATATCAACAGTTAATACGCTATCTAGCAGTAGCATTTATTCCTTAGATCAGGTCTAAGAAAACTTTGTTAGCTAATTGTTTATGGAATTTTATGTACTTGAAATAACCGCTTTTTAAAAAAGAAACATTTTTTTAGTTTAAACTTTATTACAGCTTAGCTGAGCTTTCTACCTAATTAGTTTGATGTTTATTGCTATTTATCAGAGAAATACCAATGAAATATACAGTCTCTCGGTGAACCCAAGAAGTAATGTAATGGAAATTACCATATTACTCATTCTTGAATACAATACTTAGCAGTTCTTAGTGTAAGTAATTGTAAAATATTCCCTAATTAAATAAAAACATTATCACTTTACCAATCCAGTACTTAAAATTCTGATGTCTAAACTAATACAGGTAAAAAGAGAATTTTAATTCTTTTTCCTAAACAAACAAACCAGCATTCAATATATGAGTCTATAAGAGTCAATATTAGTCGATGTCTATGAGTCAAAAGGACTGACAATTTCACCTTAAACAATTAATGTTGTTTTCCCCTTCATTCTTTAGAGTTAGACTCAACCCAGGTTCACACAAAATGTCAGTTAGGCTCAATTAGGAATGTCAGTTAGGATTTCAATTCAACTATGTAGAAAAACATACATTGTATTCAATTCCTTTAGTATACCTTTGTTTCTTCAAACACTAGACTCTAATACAGAAGTCTTACTTTATATATTTTCCCTACATTAAGAGTAACAGCAACTAAGTATCATGACTGAAATATGAGAAAAGTCAAAGACAGAGACCTCTGTAATTAGAATTCTGTAAGATAGTTCAGGCTCCAAATAGACTGACACCTAAATAAGTCAAATCTGAGCAACTTTTAAAAGTTTTGTCTTGGGAAATCTAACAGGTTTTCTCTACAAACATTTTCATCTCCAAACTGCCAATTCTGTAAGTAAAAGCCAAATGAAGGCAACAGGTAATTGAAGCTGCATTTCAAGGATTTCTACAGCGAATAAACACAGCGACAATAATAATGAGCATAAGGAGCGTAGGACCAGCCACGCGGAGGACACATGCCCAGTCAAACAGCATTTACCATCTGAAAGAGGTGAGTTCCTTGCAGAAACATTGTAGGATGTTAAGGGCACCACTCTTGAAGAATGTTTCTTCATCTTTTGAAACAATTCGTCTTGTTCATGGTGCTTTTTCTGAGATAGTTTGAGTCTCCTGTTCTATTGCAAACACTCTGCTCTGGCTGGTGTCTGGGTGACGTTCTGGAGAGGCTGCTGGAAGCTCTAAGCACTGATGTGCTGTTTCCCTGGGAAACCATCTGCCACACGTTCAAGCAATGCTTGACCTCTGCTAAAATTTTTCTCTTAATCAACTGTTAGGTATAGTGTGAAACTATGAAAAATGAAAGGGAAAATCTAGATTGCTTTCCACTAAAAGTACAGCAGGGTTGCTGAACTAATAAAACATTAGCTTTCTAAAGATATGTGTGTGTGGTATATAATATATATTAAGACTTTTTAGTTCCATGGGGCACCTGGGTGGTTCAGTCAGTTAAGCATCTGCCTTTGGCTCAGGTCATGATCTTGGGATCCTGGGAGCGAGCCCCCCACCAGGCTCCCCACTCAGTGGGAAGTCTGCTTCTTTCTCTCCCTCTGTCTCTGCCCCCAACTAATGTTTGCTCTCTCTCTCTCAAATAGATCAATAAATAAATAATCTTGAAAAAAAAATTTTAAGTTCCAGATTGGTAAACTGATAATGTCATCGATCTCATAATATTTTCAGGGTGCAACCAGAAGGAAACAAATGCAACAAAATCTTCGGAAAAGCACTGAGATCATTGGGACAAATCACACACAAAGACTATGAGGCCAGGGTAAACATTCTGACTTTGATGAAAGGCGATTCATTTGTATAGAATCTCCAAGAGTGAAGTGCTTCCACAAATAGAAAAGAAACAGCATTTTCTCATTTCATGATCACAGAAATCACCACTACATCTGCATCAATTTGCTCAGGACCAGCACGGTCTGCATTGGACTGGTTGCTGTGCCCTTGAATGCCCAAGACTGGAGCCCAGGAAACGGGGAGGGAGCCAAGAGCATCAGTGCAGAGACTACAGTCAGGGGAGAAGCTGAGAGCTCCCAGGGAGAGCCTGCAGGAAGTACAGAAAAGCAGGCCTCCTGCTGAGCCCTGACAAATACTTCCTTAAAAAAAAAAAAAAAAAACTTTTTATTTTGAAATAATTTTAAACTTACAGAGACATCCTGTGAACATTTCACCAAGCATTTTATTACCTATATCGGTTTCTCTAACCACCACCACAGCTGGGATACACAAAAGCTTCATCACCCCCAAAACCTCCTGCAGCAGAATGCCCTGGAGATCCATTCGATACTGTGTGTATCAGTGGTTTGTTCCTTATTCTTGCTGAGTAATATTCCATGACACGAATCCACATCTATCCTATTCAGAACACTAATGTGTTTTCTTTTTTTAAAGATTTTATTTATTTATTTATTTATTGAGAAAGAGAGGAGGTGTGGGTGGGGGAAGCAGAGAGGAAGGAGGGAAAAACAGACTCCCAACTGAGCAGGGAGCTCCATGACACAGGGCTCGATGCCAGGACCCCGAGATCATGACTTGAGCCGAAGTCAGATGCTTAACAAACTGAGGCCACCCAAGTGTTCCTGGAACACTAACTTCTAAAGGACTGAAAGAAGAAAAGCCCACATATGAGTGAGGAAAATGAGACCAGAGAAGGGAAAGTAGGAGAGCCAGAGTCCAGAAGTAGAGGAGGAGAGGCATGCTTCAGACAGTGGACTCAGCTGGGTCAAAGGCTGCTGAGGGAGGTAAGGACTGAAAATTTAGCAGGACAACCACAACCAATAAGATAGTAAGCAACTGCCACACGCTAGGAAGGAGGTAGGCTCTGAAAATAAAATGGGAAGCACAAAGAGACATGGTCCCTGTTCTCATGAGTCTAAATGGGAAGCTGAAACCAAACAAATAACTTTAGTAATAAAATATAAATTGGAATAAGTATGGATAAAAGGAAGGGAATGGTGTTACAAGTATGTATAACAGAGAGGCCAGATCTAATCTAGACTTCATTCATTTCTTTTTTTCTTCTTTTATTTTTTCATTCATTGTGCAAGATTTATTGAGAGCCTAGTGTGTTCCAGCTCTGTGCAAGATTATGGAGATATATTAGTAAACAATATGGACAAGGTTCCTATCCTTATGCTGCTTAGATTCTATGTTGTGGAAGTGATGTTTGAGCTGGAAGATCTGGCTGATAAGAAGTAATAAAGTGGGTGGAGGACAGTTATTCCACAGCAAAGGAAACATATGCAAAGGTCCTGTGGCAGGGTGCAGCACAGTTCATTGGAGAAACAGAAAATGTCCATGTGGCTGTAATGTAGTAAGTGAGAAACACATGAGTATGAGATAAAGTAGAAAATGTCAGCCTCACAGATATTTCTTCCTAAGCATAATTTAAAACCATTAGTTGGTCTTTAACAGGAAAGTAAGCCTTATTTATACTTTAAAAGAATCAGTGGGGGACGCCTGGGTGGCTCAGTTGGTTAAGCAGCTGCCTTCGGCTCAGGTCATGATCCCAGCATCCTGGGATCGAGTCCCACATCGGGCTCCTTGCTCAGCAGGGAGCCTGCTTCTCCCTCTGCCTCTGCCTGCCATTCTGTCTGCCTGTGCTCGCTCTCTCTCCCTCTCTCTCTCTCTGATAAATAAATAAAATCTTAAAAAAATAAAATAAAAAATAAAAAATAAATAAAAGGATCAGTGGGGTAATTGGAGAGTGGACGCTGATGGAGTGGAAAGTTCAGGTGAGCTGCGGTGGCTTTGGCTAGAACAGTGGAGTGAAGATGAGGAGCCAAAGCCAAGACAACTTTAGAGACAGACCTGACAAGATTTGGTGACAGATTATCCAGTCTAAGTCAGAAGAGGGTCGTAGAAGGCAAAAATTTCCAAATCTCTGGTCTTTGCAACCGGATGGATATTACTGAAAAACAGAGAAAGAACAAATACAGGAAATGGGTGGTAGAAGACTAAATGATCATTTTATCTGTGTTAAATTTGAGAAATCTATGAGATATCCAAGTGGAGATGTCATAACGTTGGTGGGATGCAGTCTATTGTTCAGCAGAGAACACTGCGGTGGACAAAGAGGAGAATCGTCAGTGGGGAAATCTTTTAAATTGCTACAGGTTTAGGTGAGGTCAACTAACACATGGAAAGAGCCACAGGAGGAAACAGTGCTGAGCCCCAAGACCTCTAACACTTAGAGGTGAGGCAGTAAATGAGACAGATGTTTAATCACTAAGCATCTGCGAAACTGAAACTCAGAAAGGCCTCAAGGATGATAGCTTAATATGCCACAGTTGAGATGCCAAGAGAAATTATTTTCCAGGAATTACAAATGTATTCTTGGAAGCTAATGAACTGTTTTGATTTCTGAGAACAGATTTAAGTAAGTTTGAGAAATTCCATCAAACAATTTATGCCAGTGTATGTAATTACGCCAACACATATGGTACTTACAAACCACTCACTCCTTCAATGGCATGTGAAAATGTTAGTACAGTACGGGAGAAGTGAGCCTGAACTAAGAGCTTCCTGGCTCTACCAGGTGAGAAAAGCAGCTTTTACTCGTGTTTAGGAGTTTATTGTTGATTTGTCAAAGTAGGTTTTGCACGCTGTTAACAGATGCTTCAAGAAAATTACCAGGAACTTGCACAACAAACTTTCATGATAGTTTCATAATCACCAAATTAGACAGCCCAAGGCATCAGGGGAGCAGGGATGGGCATGCAGGGGTCCAGGGGAACCAGAAGCAGTTGGGCACAGTTTAATTCCTTGCATAAACCCATTCAAACTTAAATGCTGGGTGAAGCCTCTTCTGGGGGGTAGGGGTAGGGGATGGAGATAGCCCAAGAGAAGCGGTTTTCTGTCCACTGGATTTACTTACTAAACATGTAGACCTTACTGAAACATTTTGAAAACTTACTTTCTATTCTTCATGGCAGAGGCTACAACGCAAATAGCATTATCAGCAGTCTACTCAGCGCTGTTTATAACGCGTTGTAGACTGCTTTCACAATTTATAAAGACTAGTCAGTTACCCCATTTCATGTTACCCTTCCATTCATCTGTAAGGCACTTACTATTACTTTTGCTTAACCCATGAGGACACTAAAACTCGCAAGGGTTGCTAAATGTGATTTGTCTCTTGGCCGACAGTTTTCCAAATACATATTCTAATATTGTTTTATTCTAGAACCATATGTTAAGCACTTGTTGGGGGTCAGGTTTTATGCTAGATCTAGAAATATAAAAAAAAGTTAGGGGCGCCTGGGTGGCTCAGTGGGTTAAGCCACTGCCTTCGGCTCAGGTCATGATCTCAGGGTCCTGGGATCGAGTCCCGCATCGGGCTCTCTGCTCAGCAGGGAGCCTGCTTCCCTCTCTCTCTCTCTCTGCCTGCCTCTCCATCTACTTGTGATTTCTCTCTGTCAAATAAATAAATAAAATCTTTAAAAAAAAAAAGTTAGATAGAAATTAGATTTCTTCACATAGTCCACTGATCTATTAGGGGGGATACCAGATAAAATTCTATGTAATATGTGGGATGGACTTACATTAAAACTTATTTCTTATTTATTGGATTCACCTTAAACTGAACATACTGTATTTTTATGTGCAAAATCTGGCAACCTCACAAGTCATTAGAAACATTTTATGAACCACCTACGCCAATACAGCCCTCCTTGTTATTTTTATATTTTACAAAGTCATTTGAAATGTTTTATTTTCCAGAAAAATTCTATTGGCCAACAAAATGCAAAACACAGACGGATGATTATTGACTACAGCATAATTAGCCAAAAAATTATAAGCCTCTATCTAAGAAAAATTTTATCTCTTTATTATATATTAAAGTACTTTTTAGTTTGCAAAGCGTTTTGCATACATTATCTCACTGGATCTTTCTTATGCAGATCAAGCAATATTGATCCCAATTTTTAGATGAGAAAATCAAGGCTTACAGAAGCCATGTGACTTGCTTCAAGTGAATAGTAGGTCACAGCACTCTGAAACTGGTCAACAACTTGTTAGCTCAAGTGCTCCTTTTTCTATAGGATTCTGGATGCTGATGACCATAACTGCCAAAGCAGAATCCTAACATTGATTCTTCTTCCTTCAGTTTTGGATCAGGCCACAAGGCAGAGAAAAATTTAAAAGTTGTCAAATAGCCCCCTGATACTAAAGGCAGGGCACATCACCTCAGCCCACCTATAATAGAGACCACTCTGAAGAGAGTTGTTGATAGGCTGCATCATGTCTCCCTTGCACCCCTTCCCCTGAAACTGTGGAGGGGGAGTGATTCTTCCTCATTTTGGGTGGAGGGACAGCTTGCACGTGTCCACTTGGGCCTGGGGTTCATAGGCTCCACAGCCTGAGTCACCCCAGGAGAAGTTCAAAAGTGGAATTCAGCAACTGGAGATGTCCCCGTGGAACAACAACGGAGTATACAACGGAGTATAAGGAACAGCACAGAGAACAAACAGCTCTACTTTCAAGGACTAGGCAAAATGATATGTCCTATGCTGGGGACCAACGAGGGAGCTGGCCTGGTGGTCTTTAAAGGGATCTTGCCCAATGACTCCCAAGTGACTCCCAAGAGAGGTGACATGATCCCAACAGAATGGGGTTGGGAATCCCAGAGACAGACAGATGGGGACATCATAATCAGCCAATTTGTGCAGAGGAGGCAATTTCTTGGAACTCTTTGAATTATTTAACATACACTAACTGTTGTTTTTTTAAGATTTTATTTATTTATTGAGAGTGTGTGTGTATGCATGTGAGTGGGGGAGGGGCTGAGAAAGAGGGAGAGATCTCAAGCAGACTCCATGCCCAGTACAGAGCCTGACCTCATGACCCTGAGATCATTACCTGAGCCCAAACTGAGAGTTTCAACCAACTGAGCCACCCATGCAGCCCCACGTACATTAACTCTTAATTTTCATCACATTTATATGAACTAAGTATATTATTATCCCACTTAACAGGGAAGGAAACTCAAGCACATGTGTAGGTGAATTAAGCAGCCCAAGTTCAGACAGGTGATGAAGCTGGAATGTAAAAACTGAGGTAGGCTTGTAAGCCCTACTGGTTCTATCAGGTCCTTATTTTTTAAATCCTCAACCTTATTGTTGTTCTGTGGTTATATTCAGCTAAGTCAATAGGATATGAGGGAAAGCTCTTGGAAACTATTGATACTGTCATAAAGAAAAAAATAAACTTTTCCTTTTCTTGATTTTATACTACTGCATGCTAAGGAAGGGGATGTGATAAATACGTTTACTTTAAGTTGTGGAACAGTCATACCACAATCCCCATCCACTACTCCCAAATGCTCTGGAGATCATCAGACAAAGAGAAGAAATGATGAAAGACAAAACAATGCAAACACACAGTAGAATCTTGAACCTCATGTGCAGGTTCTGACTGTGAGCTTCTGATAGTCAGTCACAAATAGTAGGTGGGTGGTAAGAAGTGAAGAGACAGGAAATCTAAAAATTCTGACCCTAACTGGTATAATAAAAATTTTAATATATATAAAAAGCCTATAGTCTTATGCATATTACATGGAAACATGCAAATGGATGAATATATAAAATGAGATCCCCCAGAGGAAGCTTCCAGCCAGGACTACTGTACTAAAAGCAGGCTCAATCTTCCAAACTAATTGATAGAGGTGCTAAAAGTCACCTCTAAAAGGAATTACCACCATTAGACTCTCCCATTTTACATATTCTAAATTACTGTTTTAATAGAATTTAATGCGAACAATATTACAAACATTTCCTGAGGAGAGGAGGGCACAGAACTAGCTGGTTTGGTGTTTTACAGTCAAATGAGACAAAAGCAAGAACCAGGATTTCTGTTATGAGAAGGGCTACTGCAAAGAAAGGCTGGAGGGAACACATATTAGCCTTGTCTGCCCCCACCACTTCTTGATAAGAGCCTCTGATTTTCCCATGAGGAACCATGCCTATTAGGTCAGTACTCTTTAGGCAAAGCTGGACAACCCATCCTAGGCCCCTGAGTCAAGGACGGACACATAACCCTATGATGGCCATTCAGTCTATTCCCTGACTCAGCCTCACAAGACTCAGAGCAGTAAGGGCCAGCTCTATGACACTTGCCAGAACTTTATGGAAGGTGCTCTGTAATTGTTGATATCGCTTATACTGGTAAAATGAGAGCCTACAGTTATTAGGGCCATCTTTGTCTCAAAAGAAAATGGAGAGAGATAGGGTCATCATTGTTTTGGCACTCATATCATGTCTCACCTGAACTCAATAGATCCCCTGGACTTTTCAGTCACATGAGACAAAAAAATCTGCTCTGTTTTGTTTTGTTTTTGATTTCTGAACCCAGTTTGAGTTCAGGATCTGTCACTTGTAAATGAAGGAAGGAGTCAGACACAATCCCCTTGCCCTAAGCAAGGGAAGTGAACAGTTGACCTAACGGGTCATTGCCCCCACTCAGAAAACAATTTGAAAAAACAACTTCTCTAACAACTGTGCCAATTAAGTCAATGACACAGCATTTGACCTGACAGGAGATAATGAGAGATGCCCCCAAATGACCATATTGCCTTTTCTTGCCCAAAATGTATCCTGCTGCCTCATTAATGACAGAATCTATCCCACTTCTCATTTTTCTCCCGTGAAACCACTTTCTCATTCTCTTTTACCTATGTATAAATTAAAAAGACAGAAGATTCATTGAGAAATCTCCACCTTCCCACCCCCATGTTAATACAGTATCTTCTGCTTGAGATTATCTTGGATCTGTAAAATTTCATATTAGTTCATGATTATGCTCAGTTTAATGTTGACTAAAACAAAAGTCAAATAAAGGACATATTTAGTTGTCTCATCAATGTCAGATAAAACTTTGAAATATGATCTCATATTGAGTATCTCATAATTCTATATTAAAATAATTCCAGGAACATTATTGCCTTCTTGGTGAGAGGCCTGGCAATTTATTAGGAGATATGGCAGAGGACAAGGTACTGATTCCAATTTATTGCATAAATGACAAGAGTCAAAATCTACTAGTCTACTAGGGCTACTTATCTTGAATCTACAAATATACGAGGCTGCTTCTATTTCTACTGCTACTATTTCTACCACTATTTCTACTATTTCAAACCTCCTGCCTTAGAAAACTTGGCCTCCCAGATGTTCTAGAGTAATGAAGGGAAGACATAGGCTAATCTACCCAGAAGAACCCTAAGAAACTCTTTTCAGCTCATGGAGGCCATC
Organism: Mustela erminea; assembly: GCF_009829155.1. Lineage (NCBI taxonomy): Eukaryota > Metazoa > Chordata > Mammalia > Carnivora > Mustelidae > Mustela > Mustela erminea. The sequence goes on from NC_045618.1 coordinate 105,584,304, forward strand.
AACAACATGAATGTGTGAGGTATCGTCTTAAGTCTGGCTTGAAAAAGCAAACTTTTCTTCAAAGCTAACAAAGGCCAGCCCTTTCTTCTATATTACAGATCTTCTTGGGGTGCCTAGGTGGCTCAGATGGTTGAGCGTCTGCCTTCGGCCCAGGTCATGATCCCAGGGTCCTGCTTGGTGGAAAGCCTGCTTCCGCCTCCTTCTACTGCTCCCTCTGCTTGTGTTCTCTCACACTCTGTGTCAAATAAATGGATAGACTGTTAAAAAAAGATCTTCTTATTTCTCCATTTAACACAACCCCCTCCTTTGACTATAACAACACATATCTCATAATAAATCATTGGCCCTAATTCAGAAAGTAGGCACAAGAGGGAAGGGAAAATTAAAGTTTCTTTCCAAGGGTCTTGCTGGTTTCCTTATCTTTTGAGATACACTGTAAATGTTCCAGATGGATCCATGTGTTTCCAACATCTTGACTTCATGGTGTTCCCAACACTTTGGCAACTCAAATTCCATGAATCTTACTGAATAAATGGAGGGAAAAAAAAGAATCCACCCCTACCCATCTAAACTTTAATCACAAAAAGTATCAAGCACAAAGGAAATACAAAATATCCACAGACCTTAAAAAGCAGGGAGTGGGGGAAGGCCAGAAAGCTTCAAGCCTAGGGAACACATGAACACACAGGGCTTGAACCAGCTGCAGACTTAAGCATTTTCTGCCTCTAAAATTAAAACTCTGAGTAACCCTCTTGTTTTATTTGGGTCCTAGTCACTCACATGCAACAATTTCCCGTAGAACCTTCTTTTGACACGAGCCAAATACTATGGCATTAAAATATTTGATCTGTTTCTTATTCAGGGAAACATTATTCCTCTTTTATGGGTAAAAAAAATTGAAGTTCAGTAAAATGACCAAGGTATATATAGCAAGTAGAATCACACAGAACCCTGATATATTGTCTTGGATAATATATTTCCCATAAGTTTGTTCACATAGATTATCTCTATCAAAATACTACCTAGAAAAGATAAATGTTTTTGTGTTTGATCTGTAAAAAGAACCACTTGAGACTCAAAAAGAGTCAGGTAAAGATTAACAAATGATATTAACATAAAAATAGAGCTCATAGACTGGACTAAAGCCAGACAGTTGATATCATGTGGGATTTATGAAGTAAGAAAAAAATAGAAGTTTACATGAGCCATGAATTAATTGGTTAATGGGGCTGACTCTGCACACCCATATAATGGCTTTCCAGTCTTTTTAAAAATTCATTTTTTCTTGCTCGAAGGCATTATTACAAAAGTGAAAATCAATACAGTGTTATAAAGAAACAGATGTCTTGTGAACTAAATCCTAACTAGGCTTAGAGAGGAAGCAGAGGTAATTAGTTATACAATCTAAGCCTTTTTCTGTTCAATATCAGAAGCACCTGTTGCATGTTAGTAATTTACTCAGAAGAAAGATGATCACGGGCATGCTAAGTTTAAAAATAGAGATGGGTTTTTAAATAAGGTGGTGATGAATAATACTGTCTCTCAGTTTCAGTGAACATTTTACCAAAGCCAACATAAATGGCTCTGAAATAAGATGCCAGGGACCCTGGGTGTCTGGGTGGCTCAGTCGGTTAAGCATCTGCCTTCAGCTCTATCCCAAGATCCTGGGATAGAGCCCAGCATCAGGCTCCCTGATTATCGGAGAGCTTGCTTCTCCCTTTCCCTCTGCCTGTTGCTCTGTCTGCTTGTGCTCTCTCTGTGTCTCTGTCACATAAATAAATAAAAATATTTTTTAAAAAATGGCAGGGACCTAAACCACCAGGTGAGCTTAATCTCTCTGGGCTTTAGTTTGTTCACCTTGTGGATGAGGATACTGGACTGGATGGCCACAGAGAGCAAATATCAACAGTAAACAAAAACATCCTCAAAAATAATATAGGAGGAAATGTAGATACATTTTCTAGCTGAAGATCTGTAATTAGACAGTTGTAGTGTGACCTATTTCAGGAAAATTCAAATACTTAAACCTCAAAACTCACAAAATGAATGAACTAGGAATTACGAGGAAATTATTCATCCCACTCTTCTTTTATTTATTTTTTTAAAGATTTATTTATTTATTTGAGAGAGAGAGCTGGGAAGGAGCAGAGGGAGAGGGACTCCTACAGACTCCCCGCTGAGCAGGGATCTCTGGCTTGTGGCTTGATCCCAGGATCCTGAGATCATGACCTGAGCTGAAATCGAGTTGGATGCTCAACACATGGAGCCACCTGGGCGCCCTCCACTGTTCTTTTAAATGTCAACACTTTGTAGTACAACTAAAAAAAAAAAAAAAAAAGAAAAGAAAAAAAAATTTTGATTTATAAAAAAGATCACCTACAAAATTTTAATACCATAGCTATCACATAGAGCAAGATAGTACATATTAGTTCACAGCAATGTGGAAACTCTGGATTATTTTTATGAAGAACATGAACATCTTTATGGAGATAAGCAATTCTCATTGTCTAGATTAATTGAGGAATACTGTAGTCTTAAAAGTAGTGGGTATATGTAATGTCTAGGCTAATGAGCCCCTGTTTTACCAAAAGTCATTGTTTGGAAATTATTACAGATTATTTTCTTTGAACATGACATTGAGGATTACATAATCATTGTGTTAACACAAATACAGTCTCAGTTACTGGAATGTCTGCATATCTGGGATGTTTGACCTTAGAGTGTCAGTAGAGTTTAATTGCCTTCCTTCATTTGATTAGTTTATCCCACACTTGCCCATTAGTAAGTGAAATAGCAATGCAGCCACTATAAGGTGAAATGAGGAGGTGATGTCTAACCTTATCTAGATGAACTCCTAATTAACCTTAGTTGCATTTCTTCCATGCACAATGACCACTATTGTTGATAAAAGTGTTTGCATTAGTGACTGGGTACTAAGGAAAAAGACATCTCCTTCAAGGATGATTCCATTTAACAACCAATTAACTCGTGCTTAGCTGATAATTTCATTTTTCCAGAAGGTTACAGGTGTTTAGGATATTAAAGATCACCCTAATAATGATGATTACCGTATTTCGTAAGATGTAGATTTCTCAGGTCTAACACCTCTGAAATCAGATCTGTCTTAGAACTAATGACATCTTGCAATCACTGTTAGTCAGTGGAGGCTGTGGTGTAGTTGACATTGTCTTTGAATGTATGAACTTCATTGTAATTCCTAGTGGCGTGAGAGAATAGCCCCAACCTCTTCATGTTTCAGTCAATAAACCATTTAAAGACTGAGGAGGAAGGGATGCCTGGGTGGCTCAGTCAGTTAAGTTGCTGCCTTCAGCTCAGGTCATGACCACAGGGTCCTGGGATGGAGTCCCACATCGGGCTCCTTGCTCAACAGAGAGCCTGCTTCTCTCTCTCCCTCTGCCTGCCACTCTGCCTTGCTTGTGTTCTCTCTCTGTCCCTTTGTCAAAAAAATAAAAATCTTTGGAAAAAAAAAAAAGACTGAGGAGGAAAAGAAATCCTACCTGTTGTTTAAAAACCTTCCACTGGTACCTTCTGGCAAAATTTTTTAAAAATGCCAACATCATATCTCACACTATGGGTGTCAACAGCTTGGAAGAAAATGTTGGAGACAATAATGGAGAGAAGAAATGATATATGCCCATCATTCTTGATGACACAGCATGGAAAATATGGACTTCAAAGTCAGAAAGGTGAGTGATTTGGACAATTCAGGCATCTAACTTTTTCATACATCTGAAAGAGAGGTAGATGCTAATGTTTTATGTCTAAATTAGCCCAAAGAACCCTTCAATAAATACAAAATAAAAATTCAAGACAGTAAGAAAGTAATGTATCACAATTTCATTGCCATTATTTTCTGAGAGCTATATCAAATATTGGTGCATCTTAAAAATCTTAGGTTCCATGATATACCATGGGTTTTAGCTTGGATGCCACACTTATTGAATGAGTGGTGGCAGCACAGGAACAAATCTGAGAGGGACTCTTGAGACCAAAGCTGGGCTTGGTGAAGAGGAGAGTGATCAGAGGCAGAGGACATGAACAGACATTTCTGCAAAGAAGACATCCAGATGGCCAACAAACACATGAAAAAGTGCTCCATATCACTCGTCATCAGGGAAATACAAATCAAAACCACAATGAGCTATCACCTCACACCAGTCAGAATGGCTAAAATCAACAAGCCAGGAAATGACAGATGCTGGCGAGGATGCGGAGAAAGGGGAACCCTCCTACCACTGTTGGTGGGAATGCAAGCTGGTGCAACCACTCTGGAAAACAGCATGGAGGTTCCTCAAAATGTTGAAAATAGAACTGCCCTATGACCCAGCAATTGCACTCCTGGGTATTTACCCTAAAGATACAAACGTAGTGATCCAAAGGGGCACGTGCACCCGAATGTTTATAGCAGCAATGTCCACAATAGCCAAACTATGGAAAGAACCTAGATGTCCATCAACAGATGAATGGATCAAGAAGATGTGGTATATATACACAATGGAATACTATGCAGCCATCAAAAGAAATGAAATCTTGCCATTTGCGACAACATGGATGGAACTAGAGCGTATCATGCTTCGCGAAATAAGTCAGGCGGAGAAAGACAACTATCATATGATCTCCCTGATATGAGGAAGTGGTGATGCAACATGGGGGCTAAGTGGGTAGGAGAAGAATAAATGAAACAAGATGGGATTGGGAGGGAGACAAACCATAAGTGACTCTTAATCTCACAAAACAAACTGAGGGTTGCTGGGGGGAGGGAGGTTGGGAGAGGGGGGTGGGCTTATGGACAATGGGGAGGGTATGTGCTTTGGTGAGTGCTGTGAAGTGTGTAAACCTGGCGATTCACAGACCTGTACCCCTGGGGATAAAAATATATGTTTATAAAAAATTAAAAATTAAAAAAAAAAGAGGAGAGTGGTCAGAGATGTCTGCAATGAAAGATGGGGTCCTGCCATTTTTCTTCCAGTTCAGCCTTTCCTCAAAAACAATAGTCCTCTCTTTCTTAATTTTTTCAACTTGAAAACAAAAGTAATGGATGGTTCATGCACCTTTCTTTAAAAGGTGGGTGCAAACTGAGCTTTCAAAAAGTGCATGTAGGGACACCTAGGTGGCTCAGTGGGTTAAAGCCTCTGCCTTTGGCTCAAGTCATGATCCTAGGGTCCTGGGATCAAGCCCTGAGTCAGGCTCTCTGCTCAGTGGGGAGCCTGCTTCCTCCTCTCTCTCTGCCTGCCTTTCTGCCTACTTGTGATCTTTCTTTGTCAAATAAATAAATAAAATCTTTTTTTAAAAAGTGCATACAAAGTGGGTTTTTTTCCCCTGAAAAATAAACTCGAGCTTTGTTCAAGCTCTTCAGTAATGCCCTGCATGATCTGTCCTCTGAATCTCTCCTCTCTCACACCAGCTGTCAAATAAAATATAGGTAGGATATACTTATACTAAAAATAATATACTGTTTAGCTGAAATTCAAACTTAATTGGGTGTCCTGTTATTTTATCTATGAAGCCTGGCACCCCTGCCTATCACTCACTGCCCTCACCTCTCCACCCTCATCACCTTGCCTGTCTCGGCCCCAACCCCCAAGCTCCTCAGATTTCCACACATGCTGCCCCTTCACAATCTGCCTAGCTCCTCCTCATCCTTCCACTCTCAGTTGAAGGGTCACACCTCAGAGACTACTCTGCTTCTTTAATGAGAATTGGGTCCTCGGTTGAAACTTCTCTTCAACACCTTTTCCTCTCCTTCATAGCACTTAGCATGATCTGTAATTACTTGCTTTATCTCTGTGATACTATGATTATTAATCTGTATTAGTTTCTTCTTGCTGCAATAACAAATTACCAAAGTTCAGGGTCTTAAAAAACCACAAATTTATTATCATGCATTTCTGATGGCTGAAAGTCTAAAACTGGTTGGTAGGGCTGCATTCCTCTTGGAGGCTCTAGATGAGAATCATTTCCTTGCATTTCCTAGCTCCTAGAAGCTGCTTGTATTCTCCAGCATGTGGCCCCATATCACTCCTGCTTCCATCCTCACATTTCTCTGACCTTCCTGCTTCCCTCTCAGAGGGAACATTGTGGTTAGATTGGCCTCATGCAGATAATCTAGGATACTCTTTCTGCTCCAAGATCTTTTGATTTATGCACATCTGCAAAGTCCCTTTTTCCATGTGAGATGACACAGTCACGGATTCAGGGATTAAAATGTGACCATCTTTGAGTAGTCATTATCCTTCCTCCCACAACATCGCACAGAGACTGTGAAAATGGACCATGTCTATCTTTTCCCACCATATCTCTGGGGGCTGGCATATAATGGGCACCAGATGAATGTCAGTGAAATAAATGAATATACCTTTTATGTTTCCCTACTTTGAAGCAAATAGCAAAATCATTACACAGTTCACCAACTAGAACTGACTAATCTGAATACTTAATTCAGGGGTATGCTATTTCCAAAGGAAGGCAGACAGTTAAGGAATCCTGCTTGTGTTATGGCAGCCTCAGATTAATTAACATGTAATGTAGTATTTGTTTCACAGGCACAGCTATGTGATTCATCAGTCTTATACAATTCACAGCAATCACCATAGCACATACCCTCCCCAATGTCCATTACCCAGTCACCCCATCCCTTTCACTCCCGTCCCCTCCAGCAACCCTCAGTTTGTTTCCTGAGATTGAGTCTCTTATGGTTTGTCTCCCTCTCTGGTTTCATCTTGTTTCATTTTTCCCTCCCTTCCCCTATGATCCTCTGTCTTGTTTCTCAAATTCCTCATATCAGTGAGATTGTATGATAATTGTTTTTCTCTGATTGACTTATTTCACTTAGCATAATAGCCTCTAGTTCCATTCACATCATTGCAAATGGCTAGATTTGGGGTTTCTTGATGGCTCCATAATATTTCATTGTATATATATTATATATAACACATCTTCTTTATCCATTCATCAGTTGATGGACATCTAGTCTCTTTCCCATAGTTTGGCTATTGTGGACATTACTGCAGTAAACAATGGGGTGCACGTGCCCCTTTGGATCACTACATTTGTATCTTTAGGGTAAATATCCAGTAGTGCAATTGCTGGGTCATAGGGTAGCTCTAGTCTCATGCACACAATTTTTTTTAAGTGAGCTCCACACCCACAGTGGAGCCCAACACAGGGATTGAACTCACAACCCTGAACTCAAGATCTGAGCTGAGATCAAGAGTTGAATACTTAACTGACTAAGTCACACAGGCGCCCCTGCACCCAGTGATTCATCTCTTCTTCCCTCATCTCTTCTTCCATCACAGAAGCATCAGATGCATTGAGACTTTTCTGTCCATCTTTAAACGATTAACTCTTAGCTTCTAGGACCCCATAGTCGTCTTGATTTCCCCCTTCTTCTCCATCCTTCCTAGTTTGCTTTCCTGGTATGGCTTCTTCACTCAACCATTCAGGATGGAGCACCTGAGGCCTCAGTGCAGGTTCCTTCTCCTCTCTGACCATGCTCAGTCCCCTACATGATCTCATCCAGGCCCGTGGCTTTAATTTTTCTACCATGGATGGCTCCAAAATCACAGATCCTGCTCTCTACGTGGTACCCTTACCTGAACGTCTAATATTATCCCAACTTAAAGTGTCCCAAACAGAACATTTTATTCCTGTTGCTCCCAAACACAGTTCTCCCCTCAGAGTCCACCTCACAACAAAGAGCATCACCATCCAACCACTTAACGTTCTTCTTGCAACATCTAATTCATTAGGAGGCTCTGTTGATTCTGTCCAAAATATACCTCACATACGTCCACTTCCCTACATTTCTGTGCCTGTCACTCTAATCCATACATTCAGCATGTTCTAGCATGGTCCGTAGTAATCTGCCAACAATCTCTCTGCTTCTAGCCCTCCTTCCTCCTATACTATGCTCTCTACAAAGTGGCTAGAGTTCAGTCTTCTAAAAATGTCAGTCAGATCATGCCATTACTTTCTAAAATCCTTCTATAGCTTCCCTGCACTTAAAGGAAGACTTGGGTTTTTTTGTTTGTTTTTTTTTTGTTTTTTTTTTTTTGGCTTCCAACGCCTTCCAAGACTAGACCCCTACCTGCCCTCCAGCCCTATCTCATGGCACTCCTTTCACTCACTGGTCCCTGTATGTTCTCATACTGGCCAAGCTTATTTATGTGTCAGTGTCTTAGCCTACACTGTTCCCTGTATCTGGAACTCTTCCCCAGCAACTTGCATGGCTGGGAACTTACCTTCCCTTAGGTCTCAAACCAAATATAACTTCCTTAGAGGTGGTTCCCTAAAGCTTGTATCTAAGTAGATACCCTCTTCATCACATACCATTCATTATCTTATCAATTTCCCTCAGGCACATATCACAATCTGAAATCATCTTCTTCATTTATGCATTTACTTATCCCTCCCGTTAGGGTATAAACTCTTGTCACTCCTATTTACAACTAAATCATGACCTAACATATAGTAGGTGCTCAAAAAATGTCAGCTGACTGACTTAATAAATGACAAATAGTTTAATAAGACTAAATAAACTAGAGCTTGCCAAATATATCAATATCAGACTTATACTTTTACAATTGCTTATTGGAGAGTCTCCAGTGGGGCATTCTGAGAAATGAGTCATCCTGGGGGTGAACAGGAATGAGTCATCCTGGGTGTGCTGAACTACCTGCAACCCCCTGAAACCCAACCAGTGTACCCAGCCAGCACTGGTATCTGAGGGCACCCCCTTTCTCTGCAGTGCTGTGACAGATGTGGGACAGCAGCAACTGCAGATACTAAGAGCTGTCTCCAAAGAAGTACCTCTGAGTACCACCTGCACCATGCACGCCCCAAGAAGAACCAGGACGGCCCTTGGAGCATGAAGAAAGAAGCACTCCTCCTCATGGTCAAAGGAAGGGACGTGGTACAGGCACCAGCTGTGGCCAGACCAGCCATTTAAGCTCCATGGCAGTGGCTTGGGAAAATGTCTCTGTACACAAGTGTGAGCCGAGAGCCCTATTTACCTAAAGTTTTGTCGTTCTGAGATATCAGGCTCAAGGGGGCTAGAGGGACCAGAGAGAGGTTCATTCTCCTCCTCTGGTCAAGAAAAAGTGCTGTCAAGTGGGACCCTAGCTGGGCAGAGCAGGACGCAAGAACTGCACAACAACAGCCAGAGAGCAGGTTTCTTATTTATTTCTTATTTCCTGGAGGAAATAATAAACCAGATCAACACACTAGGCTGCATAAGCATACTAGGTTCCTAGAGGACCCTCAGGAAGGAAGCTCTAAGACATAAGAAAGACATTCAGGCCACAAGCAGGATAGGGTCTCCAAGTCTCCACAGAGCTCTGTGGAATTTTTATTTTAATGACTACCAGTGCACTAGAGATAAGTAATAATGTTAAAACCATGGACAGGCATTGGGGTGCTCTGACCTTGTTTCCTCAGAAACCTTTCAGCCAGTTACCTTGCTCTTGGTAACTAAAAACCACCCATGATGTGTCCTCATTCCTTCCCAGGAGGAATCCAAAAATCAACGTGTTTGGAGCACATTTTTTTCTCTCATTTAGATCCGTGGTTCTTAACAGGAATGATTTTGCCTGTCAGGACATTTCATCAAGTTTCGAGATGTTTCAGTTGTCATGACTTGGGGAACAGGTTGTTACTGGCACCTGGTAGGTCGAGGCCAGGGTGTTGCTAAGCATCCTACAACACGCAGGACAGTAGCCCTCCACAACAAATAATTATCCTGCACAAAATGTCAATTTTTTAGTGCATTCTGAACGTGAGAGTCCTGATTTACACTAAAATGTGCTCAAATTTCTTCTCTGCTGTAGCTCTGTAATTATGAGAAGAGGGGAAATGATTTGTGATATTGAACCAAAGCTGACAGTTCATCTTGCAAACAATTCTAATCCAGGGCAGTTTAACCAAGCACTAATTTCCTTTTTTATTTAGTGCTGATGCCACCTCATGGAAGATTCTGCCTGAGTGTTTTCTCCAAGCATTTTCCCCTCCATTGAGTAACCACTTAAAATGGCAGGCAACCCCTTCAGACTGTTAGAAGCATATTCCCTCAATATATTAAAAAACCTCAAGTACATATTCCTTTGGAAGTTCAATATCACACAAGTCACAAGGCCATTTACAAGGATTATTTTCAAAGGCCTTTCATGGTTACTATTAAATAAATTATATGTTCAGTGTACTGGAGCTTTAGAGAAGAGATAAAAGCAGAATCCCTGCCCTGGAGTGCTTGCAATGCCCTGTGGGGCCCAATAAAATAAGGCATGAAAGAGGACTTCAGTGTGACGAGAAGAGTCAGGTCTCACTGGGCGGAAAATTCACAAGGGAAACAATTTCAAAGTGAAACCAAGGCTATTCCCTCTGCTAAAGAACTGAGCGAATGGAAGGCTGCTGGGGCTTCATTATCACTCACTTATACCTGAGGTTAATGCAGAAAGAATCAGTGGTGGGCAGGAAGGGAGTTTCCCAGGGACCATCCCTCAAGCTGTTGGCTCAGTGTCCAACTCTATAGTGATAGTAGTAGTTCAGCTCTGGGCCTTTGGTTTCTGTTGTTGTTGTTGTTTGTTTTTGAGAGAAAAAGAGAGAGGATGCGCACAGGCACTAGTAGGGAGGGGAGAGGGAGAGAGGGAATATATAAGCAGGGTCCACGCCCAGCGTAGAGCCTGACATGGGGCTCTATCTCACCCTGAGATCATGATCTGAGCTGAAATCAAGAGTCAGATGCTTAATCGACTGAGCTATCCAGGTGCTCCGTAAGTTCTGGGCCTTTGATTCTCTTTCCAGCCCCACAAATACAGATATCAGAGAAAATTCTGGGAACCCAAAGGTATTTCGCTTCCTGTCTGTTTCCTAATCAAGACCATAATTATATTCTGAAAATGTGGCCCTGGAAATAGTATAAGCCAAGAAGCAGGTGGTGCTTCCCGCCATGTGCAGAAGAGAGGCCTTCAAGGGATAGCCACCTTATCTGGTCCCAGGGCACCCTGTGCTGGTCTGTTAGTTAGCAAGCGCTACTGTGACAAAGCAACACAAACTAAGTTTTTTAAACCACAGAAACTTATTATCTTATATTTCTGGAGGCCAGAAGTCTGAAATCAAGGGTGGCAACAGAATCGGTTCCTCCCGAGCACAGTGAGAAAGAATCTGTTCCCTACTTCTCCCTTAGCTTCTGGTGCTTCACTGGCAATCTTTGACATTCTTTGGCTTGTAGAAATGCCACCCTATCTCTGCCCTCATCTTCACATAGCGTTCTCTGTGTGTGTGTGTCTATATCCAAATTACCCCTTTTCATAAGGACACCATAATGGATTAGGAGCCCACCCTACTCCAGTAATCTTAACTAATGATATCTTAACTAATTATATCTTAACTAATGATATCTTAACTAATTGTGTCTGTAATAACCCTACTTCCAAATATGGTCATGTTCTGAGGAACTGGGGATTAGGATTTCAACATTAAAATAGTTGGCAGATAAAATTCAACCTATAACAGAAGCTGGAAAGAAGGGAAGACTTCTGAGCTCTCAGCATTCCACATTATTTTAAGGTCTGTGGATGATGCCACAATGCTTCCAAACCAGATGATATCTGAAGCTCTTGTCACAGCTCTTGATTCTATATTCCATGGTGGCCCCTATACTAAGTCAATGGCAGCCATGATTCATCAGAGCTTAGCTGGAACCATTCAGGCCATGTCTCTCTCCACTGGCTAGAGTCACCTTGTCAATTCAGCATATTCCTTAGTGTGTATCTAGAGTTGACACAACCACCACCATTCTCTCTTCCTTTAAAAAAATGACAAATTATGAATAATACCATTCTATAATTGCATGTTATTCAACAGTAGTTGAACACCTGCTCTTTTGGGGGATGAGGGCACTCTGCCAGAGCTGTGGAGAAACAGAAGACGGACAGGTGTCTGTCTCGATCAAGACTACTGCGGGCCAGACTGCTGAAAAATAAAGCATCAACACATCAGTGTATTTTTATAGCCAGGTGATCTAAGGACCTAAATTAGGGCTTCAGAATCCAGGACTATTTTGAAACCCCCAGTAGTGAGGAAGGGTAGGTATTTAGGGCTGCAGCAGAGTGTGTTTGATAATCACTCTAGAGGTTGCAATTCACAGATGGCACCCACAAATAGCTTGCATCATGCACAGTCATGCTCTATGGCTTTATGCTTACCATCTTTTCTTCCCTTTCTCAGCTTTGTGCTACCATCCCATCCAAAGCTTTGCTGTGGACTGAATGCTACAGACATTGCTAGAGACTGAATATTTACCCTAAATTCATGTGCTGAAACCTAATCCCCAGTGTGATGGTGCTTGAAGACAGGGCCTTTGGTAGGTGATTAGGTCATGAGGGTGGAGCCCTTATGAACGAGATTAGTGCCCTCATGAAAAAGATCCCAGACTGCTCCCTTGCCCCTTCCACCATGTGAGAACACATGGAGAATGCAGCCATCTGTGTACTTGGATGTGGGCTCTCACCAGACACCCAATCTGCTAATGCCTTGATCTTGGACTCCCCAGCCTCCAAACCTGTGAGAAATAAATTTCTGGTTATAAGCATGGCAGTCTCTGGTGCTTTGTAATGGAAGCCTGAATGGACGAGGACAGCTGTATTCCTGCCAGTGCCCACATCACTGGCTTCCATGACACTTTCTTGGTTTTTGCTGCCAACACCTATAGACTGGCACTCTACACCAACTTTCACCTCATGCTTGAGTGTCACACGCAACCAGTTCTCAACAGCGTCATGCCTCATTTGTCACCCGTTCTAAACTGCCAATGTTTGGAAACAATCGTTTCATAGATTAGTGTGGTTAGCCCTTAGTGTCACTCCTCCCATTCATTTATATCCTAACGCTTATGATCACCTAATCCCATAATCCCTGAGGAAGAAAGGAAGAGGGGACACTCCTCACTGCTGCCAGGATCATATTCCTAAGGTGCAGGGCTGATCCTGTCACTCTCTCATTTGAGAGTTTTCAAGGGTTTTCCTTGTGTCCAGAATGAATGCTGCATGTGTTAGCACAGGCGGTCCCACAATTTGCCCCATCTTTTCCCATTCCCAGCCTCATCTACTACTCTCCCTTCACATCCTGCATTCTAGCCAAACTGGACTGCTCATTTCATTTCAACATTCTATTTTACTTCCCATTGCTGTGCCTTCATTTTTACTGTTCTGCTTGATATTGCCTGCCCTAGTCATATATGCCAAATCCTACCCAGTTTCCCCAATTAGAATCTATCCTTCTCCCACTCTGTGTTTCCATGACATCATTAGTATGAATGATCGAGCACAATTATCACATTCCGTTGTGAGTTCACTCATAATTGTGCATCTTGTCTTAGCTATGAGATACTGTGCTCTTGTAAGGGATACGCATGCCTGTTTCCTCAGAGCAGTGAGCACAGAGACTTACACATGGCAGGCACTTAGTCAAGATTCAATCTCTACTAGACACCAAAGCTGCCAATGAATCAGGAATCACTTGTTTGTGCATCCTCTGGGTCTTTGACTCAAATGGCTTTTTTTTTTTTTTTTTCTTTCCTTGATTCTCTTTGTCCAAGTCTTTTCCATAGGAATTCATTTACAAGTGTATATTTCCCCCTTCATCTTTCCTCCTTTTGGACGGATGGAGGAGGATGGAGCAAGAGATTCGCACCACAGCTTCTTTGTCCTTTCCTGGGATTTGATCAGGTTAGGATATTGTCTTTGTTAGAAAGCACTGAGCATGACTTTCTACCACCGACCCTTCCGACACAACAGTGTAGGCTTTAAGAACGAACTGAGGAGCTCTCGTGCTATGAGTCTGTTTGTACTTTCATGAACTTTCTATATTAATAACACACTGCCATTGGTGATTTTGGGGTGGGGGGTTGGTGTGACATTTTACCCTACCGCCTGAGGTTAATGGTTGCTAGAAAGGCCATCCCAATATCATGCATGCATCATTTCCCCAAAATGACAGGATTTGTGCTGGTCCTTGCTTTTCTCCACTGTACCACAAACAGCATTTCACGTGAGATTCTGTGCGGCTGCAGAAAGTTCCCATGACCAGTGGGGGCTGGATAGTTCTCTACACCCACTGCCCCGACTCAGAAATCAGGCCCTGACCGTGACTGTTAGCATAATAATATTGGTGGATAATTCATTATTCTGGGGGAATTCAAGGTTTTTAAGCATCCTAACATAATTCAATAAAGAAACGTAAGGTGAGAGCAGTACCAAAAAAGAAAGGTTTCAGGTGTGTTTGCCACTAATTTGACTATACACAGCACATAAGTATGAGCCCAGGTAAATTACCATGTCCCTGAGGATGTTACTTAACCTCTGTGTGTTTCAATCACTATACCTATTCACAAAGCTTTTTTGAGAATCAAACAAGAACACATATAAAACTTGTCAGTAGTGTGCCTGACACATAGTGAGTGCTCAAGGAGAAGTAGCCATTATTATTATTATTATTATTTTTTGCTGCTTGCCAAGAAAATCTTATTACTCAAAAAACATTTTCTATTCTTTGTATTTCTCTTTTAAATTATTTTTATTAACATATAAGGTATTATTTGCCCCAGGGGTACAGGTCTGTGAATCATCAGGCTTACACACTTCACAGCACTCGCCATAGCCCATACCCTCCCCAATGTCCATCACCCAGCCACCCTATCCCTACCCCACCCCCAGCAACCCTTAGTTTGTTTTTCGAGATTAAGAGTCTCTTATGGTTTGTCTCCCTCCCAATTCCATCTTTTTCCATTTTTTCCTTCCCTAACCCCCACAATCCCCCGCCCTGCCTCTCAAATTCCTCATATCAGAGAGATCATATGATAATTGTCTTTCTCTGATTGATTTATTTCGAGAAGTAAAAACTCAGGCAAGTTGCTTTTCTGCTTGGTGACTCTATTCTTCCCTCTTCAAGACAGAGATCATAGTTATCTTTTAGTGTCATCTGATAAGAGTGTTTTATAAATTAATACCCACTAAATGCACTGAGGGTCTCGGATGAAAGCCTCTCTATGAAGGGAGAAATTTATACTATTTTTCAGAGAAGCAGTTAGCTGTGATTTAATATGAAATATTTGTTCTCCTAATACTTTATTAATAAAACTGACGCCACATATGTAAGCTTTCTAAATGTTCCAATTCATTACTTTAAGTGCCTCTTTATCAAATAGAAACATCTGTGTTGAAACAACTTTGATTCTGCGCTTCTCCCAGTGACAGTGGCATTTGTCAGGGCTACAATAAATTTCTTTACATGTTTGCTTATATTTGAGATGTTCAACAATTAATTAGAGAGGGAAGAAGTTCCTTTTGTAAAAATAAAATAGCAGATAGGGAAAGAGGAACCATTATTTGTCAGGTTCCAAGGGACTTTCTGACATTTTTGTTCTTTCTATTTCTTTTTTAGTTTAAGGGAAAATCACTGATTCTTTTTTTTTTTAATTTTTTTTATTATATTATGTTAGTCACCATGATGTACTCATCATTAGTTTTTGATGTAGTGCTCCATGATTCATTGTTTGTGTATAACATGTACTCCATGCAATACGTGGTCTCCTCAATACTCATCACTGGGCTCACCCATCCTCTTATTCCCCTCCTCTAAAACCCCCAGTTTTTTCCGGGAGTTCATAGCCTCTCGTGGTTCATCTCTTCCTCTGATTCCCCCTCTTTCATTTTTCCCTTCCTTCTCCTAATATCTTCTATGCTATACCTTATGTTACACAGATAACTGAAACCATATGATAATTGTCTTTCCCTAAAATCACTGATTCTTAATTTGAATGTCATTCCCTAAACTGAGATGCAGTTCAAAGCCAGATATTGTTCTGGTCGCCAAGGTTGTTCAGAGAAACACTAAGGGTCATGAATAGGCAAAGCTCGTAAATATGGATGCCACCTGCCTTGCTACCCCAGCCCCAGATGTGAAGCAGACAGGAAAACAAACCCTAAAAGAGAGACTGGCACACAGGAAGCACTCAATATACATTTCTACTAAATAAATAAGCTCATTTCTACACTTCCAGGGCTTGTGTTCATGAGCAAGAAAGCAGTCCCATGGTGTGGGAGAGAGCGATCTCCCAGGCCCATGAAGAAGAGTACTTTCTCACCTTCACAGGCTCACCAGGCATCATTCTTGTGTATTCCTTGTGCCTACTGGGTCATGCTGTCAAGCTCTAGAGTTTTCCCAATCTACTTTATTACACTATTTTACCAGCCCAACCTAGAGGAGACAGACATAGGACCCAACACTACTGACTTTTTGGTTCTACCCCCACCTTTTATGGGCCTCTTAATATGATCTTGGCAATGCAATGATTTTAAGCCAGTAATAACTACAGTGCTAATAAATGAAGAAGGACAATCTGATACTATTGATAATAGAGGTCAGCTTCCTAAAGGACTTGAAGTAGAACTCAAAGTGGTAGCCACTCTGTGAAGGAAAATGAGGGCTATAGATTGAGAGGTGAGTGTGCTCTCAATGGAAGCTAGTAAGTGCCCTAAACTCTAAGGCAGAGGACCTCCAACTTCACTGAGCATCACAATGCTCAGGGAGCCTTGTTAAAACAATTTGCTTGGCCCAGTTCTCAAAGCTCCTGACTTAGTATGTCTGGAATAGTCTGTAAAATCTGCATTTTAACAAATTCCCAGGGAATACTGGCCACCCTTTGAGAACCACTTCCCTGCAGTGTAGGTTGGGGAATACAAACTCAGGGGTGTTCAACAGCCAGACAGGAACATGAAAACTGAGTGTAACATCAAGGAGTGGCGAGGCCTGTGGTAGGCTGCGAAGATTATTCAGGATAGAAGAGCCACTCAGACCCAAAGCATTACTATAATCACAGTGCAGGAAGGCAGACATCTGAGAGCCTGGCCCTCCAACACCTCGAAACCTATGCTTGCTGAGTGAAATAAGACAAGCAGAGAGAGTCAATTATCATATGGTTTCACTTACTTGTGGAGCACAAGGAATAACATGGAGGACATTAGGAGAAGGAAAGGAAAAGTGAATTGGGGGAAATCGGAGGGGGAGATGAACATGAGAGACTGTGGACTCTGAGAAACAAACTGAGGGTTTGAGAGGGGAGGAGGGTGAGGGGATAGGTGAGCCTGGTGGTGGGGATTAAGGAGGGCACTGCGCGTGTTGTATAAACAATGAATCTTGGAACACTGAAAAAATAAAATTATATTCTTAAAAAAGCCATAGGAATTAATACCATAATCATAGTTCTATAACTTGGATTGTGCCTCTTTCCCTAGTCCTTTGTCAGAGAAGTTACAGATCATTCATAATCATGGCACCATATGAAGTCATGCCCACTGGAAATGAGTGGACGTTGCCCCTTGGGACATGTTGGGATTAAAGCATCTCCTATGAGTCAGCAAGGCAGGTTACATATTGTGCATTTTCCCCTCCAGACTTACTCTCCATCCTCCCTTAGGATGTGCTCCCAGAGGCAGTGCTCCCAGAGGCTAATGGCTGGGGACTGATGGAACTGGACTTCCTTGCTTTCCAGTTCTTGGCTGGAATGGCCAATGTGAAGCACTCACAAGAGAAAGAGACTGGAGGCAGGAAGGGGAAAGTCACCCACCCTTTGTCGGTGGTGCTGCTCCTCTAAGATCACAACTCCCATTAGATGGCCCTCTCCTAGAATTCCAGATACTTCCTCTACGAAGCCTCTCCTTTCCCTGGTCGCTTCATGTCTAAGGATGCAAACAGCTCCCTGCTTCCCCAGTCTTTGCTGGTCTCCCTCAGCCCGGACAAAACCCTTGCAACTAGTCCCTTCATTGTATTCCATTCACTCACCCCTTGTGAGTGTCATAGGTTCCCCACCTAGACCCTGATTTAGTTTTACTGGAAAAAAATGTGGTTTATTCCTCATTAGTATCAAAATTATATAAGACAATTTAGCAGCCACAAAGCAAACAGCAGAACAGGGATCACCTGTCCTTTGGTAAAACCAACCACTAAATGCTGCCCAATTATGGAACTCACATTTTTTTCAAGTACCAATCAGCATTCTACTCCTGGAGCCCAAGTTCAGGTTGTTCCCGGGAAGACCAGATAAGCACAAAATCGGCTTTACACTGTCAAAGCTTCAGGATTTTTGTCGTTATCATGGGTCTCGAGGCTCATCAGCCTCTGAAAGGGGTGTTGGGAGCCCTGGACAAAGAGACTGTCTGTTACCATGTGGGGACCCGAGAACACATCTGACATCACGACACCACTGTTCACATTTCTTCAGTCTGCAACACATTTGGGACAAGCATCAACTGTTTAGTTCTGCGGGATTTGGGCAATGGAAAACATCACAGGTAACTAAAAACAGAGCTTGATGATCTCCATAAATGGGTCAGCTGGTGAAATCAGGCTGCCAGGGTCTTGTTAAGAGTGACAGATCAGATCACTTCCCAAATCATCCTGGGCCGTGAGACAAAGCCTCAAGTGAGATGTGGTGGAGTGGCAGCTCACAGCAAGGCCCAGTCCATAGGCATGGTACCTGGTGTTTTCATTTTCTTCATCTGTTTGCCACCAGGTAATATTTGGAGGATTGCATATAAATATTTGGCTTTCAGAGAGGGAGACAAATCATGAGAGACTCCAGACTCTGGGAAGCAAACTGAGGGTTACAGAAGGGAGGATGGTAGATGGGGGGTTGGGGGTGGGGAGGTGGGGGGGGATAGGGTAATTAGTTGTTATTGAAAAAAATGTTCTCGTAGCAGCTTGATGCCACTTGATAAACCTTGATGGAAATACTAATGGCTATAAATTAATAAGAGGATGAGAAAGTTTCCATATGGCCTAACACCTAGAAAGTCACTAATAATCAAGTATCTGTGGATGTCAAGGCAGTCACTAGAGAGAGATGTACAGAGAACACACATTTAGGTCAGCCTACAGCTCATCAAGCATATTGCTCCTGAGTTCATAATTGCTAAGGAATGACTGTGTCCAAGGGCATTATCTTCTCTTTTGTCACGGGAATGGTGGGAGACGTCCACTTTACAGGTAGCATGGGGGGTGGGAAGCTGGTCAGCCCAGCTCTTGTCACAGTTTGGTCATACCAGACTCAGAATGAAAACCAAGCCTTCCCCCCATGTGTGGCAAAAAAATATATAGCCATTAGGAAGGTTCTTCTATGAAAACCAGGCTTTTTGAGCTTCAGGCCTGACTCATTGACCAGAAGACACTACGCCATAGTGACAGATAAGGCTTCAGGTTTGAAAACAGAGCCTAACCTGTAGTGAGAGTAAAAAGTGACATTGGGCTTGTCTTCCCTGGGCTTGTCAAGAAGGTGAGCAGACAGGGACCATGGGCCTCCCTTACCGCCGAGGGCTAATTTAATGACATGTTTCCACTTTGTGTGGGGCCAAACCATTCTAGAGATTTTCTTTCATCTTCTGCTTCTCTCCTCTTTGTCATCCTCACACTTTCAAACAGACACACACACACACACACACACACACACACACACACACACACACAGAGCCCACCTTACAGATGGAGAACAAAAGGGTTTACAGGGAAAAAGACACCTGCCAGAGTGGAAAACACTCCATTCCTCAACTCAGGTCTTCCAATCAGTCCACCCAGACTCTTCTGGGTGGCTAACTCTGAAGTCTGGCTAACATGCACCACAATTCAAATTTTAAATAGTAATAACATTTACTGCGCTAAGCATGTAACTATGGGCCAGGTAGATGTATATCATTTTATTTAGAACTCATCTTCTTCCTCTTCCTCCCCCTGCTTCTTTTCCTTTTGAGTTTTCATTTAAATGCTAGTTAGTTAACCTACAGAGTAATATTCATTTCAGGTGTACAATATGGTGATTCACCACTTACATGTAACACCTGGTGCTCATCCTAACAAGCATCCTCTTGAATCTCCATCACCTCTTTAACCGTCCCCCTGCCCACCTCCCCTGCAGCAACCCTCAGTTTGTTCCCTATAGTTAAGAGTCTCTTTCTTAGTATGCCTCTCTCTCTTTTACCCTAGGTTCATCTGTTTTGTTTCTTAAATTCCACATATGAGTGAAATCATATGGTATTTATCTTTCTCTGACTTATTTTGCTTGGCATTATACTTCTGTACCTCCATCTCTGTCCCTGCAAATGGCAAGAGTTCATTCTTTTTGACAGCTGAGCAATATTCCATTGTGTATATATATATCACATCTTCTTTACCCATTCATCAGTCAATGGACATTTGGGCTCTCTCCATAGTTTGGCTATTGTAGATAAAGCTGCTTTAAACATGGAGGTGCATGCGTCCCTTTGAATCAGTGTTTTTGACTCCTTTAGGTAAATGCCTAGTAGTGTGATGGTTGGATCATACAGTAGTTCAATTTTTAACTCTGTGAGGAACCTCCATGCTGTTTTCCAGAGTGGTTGTACCAGCTTGCATTCCCACCAACAGTGTAAGAAGGTTCCAGTTCTCTGCATCCTCACCAACATCTGTTGTTTCCCTTTGTTGTTAATTTTAGCCATTCTGACAGGTATGAGGTGATATCTCATTGTAGTTTTGATTTGTATTTCCCTGAAGACGAGTGATGTTGAGCATCTTTTCATGTGTCTGTTAGACCTCTTCTTTTCATTCTCTTGACAAACCCATGACGCAAGCACCATTCTATCTCAATTTTAAGGTTGAGGAAACTGAAGCTCAGGAATGCTCAAGGTCATCCCAATAGTAAGTGGCACAGCCAGGATTCAAAATTAATTTCTCTGATCCCAGAATGTGAGTAAATATATTACAGGGAATATACTAAACTGGTTTCCTTGGATATTGTCATGGAAAAGTCCTTTATTGTATGTACAGACCAAAAGGAAGGCACAAAGAGGTTAACAGTTTCCTCAACATCACAGTCTCTACATGAGTAAGTGTGAACAGAGACCCAGAATACTGGAGTATTCCCAGGCTTCTAAATAAGCAAATTCTGCCCAGTTTTGTTTTCCTCATTCAGCACAATATCATGCAAGCATCACTTTAGGTAAGATTACAAATCAATGACCTTTGGGCTTGCAGGGCATGAGGGCAGCCTTCAGACTCTTGCCAACAAAGAACCGGGGGCCTCAGTCCCACAACCAACAAGGGAAGGAATTCTGCCAGCATCCTAAATGAGCTGGGAATGCCACTTGGTTGACACCTTGATTGCAACATTGGCAGGCACTGAGCAGAGGACCTAGTTAAGCCACCACCACACTCCTGACCCACACAAACTGTGAGATGGTAAATGTATCTTATTTGTAGCAATGGAATTTGTAGTAATTTATTACACAGCAATAAAAATACCTGATAAACAATGAAACAGGGATGACGGCTCCCCCCCAAAAAATGCATGCCTAATTTTTTTTTTTTTTTTTCCAGCTGAGAGCAATCACTTGGAGAAACCAGAAGCAGGAAAGAAAGCTATCAAAGCAGTTTTTAAGTGCTTCATTCAGGGGGATCTAGTATGTGTGTGGCACTCAGCTTAGTGGAGGTAGGGCTTCCTAGAGGATTCACCGGTGTCCCCAACCCTGCCCCCAGGGAGACAGACACTCCAAACTAGGAATTGTGATACATAACTTTCTAGAAGAGCAGGGTCCTTGGAAAGCTCTGGGGTTAGAACCTGAGCTATGGGAAGAAGGCAGGAGGAAGGCTGGGCAAGAGCATCAGGTAGGGGTAACTTCTGATTTAGATCTTCCAGGAAGAGGATTGACAGCACTTTACAAAACAGTTTACTGTTACGCTGGGGAAGTAAATAGGCCTAGTTCTACTTTTCCTTGGTAAGAAGAACAAGCAGATGTAGGGAAACTCTATGAAGCCTTCTTTGACTTCTGTTGATTCATATTTAATATCTTGTAATGCCAGAAAGATCAAAAAGCTACAGAAGGTGTAGTAGACGTTGGCTACTGCTGGCGACCCACTCATTCCTCTTATTGGCTCTGTGTTTCCATCCTGCAGCACCTGTGACTTCTGAGGTTTGCCCCTGAGCATTGGAACTACCTCACCCATGCAGAGAGCTACGAGTGCCTGGGAGGCCTACAGCCACTTCTACCCTAGTGCTCCCAGCCAGCAGCCAATGACATGATGGACCAGTGTGCAAGTATAACAGCCCAGCTTCTTTTCCATGAAGCAGGACAAACCCTAGAATAGTTACTCCAGACATCCCAAGAGAATCAGACATCACTTAAAACCACATCCTTTCTTGGTTTCTTCTCCATTCCCTAATCTGCTCCCCTTGCTGGGGATGTTCCTCCTGGGAGCATTTCCTTAATAAATCTCTTATACTCAAATCCTTAGCTCAGGGCCTGCCTTAAGGAGAACCCAAATGAAGAGAAAAGAGAAATAGAAACATCCCATGACTCTAGACATGTGGTGTTTGGCTGCATTTTGGAGCTCATTGATCTACATTGCACAGAGAATATATCTAGAACATTGTCTAAAGTGAGGTGAGTCACAACATCGTGTCTATCCCCCAAGGTCACGCACTTCTTCCTAAGTGCTCCATTATCTGATGCCCTCTCCTAAGGTCCAACACTTCTTTTCACCACCTTGCAACTGCTGCCAAGCTCACCCAAGCCACCATGGACAAAGATCCTGCAAATGATCTACCTGACCTGGACAGGGGACAATGCGGCCAAATGACACCCACCTTTAAAAGTGAAAAAAAAATTTAATAAGGCAAAAAATCAAGAATTTTAAGTGATCTCAAGAAAAAAACTATAACAAGAACAGTGACCTTAGCTCTCTCTAACCCAAAACTTGTGCCATGACAACATACATTATGAGCCATACTCTCAAATGGTTTATTATGGAGGAAAAATTCAGGTCTCTGGAAATTTCCCCTACTAAGTACACAAAGATATTCTATTGGCCTCTGTGAAACACGTGAAATCAGGACAATGTTAACACTGTGAATATATAATAGTAAGATAACTCTTCTAAAAAGTGACACCCTTCCCTGTATCATATATCACTTTCATTTATGCTTAAAATCTACTTAAGAGAACTTTGCCGTATGGCTTTTTAGAGTTAGAAACCAAGGAGAAAAAAATAAATGAATAACATATGTTCTTACTTGGATCCTTATCCAGCATGGTAAGGAATATCTAGAAGGTAAGTTTTACTCTTCTCACTTAAATTTGAAACAACATAGTTGTGTTGGGACAGAAAAGTAGGCCACCAGCAAAGGCTGGATCCCTTCATATGAAAACGAAGACTTTTAACCACACCTCCCCTCCCACCAAGTAGTTTTTACAATTTCACAGAGCTATTTTAAAATTGTCTTTAAGGAAAACAGAAATTAAAATTTCCCTAAAACAATCCTTTAAGGAAAGGCAACAAAGTATTTTAAATTTGAGTCAGCAATCTATTGCATGAACACTGTTTCATCCTCATATACTACTTTAAATATTTCATTTTGTTTAGTAAGACAAACCGCTTCAGAAACATGAACAAGAGCACTGGGGAGAGTTAGAGGATAATAGTGACAGCCAAATAAAAGAGGAGTGAAGTTCCATGTGTCCGTAATGAAACAAAGCATAGCGTGCTCCCAGTGTGAGGAGTGGTGATGAGCACAGTTTATGGAACTGGGAAGTTGTAAGTTTTACTTCCAGTTATGGAGCTGAGTGACTTTGAGTGGGTTACCTCACCTCCGTGAGCCTCATTTTCTGGATCTGTAACACAGGGCTAATAATACTTTTCATGGGGTCAGGGTGGGGATTCAAGGTGATGTGTGTATGTAACAAGACAGAGAAATATTTATTGATCAGGATTCCAAGACATCCGAGGAAGGCAGACTGGTCTGATAAGTCTGTCTCCCTACTCCACCCTCATTTTCAAGAGGAGTAGTTGAAGGGCTAGGTACTTCTCAAAGAAATGTCTACTATGAGGAGGGCCCAAAGTAAAGAATGAAGGCTGGGCATGGTTGCGGGGAGCATTAGAAACACATTTTGAGGAAAACATAGGGAAATATTTCCACGGCTTAGAGTCGTCAAAGTTTCTTAAAGAGGTCACAGAAAACAATAGCCATAAATAAAAAATTAGATATTAGACTTCATCAAAAGTAAGAACTTCTGCTCATTAAAGGATACTCTTAAGAACATTAGTAGGCAAGCCATAGATTGAGAGAAACATATCCCACAAATGACTGATATCAGTGAAGCAATAAATGGCTCAGTAAACAACCCCCCAAAATGAGCAAAAAATTTGGATGCTTTATAAAAGAAGATCTATACATGACCAACTAACCCACATACATGTAGTCAACATCACCAGTAATCAGAGAAATGTAAATTAAAACACAGGAACACACCACTCAACAACCACCAGAATAACCGAAAAGACTGGCAACCCCAAATGTTGACAATAATACAGACATTGGACCTCATACATATTGGGATGATATAAAATGACACAATCCTTTTGGAAAAAGTTTCGACAGTTTTCAAAATAAAACTAAACAGATGCCTGCCTTATGACCTAGCAATTTTACTTTATGGTATATACCAAAATGGAAACATTTATTTCTAAAAAGACTTGTACAAAAATTTTCATAGCACTTTTACTCATTATAGCTGAAAAACCTGGGCATAGTCCAGGAGAATGGAGAAATAAACCACAGAACAACAAATACTACTGAGAATAAAAGGCAAAAGAATTATTGATAAAGGCAACAATGTAGGTGAAGCTCAAAAACATGCCGGGACAAAGAAGCTTGACCACACACTCACTGTATGTTAAGAACTGTGAAGGGTTGGAGACTTTACCCTATTAGGAAGCCAACCTGTTAGCCTGCCTCTTTTTCATGGATGCTGGTAGGAGACATAGAGCTCCTGGGTCAGTGACAAATGACTACAGTACTCGCAGCTATAGCGACAGCCAGAGCATCAGCATTTTCTGGCATAGGTTCCCAAACCCCATTCCCTCAAGATGACATGGGGAACCAGGGGACAGTTGCACACACAGTGGGGACCCTGAACTTGGCAAAGCTGTATTCTTTATAGTGGGCAGTGAATATGACTGCTCTTTGCTCATGAGGAAATCATGATTTTTGCATTCTGAAGCCACCTACTAAACAAATATCCTTGAAAAAGTCCAGGACAAAGGCCATCAATGCTTCTGATAGCAAGGTGTGCAGACATGTGGGTCATCTGTGAATAGAGCAGTATCCCAACACTGTATAACTCCACTTACATGAAATCCTACAGGAGACAAGTCAGTTATGGCAGAAAACCTAAAACTGTTTTTCTCTGGTGGTGTGGAGGTGGGGTGGGTCACACAGGGAACTTTCTGGATAGTGGTTATGCTCTGGATCTTGATAGGGTTTTGGTCATACAGGTGTATATGTTTGTCAAAGCTCAGTGAAAGCACTCTTAAGATTTGTCTGTTTCACTGGAGGTAAATTTTATATTAAAAGAAAGAACTGCAAGCAAATACTGAACTTTAATTCATGGTATACATGCCAAAGTGCTTGGAGGGGATACATACTACCTGCAATTTTCTCTGTAAGACACTGAAAGTAAGCTGGATGAACAGATCGATGCAGAGATGAGTAGATGGAAAGCTATGCATAAAGCAAGTACAGTACAATGTTAATGGTGAAACCCAGCTGGTGCTTTTACAGATGTTTGCTGTAAAATGCTTTCAACTGTACTGTTTGTTTGAAAACATTTGAAATTAAAATGCTGAAGAAAAAAAATGAAAGTCTAGTAAAAGAATAAATAGAAAATATGGATAAACAGGAGGAGACGGCCTTTCTAAATTAAACAAAGAAAAACCATAATAGGAAAACTGATAGAGACGACTGCACTATTATTTCTTAAATTCACACATAAGCTAAATACCCTTCCTCCACCTACACACATATGTAGTCAAGTGGTGAAAACGAAGAGTTCTCACAAGTGGAAAAAGAAAAGATTAACACCAATGGAAAAATAATCAAGGGTCATGAACAGGCAACTCAGAAAAAAATGAAATGCAAAGTTAACAAACGAAATGTGCAACATTATTAGTAACCAGAGATGCAAACTAAAACATCAGTAAGATGACATTTTGTGTCTATTTGATTGGCAAAGAATTTTTAAATGATCATACCCTGTGTTAGTGTGGATATGAGGCTGATTAAGTGGCCAGCTTGACTCTCAGTTCCTTCATTTAACAAGCTGAATGTCCCTGGGCCAGGTACCTAAACTTTCTATCTCCATGTCCTCATCTATAATATGGGAAAAATAATATTATCTATTAAGTTAGAATATTACATTTCAACAGTGTATCTGGACACAAGAATATGACAATAGTCCAAATGAAAGACCAACCCTAAACAAAACAAAACTCAGTATGTAGATTTGGGGGATGGTCAGAGCATGGAATCCACAGGATCCAAGTCATTAATTCAATCACTGTGAGAGGCACATTGTTCAATGATGAAAAAACACACCTCAACTACGTTTCAAATAAATATATGGCTACCTCGTTTTTGAGGAATTTAAATGTAAAATTATTGCATTAATATTTTTCCCAGAGGTAAAACATATACTTAAGATAGTAGAAGGTCATGTATATCTCTAAGAAACCTTCACAAAGTCACATTTGAATTTTTTCCTTTTACAAACAAAGAATTTACAGAACAAAAATCATCAAAATTATTTCTGCAGAGGACTTTGCCATCATTGTGGCAAGTTAAACAATACAATAAAATAGAAGGAAAAGACACTTTTAAAGTTTCGGTTATTTATTTATTTATTTATTTATTTTGAAATTTTTTATTTTTTATAAACATATATTTTTATCCCCAGGGGTACAGGTCTGTGAATCACCAGGTTTACACACTTCACAGCACTCACCAAAGCACATACCATACCCTCCCCAGTGTCCATAATCCCACCCCCTTCTCCCAAACCCCCTCCCCCCAGCAACCCTCAGTTTGCTTTGTGAGATTAAGAGTCATTTATGGTTTGTCTCCCTCCCAATCCCATCTTGTTTCATTTATTCTTCTCCTACCCACTTAAGCCCCCATGTTGCATCACCACTTCCTCATATCAGGGAGACCATATGATAGTTGTCTTTCTCTGCTTGACTTATTTCACTAAGCATGATACGCTCTAGTTCCATCCATGTTGTTGCAAATGGCAAGATTTCATTTCTTTTGATGGCTGCATAGTATTCCATTGTGTATATATACCACATCTTCTTGATCCATTCATCTGTTGATGGACATCTAGGTTCTTTCCATAGTTTGGCTATTGTGGACATTGCTGCTATAGTTTCGGTTTTTTAAATGTTAACAACATCTCAGACCTGGAGCAACTATGGGACCATTCCCAGAATCACCTCCTCTCCTGTCACCACAGAGACTCTGGGCATTCTCAGTGCCCAGGTCTGGGAGACCACTTCTGCCTACCTGTCTCAGGGCTGGATACAGACCTGCCTGGGGAACCCAAGCAGTAGCTCCCAGTTAGAAGCATAGACATCTCTCTTCCCCGACAAATGTCTGGGCTGCATTCAACTACACTTTCCATTTTTTCTACACCTTAGTGACCTAGTTTTCTGTCACTTGATTTTTAAAACTAGTCCACTCCAGTTTAAAAATGTCATCCTAATACCTCCAGCCCCCTCCCTCATTAGAGATTGGACTACACAGGCCTTCAGGTAGAGGCTAGGGGAACATACCTGCCTTGGAGAGTCCTCCTCTCCCACCCACCAACACTGATGGTACCCACATGAACAAGAACAGAGACCAGAGCCAATTCCCACCATCAACCAGTCACCTCTCTGTGAAGTTTTTTTGTTTTTGTTTTTGTTTTTGTTTTTTGCTGTTTTTTTTTTTTTTTTAAGAGAGGTGGGGCTTGATCTCACAAACCTGAGATTATGACTTGAGCCAAACGTCAAGAACATCAAGAGTTGGCTGTTCAACTGACTGAGCCACCCAGGCACCCCCTCTCTGTGAAATTTTTACCTGGTCTGTTCACCTCCTATCCCAACCCCAGCTGGAGCTGGGTTTGGATGTGGGTGATTTCCTCAGGGAGAGGGTATTTTCATTTTCCCTTTAGGCCATTCCATTCGAGAGGCACCATGTCTCCCGATAGCTCCTTCTCTCCATTATTTCTGGTACTCCTGCGGGAGCCATAGGAATCACAGCATCTCTCTTCCACAGCTTCCAGAGCCTTGGAGAGCTTCAGGGATGGGGGGTGTTTGGCCCTGTCTTCTTACTATACCCCACACCGCTGTGTGGCCAGGCTGTTCTGCGTGCCTCTCTAGAGCAGCCATGGGCCCCCAGGCTCATGCTCACACCCCCCAGCCCTCCTCGTCCTCCAGTGGCACCTGGACAATTCTTCCCAGCCTCTCTCCAGTGGAGACACTAAGATGGGTCTGTGGGTTGAGTATAAAACCACATGGAAAAGAGAACATTTGCTCTGTCCTCTCTCATGGGGGGGCTCTTCAGGTTTAGAGGGTTTGTGGGCAGATTCTGCAGCTCCTTAGTTAGCCATAAGGGAGAGGGTTAGAGGAGGAGGAGATGTCCAGCCCTGGTGGTGGGTGGCTCATGGGATACTGAACAAATTTCAGTGTGAGCTTTAGGACTCAACTGTAAATCAGGACAATGTGAAAATTCCCACTTGATATTACATGTGCATGTATATTTCTTCTCTGTTTATTTAAATTCCAGTTAGGTAACATACAGTGTAATATTAGTTTCAGGGATACAATTTAGTGATTCAACACTTACATACATCACCATGGCTTATCACAAGTGTCCTCCTTAATCCCCATTGCCTATTTACCCAACCCCCCACCCTTCTTCCCTCTGGTCACCATCAGTTTTCTAGAGTCGAGAGTCTACTTCTTCGTTAGCCTTTCTCTCTCTCTCTCTTCTTTCCCTTGTGCTCATCTCTTTTGATTCTTAAATTCCACATATGAGTGAAACTATATGGTATTTATCTTTCTCTGGACCAGTTTCTTACACTACACATGTGCATGTGTATTTCTCCCAAAAATGTGGATTAAAGAGTATAAAGGAATCAGTATATATTATCTATGTAAGAAGAAGCAGATTTTCAAAATGCTATAAAAGAGGTGGGCTAGTTCTATCTTTATTGCCTGTGAGGGTAAGCAATATTATTATTAACTCTGAGCAAAGATTAAAAATTTAGACAGAACTTTAGGTCGCCAGGGTGTCTCCAGTGGCATTCAATACTGGATTTGCCCTACCCTGCTGATTAGAAAGTCAGCGTTGCAGGGGAAATCAAGTAAAGGCATGTATGGCCTTAGAGAAAGGTTAAGGCCTTCATTTGACCTGCCCACAAGAGATTTATACCCAAATTGATTTTGTCAACTAAGATTTGATGAAGAAAGCAGAAAATGCCCTTTAGTTAGAAACAAACAATTATAGGAATATTTCACTTGGAACATTATTGGGAAATGGGTGATTTTTCTCAAATACTACTTTTTTTAAATTTTATTTTATTTTTTCAGTGTTCTAAGATTCATTGTTTTTTTTTTTAAAAGATTTTATTTATTTATTTGACAGAGAGAGATCACAAGTAGGCAGAGAGGCAGGCAGAGAGAGCGGAAGGGAAACAGGCCCCCTGCTGAGCAGAGAGCCCGATGCGGGACTCGATCCCAGGACCCTGAGATCATGACCTGAGCCGAAGGCAGCGGCTTAACCCACTGAGCCACCCAGGCGCCCCTAAGATTCATTGTTTATGCACCACACCCAGTGCTCCTTGCTTAAGTACTACTTTTTTCAGTACTGAAGCTCATTTGGTTTAAAAACAATTTTTTTAAGTAAATTCTACCCCCAACTTGGACTCAGACTCATGACTTCAAGATCAAGAGTCACATGTTCTACTGACTGAACCAGCCAGGTGCCTCTGATTTTTTCTTTTACTTTGACTATATCTGTCCAAAGCATTCATACTTCTTTATGTTCCTAAACACAGTACACTGATCACACTCTCCTTAACTATTCAAGGTCGGGTTACAAATCCCAGTTGGTGTTCTAGGATATAATACAGTAACACACTCAAAAGCCAATGATGTGAGCTGGCTATCTACCCTATATGCTGAACAATCCCCAAATTCACTGCTTTTTAAATTATTTGTTTGTTAAAGACTCTTCTGAAATTTTCCTTATGATCACTTCTCCCTGCTGCATACAGTCTATTAAAAGTTCTTATAATCTGATGCTCCTGGCCTTTGGGTTTGAAAACTAGATAACCACATTCATTTGAACTGCATGAAAATCCAGAGTGAATTAGTCTCAAGAATGGTTCTGAGCAGCTCTCCAAGAAGCAAAGCACATTATCTTCACTGCATGTAACATCAAGGTTTGCTGCTCAGGAACCATTTGTGATTAGTTCTTTGTTCTTGGCTATGCTCAGATGGGTGAGGTTACCTGGTAGCTTATTTGAGTTTCAAATAAGTAATGTTGAACCATCATTTCTAAATTGGGCATTATCAGGAGGCATTAATTCTCATATCACTGGGTCATTATTTCAATTTAATAAATCTATCAAGAAGTGAAAATAGTCACTGCATTTTTGAAAATGTTTTAATGTTACCAAGGAGTCAGTTACTTACTAACCTGGCCCATATCTTGAAATTAATTCCTAAAGCTATTTTTACTATGCAGGCTGTCCCTGGAGCCACACTTTAAAGGATGCTATTTCCAGCATGAGCTCAGTTGTTCAGGGCAGTATCCTGGGGTTTTCAGTTCAAAAAATCAAATTAGTACAGCTGGGCCGATTACCAAAAGCCATTAGGAGACTCCAGTTGCCTTTTTAACTGCTCCCTACTCTCCTGCACTCTTCCTGCCTCAGAACCAGGGACGTTCAGCATGTGAGCCTTTTTTCTGAATTGCTTTTGGCACAGGCTGCAGGCAGGCAAGCATGTAGTCAGAAGCTCATCCAGAATCAAAGTTCCACGACAATGCTGATCTTGGCTCCGAAAGTCAAAAGGAGAGATCCATCTTGGCAGGAGTCCTTCTTCCCTGACCCATGTCAAGGATATTCACTTATTCTTCAAGGCTTTTGATAACCTCATATCAGTGTTAAAATGTAGGTCCCAAGATAATAATCATAAAAAAATGATCACTAAGGTCTTTATCAATTATATTTTCAGATTTATTAAGAATTGTTCTCTGTCTAGCTTTGTTATGGATTGAATTATGCCCTCTCCAAAATTCGTATGTTGAAGTCCTAACCCCCAATAGCACAGAATGTGACTATTTAAAGGTAGGGTCTTCAAAAGGGAAATGAAGTTAAAATGAGGTTATTACGGTAGGTCTTAATCCAATATGACTGGTGTTATTATAAGAAGAGATGAGGAAAGACAGATACAGAAGGAGGACTGTGTGAAGATACAAGGAGAAGACTTCCATTTACAAGTCAAGGATGGAGACCTTAGAAGGAACCAGCTCTGTTTATATGTCAGTCTTGGGCTTTCAGCCTTCAGAACTTTGAGAAAGTAAATTTCTGTTGGTTAAGCCACCGAGTATTTGTTAGGGCAGTCCTAACAAACTAATTCAAGGTTTCAGTGGCTAAAACTCTACATCATAAACAAAAGAGGTACAAGAAAGTTCGTAACCATGTGTGGCAGCAATGGTACCAAGGACAGTATTTATATATTTTTAGGTTTAATTGACATAACATTATATCACTTCAGGTGTACAACATAATGATTGTATATTTGTGTGTGTGTATGCACATATGTATTTGAGTAAATAGAGTGAAATGATTACCACAATAAGTCTAGTTATCATCTATCACCACACAGCTACAAAAATATTGTGTTTCTGTGATGAGAACCTGTTTTTTTACCCACGTTGTAGCATATAACAGTATTTCATTCCTTTTTCATAGCTGAATATTTCCTTGTGTAGATCGATTACATTTTTATTATCCATGAGTCGATGAAGATTTGCATTGTTTTTGTTTATTTGTTTTACTGTTAGGAACAGTGCTACTACAAGTTATATGATTTTTTTGTGTGTGTGAATATACCTTTTCATTTCTCTTAGGTATAGATCTAGGAATGGAGTTGTTAGGTCATAAGGCAACTATGTTTTAAGTTTTGAGGCTGTTTTCTGGGCTTCCAGGCTGTTTATGAAATCATGTGACATCTTTACCAGTAGTATATGAGGATTCCAATTTATCCACATCCCCATCAAACTTGTTACAGTCCATCCTTTTTAAAAATTTTAGTTGGTTAACATTAGTGTAATATTGGTTTCTGAAGTAGAAGTCAATGATTGACCACATATATATAACACCCAGGGCTCATCTGCGTTGAGACATTTTAAGATCTACTTTGTTAGCAATTTTCAAATATGCAATACAGTATTATTAACTATAATCAGCTACTGTATATTATATCCCCAGGACTTATTTATTTTATAGCTGGAAGTTTATGCTTTTTGACTACCCTCACTCATTTCATCCACCTCCCCAATCCCCACCTCTGGCAACCACCATCTGTTCTCTGTATCTATGAGTTTGGTTTCGGGTTTTTTGTGTATTTGGGAGTTTTTTAGATTCTACATACAAGTGAAATCATATGGTATTTGTCTTTCTCTGTCTGACTTATTTCACTTAGCATAATGCCCTCAAGGTCCATCCATGTTGTCACAAATGGCAGGATTTCATTTTTCTTGTGGCTGAATAACATTACAGGGTGTGTGTGTGTGTGTGTGTGTGTGTGTGTGTGTAATCTTATCTATTCATACTTCCACATTTAGATTGTTTTCATATTTTGGCTTTTGTAAATAATGCTGCAATGAACATGGGGGTCCAGATATCTCTTTCAATTAATGTTTTTGGCTTTTTCCCAATAAATACCCAGATGTAGAATTGCTGGATCATAATGGAGTTCTATTTTTAATTTTTTGAGGAACCTCCATACTGTTTTCTGTAGCAACTGCACCAATTTACATTTTCACCAATAGTGCTCAAGATTCCCTTTTCTCTGCACACTCAGCAACACTTGTTATATCTTGTCTCTTTTTAGTACTAGCCATTCTAACAGGTGTGAGTTGATATCTCATTGTGGTTTTCATTTGCATTTCCCTGACTATTAGTGATGTTGAGCATTTTTTTTTCATTTATTTATTGGCCATCTGTATGTCTTCTTTGGAAAAATGTCTATTCTGTTCTGCCCACTTTTTAATTGGATTATTTTTATTGTTTTTTTGTTATTATAACTGGCCCTTTTTAGTTATCAGTTATATGCAGAAGTTGGAGCCACCCATGGCCTATTCCCACGAAATATTCTTTGAACAAGAACATCTGTTCTTTATTCCACTCCCAACATGAAACATCTTCCTTATTCTGAACATTTTTCCCGTTTTCTAGAGCCCAATGAACTCTTCTGAAATCCAGGTTCCATGTCCTTCACTCCTCCTTTAGGGTCTGTGTGTCAGCTAAGCTAACCCTCTCCCTACCCACTCTCAGCTAACTAGCCGCTCTCTCCCACCATTGCCTCAGATACCCCTCTTCTCCAGCCAAAAGAGGAGACTGTCCTGTAAGACACACACAGGGGCAGGTGCTGCCCTTCAGTAGCCTGTGTGTTATCTCCTTTCCTAGCCTTCACTCAGTCACCAGGAGTTAATCAGCTATTAGTACTAGAGTCCTTCTTTACTTGCAAAGAGAAAAAAATTCATCGACATGCTAAAATGTAATTTCTGAAGAACATAAACAAGAGAACACTCATTTGAGAAAAAAAAAATTTTCCAGCAACATATTTAGACTGAAGCAGCTGTGCATTCAGATTAAAATCATAGAGACAGAGATTAGTCGTCATACCACAATGTGGAATATCCACATGAACCTGCTCCTACATAGGGGTGGTTCTCAAGTCCAGGGGAGTTTCCTGAAGAATGTTTAAAACATTCTGATAGATCTCATTAACAGAGATCCTGGGTAAATTGGGCCTATTGATTGGTAATTCAAAAATACATCAGGAATTTGAAAGAGAGGTTATTAATGAAAGAGAGAGAGAGAAAAACTGAGAGACAGAGATAAGAAAGACTTTTGAAGGGGGGGAAGAGGCATTCACTTATTTTTTTTGTTCCTAACTACTATGCAGGACTCAGTGTTTCCTTTGCAAGCAAAATTTGGAATAAATTAGGTTTGATTGCAGCTAAGAGCATCATATTAAGACCTTAGAAAAACAACTCAAATTGTTGCCATGCAGAATGGATGTATGTCATCTTTAACTGTGGCATCACCCTGAGACAGCTTTATAAATTACAGGGTACATTGGGTTATTTTGATGAGATTATGGGTTCCTTATATTGCTTACTCAGACAGGGATAATAACAGAATACAACCATGTATGCTTATAGTTTCTATTGAAAAAGCCCGTAAAGACGACCAGGATAGAGTTATTGGTGATTGCCATCTCCGAGGTGTGTTTTCTTTAAAATGAGGTTAGAAGCACTCCATAAGCTGAGCGAACATATTTAGTTGTGAAGCTGAGGAAGATCCCCTCTAGCCGTAACCAGTGGTCCGCTATGTACCTGCAACCTTGTTACCCTTGTTCTTCCTCCTGGGTAATTGCCATCCATCGATCTTGTTGAGGTCCTCAAGTAACAGATGCTTGAAAATTCAAGCAGGATGATGAGTTATGACAAAGGATTCTTCACTATTTACCATTATAAGTTAATTAAATTTTATTCATTTTTTAATCTAAGAGACAACCAGAAAAATCTGGTTAAAATAGTGCGGTGACAATATGATGTGTAGTACCAGGGAAAGTAACCAAACATAGGGAAGTCTGCTGAGATAATACCAACATTACTGTACACATTATTTGTTAGTCAACTGCAATAAAGAATATCCTCATAAAGGTACTAAGTGAAAACACAGTGTAAGATAACCATTGTTTTTCTGTGTCTCCTCTTTCTTCATCTGAATAATCTTCCAAGTGTTTCAAATTCACCATGCTTCAAGATGAACTAATTTCCTCTCTAAATTCTTCACACTTCCAAATTCTTGATGCCAATTAACAACATCATCTTCCAATCAAATCAGAAGCCTCCATATCATGATCATCTGCTTGTTGTCACTTTCTCTCTCTTTCTCTTTCATCTCCCAATTCACTTCCCCATCCAGCCAGTTCTACTTTCTGATTTTTTCTGGAGTCCATCCCATCACTCTTTAGTGCCACTAGCTTATTTCAGGTCTAGATCGCTACTGTCCTGGAGAACTGCAAATGTCTTTTAATGGAATGCTAAACCACCTTAAAACATTTAGGAATATAATAACAATGACAAAACTCCCTGTGCCTGGTCTCACTTCCCTGCCCCCATCCCCTGCAATATTTCCATAACATTTCCAGAGGTATCTTTTTGAAAATAAAAGTTGTATATATTATTTCATCACATAAGACCTTTCAGTGCTTTAGAGGGATGTCTCACATTTCTTCGCATTCTAACTGCTCATCCCTGCCCACACTGGGTGATTTCATTTACTTCTCAAACAAGCCAAGTTCCCCTCCACTCATAGATCTTTGTATACTCCCTCTTCTAGAGTATCCTTTAGACCTCCCTCTCTATAGTCCTAAACTTCCTTTCTACCTCACCTTTTAAGTTTGATTTGAAATCAAATGTTAAAACCTGGCCAAGCCAGCGTCTTTTGGAATGAGTCAGTTGCTCTTTCCTGCCATCAGCCCCAACACTGTACAAACCCTCAATGTAAGCTGGTCCTTGGGTAATAACTATTGAGCACTTACTATGTTAGATGCTAGGGCCACAGTAGCAAATAAGAAAGGTAAGGTCTCTAATTCTCATGTAACTAATATTCTAGTGGGGAAAGGCAGATCATAAATAAACAAAAAGAGTTGTATCAAGAGTGATGTAGAGACAGAAATCCAACCAGAACAGATTGAGGAGAGAATAGGAAATGAGAAAGTGAAGTCAACTTAGCACATTTTGGGATTTTTATTTGTTTTCATGTCTTCCTTGTCCTCTAGACAGTGACCCACAAAAGAGCAATGACATCTTATTTATTGATGTAAATAAGGGCACAGCACAAAGTCTGGCTTATAGTAAGCAATCAATAAATGCTGGATTTAAAAAGAAGAACAAAAGAAGAAAGCAAAGAAGGAGAATAAAGAGATGAAACCTCATATTCAGTTTCTGCCATAACAGCTTTTGGGTAGCATACCATACAGAAAGCAAAAAGACTAAATGCAAAAGGTAGCCGGTCATATACTTTAAATGTGTTGGACCAATACCTGACTTTTTTTACTTGTTGAAGGTCAAAGAGAACTGCAGTCCACAGCCAGGTTGGGAGTTCAAGGATAGTAAAGGATCTTACGAATGTCATAGAGTCAGATCCAGAACTGGTATGGGGCACATGCTATTGACATGCTAGAATACTGGAATATCAATAATCAACAAAGAAGCGGGAGCTGATGTTGGCTATGTAAAAGTAGTATCAATTGTAGGCATTTGTGAGAATTTTTAAATTTCCCTGAGACAGACACAGAAACACAAATCCTATGTGATCTCACTTATATGTAGAATCTAAAATAGTTGAACTATAGAGGCACAGAGTAAAATCACAGTTTCCAGGGATTGGGGGGTAGGAGAAGTGAGCAGATATTGGTCAAAATGTATAAAATTTCATTTATGCAAGATGAGTAAGTTCTGGGGATCTAACATGCAGCATGGACGTTGCTAAGAGAGGTGATTTTAAATGTTCTCATCACACACAAAATGTAACTATGTGAGGCAATGGATGTGTTAATGAACCTTATTGTGATAATTATTTTGCAATATATACATGTATCAAATCACCATGTGTATACCTTATACAATTACAGTATTACATGTCAATTATATCTCAATAAAGCTGGAAAAAATTTTAAAAAAATTCAAATAAAAAGAAGATGGTTGGAAAGAAGGATATTCTATAGTGAAAAAGTTCAGATTTTATCCACTTCCTTACCAATTTCCAGAAAAGGTACAACTGGAATTCTCCATATTGTGTCCAATAGGTTTTCTTATTGCCAATGAAAGCCCCTAAGACAAGAAAGTTCCAACATGGAAGGATTCCTAAGGGGAAGCTCATATAGAATAAATCCATTTATTTTCACTAAGAAACTGCCATCTAGCCATTTAGACTCAACATCAAATTGTAGATTTGTGCTACATATGGATGGTAGAACCACTTTAAAATTCTCATATATTAATTGCTTGTATTTGGTTGCTTACTGATTTTTAATTTATAACCACTTTGCCTTCCAAAAAAGATTTCGAGACAGCTTCTCACTTATGTTTAGAAAATAGGGTCTGTCTGTCAATAATCCATTTTGGTTTTCCACTTACTCTGACCAATTTCCCTGCTCTGAGGTGTTCAATTACATTCACTTCCTATTTAAGACATTCTATGGACTCTGCCTGTACAGAAGGATCACAGTTTCTCTTTGTTCATACCTGAACACCTGCAAGGAGACACAATCTAACTGTAAAACCTTCACTTATAACCCGAAAGGCTGAGTAATTAGCCTGTTGTAGACAGCAGTCGCTTTTTCCACATTATCTATGTGCATATCTCCACCTCCAGGTGGAGCCAGTGTTCTAGGAAGTCTTGGGAAATGCAGATAGGTCTCCACTGAGATAAATGCTTCCAGGAAGACCCATCGCCTCTGCACACACACTTTTTGGTAACTACCTATTGGAGTACTCCAAACATGACAAAAATAAGAAAATACTGTATCCCCCTTATGCCAAAGGCTATTTTATTAATTTAATGTTTTTTTAGCAATCAGTGTGGGAACTAGTTTTTCCCCCCTAAAGATTTTATTTATTTATTTATTTATTTATTTATTTATTTATCTATTTATTTAAGAGAGAGAAAGAGTGAGCGACAGAGAGCACAAGTGAGGGAGAGGCAGAGGGAGACAGAAAAGCTTAGACCAATGCGGAGCTCAATCCCAGGACTCAAGCCAAAGGTGAGGCAGATGCTCAGAAGACTGAGCCACCCAGGTGCCCTGCCGGTTTTTATTCTTAAAGAGCAGATCAGTCAGAGAGAAAATAATAAAGGGAGGAAGTTCCACAGTGCTTTTTTTTTTTTTTAATTCAATTCTATTTAAAAATACATATACTTCTCTGCAAAGAGCTGAAGTTACCCAATGAGTTGGGCATTTAGAACAGATTTACGTAAGGGAAGTGTTTTTCAACAATACAGTATTGTTTGTTCCGAAACATTCTTTTCTCAATGTAAGAAGGCTCTATGCCTGCTCTGTAGAGTTGGTTAGGATCCCAATCAGGATCTGAGCATCAACCAGGTAAAAGTCTTTTCCCAAGATCTTTAAATCTGATGTATTTATAATACTTTGACCCAGAGTTAAACTTCAGAAATAAAAGAATTTCATCCAGAGCAATTGCTTCATTTTTAAAAACTTTTTTTAAATTGTAGACTGTAACATAGATTTAGAAAAGCACAACAAACTAAGGATGCAAAACTCAATAATATAATACAAAGTAAATACCATATAATCACTTCCCAGGTCAAGAAATAGAACACCAGGGGTACCATAGCAGCCTCCTCACATCCTCTCCTAAGGCTTATGTTCTCCCTCCAGACAGAACCACATTCTTGGTTTTCTGCATAGTTTGGCTGCCTTGGTGTCCATCTCTAAATTCTATTGTTTAGTTTTGCCTCATTGTTCGTTGCAGTTTATATAAATGGGATAATATAAAGTTTTTGTGTTCCTTGCTTCTTTGATTCTCTGTAATGTTTGTGAGAGTCATACATTTCATAAAGCCGTAGTATATTCATTTTCATCACAGTAGTCCATTATATGAATTTACCAAAGCAATTATCCATTTTAGTGTTAATAATATTTATTTTTTTTCTCATTTGGAACTATTAAAAATAATGTTGGGAGTTTGATAAGAACTGCATAGAATCTATCAATCATTTTGGGAAAAGTTGACATCTTTATGCTGGGAGTTTTCCAATCTATAAACATAGTATATCTTTTTATTTATTAAAGTCTCATTTAATTTCTATATTTCACTCAACCATATTTTATAGTTTTCTATAGAGAAGTTTTGCATATCATTTGATACATTTATTCTTAGATATTTAATTTTTTAAACTATTGTGTGTGGGTTTTTACATTTTCTGGTAATTGCTAACATAGAATTGCAATTACCTAATTGTATATTTGTAATATGGTGACAGTGATAAACCCTCATGTTAATTTATCATGTGGAAATCATAATAAAGATTTTATTTCTTCCTTTTCAATCTATATATCTTTATTGCTTTTTCTTTTCTCATTGCACTGACCAGGACCTCCAGTAAGAAGCAGGATAGAAGTGGTAATAGAGACATCCTTTCGGGTTCTCAATTATCACGGTAGAGAGACACCTTTAAACATTTTATTATTTCATGATATCTGTTTGTAGGTTTTTTATGTACAATATTTAACAGATTATAAAACTTTATTTTCCTATTTTGATAAGTAGGGGTTTTGTTTGTTTGTTTGTTTTGTTTTTAAACCATGAATGGAGGGGCACCCGGGTGGCTCAGTTCGTTAAGCATCTGCCTTCAGCTCAGGTCATCCCAGGGTCCTGGAATCAAGCCCCACATTAGACTCTCTGCTCAACAGGGAGTCTGCTTCTCCCTCTCCCTCTGCGTGCTGTTCCCCCTGCTTGTGCTCTAATAAATTTTTTAAAATCTTTAAAAATTTTTTAAAAAATAAAATCATGAGTAGATGTTGAATTTTATCAAATAAACTAAATTGTTAGTCAAAAGACTTCTCTAAGTACTTCTGTACTTGCAAAAAATAAAAGACCTTAACAATTTTATTGGTGAGCTTTGCCAAACCTTCAAAACTGGCTCAGTTAACCATCTGGCTCCTAATTTCCATTCAGGTCATGATCTCAGGGTCATGAAATCATGCCTGGCATGGGCTCTGTACTGAGTGTGGAGCCTGCTTAGGATTCTCTCTCCCTCTCCTTTTGCCCCACCCCCTCAGGTGCAAGTGTAGGAACTCTCTCTCGCTCTCTCTCAAATAAATAAATAAATAAATAAATAAATAAATAAATAAATAAAAGGATCCTTTAGTTCCTGGGATCAAGCCCCAACCACTTGGTTCTGTGCTCAGTGGGGAGTCTACTTGAGAAATTCTCTCCCTCTTCCTTTGACCCTCCCCCTGCTAATGATCTCTCTCTCTCTCTCAGATAAATAAATGAATCTCTAAAATAGGTAATATGTGTCTTATACAAGTTGTTTAGGAAACTAGAATAAAGGGGAAGATACCTACATATTTTATGAGACTTGTCCAAGTAATCAAGAATAACTTTTTTTTTTAATATCCCGTCATTCTCTCCTATTGATCTGAGCCAAAGGCAGATGCTTACCCAACTGAGCCACCCAGGTGCCCCAATCAAGGATAACTTTTGTAAACTAATCAAGAATGTGAGAAAAGTATATCCCAATAGCACTTTTCTTTACTTTTTCCAGCTTTATTGAAGTATAATTGATGAATCAAAACTGTATATATTTAAAGTGTACAACCTGATATTTTGATAAATGTATATATTGTGAAATGATCACTAAAATCAAGCTAATTAACATATCCATCACTTCACACAATTACCTTGTGTTGTGTGGTGAGAACATTGTAGACACCTTCTTAGCAGCTTTCAGTATACAGTATGGTATTGTTAACTATACTGCTGTTGAATTAAGTTTTATTAGTATATTAGGGATATTGAACTACAGTTTTCTTTTCTTGTGATGTCTTTGTCTGACTTTGGTATCAAGGTGAGGCTGGCCTCATGAAATAAGTTTGAAAGTGTTTTTTCTTATATTTTTTGAAAGAATCTTAAGAATTTGTATTATTCTTTAAATGTTTGATAGAATTCACCCATGAAGCCATCTGGTCCTGGGCTTTCTTTGTTGATAGGTTTTTGATTACTGGTTTATCTCTTTGTTCATTATTAGTCTATTCAGACTTTCTATTTCTTCTTGATTCCACGTGTTAAGTTGTGTGTTCCTAGGAATTTATGCATTTCTTCTAGGTTATCCAAATTGTTGATGCATAATTTGTTTGCACATAATAGTCCACAATAGTCTCATATATATATATATATATTTTTACTTTTAAGGCATTCATTGTAATGTCTCTTCTTTCAGTTCTGGTTTTATTTATTTGAGTCTTCTCAATTTTTTTCTTCATCTGGTGAA
This sequence comes from Mustela erminea, assembly GCF_009829155.1. Classification (NCBI taxonomy): domain Eukaryota; kingdom Metazoa; phylum Chordata; class Mammalia; order Carnivora; family Mustelidae; genus Mustela; species Mustela erminea. The sequence goes on from NC_045618.1 coordinate 105,625,541, forward strand.
GAATTTGTTGATTTTGTTTATCTTTGTAAAAAATCCAACTCTTTGTTTTCTTTTCTTTTTTCTTAAGGTGGGGCGGGACAGAGGGAGAGGGAGAGAAGAATCTCAAGCAGACTCCATGCCCAGCATGGAACCTGAAACAGGGTTCCACCCCACAATTCTGATATCATGACCTGAGCCCAAATCAAGAGTTGAGCACTTAACTGACTGAGCCACCCAGGCACCCTAAATTTTGATTCACTTTACTTCTGCTCTAATTTTTATTATTTCCCTCCTTCTGGTAACTTTGGGCTTAGTTTGTTTTATTTTTCTCATTCCTTGAGGTGTAAAATAGATTTCAGATCTTTTCTATTTTTTAAAGATATTTCTTATTTTTTAATGTAGACATTTATTGCTATAAACTTCCCTCTTTTGCTGCATCCCATAAGTTTTGGTATGACCTATTTTTGTTTCCATTTGTTTTGAAAAAGTTTTTAAATTCCTTTTTGATTTCCTCTTTCATTCAATGGTGGTTCAAGAGTGTGCTGTTTAATTCCTACATATTTGTGAATTTTCCCATTTTCTCACTGCTATTGATTTCTAGTTTGATTCCATTGTTGTCAGAAAAGATACTTAAAATTGTTTCTGTCTTATTAAATTTGTTAACATTTGTTTTGTGAACTAATATGTGGTCTATCTCAGAGAATGTCTCATGTACACTTAAGAAGAATGTGTACTCTCCTGTTGGGTTCAAAGTTATGTATATGTCTGTTAGGCCCATTTATTCTATAGAGTTGTTCAGATCTGATGTTTCTTCATTGATTTTCTGTGTGGATGGTCTAGCCATTATTAAAAGTGAGGTACTGAACTGAAGTCTCCTCCATTATTGTACTGTTATCTATTTCTTCATTTAGATCTTTCAATTATTTATTTTATGTATTTAGGTATTCTGATATTTGGTATGTATCTATTTGTAATTCTCGTATCTCCCTGTTGAATTTACTCTTTTATCATTATATAATGGTTTTTTTTTTCACTTAAAGTCTATTTTGTCTGATGTAAGTATAGCAACCCTTGATTTCTTCTGGTTATCATTTTCATGGAGTATCTTTTTCTATCCCTTCACTTTCAGTCTGTGTGTGTGAAAATTTAAAATAAATTTAAAATAAGTCATTTATAGACAATATATTACTGAACCTTGTTTACTTATCCGTTCAGCCAATTTATGCCTTTTGATTGGGGAATTTAACCCATTTACATGTAAAGTAATTATTGATAGGTGAAGACTTACTTATTGCCACTTTATTGTTTTCTGTTTTGCAGGTATTTTGTTCCTCCCTTCCTCCCTAGCTATCTTCTTTTCTCATTTGATGATTTCCTGTAGTGATTTGCTTTGGTTCTTTCCTCTTTATCTCACCCAATTATCACTTTTTTTCCGCCCAATTATTATTTTAAAACATGCATGCAAGAGTTTTAAATTTATCTAGAAACTTTAATCAAAGGATTTAATATATACTTATTATATGTAATAACAATGATCTCAATAGACACAAAATTATTCATTAAAATTAACTGCTCATTTGTAATAATTTTTGAAAATTCTTAGGCAACAAGAAACAAAGGGAACTTCCTTAACTCTATAAGGGTATATATGGAAAACTACCAATTACCAGCTTAATCATGAAACTTTCAAAATATTTCCATTAAAGTCAGGAATGAAGGATGGTGTCTATCACTCTTACTCTTTAAAACTATAGCGTTAGTCCCATTTAAAGAAATCAAATAAGGAAAATTAATGAGAAGAAGAAGAATTGGAAAGGAAGAAACAAAATGTCCTTATTTGTGCCTATCATAGAATATCCCAAAGAATCTACAAAAAATTAAAATTAATGAGAATTCAGCAAAGTTTCTGGCTACAAGGTTAAAGTATAAAACACAACACCAGTCTGACACAATATAAATATAGAGCAATTTCATAACCCTCTAAAATTTTTTGTGCCCATTTTGTAGTAAACCCCACCTCTGACACTCAGCTCCTGGAAACCACTGATTTGCTTTCTGTCCCTATAATTTTTTATCTTTTTCAAAAGTCATAAAAATGAACTTATACAGTATTTAGCCATTTGAATCTTCTTCTTTCATTTAGCATAAAGCATATGAAACTCATGCATGTTGTTGCATGAGTTAGTAGTTCATTTATTTTTATTGCTAAGTAGAGTTTCACTGTAAAATGTACTATCATTTGTTTTTCCATTTACCAGTTAAAGGACATGGGATGTTTCCAGTTTTTTCCAATTCTGAATAAAGCTGCCATAAACATTCATGTACAAGATTTGGAGTGAACATAAGTATTCACATTTCTTAGGTAAATTCAGAGAGGTGAGACAGCTGACAAACTATTTTCAAACTGCATCATTTTGCATTCTTATCAGCAACATATGAGAATTCCAGTTGCTCCACATCCTCATCAACAATTGGTATTATTATGTGTGGGTGTTTTTTTTCTTCTTATTTTAGCTATTGTAAATAGGTATATAGTGGCATCTCAATGTCATTTTAATTTATATTTCCATAATGGCAAGTGATGTTGGTTTGTAAATTTTCTTTTAATGTCAGAATAATGCCAGCTTAACAGAATGAATTGGAAAGTATTCCTTCCTCTTTTATTTTCTGGAAAAAAGTGTGTAGAACTGGTATTTATTCCTTAAATAATAGGTAGAATTCACCAATAAAGGCATCTGGGCCTAGAAAGTTTTCAACTATGAATTCAATTCCTTTAATAAATATATATAAAACAATTCACATTTTCTATTTCTTCCTCTGTGAGCTCTGATGGTTTAGGTCTTTCCAAGGAATTTGTCCATTTCTCGAATCGAGTTTATGGACATAAACAAGTTTGTGATATTCTCTTATTATTTGTTTAATGTCTCGAGGATCTAGAACAATGTTTCTTTTTCTGTTGCTGATATTGAAAACCTGTGTCTTCTTTTTTCTTGGTCAATCTGGCCAGAGGTTTATCAGTTTTATTGATGTTTTCAGAGAACCAATCTTGGGTTTCACTGATTTCCTCTACTGTTTTACTGTTTTCAATTTCATTTCTTATTTTTATTATTGTCTTTTAATATTTGCTTTGGATTTAATTTGCTCTCTGTCTTTTTTTTTTTTTTTTTTTAGGTTTCTTAAGGTGGAAATTTAGAACATTGATTTGAGACCTTTAATATTTTCTAATACAAGTAATAACATAAATTCCCCTCTAAGTGTGGCTATAGATTCATCCATGAGTTTTAAAAAGACTTTATCTATTTGAGAGAGAAAACACATGCACATGTGAAAGAAACAGAGAGAGCATAAATGGGGGGTAGGGACAGAGGGAGAATCAGACTCCCTGATGAGCAAGGAGGCCCACATGGGGCTCTGATCCAATGCCAGGACCCTGGGATCATGACCTGAGTCGAAGTCAGGTGCTTAAAGGACTGAGCCACCCAGGAACCCCCATCCCACAAGTTTTTTACGTTGTTTTTACTTCCATTTAATTCAATATTTCTAATTTCCCCTGTGACTTTCTCTTTGACCCATCCACCATTTAGAAGTGTGTTGATTCCAAATATTTAGGAATTTTCAAACACCTTTCTGTTATTAATTTCAAGTTTAATTCATTTATGTTCAAAGAATATACTTAGCATGATTTCAGTTTTTTAAAACTTCATTAAGTTTTGTTCAATGTCCTGAGTATGGTCATTATAGAACATTTAGAAAATTTCTATAAGCAAAAACAACACTGAAAAAAAATCCATTGCTCAGAGAAAGTTAACAGTTAGATATGTATTTTTCAATTTCTTTCGTTATACTCTCACATGTACACACACACATACACATATACATGTGTATATATATATATAAACACACACACTAAAAATGTAGAATCATGCCGTACAGATACAGATTTTGTAATCTACTTTATCTATATAAAGAGATGAGACATGAGCTCTTAAGCCACCCTGGTTAGGTCCAAACCTAGGTTTCACCATTTACTTGCTATGTGACCTTTGGCAAGGTCCTTAAATTCTCTGTGCCTTGGTTCTTTACATGTAAAATGGGGGTGATGATAATAACATTTACCTCACAGGAACAAAAAGAATTATTTGAATTAATATAAACAGACTACTTAGAACAGCACCTGGCACCTCATTAACATTATGTAAGTGCTTGCTATTTTCTCTTATTACTTTCCCCTGCCATAGTTCCAGTGGAAGAAGGCACCACAGTTTATTTAGCTCATACCCTGGTAACAGGCATTTGGATGATTATTTCCTTCCTTAGGATGAATTCACAGAAGTGCAATTGCTATTTTGAAGAACGGGCATATTTTTTAAAAGTTCCTGATGCTTTTGCACAAGTCCCAGAGAAGGTTTTGGGTTTTGCTTTTAATTCATTTAACAACCCACCATTATGTAACGAAGTGCACAAATGGGTCAGAAACTATTCCAAAATCTTTCAGGACAATTTTTTTGAGGTTTGAGGAGATAATAGTATTAGAAGACAACTTCACAGGTTGAGTTTCACAGAGCCACTTAGAGACAGGATTTCTTTCCAGGACCTCAGAGCATGAACATGTTATTTCTACAAATGAATCCCAGAATGAGGACAACAGATGCCAACCAAAAATACAAAGGAGATTGTGCTGCTCCACTGAACAGGTTTTAAAATTGTATTAATTAAAGCTGGAAAATCAATGAACTGATTAAGGAAAATTGTCCTTCAGGCATTTATTGCCTTAAGTAAGATACAACTCCATTTTCTGTGGATATAGATCACACAGGCCTTTTCCAAAGGAAAATGTTTAATGGCATATAGAGTGCCTAGAAATATAAATTTCTCCGTTCCCCTCTCTATTTTATATCTATAATGAATTGGAAAGTACTCCCTTCTCTTCTGTACATATATAAATCTGTAAAAATAGGGATGTTGTTTTGCTTCCTGATGAAAAAGTTCCATTGATTCAAAGAACAAAAAATGGAAGATTTGAGAATTTCTTTCTTGTTTTAGCACTGAAATCCTAAATGACAGTGTTTAGGGATGCACAGAACATGCAGGAAGAAGCCTGCAAAATTTTATCCACTTTTCCACATTAAATCTCATTTCCCAACCTGAATAGCAAACTTTCGAGAAAATTCTGATCTGGAATTTAATACAACCAAACCCAAGGATCTTTTAATCTCAGCTTGAAAAGTGTGGCTGGTGGAACCCAGTGCAGACATTCTCACATATTTTACCAAGACTTAAAGGTAAATAGCGTGAGCCATTCTCCTTACAAATCAAGACTTACCATATGATAAACATCATTGTACTAAGAGAGAGATCACTCCAGGGAAGCCATCTTCCCTCAAGAAGTCTACAGCAGAACATAAAGGCAGCCCCATTTGTGGGAAAGAATTGAAGAAATTCTATTTTCTTACAGTAAGCAAACTGACTGATGGAGAACAAGCTGATCTACTTTAAGGACAAATAGACCCAGAGAACCAGAAAAATGAGGTTCACTGAGTTTTATTCACTAAGAATGTTCTCTTTAAAAAGAATTACAAATTCTTCTAAAATATAATCTATACCCCAAGGTTAACTTTTTCTTGAGTTCAGGTTCTGTGGGATTTTTATATAAAATTTAGGTTTCTATTGCACAGAATAATTTGCTATATCTTCAATATTCCAGAATGTGAAGGACACCAAATAGGCAACAGCCACCTCAGGAGAAACAAATCTTGTATTCATGGGATTAATTAGAAGGCAGGTCCATCTGGAAAGCAAGATGCTTAAAAGATAACTGGTATCCAGCCTGCGCCTGTTCTATTCATTTTACTTCCTTCTACTTTAAAGAATATTCTGTTATCAGTTATGGCTAGACATGTCCTCCCATATGCCAGGTCTTCATGTGAAAAAATCATATAACTTTTGGCATCTTGAGTTTAGTTGAATAAAAGGTCTCAGTCTACAAGTTAGTAATGACGGTTTATCAAAATGTTTGCTCTGTGTCTCTTCCATAACAGTGCGCATGAGCAGAAACACTCAAAACCACAATATCAACACTTCACCCAACTTAAACATCTTAAGACTAAAAGAGATTTCAAAACTAATTTGTTCTAGACCAGCAAAACATATCACCAGTAGAACACTCTCTTTTCAAAATGCTTCTCTATTATTAATCGCTTTATCTGCACAATGTTCCATAAAATGTCCCCATTTTATGGATGAGTACCCTGGGCATGAAACAACAGTAAGCTGCTGTGGGCTCTAAACTGAAGGCCGTGGACAGGGATCACAACTCATGAGGACAATGATTTTCTGAGCTCTAGTCCTAGCTGTTCTATAAATTGTTAGGATACGCTGCCTTTATTTTTTTAAGAAATACATTCACACGTACACACACATTCTCTATACCAAGCTACAGTTCGCATTGAGCTTGCACACACAGATCTAAAACAAACCATGAGCTACTCTGCGGAGGCAGATGGCACAGCAGGAAAAGGAAACTAGAACTTTGGAATGAAGTAGACCAGTTCTAACCTTGCCTTTCCACCAACTTGCTACCTAACCCTCTCGGAGTGCCATTCTCTTCATCTGTAAAATGGGGCTAATAGCATCATCTTCACAGAGAAGTGGTAACAGCAAATGCAAGCATAGTCATTGGTGCATAGTAGATGCTGGACTATCTGTTCCCTCCCTTCCTCCTTCCTCATCTCATTCGAAAAGACTGTAGGTGGCAAATTAAGTTAAATCAGTGTAGTGTCCTTGACTGCTTAACTCAACAAGGGACAATTTGCAAGTTGGCCAGTACAAACAGCAAGCAGCACAGGGCACAACTAAGTCCATGGAGAGCAATCCTAAGATAAATGAGTCACGAGTGGCCAGACAGGTATGAGTAATCCCCCTTGTCCCTCTCATTACCTACTTTCTCCCAAAGGCTAATGGTGATGGCATTGCCAACAGGTGTGCAGTGGAAGAGGTAAGCCATCATGGATAGGGTGAACCCAATGCCAGATGATTACTCCCCATAATATTGGGAATTGAATCAGTGCACAATGCCTTCCTTAAACACTTCTCTTCCTTAAACTCTTCCACAGATGTTAAACTTAGCATAGGCAAGCTACTCTCATACTCCTTTATGCTTATAAGCATTAGAACCAAAACTACTCAGGAAACTCTTTGCTATCTATTTTGAAGACAACTGCTCTAAGAAGCTGAAAATATCAAGATACCTTTTCAGATCACTTTTATATTCTCTCTTTCTTTTTTTTTTAAACAAGTGCCTCAAAGGGCTCATGTCTTTCTTCAAAAAGACAGGCTGTGTCTTGTTCTGTGGAAAATGGACCACGAGTGTGATGCGTGAACCACAGACTCCCAAAGATTCTTGGGGTTCCCTGCTGTAACTTTCCATTGCTACAATCCAAGGCCTAAACAATAGGGCCCTGATCCTGAAATATTTCTCCTCACCTTTTCTCTAGCACATAGGACTTAGAACAGCAGAGTTCAAAACAATTCTTCTTTTTTGATGTGAAGAAATACAGGAATCCAAAATGTCACTGTACGACCTTGAACACGTGCTCTAACTTCTTAGGACTACAGAGGGGTTGGTAGCAAGTTTGGCATTTCAACAAGCATTCTGTGGTTTCCTATGTGGAAAGACAGGCCAGTGCATGCAAACCTCTGAACAAGGAGTTGGGAGGCCTGGTTGTCATTCTAGTTCTGATAACATTTACATGTGACCTCGATTTCTATGGCTTCAGCCTCTCCCATTTATATAATAAGAATCAATGGCAAGATCAGTGATTCTCCTGAAACCTGGGGACTCTCACTCCAGAAAAAGGATCAAAGTTACAAAGATTGGCACAGAATATCAGGAGGTGCCCTGGCCCACAAAGCTGGATGGGCCTCCCTCCTCGAGGACCCTAAGGCTACTCTGACAAGATGCAATATGATTCACTCCCCAGACAAGAAGGGGTATCTTGAACTGGGTCTTGTTACTCTCATTGCAGGGGACAAGGAAGAAAGAATGAAGGAGAAAGACGCATGGGAGGGCCAAGGTGAAATGTGATGACTAGATCAGTAGCTAGATAGACTCCCCTTACATAAAACTTTGGCCTCTGTGCAAGGTGAGGGCTCACTCTGTGGCTTTGTGTGCATGAACATAGGAAGTCAGCCAAAATGTCCTTTACTACTGATGCTATATGCATGAGAGAGAGAGAGCCTGCCCTGCAGTCATTCCCTACCCAGAAATACTCCAGCAGAAGCTCACTCCGCATACAAATTGCTCAGCAAGGCTTCTTGCTGCAGAGGGGATGTGATATTACTCCTGAGCCAGCCAGTATCTCCAATAAGGGTGGGCAACAGCAGCAGCCTCTGCAGCAACAGTGGAAGGTCCTAGCAGTACGTCATCAGCAACAAGAATAAGAATAAAGAATAGGTTATAGTTCTGCATTGTCTACTAATTAGGCACTATTATAGTTAGCTCATAAAATTGTTTTGAGAATTAAATGAATTGATGTACATAAAGGACTTTGAGCAGTGCCTGGCAGTAAGATAGGATGGATGAATGTCAGCTATTAGTACCAAAAACTAATTTACAAAGAAAAAACACTACTGGAATTCAACCCAGCAGCACATAGGGAATACATAGGGGATAAAACAATTTTTCTTTTACTCAGTCATTGGATAAAGAGACCAGGAAATAGAAAATATGGTAAAGCTTTAATTCATTTATTTGGCCCCAAAATAAATACTAATTGTAATGCTTATACAGTTATTATGAAGTCTAGCACCACTTATATACTACCTGTGCTGTTTCTCTATTTGACCCTGCCCCACCCAGATCCATTCTCTGTCTTACTCCACTCAACTAAGGATCCCAGAAAGCTGAACTCTATCCTGTTGATCCCTCCCTCCCTGAATCCTGACTGGTCTGGACAATGAGACGCTCCAGCAAGAGATGGAAAGAGCCATGCTCTTCTGTGGCTACTACTCCTGCTTGAGTGGGCGACTCCCATGGCCCCAGCTCTCTCAGGGTTTGGGTAATGCCATCCCTCCTTTTGCTTCCTCAAGCCAACAGACTAGAATCTGGATATTTCACCGTCCCTTGCTAGTCCCCCTTACAACGTCCAACACCTTTAAAAGTAGTCTGTTATACTTAACTTACTTAAATCCTTTAACTTTGGTTAAATCCTTTTGACCGTGGCATCTGTTTCTTGCTGTAACACTAACTAAAACACTGTCTAAAACACTGTCTTATGTTCTTATCTAGATGTTTCCTTGAAGTTAGTCTTTTCTTCCCAACTAGAAATTAGCAGGGTTGCCTTCAACTTCTTCATGCTTCATCTCTTCCATCTCATTCCACATCTTCTACCTCAGGCTCAAAGAGCAATGTGCTGGGGCCACAAAAATATGGCTGACATGCCTAGTGCTCCATTCAGCTCTACGTGTTCCTCAGTGGCATCACCTTTAACCAAGGAAATCATCTCTAAAACTTGATGTGCCTGTTGCAATGAGTCTTTATGCTTCACAGCTGAGCTGTTCTAGAAAGATTACACCAACTGTTTTCAGCTGCGAAGTCATCCTCAGCATAGTGGTGAATCTACTGTGAGCTCTACCACAATAACTGGTAACTGGTTACTGATAAAAACTACATGTATATGTTATAGATAGTATGTCTATGGCTATTTATCTGTCTATATCTAGATATAGATACAGATTTTTTTTTCCTTAGGTAGGCCTCAACCCTAGTAGGGAGCTCAATGCAGGCCTGGAACTCACAACTACAAGATTGAGACCTGAGCTGAGATCAAGAGTCAGACGCTTAGCTGACTGAGTCACCCAGGAACTCCTCTACCTACATAAAAAATTAAAGAAGGATTCAAGCTTTGTCAAAAATATCACTATCCTAGCTTAAATTCTAGTCTTTTCTAGTGGCTTTATCTTAATGCCAATGGGAAGATTTTGAAGGGCTCTAAGAAGGGGAGAGTCACTACCAGAGTTTGAAAAGATCTATCTGGATCAATGAGGACAGGGACAGATGTGACGAGACTGGTTTGGAGGTTGGTGCATTTAGTCCAGGCCAAGGATGACACCCGTTTGAAGCAAGAGAGAGATGATGGGGATGTGTAGTTGGATTCAAAGGTATTGAGAAAAATAATCATAAGGCTTGGAAATTGGTGGGATAGGAGAATGAAGGAGAAGGTAGAGTTCTGAAAACTCCCGGTTATCAGGCTTGGGTAGTTAGATGGATGATGATGCCAATTTCTGAGACAGGGGAGCACAAAATAGAGACAGGCCTGGGACATGAGAACATCGTGTATTGGCCGAGACAAAGAAAAAATGGGTAAGAACCACTGATTTAACTAAGGGTTGATTCACATGAAATTGTCAATATTGCACTATTTTGATGTACAAAAACAGAAATTTAATTTGGTACCAGTACAAAAGCCTCTGTTCTGGGATTCACACCATATTTAAGGAAGCACTGTTTGATTATGGTACACTATTTTTGGCAAGACTAGGTCAGGACTATGGACTCTGATTCTAATCATAATAACAAGAAGAAACCACAGAAAGGGGGCATAGGGGTTCACATGTGCACACATACACCAGCAGGCCTAAATTAAGGCATGAAAAGGCACAGATTCATCAAACCCAAGTGAAGAAAATCAAGTTGTATGCAGCACTACCATAAGATCAAATAAATCCAATGTACCCCAGAGCTATTCTGGGACTATTGGAAAACACTTATCCAATTAACTTAGAGCCTGCAGAGGAGTCAGAGTTTAAAAACTGGTTCGCACTTATTTGCCATAATATCAGGGAAGCCAGGCCAGAAAGGTACCGTGTTTGTTTCTAATTTTAAACAAGAATCCTGGTTTCTCACTCTGGAATTCACTTAGAGAAACAGGTAACAACGCGGCATACAGAGGTCCTGTCCCAGATCTTGGATGGCTCCTGTTGCAGAGTGGAATGCTGCCCCCCTTCCTTCCGATCTCCAATGCAAAAGTCCCACAAAGCACAGTAAGGGGTAGCAATCAGGGTCTACCATTTCTCCTTGCACTTTCTAAGAGGAATCTGCCTCCTTCTCAGTTGGTGTCCTCTGCCACTGAGTTCCAAGGTTCTGAGCCTATTTATCTTAAAGCAAAATCACCGCTCTAACAGGGGACAGCATCAGTTGTCCACACGATATTAGATTGCTTTCACTGAGCACAGCTTTATCCTGAAGGTCACACTTCAAATTAGGGATTCACATTCCTTTGCTTCTGTCTGGTGTTAGTACATTATTCATCATTAAATAAGGTCCAGAAAAATATGCTGCTAGTTAGAGGTAAAACTGACAATTAAAAGACTCAGATTTAATGTATTAGCTGCTAGCTCCAGTTAATATTAGCTTAGAGTTTTTCGAGGTCTTAATATTAACAAGTTGATCTCTTATACTCAGTATGTTCCATGTGATGTCTCATTATCAGGCTTGTAGTGGCACCTGGCTGCTTTCCTCATTTTCCCCTCCCCCAGCCCTGGGAGAAAGAAGGGAAAGAGGATGTTTGCCCCATATTTAATTATCTTCTTTGCTTTTGTTATTTCTGAACTGCTGTAACAAATACAAGAGTGTTTGTTTTTCTTTTTTTAAAGTAGAAAAGGAGTATTTTTTTTAAAGATTGTATTTATTTGTTTGACAGACAGAGATCACAAGTAGGCAGAGAGAGAGGAGGGGAAGCAGGCTCCCTGCTGAGCAGAGAGCCCGGATTGGGGGGGGGGGGGGGCCTTGATCCCAGGACCCTGGGACCACGACCCAAGCCGAAGGCAGAGGCTTTAACCCACTGAGCCACCCAGGTCCCCCAGAAAAGGAATAATTTTAATTTCTATGACACGTATTAGTTTCTTAAGAAAGCAATTACATACTTAATATGTCGTAATTTTTAAAGAGTTTCTAAATGCCTGTCAAAGAGAGGATGTTATTTTAATCCACCTATTGGATGACTTAAAAACCTTTACAGACATGTCTGTGGCTAGTTGGTTGCAACTGGTGAGAGCAGTACTGCTCCACCTTTGGAGATTTTCAAAACTGTGCTGTTCTGTATTTGACTTTCTGTCTCCTACCATTCCACCTTCTCAGGGATGACACAGATCCACCTTTGACTAAATTAAGCCAGAAACCCAAAAACTATTTTGCATTCTTTCATCCAATCTTCTTCCCAGATTTGGTCAAGTCACCAAACTCTGTTTATTTTCCCTGGAAAGTATCTTTCTAATCTCTCTGCTCTGCTCCATCTTCAAAGCTACAGCTTGGGTTAAGCCTTATCATCTGTCACCTGGACAACCACCAGAGCTCCCCACTCTTTTATGTGCTTTTAATTATTTTCCCCATTCCAACAATCCACAGCATTATACAGCATGACCTTTCTGAACACACAGATCTGGCCACTTCATGACAGCCCTTCAATGGCTTTCCCTTGCATATAGAATAAAGTTCATTGCCCTTAGCATGACACACAAAGCCACTTGTCTCATGGCTCTTTCCCCACTTTCCAGTTTTATCCTCTTTTCCCCATCTTACACCCCCTCAAGGCACCGGCCATGACCAACTACTTGAAGGCTCTTAAAGATGCATTATGGGTTCACACCTTTATACCATCATACATTTATTCTCTTCATTTAGGAATCTCCCCTGCCGAATTAAGATTTTCCTCTTTTGTGTCAGAACAAAACTGCCAGATATCCCCATTTTTGCATTTATCACACTATACAATAATTCTATTTCTGTGGCTGCCTTCCTTTGTAGAACACAAGAAAGTCAAGGCGTTTTCTTATTCATTCTACCTAGCATGGTGTCTGACCTGTGGCATAAGCTCTATGGAAGGATGGAGGAGGTGTTATGTGGCATCTGCTTAGTGTCTTAAAAAATAAATTAATGAACATTATTTTGCTATAAGGTTATATAGAAAATCCCTTCAAATACATAAATTGTAGAATCTTGTTCAGTCTTCATTGAATTGTGATAGCCCCACTTCTCCTACCCCAGGGGATCTGCTTCTCTCTGCTCAAGAGCTACAGATAATCTCTGACTCCTAATCATACCCATATTTCTGCAAATGATGACTAGGCACAACATATCACCTGGAGAAAAAAAATTTCACACAAAACATCTAACAAATGGATGGTAGCAGCATCTTTATATGTAAGACATGACACTTATGCATATTAACTTCGCCTCCAAGAAGAGAAATGTCTACTCAGTCTAGAAGAAATTTAACTATCTTTCTTTGTGCTAAAACTACATGATTATTTAAAAATATTATTATCCTTTGACTATCCTGAAAGAAGGAGTTCCCCCCAAATTGTTCATGTCATAAACCTGACAATAATGCACCTGCAAGTTAAAGAAATTTAAAAGGTTTTGCATCAAAAAGCAATAATAAAAAAATAAAAATCCCAGGGGCTGAGTAATGCTTTAATTTTATTATTCACTCTTTTAAGATGTTCAGCCAGAGTAGCTAAAATGTGTTTCCCCATTGAGAGTCTTAAAAATAAACTTTAAACTTAGGAACTCTGTGAATCCAGGCTCTTTACAGAATGAAGCCATTTTATGCGCTGCTTTGCCTACAAGAGAAAAACGTACAGCCTCTGTTTAGTTCAATTAACCAAGGATATAAATTGCCCTGCAGTGTTTGTTTTTCTTGCTCTTTATAAATAAGACGACCAAGAAAAAATACAAAAGATACTGCCTGCCTGCATGCATTCACTCCTCCAGCAAACATCTATGAGGAGCCCTTGCTAGGCCCTGGGGCTACTGAGATGAATAATTCACAGCCCTCTCCTTCAAGAGGCTCCCAGCCTAGTAGGAAACGTAATCAAGTAATTGTAAAACCATGTGGGAGGTTAGTGATAGAGACCTGCACAAGGTTTGGTGTAAGCCCAGAAGAGGATATCTAAGCCACAGATGGCTGAACAGAAGAACAGACATGTACCTTTGAGACTTCAGGGAGCAAGAAAAGGCATGTTAGAAGAAAGTTCAAGGTGAGATGTGAGGAATGGGCAGATGAGGGAGTTTACAGGTACTAACCTCAGTCCTCTGAAGAGCGGAGTTTTCTAGCTCATGTCCTGGGAAAGAGTAGTTGAGCATTGAGTAGTAGAGGTGCGGGCTCTTCTAAGAGTAGCAGAAGTGCAGAATCATTTCTGAGAGGACTAGGAGAACAGGTACTGCAGATAAGAAAGCAACTGAAGGGTGGCTCAGAAGGCTCAGTTAGGGGGACTGAATCTGTAGATAAGCCAGAAAGGGCAAAGAGCAACACTGGTCAGGTTGGGGTTCTGTAGACCCATATGGCAGAAAATTACAAGAAGAATGGTGGGAGGGTGCTGGTAAGCAGCAGGTTCAAATGGTTAGCCCACAGGCAGCATAGGATAAAAAGATGGCTCAGCAAGGTCTGCTGACTGGTGTGTGTGATCGTATGTTCCTATTTGCCCAGTACCACCTTGCCGAAGAATCTCTGTTGGGCCATATATTACATGGTCCCCTATATTATATGGAGAAATAATAAGAGAATGGGTTCCTTGGAGGTTAAAGGGAGAGTGTGGTCAAAGAGTGGAATGAAGGAGTTATGATATAACTTCCTGAAAGTAAGACTTCCTGAAAGTAAGAAGATAAATTGTGTGATCCTGAGAGGGAGTGGCTGAGATGACACAGAGATGGCAGTCTTGAGGGTTAAGGTAGCCCCAGAAATAGGACATTAACTGGTTGGATGGGTCGTTCTCACAGCCATTGAGATCAGCTTCAGGCACTTAGCAGATATTCAATACATGTTTGAGGATATGGCAAGAAGTGAAGGGGGAAGGGAGACTATGAATCAGGCCCCCATGTGACAGACAATAGGGGGCTGGCCAGAAGAAGGGAGACAGAAGTGAAGAAGGGTGCAAGACAGCACAGATACCTGCCTGAGATGCAATATAAAAAATGTACTTTGAGGGGCGCCTGGGTGGCTCAGTGGGTTAAGCCGCTGCCTTCGGCTCGGGTCATGATCTCAGGGTCCTGGGATCGAGCCCCGCGTCGGGCTCTCTGCTCAGCGGGGAGCCTGCTTCCTCCTCTCTCTCTGCCTGCCTCTCTGCCTACTTGTGATCTCTCTCTGTCAAATAAATTTAAAAAAAAATGTACTTTGAAAGATGAAGGGAAGAGGGGCACCTGGGTGGCTCAGTTAGTTGAGCGTCCTACTCTTGATTTCAGCTCAAATCATCATCTTGTGGAATCGAGCCCCGCATTGGGCTCCCTGCTCAGTGGAGATTCTGCTTGAAGATTCTCTCCCTCTGCCTCACCTCCTACCTGCACATACATGCACACACACACTCTCTCTCTCTCGAATAATGGTAACTTTTTCAAAGAGGGAGAAAAGATAATGATTAGACAGCAGTCAGAGGCGTTCTCCCCAGGAGAATGGAGGGCACCACTGTGAGGTTCCCATACGGGCTGCAGGGGCAGCAAAGGTCCTGTTAGGGGAAAGGCCATGGGTTCTGTCTCATTGTAAATGAATCTTCCTGAGGTCAAAAATATGTCCAGAAACCAAATTCCAACCTGCACAGGAAGTTTAAGGGTAGTGGGTAATTTCTTAGGTATTATTTCTCTTGCCATGTATAAACCTAACCTATACTTTGGAGGCTGGTACAATGGAACAAAGATAATTCGTTGCTTAAACTTTCTTGAGCTAAAGCTTTACTTAGTTAGGCTATTTTCTGTTACTATTTACTAATTACTAGTAAAAGTGACTGATGCTCATAAATGAATCATTTCCACTTCCCATATATGTATCTTTTCTTCAGACTCTGGAGACAGAACTAGAGCTTGTCCCAACATGTCTCTTCCTATGTGGAGCAGAGAGGCAGATCTCAATAAAGAACTAGGCACAAGTCATTCTGGAGTCCCTGAAAATACACGACATACAAAATATTCCCTAATATTCTCTTCTAAAACTTCAAATTAAATTATAATCAACAGAGAAGCCAAAACTCAAAAATGCTTTAATTCAACTAAAAAAAATTCATCAAATTCAACTTTTTAGAACAATTTGAAAATGTCTGGGTTCCGCTGTCTGTAAGTCATAGTTTGGGGTGGGGTAGAGAGTGAACAATAAGAGAATTCTTGACCTATGTGTCTCCCCCACATGGCACCTTGTCCCAGCTACTGGGAGCCCTGAGACCCATGTCCTTGAGCACATGGTGAAAGCCTCTTGACTAAAAATGTCCTGCCCATCCAGTAGTAACCTAGGTACTTCCATCTTTTCACGTGCCAGTGGGGATGGTGGTTCTCAGGCCAAGGAGTCCAGAGCTCATCTCACTTGCTGTCTACTATGTTTTCTTGATTTCTCTTTGGGTCAACCCCAGTCTAAATAGCAAACAAGATAATGGAAAGATTGAGCAATGGCGTTGCTGGTCTCGCCACTCTTGAGGACTGCTGAGGAAGACATTCAAGGTGCCCAGGAACCAAAGCGAAAGGAAGACAGAGGATCTTTACCCGTTCCATGGTTCCAGCTTCAGAAAAGACAGCATTAAAGCCCAAGGCAGATGAATCGTTGCAGAAGGTTACGTTAGAGTCATGTTGGGATTATTTGTAGAAAGAGGAAGCTCGAGGAATCCTCCCTGGTAAATGCTGCCTGGGTGTGTGGGGAAAAGTGCTCAACTTGACACCAGAAGACCTGCCCCATGAATGAAGATACTGTGTGACCCTAGTCCAGTATCTGAAGCCTCTTAGTTTCCTCACTCGGTAAATAGGAATGACTTGTCTTTGCCTTTTTTACAGACCCACCACCCAGCTCACAGGGTTTGTTGTGAGCACAAAATAAGATGTCGTGAAAATACTTTTAAGATATAAATTACAACATCACTAAAAGGTCACCAACTGTATAGCAGTATGAGAGGTGACTTTTATTTTTGTCTGTTCTTACAAGGAACTCTTCGTTGTGAATAATCTAAACTTAATAAAAATATCACTGTCTTAGCCAGGGACATCTCTGAAAAATGGTAGCAATATAGGTATGCATTATTTTGTTTCTCCCTGTTTCATTATTTAGATCCACATGCTTCTGCTACGGTAGGTATCTATATTTATCTCCTAAGTCTGTCAGAAAACACTGTAGCTGCAACTGTGAGTTTATCCAACAGATACAAATAAGAGAGCAGCATCCTTTTAAAAGGACTTCAAATTTCAGATCAAAGCGTCATATCACATGGAGACAGATACAAAGCTTTTCAGGAGGCAGCGTGTGGGAGGGGCAGTGACAGTCACAAGTAGAGTTGCTAAGGGAGAGCATTATACTGAAAGTAAAGGTGCAGATGCAAAGAAGGGAAGGGGTCATTTAGAGCAACCTCTTCATTTTACTGAGGAAAGAATGACAACCCGGGGTGTTAGATCTGTTCAAAGAGCCACAATAGAGCCCAGGTGAGAACCTGAAACCAGAACTGCCAGGGGAAGGGTCAGTGCTCTACCCTGCACGGCATCTTCTTTAATCAGCATTAAATCAATCAGAATTAAATCAATCTTCTTTAATTTAATGACTTCACGTTTGGAGAAAACACAGCAAGGGTTTCCGCTAAACACCATATGGCTATCATGAACAACTGTCATTTTTTGACCACCAAGCACTATTTCCTAAAGTACTGTCTTTAGGATTCCTTTTCTGGAATGACCTGTCTCCTCCTGGGAGAAGTCCTGAAGGGAGGGTCCATCAGGTACCTGCCCTCCACTGTGTAAGCTAAAACAGACTCTGGAATCTCTTTTGCCAGAGCGTCTTTCTCCCACCCTCCAGCAGCCAGGGCAAACATATTGATGGGTTCAGCGACTCTAGCAACTGACCCAGCCAAGAGGGGCAGCAGTCAGTTCCTGTTCCTGAGACTTCATACCTACACTTCCCAAGTCTGTGTTTCGAGCATTTCCTTCAGTCCAGGGATTTTCCTCCATTTCTGCAACAAAATCTCATTGATTCTAAGTTAGAGTCAGAGTTGATTTCCGTTACTTACAACCCAAAGCTTCTAGGAGGAAAAGAATGCAAAAGCCTGAGGATAGAGACACCCTAACTAATTCTGAGACTAGATACATACATGGAAGGCATTCCTTTAATTAAAGATTCCTACTTGTGGCTAAATAGAGAAAAGCCGCAAGTCTGCTGAGATTTGGGTATTCATAGCTGATGAAGTTTGGATATCATGCTGGCATGATCTCGGTGTTAAAACCATTGAACCTAGAGCCTTTTGGAAGAATAAAGTTTTGATTCCAAGGTAAAAAAAAATTTTTTTGAAAGATTTTATTTACTTATTTGTCAGAGAGAGAGAGAGAGAGAGAGAAAGACAGAGAGAGACGGACACAAGCAGGGAGAGTGGTAGGCAGAGGGAGAAGCAGACTTTCCACTGAGGAAGAAGGCTGATGTGGGATTCAATCCCAGGACCCTGTGATCATGACCTGAGCCAAAGGCAGACACTTAACCAACTGAGCCACACAGGCATCCCTCCAAGGTAAAACTTAAATGAGTTCTAAAGAACCAATCCACACAAATCTAAGACTGAGACAAGAACTAAATTAGAATTTAAGAGATAACAGGAAGATCAGTGTGGAAAACATTATCTGTAGCTAAATGTTTATTTTTAAATCTTTATATTTATTTAAACTCAGATTTTAGAAGTTTTGTAATATTAAACTTTAATGTCTTGAGCTTTAGTTTTTGAAAAATAACCTAGAGTGGACAAAATGGTAAAGTTAGGAAGAAAAAATCTCGGGCAAAAAAAAAAAAAAAAAAAATCACCACTCTCTATGCTTGGACCTTACTATGGCCATGACTGAAGCATGATCGCCTCCTTGTGGTGATATACTTTAATTGTAGGCTCCATTTCTCTGAAGATTAACCCCATGAAAGACTGGCTTTATGACCTAACATATAAAAACAAAGGCAGTAAAGTCATGATTTATATGTAAATTAGAAACATTTTATTTCATAGGATAGGAAAGCTTTTCAGTTCCAAAGTGTTGTGGGAGTGAAAAGTTCTGGTTGATGGTAATTAAGAAAAGCTAAGTATTCAATCATATTCCTCTGTGTGTCATGTTCTTCATCCTAAGACTTATAAATCAATATGTTGAGCCAACAACTCTTGGGAAACTAGAACTTGAGCCCTCCAGTTGTAGTAACCAGGCAGATGGCACTACAAATAGAGTTAAAGAGCTTCTGTCAGAGAAACAGGTTTTACAAGTTGGAATGAAGAAAACCCAAACTGAGCTAAATTGGGTTATGGGAATGCAATAAGGAACCCTTTTATCTTAGTTGTAAGGAAAATCTATCCACAAAAAGAATCACCCAGAATATCATACATCAGAACATTCATGCAAGCAGAGAAAAGCCAACATGAATTTCTAACACATA
Organism: Mustela erminea; assembly: GCF_009829155.1. NCBI lineage: Eukaryota > Metazoa > Chordata > Mammalia > Carnivora > Mustelidae > Mustela > Mustela erminea. Next base: position 105,644,932 of record NC_045618.1, read on the forward strand.
AAACCCATTTTCACAGACTGCATGGAAAATAAAAAAACTTATTTCAAAATTCACATTGCCTTTTGAAAACAAGCCATCTGTTGTTTGTAGGAAAGGTGCTAAATTTTTAAGAAAAGGATACGAAGTGAGTTTCAAACCAAAGGTGACAGGAAGGGCACTGAATCATGTTTAAATATGAAAATATGAAGAAAAAAAATCCCAGCCTCTAGATTCCTAGAACATAGATAATTTATCACCAGAAATTGCTAACATTAAGAGCTGCAAGGCTTTGGCTTTGCTACTGTTTGGCTTGGGCCTCAGTCCAACTGCCATATTACAGGTTTGTGTGGGTGATGTCAGAAACCCTAGCTCTTCGGCCTACGGATTTGGAAAGTATACACTCAGAAAACGAAAGTTTTAGATTTATAAGTCAAGACAGAAATCTGACTATGGATTTTTAAAATACATTTCTGCTACAAGAGAGTGTCATTTAAAAAAAATTGGTCATAACCACTAATATCAGCTCATCTATCCAGAGATAAGTAGAGATAAGAGTCAACAAATAAATAAATTTAGAAAGCTCTAGGAAAACTTTTTTTTTTTTGGCGGTCCAGCAGTGATAAAGAAAATGAGACTGAACTAAGAGACATATGTTGAAAAAACAAACATCTTATACTTTCAAGAGTGATGTTTATAAAATCCTGGAACACTTTTCCCATTGATGCATAATTACATTAAGGGGGAAATTTTCATATTATAATGTAAACACTGACTTTTAAACATTTTTAGCTTTGTAATTATGGGAAAGTTCAAATGTATACAAAAGTAGAGAGGATAGTATAATCTACTTTCAAGTACCTTTCAGCCAGTTTCAGTGATTATCAATTGGTGGCCTAGGCATGATATAACTCGGGCTATGGAAAACAATCTCAGTATGTTATAAAAGACATACTCTTAATTTATTTTCAGAAAGAACAGTTTGCTTCACTCTTTCCCATGGCTATCATCTGTACTTTAAAAAGTATTTATTTATTTAATTTTTTAAAGGGAGATAGAAATTTACTGAATATACCACAAGGGAGTGGCCGGCGGGACAGCAAAGGAAAGACTGCAATGAGACCATGGGTGGAGCTGTATTTAAAATGGAAAGGTGAGGAGGTATGAAGACATACAAAATTCTCCCTTTTTTTTAGTAACTATGCCTGATTGTTAGTATCCCATTGATTAGTTAGAGCCTATGGATATTTCCAGGTGGGTCATCTGATGGGCCTGTCTGTATTCAGCCAGGGGATCACCGTGGGGCCTTTCTACATTCCATTGCTCAAGGTTACTGCCTAAAAGCACCCTCTATGGGGTACCTGGGTGGCTCAGGAGGTTAAGCCTCTGCCTTCGGCTCAGGTCATGATTTCAGGGTCCTGGGATCAAGCCCCGCATTGGGTTCTCTGCTCAGCAGGGAGCCTGCTTCCCCCCTTTCTCTGCCTGCCTCTCTGCCTACTTGTGATCTCTGTCTGTCAAATAAATAAAATCTTTAAAAAAAATAAAAGCACCCTCTATGATCCAACCCCCCCCACAACCCCGACAGATCAGCAATGTCAAATCTTTTGCATTTGGGCGAAGGTCTCATCTTCAATAGCTTCTTCTTGCTGAATGAGAGGTGTAGAGATGTCTTTACCTAAATTTCTCAGTCCATCAGAGGGGTTCTGTGCACTTAGAGACCAGAGTATGATATTATATTAACCTGCTGACAGGTGATTTGAGTAAAATTCCTAGGTGATCAGGTCCATGGGATTTGGGGCAGGGAATCCTCCAATGGAATGGGCTGGAATCCCTGTTGAACCATCACTCCTACAGGGAACTGTTAGACTCACTCAGACGTGTAGGAGCATGTTTTCCTGCAGATCAAGATGGCAGTTGGACCCCCAAGAACAAAGGTAAAGGGGTGGAGGACAAAAAAGCAGGAGGAAGCTGAGAGTCAACCAGTGTCAGGAAAAGGTCCCAGTCCTACAGAGTCCAAAATGTGGGCAGATTCCCCCTGGGTGAGCTTCTATTGCCAACTGCCTCACACACTGGGAAGAGACCTTGCGGATGGAGTGAGAAAGCAGAGGAAAGTGAGCCTTCATCCTCACAGACATGGCAATCTGACCTTGCCCCCAGACCCCCAGAACACACCAGGGAGCTTCCCTGGCCAGAAACCTTCAGTTGTCTGGGAAGTACTAGGATTAGGCTACCCAAGGGTTAAAATGAGAAAGGAGAGGGAGGGAAGGATCCCTCTGAAGGGAAAAAGAGAAAAATCTCTCATCCTTCTGGACAACGGTGGTTGGACTGGTTCTTCTTGGGGCTTTGGATCCTCACTGAGGAGTAAGTGCCACTGGCCAGAGATCATCAGTTCCCCAAGGACTACTAGAGCTGGTCTACTGAGGGAAAGTGCCAAGAAACTCCTGAAGAGTCTGAGGAGAGGCCTGGACAGGCAAAGGCTCCTCATGTGAGGTTCACCTAAGTGTGAAGGCTACAAAATTTCCCCATGTGGGGCCACCAAATGTGGTATCTCTCCGAACAGGATGGGGGCCTATGCATGTGGGGCACCAACTGGGTGGAAGCAGTGGCCTGAGCAGTGAAAGGATTCACCCAAGACAGAACAAAGGAGATAGAAGCTTACTGAATACACCACAAGGGAGGCCAGAGAGATTGTCTGCCTATTACCTGTATTTTTAACTAGATAGCTATTTGCAGAATCAAAAACCAAGCTGAAGGAAACTTAAAGATCATTATCTAATCAACCATTTTCCCACTCAGTTGACGACCCCCTGACCCAAGATTATCATACAGTGTAAGGAAAGTCCAGAAACAGTAAGAATCGTTAAAGATCCAGGAAAGCTGCCTTATGAAGCTGCGGATACCCTATCCCTGAAAAGGTTGAGATACAACCCTAAGCAAAGACCTAATATGCTATTCAGTAAGAGTGTGTGCTTGGAAAACACATCTGAGTTTGAATCTTGACTTTGCCAGTTGGCAGTTGTGTCTCCCCATCTGAACCTCAATCCTTCCATCCCAGGGTTGCTATTAGAATGCAAAGAGGTAACAGAAATAAAATGTCTAGCACAGGGGAGATACTTAATAGACATCCCTTTCTTTCATCTCCCTTTACTTCCAAAATCAGTTATACCTAATGACAGAGAAAACATGCAAATATATAAAAAGACTTTTACTAAATGAAGTCACATACATGTATAATTTTTCAGTCACTGTTTTATTATGGGGTAATAGTAACTGAAATATTAAAGTGATAGAGTTTTTCTCAGGGCTAGACTTTTCCTGAGACAGTCCACATGTAAAAACTATATGGAGAATAGAGTGCTTTCATATCAGATATTAAGCTGGAACAACACAGGGCAAATCACTCCAGAGATTTATAGCAATAAAAGCTAAATTAGTTTTTTTTTTCCTTCAGTCACATTCTTATGCTATAGCAAAAATATCTGATTTGGAAAAAGAAAAGCTTTCATAGAAAGGAAAAGCTCCATATTAAGAGGAAACGGAAAAAAAAAAAAACTCAAAGCAGATAAATTCTTAATTATCCTGTTTCTCACTATCTTAAGACCCAGCTCCAGTGGTATATTTCAAATTAATGACTCCCAGGTGGGGTTTCATTGCCTACGAACCTTCAGTATAAAATCAGTCCCCATGTAGCCTTGTGCCCCAAATCAGCATCTCTCAGAGGAGTGACTGGCTCTCTCTGCCTTCCAGTACTCACTCCCAATGTGGAAAATTTTCTATCAGCTGCAATAAGACATCATTATTATTCCATATGGAACCAATTTAAAAAAAAAACAAAAAGACTCTTTCCTAGAAATATCTGCCATGTGACAAGTACTGGCATTTGTGACATATGCACTATAATACGCTGGGCCAGCCAAGAAGCTTTCTGGACTTGACTTCTATTCTATGGTGAGTAGGGCTCTGGTGATTTCTTTGCAGATATTTTTCTTCTTGAATACTGTGCTCTGCTGTCCTTTTCACAGACATCCCACAGCCATCAAAGTAAAGATGACTCTATTTTTAAAGCCTAAATGTAACAATTATTTATTGAGAGTGTTTCAGTTAGCCTATGATGCATAACAAATCAACCCAAAACTTGTCGGCTCACAACAACGGTGCTTTATTCTGTCTCGTGATACTGCAGTTTCACTGAGCAGTCCCTCTGTTGGTTTTGCCTGAGCTCATTCTACTCAGCTGCATTCAGCTGGAGAGTTGGGCCAGAAGGTTCAAGATGGGCTCACTTATGTCCAACAGCTGATGCTGGCCACGGTCCAGGCAGCCTCCTCCCCACTTAGCCCCTTGTCCTCCAGGAGGATGGACAGGCTTTTCTGCATGGCTATCTCAGGGCAGTGTCTTTGTCCTAAAGAGTCTAAAGCAGAAAGTGCAATATGACATTATTGTCTTTGCATTCTATTGATCAGTAAGTAGATCAATTCTATTGATCAGTAAGTAGATCAATAGAAAGGGAGGAAGGAAGAGACTCCTGTTCTCAATGGCAGATGTGGCAAAATCACACTGCAGAAAAGTTGGGGAGGAAATGTTATAGCCATCTCTGAAAGTAATTAGCTATAGAGGGTTGTAAGCAACGGTATCAAATTAAGTGTACTGCTTTTCTCACAACTAAGCTTGTCCTCTCTAAAACTCAAGTATAGCACAATGCCTCTTGCTGTGATTTCCTAAGAATCAGAATCTAAACTTCCGCTTAACATTGTAACACATCTCTCAGTGTTTTGGCTGCATTCATAGTCTTTTCATCCCCACCTGCAAGTAGAAGTCTGAGGAAGAAAATTGAAGTTTTTTGGATTTTTTGTGTTTTCACGATCACAATGTTTTGTTCCCAGTGGGAAGAATAATGTAGGGAAAAAAAATGTTCAGCCACTTAGAACACAAGCAAACACCATGCTTGGAGAGGCCATGCAGCAAAATCTTTGAGATGCTCAGGCAGAGAACTTAATTGGGATGGTACAGTGGCCATGAGGACACTCATGGGGCTGCGGGCACAGAGCAGTTCAACGTGCCCCAACAAAACCCAAGAAGCGACTGAACAGCAATGAATGGCTGTGGATCATGCCTGGACTAGTACTCAGAAACCCGGAGCTCTAACCTCTCTGATTGCTAGTTTTTATTTGACTATGAACCTGACTCTCATGTCTGTATCTCTCTCTCTCTCTGCATAGCATTATTGCAATTGCCCACGGGATACACAGAAAGCAATTTAGATGTCTCTGAGGATATAAAAGAGAAAATTATCAGAGTATGATTTTCCCTCTAATTTTGGCTACTGCTAATCAGTGGGACATTTAAAGAGACTAGAGTGAAAACAGGAACTTTTTCTAAGTTTTAAAATATTTCATGCAAAAAAAATATAATCATCAAGTTATTACTGGGCTTTGAGAGCCAAAACTTAGCTCCATAGTCATCGCAATAAACTAGAGTGAGCCCTTCTTTCCTATGAATCAATGATTAGTGTTTTTGCTAGTTTGTGAATTTGATTCACAGTTTGTTCTAATAGAAGATACTGGAAAATGACATCTGTGTGTATATGTGTGTGAGAGAGAGACTCACAAACAGAGAGACACACACAGAGATCTCATTCATTTCTGCTACATCAGGTGTCCCTAAAGAAACAATTCTAATGTCCAAAGCAGAATGTGTTTCTATTAATGTCTGCCTGCCAGTCTTCCAGTTCGGTTAGTGTCCGTGATAAGAAAACCTGGGATGGTATATCACAGCTAGAGATCTTGTTTCCTTCAACTGACTGACTTATTCGGCACCTCCTCAGATTCCTCAGTTTATTTTCTTCCTCCTTTTCTAAAGTTAACTGGCCACGGATATTTTATTACTTTGAAAGAATACAAGCTCCGCTATCATCTTTTGCCTCTAGACTGTGAATTATGGCATCTAAAGAATGTGCAATGTCCAGAATGGTGGCCACGTAACTGGAAAGGAGTTACAGTGAGGTAGTAGCAAGTGTGAAATGACCCATGTGGCTGTCGGAGGTTAAATGCATCTGCTGTGGACAGCCAATACTTGCTGAAGGCTTCCAGTTTTAAAATACTCAAGTTTGAGCCTCAGATTCTGACATACTTTATCCTCCCTCTAGACTCTCCTCTAGAACCATAATGCACGTTTTATGACTGTGAGCCATGCTACATTGGGCTCTCTCAAAGAATGATGAAATACCAACAGCTAACAGAATGTAGCAGAACAATGAGAACAAAGCCACAGATGAGCAGAAGCTTGGCACCCAGTGCCTCTAAGGGCAGAGCAGTTGAATTAATCTTTTCCAAATGCAACTAATTGGATCTTCAATTCCAAAGTCAATAGAGATAAGGCTTATTAGATTACAATACTCATAAGTGAGGAAGGATCAGCAAGTACTCAGCATAGCTGGGGAAAAAAAGAAAGCATATTAGAGCAAAGATTTACACATGCTGAAATTTTTAGAAAAAAATATATAAGTAATTTCCATTTAAAACATTCTGAGAAGTGCCCTAATAATGTCTACAAAGGAGGGCTCAGTAATCTATGAAGTTAATTTCCCACTCCAGCAATGCTGGTACATCCCTACCTTGGAGGATCTGAGCACCTATTTGACTCTTGAGGGCTAGGAACCACCTCACCTGCACTCACTTATTGATTTCACAAATTTTGTTGACCTCCTATTTAAATGGCCCACACCCATCTCAGTATCTCAGGGAACAAAAGGGCTCTGTCCTGGGAAGAGATGTTGTCAGTTCTACCATCACTAAGACAGACTTTCCTCCCAACAAGTCCACCCAGCTCTCCATTTCATGGACTTCCTGTACCATGACCTTGGCCTCCAACCACTTCTGCCTCCATCTGATTCTACCTCCCCTCATATGTGGGCTTTGGTCAGCCCTAGGCCTTGCTGCCTCCCTAACTGGGCCCTGCCACATACTAATTAACCTGCTTTTCAACCAAATTCACTTTTGTTTTGTTTATTTCTCAAAATCATTGGAAGTCTACCCAATTCCACTAGATTTACCGTTCCAAATTCATTACAGGCTTTCTTCCATAAATGTTTCAATGTTCGTGTTTTTTTGTTTTTTGCTTTTTTGTTTGTTTGTTTTAAGCTGCTGTCGATGATGGAATGGAGGAGAGACCTAGCTGTGTCGTAAACAGCTTTTCAACAGGGAGGAAACAAAGAAACAACTTTCACTCTTACTTCGCAACTTGTAAAAATAAAACGGTTCAAGTTTCTTGGTAATCGTGTCACTGATGGTGGCCAGGCTTTGTGTATGTGACAGCCTATCACTTCCTATACAAAAACTGTCCTGGGAAGGCTCAGGGCTTATAAACTCTACTGGGAGATGGGGCTTCTGCGAATAGGACTGGGAAACAGACTTCTTGGGACAGAGAGTTCTCTGGGTGCCTCCAGGAGGAACACAGTTATTTAGAGTTCTACATCTTTGTGAGATACCCCACCACCATCCAGCAGAAGACCCTACATTTGAGAATCTCCGTAACGGGGCTCTTGGGGACCCAGGGAGCAGAAGGCCACTCCTCCCACCCCTCCCAGCACAAGACTTAGCATTTTGCTACTGGCTTTTCTCTCTCCCTTCTTTTGACTGTTGAAGGTTTCTTTGTGCAGTGAGAGTAAAACAATGCAGCTCTGGTTTGGGGAATTATTTGTTGTTAGCCACATGATTCCTAGGTCTAACTGGGAAGCCCATGGTTTCTGCAAGCAGCCTTGGGCTCAGCTCCCCAGGATGGGTGGTATCAAATGCCAGAAGTGAAAAGTCAGAATCCAAAGATCCTGGGACCCTTCCTGGTTCACACTGCCCGCAGTGGGGTGTGCTGCAGAATGGGTGAGAGATTCAGTGACAGCAGTGTGGGGTCTCAGCCTAGGCCTGGGCCGGAAGCTGCCTATGCCATATGTTACACATTCCTCAACTTCACTGAATTTCCTCATCTATAATCAGAGGTCATAATTCCTACCTGACAGGTTTGGCCTGACAAGAAAGTAATCGATGCAGGGCAGCTAGCACAGAGCACGCTCCCAGTAAATGGGAACGGTCAGTATTTTTCATTTAAAATGTAAGATAATGATCACCCAACTCCTGTGAGACTACCATAGCTATTTGGGATAATTTATTAAAAGCCACAGAACTCTATTTTTAAGAGATTAAGAAAAATTATGATTACTAGTCATACATTGCATTTTCCAAGTACTTACTGACAAAATTTGGGCCATTTATTTCAGGACTGTAGATGAGTTACTTAATTGTTGTTTTTCTAGTTTTTCCAATAGCATGCATATTTTGTCTCCAAATATGCTGATACCCTTAAGCTGCCTAAACTCTATCCACAGGAGGTCCGCAAGGGATGCTTGCTGGAAGGATGATAAGGTTTACTGATTCTAGTGTTTTGTTTGTTTTGTGGGTTGTGTGTGTGTGGGGGGGGTGTTTTTGTCTTCCACAGCTCTGTGGCATTCCAAAATGACTCAAGGGATAGGGATTATGCAAGGGATAGGGATAGGGATTATTATCTTGAAATGCAAGAATAGAGAAAATGTGCTTGAAAAATACAGGAGGGTTATTACAAGGGGGTGAAGAGTACAGTCTGGAGTGTGTGGGCCATGTCTGAGTTCAAGGTGGTTTCCAAGGGCTCTATAATAGTTCAGGACGGGGTGGTCTGGTGGCCCACTTGCTATATCTCCTGCCCCACACAGGGAAAGCGGCCTGAAAGAAGTCCTAAGTGTGGAAGCTTTTGAGATAATCCATTTTACTAAATAGCTGAGTTTTTTTTTTATGATATTAACCATTCTATAAGGATATTCGAAGTCCCAGGGAATATAACAAAAAGGAAAAAAACACGTGAGCAGGAACACCCCCTAAAATATCTATCTTGCTCTTTTGAAGGTTATCTAAGAGCTAAAGTTGCTGTTAGGATACACTCAAATACAAAATCTTAAGACATCAAGCCAAGAGTATTAGAGAGCAAATGCTCGCTGCTGTCATAAATGGGGGACACCATGGCATCAGAGATGTCCCTAAAGAAAGTCGGGGCATTCTTCCTCAGTGAGCCTCTGAGGAGTGTTTTACAACCATGGAAGAAAATATGAGCTTCCTACAGGTTTAGCCCACATTTACAATATAAACAACCCAAAAGATTGGGCTTTGTCTTGCACACAACACTAAGGCTGCTTTTATTTCGAAAATCTTTTTCTTTAACAATTTCATATGAAATATTTCAAATAAGATACAAAAGCAAAGCAAATGGCATAATGAACCTTCAAGGACCATCACTCAGCTTCAACAATTAGCCACCCATGGCTGACCTTGCACCATGTGTACCCCTAGCTAGGTCCCCTATCCCTGGATGATTCCCAAGCAAATCTTACTTCATTATATCAATTTGTCTGTAAATATTTCAGCATATGTCATCAAAAGAGTAGAATTCTATTTTTATACCTAACCACAATACTGCTGTACTATTGAAAAACATTTACAGTGATTCCTTGATGACCTGAAATGTCCAACTACCTTTTGTATAATCACCCACAAGTCGACGCATTCACATGAAAATGACAGCTGCTGCAGATAGAGACCCAGCCTCTCTGAACAGCCTTCGTTAGATTTCAATTATTGATGACGAAGAACGTCTAGCATAAACTTGAAGAACAAAAGTCTGGTTCAGTGAAGAAAGTGATCCACTTTTAGGAGCATTTGCTTTCCCCAGTAAACTTCAACAGTACATTTAATCCATCCACTTAACTCAAAGTGATGGAGTGTCTGCACATGGAAAATTGAAAGTGTGTTATTTTTAGGCTCAAGTTGTAGAATTCTGTATCTGACCAAGAAAACATCACAGAAAGCTAATGAAGCCAGCTTGACCAAGCCAGCAGTTGGCTAATTTGTTGGTTTATTAAGGAAAAACTACATGGGGTTTTTCACTGCTAAGTTAAAAAAAACAGGACTATAAACTCTTAAAGCCCCAAATATGAAATTGGGATTGCTTCTACAGTACATGAGCAGTCTGTATCATGTGTGTGTGTGTGTGTGTGTGTGTGTGAGAGAGAGAGAGAGAGAGAGAGAGAGAGAGAGAAAGAGAGAGAGAGAGAGAGAGAGACAGAGAGAGAGTTTTACGCAATTATATCCCAGGTACAGGTTTGTGTGACCACCATCACAGTCAAGCTACATGACGATTCCACTACAATGATCTCTCATACTAACCCCCTTTTTTTAAAGGTATGATTCACAAACCACCTGCATAAAATCAGTGGGGGGTTCGGGAGGGAGAGGAGGGTACAGGGCTGCTGTTGCTAATAAATTCCAGGGCTTCACTAGCAACAGCTGAGTTGGAGGTGTTGCAGGCTGGGTCTAGGAATTTCCATCTTAAGGAGCTGTCCAAGGAATTTTTATTTGTACTAGGTTTTGAGAGCCTTTGTCATATTTCAGTATTCTGGCCTTAGTATCTAACCAAAAACTAGGACTGAGGAGATTCAGAACTTTTAAATTAAGGTGCAATTAGAGTTGTTGCATCTAAATATAATGAATCTAGTCCAAGCTTAAATGGAAAGGCTATTTTGGACTTTGGAGAGAAATGCAATGTGTATAGTTTACGTGGCCACATCTCAAGTCAACTAAAATTGCAAAGTGTAGACTGTAAATCCCCAAATGTATGATATAAAACAATCCTCTTTGCTAGTCCTTGGGCACTGGGTCAGGTACTTTACCAATACAAGATACTCTGTGCTCACTGTAATTCTATTTTGGGGGTCTAAGCGTCCACATATTACAGAGGAACAAGCAGAGGCTCAGAGAAATAAGCTGTCCGTCAGAGATACAGATAGTAAGCAGCTCCGTAGTGATTAAAATACAGGTAAGTCTGCAATCAATATTCATACCCTTTCCACAATGCCAGAAGGATTTAGATATGAAACAGAGGCCGCTGAGTTATATTTATATGAACAATCTCTAAATTTCCTATTTTTTGCTTGACATGTTATCTTCACTAAATTTTCTGCTGTTGTTGTTACCATTTTTGTTTGGAAGTAAGATTATGCTAGGACTAGGCAGCACCACTCAAAGTATCTGTTATCAGCTTGTGACAGAGTACAGAAACTGAGAGTAAGCATTTAGAAATGTTCACAGCAATTTGACGTTGCTGTGACATCAACTGAATGATCAGTGGATTTACCTCCTTGCAGGCAATATAGGCCAGGACAGGATGCCAGACTGGCAAGGTGCATCCTGTATGGCTCAAGGCCCAGGCTGGTCCTATATGGCAGGACCACATACTTCTTTGTGATGATGGAGAACAAAGAAGTTGTCCTTCCCTACAGGATGTTTGAAAAGTCCAGGTTTTGCATTAAAATGTTAAAGATGTAAGAGATGCGCCTTGCTTCCTGTTTGCCCATCGTGCAGGGTGGCCATAAGCTGATGTCCCCGTCCCCTCTGAGGTAGCCTGAGCCTCCTCCGCCCCACCCTGTCTCCCCTGGTAACACACTATCGGTCTCCTCAGCCCGCCATCACTGTAACCCCACCAGCTACACAAACATGTTTTTCACACAGTGTCCATGCTCAACGTGTTTACTCAGAAGAGGAGAGGAGGAATCGGAGCACAGAAGTCACTCCCTGGCCCCTCGCCCAAGACTTGCAGCGGCACCAGGAGTGGAGCGGTGATGATCATTTATGGGTAGGTTCTTCTGTTGCTATTATTGCTTCCTCTATTCACTGCTTTTGTGATCAGTCCAGGAACCTCTCGATCTGGGATTTGGCATCTCTCACCTGCCAGCTCTCCTCTGTCTCCTTTTACCTAACATACATGATTTAGAGCATCAGCAGCATCTGTAAGACGGCCGTAATAGACTAAAATCCCATGTCGGACATTGCAGAAGGGCTTTATGCAAATTATCTCATCCAACTCATAAAAACTACATAACACATTTAATGATCTCTATTTTTCATAAGAAGGAACCAAGGCTTAAGAAGGCTAAGTTTATCTCTCTGGGTAACATGGCTCATAACAAGCAGGCCAAAGATCTGACTTCAAACCCTCTGTCCACTTTAGATAAATAATATTCAATATTATTAGTATTTCCATGTAGTTAGTAGTAAATATCTCCATTTTTCAGATGAAAAAAACTGAGGTACATTAAGAGTCAGACACCTGGCAATAAGACAATTAAGCTCTCGTGAGAGTGATGACTTCAGACTAGTACTCTCTGAGAGATTGTGTTTTTCCTTTTGTTACTGCCACCCACAAATGTCCCACTCTGCTGTTTTAAAATCATTACTTGTACTGTATAAATGGAGACTTAATATCTCAGAGAAGTCAATAGCAAAAAAATCATTTCACTTAAAGTTATAAATGCCCAGAGGTTTTGGACTGTGTTTTTATTTTGGTTAATATTTAATTTAGCAAAATGAGGTTGTATACAAAGAAGAAAACTGAATAACTTTACAAGGAATAGGATAAAAATAGAAGGATGTTAGTTCTCAAACACGATGGTAGATACATTAAAAATTCTAAACTTACAATGAAAATATCACATAGCATTTATGTGGACATTGGCAGTTGTTTGAAGCATATAATTTGGCCTTCATTAAATTTTTAATAACTCAGTATGGAACACTGAATCCAAACACTGAGATTCTAAAAATAAGCCCTTAAAAAAAATTGTGTTTGTGTGTTTGTGTGTGTGTATTTTGTTTTCCTCACAACCAGACAATCCATTATTTTTTCCCAGATACTTGGGTAGGGAAAGTAAGATTGCTACCTAGGCCTTCCTACTCCATGCTCCTAGAACAGTTCATTTCTCCCCTCCCATCATTTCCATTTCTCTGATGGCATTCAGTGCATTCCCTAGAAAGTAGCTCTAGAAAAAGCCCTTGTACACTGCCAAGGTCAATGTCCTAACTCCTCCCTTCAGACTTTGGGGCCCTCAGGGGCTCTGCTTTAGCACTGAGGACAGGACAGGAGAGGAAAGAGATTCTGCTTGCATCACAGAGCTACATGTGCCTGTGGTCTCAGGATCTGGAATATTTCTGATGAATAATGGTGGCCCCTAATGAAGACATGGTCTCTGCAAGGTGGTATATGCGATCTTCTTTGGGCAGTGGTCAACTGCACCCAAGCTCCCGCTATCATTGAGGACACACAACTACTGGAGCGGCCATGTCCTCCTTCAGGTTGGGTTTCTCCAACTCTTGCCCCAATGGCACTGGGCACCCCATGCTTCTTGACTTCTCTTCCAACTTCCATGAGCCTTTAGAAGGAACCAAGGATGCTCTAGAAGTATTCATCTATCCTCTGCGGGCTGAGAAGGTAAATACGGGTTGGGATTGCTTTCTTCTTTTCCCCAGGTACCTCATGCCATGGTCTTTTCAAACCCATTGGCATGGGATGCTCCACTAGGCCTTCAGACATCTCTAGGCAAGAGGCAGGGACCCACTGCTCTGTTCTCCATATGCCCTCAAATTTCAGGACAACCACGTTAAACTTCCTCCCAAAGAATTCTCTCGCATACATCACCATGAGGGCAGTACCAGAAAGGGCCGGTGATGTTCAATTCAGTGAACATCCAGCCAGCGGTCCTGCTTCCAGGCTACTCAACCTCTGATGATTTTTCTGCTATCTCTCCCACTAAGGTGGAGGGAAGAGGACAGCTTTTGTTTTCTGTGAACACAGGCCTCCTTCCTTTCCCCAGATTAGACTCCCTCCATGAGGCCCTTGTATTATCTGGAGTGAGAAGTGCCCATGATAGTTCCAGGATAACCGGTGTGTCTGGAGGGTCTCAGCAGGAAGAAGTCTATTACAAATGGGGTCAGCTATTAGATAGCTCTAGGGATTTAGAACATGTACAGTGAACATTTCCCTTCCATTTCAGATTTGGTGAAATTACCAGGACAATAGGAAAAGTCTCTCTAAACTTCATTAACACAGAGAGACAATCCTTTGCAAATTACTAAACCAGTGCATTTCCATTGTCCCTAACTTGCATCCTTCTTCCTGGTTTGTCACCCAAAGGAAGAAAGCTCACACTTAGGAGTTCTTTAACAGGACTGCAGGCTTTGCTAAGGAATCAGATTCATGGAATTCTTCTCTCTGTCATTCAGGGCCAGTTTCCCAGGTGAACGATCCGTGTAGTAGCACAGAGTCCCATGCTTGTTGCTCAGTGTTCTGTGGCTGCCATCTTGAAATTCCTAAGAAGTTCTGGAGAAGGGGAGCTGCATTTTCATCTTGCACTGTGCTGTGTGAATTATAAAGCCATCCTGCTCCCATTAGCATATTCCCTAATTGCAGGCCTCAGGGCCTCCAGGTGAAGGGAAGATAAGAAGCAGTGGAGGAAAAAGAAAAGAAAAATCAGCAGTTTCTGGTAAGAATTGTAGGAGGAAAGCAATGGGTGGGGGATGTAGGGAAGCAAAGTGTGAGCAGTGTGTCTCAGTTTCCCCCTTGATTCCCCTTCTCTGAGAGGAGGGAAGGAAGGTTAAGCAGCCTAGAGAAGTCTGATGGAAGAAGGGGTTCAACTCCCGGGGCTGATGAGAAATCTGACAAGAGACCCAGTCTGCCCCTCACCAAAGTGGGCTGACCCAGCAGTCTAAACATGGTGGTAAATGTGGCAAGGCCACATTTAGGGAAGCTTGATGCTTAACACACAAGGGAAGCTTGATGCTTAACTCTCCTGGTCAGTTTGGCTCCTGTGCCCTGTGGGATTGGAACTTTGGCCTCCAGGGACCAATTGGAAGGACCTCAGTCCTGCAACCACCCTGTCTGCCCCTGGGTTTCCTTGTGTTGTCAGAGTTCCCAGCAGTGTCTGATGTGGCAGAGACCTACACATGGCTTCTATCTGAGGCTGAGCAGCCAGGCCCTGACCAAGGGACCCCCACCTCTGACAGTCCAGGGAGTTTAAAAAAAAAAAAAAAAAAAAAAGCTAGTTTGGGTTATGGACATTGGGGAGGGTATGTGCTATGGAGAGTGCTGTGAATTGTGTAAGACAGATGATTCACAGACTTGTACCCCTGAAGCAAATAATACATTATATGTTAATAAAATAAAAAAAAAATCTAAGTGATCAACCTCATTCAAATATCCTTTCTTTCAGTGAATATAAACCCTTCTGTTTCTCCAGTTCTCTTTGAACCAACTTTCCCATCTTTCTATTGCCATCATTAATAAGTTCTTGAAATGTGTTTATTTTATATTTAAGTCTGATTTCTAACTTCAGAATATAGATTTTGATAATGCTTTCTGCCATGTCAAAATACCCAACTTCAAGAAATATCCTGCCCCTATTTTCTGTCACTAATTTTCTAAGGGCCTATTTAGCCAGAGCAACTCCATCTCAGTTAAACAGTGATTTTGTTGTTTATGCAGTAAAACTTAAACGGATCCTGACCCCTCCCCCCCACGACGAACTTTCTTAGAAGCAAGTCTGGAAAACCAGTAAAATATGGTCGACCAGTCCCTGATAACAGAGCCCAAATACAAGGGCAGGGCAGCTCAGATGGAGATAACAGAGCCCGAATGCAAGGATGAGTGAGGCCAGGTGGAGACATCCAATCACTGTCTCCCTAAAGAATGTGGGCCCTGCCTTTTGGGTGCCTTTTGGGCACCAATTCTGACCAAGGTGATAGGTTATTTCAAATAGCTACTATAGGGTGAATTGTAATTCAATTGGCCACCCGTGTGTGATCTAACATGATAATGCAACCTTCTCTATGTGTTACAATCTCACTGGCCACCTGTGTGTGGCCAGGCTCAACCACATGGCCTTTGCTCTATTAAAGTTAGTCTGTGAGGCTGGGAGTCGCTCGCTCTCTCTGTAAGAGGTGGCCCCGACCGGTCAGTTTGATTCTCCATGCTTGGCGCGAAATAAAGCTTTGCTTGACCTTCGCTTTGTATCAGTCTCCCTCCTTTGATCACGGACCCTAACAATTTGTGGGAAACAAATATGCAGATAAAAGACTCTGTTCTCCTTAACAAAACCTACGGCATACTAGAGAATATTTTTTAACTTTTCAAACAATCAAAGATAGAAAAAGTATCAAATATACAGAGGCAGGATAGTCTTGTGATTAACAGGGTGAACTCTGGAGCCTGAATAGATGTTTTACTGGCTCTGTAACTCTGGGAATGTTTCTTTCTTTTTTTGTTTTTTAAGATTTGTTTATTTGAGAGAGAGAGAGAGAGAGAGAGAGAGAGAACACACAGGGGAGGGGCATAAGGAGAGACAGAGAGAGTCTCAAGCGACTCCATGCTGAGTTTGGAGCCTGACACAGGGCTTATGTGGGGCTCAATCTCATGACCCTGAGATCACAACCTGAGCCCAAACCAAGAGCTGGACACTTACCCCAGTGTGCCACCCCGATGTCCCTCTGGGCAATGTTTCTTTGCATAGTTTCATCTATAAATCTATGTTAATATCTACTGGTTTGTTAGGAGAATTAAGTGACTTGGCACATACAAAAAGCTTAGATTCGTGCCTGAAACATGGAAAGTGCTCTGTAAGTATAGATACATTATTGTGTTATAGTATTAACAAGTATAGTTAGCAAGTATATGAATATTACTAATGTTTATATTATAGGCTTATAAAATACAGATTTATAAGCCTTTAATAGTCAATGATACCAATTTCTAAACACACATCTCATCTGCCATTCTACATGTGGTACCTCGTATTTACCAAAAGGAATACCCCAGTAGGCACAATGTTATTTCTTAACTCATTTACTACTATAGGATGCAACCTCAATAGACTTTTGTCAAGATTTACTACTTAGTTACTGTACCACTGAACCTGGTCTGGACTTAGTGACTTATTTGACCAATAGAATATGGCAAAAGGACATTCTGTGATTTCTGGAGTTAGGTCCTAACAAACCTTGAAACACTTGCTTTTGAAATGTTCCCTTTTTGAACCCATCTACCATATGCTGAGAAGCCCAAGCCCCACAGAGGGGCTACATGTAGATATTCTAGTGGATTGCATTGGTTGAGTTCCCAATTACCAACATCAACTGTCAGCATATAACTGATTCATTTTGGATGTCTACTCTAACTGATATTTCAAGGGACTCAGGCTTCACCCAGCTCCTATTTGACTGAAACTGAAGAACCAATCCCGAGAAAGAATCTCCCAGCTGGTCAACCCACAGAACCATAAGAGATAATAATAAATCCTTATTTTAAGCCTCCAGGCTTCGGGATGGTTTGCCAAACAACCACAGAGAACTAAAACACACACACCCTCTTGATCTCCCTGCCATGTGGTTCTAAGAACAAGACATCTTGGTTTACTTCACCTGTGAGCTTATCCATCTGAAGCATTATGCTCCAAGCAAAAGCAAAACAAAATTCTACTTCAAACCATCTTCAAACCATCAGTGCTTTCAAACAAGTTCTTGGGAGGCTACACTTTCACATGTCATTTAGGAAAGTCATTTTCCGCATAAATATTTGACACAAATCATAAATCTTTCAGGTTACTTAAGCTCTCCCCTCTCTTCAGGAATTCTAAATTTCCTTTTTATCAAAGTGACCTGGCTGCTCCTGAGTGCCAACATTTTTAAACCCTACATGGGTAAAATCTGGAAAATATAACCTTGCAAATTTAACAATTTAACAATTGCAAATAGTTTTAAGCCACTTCAGGAAAAGTGGAACTTTTGATTTTCCTTTGTGGCCTATGAACCCATGGTTTAGAGCAAGAAAAGCCAATGGGCCTTTAATTATGCAAAAGTACTGCAAGGACCTCTTTCTAAAAATGGTGAGGCTTGAGGCTGCCTTTCAAAGGAGCTTGGTGTTCTGCACAATAGTGTAAAGACTGGTCTCATGGGTGACCAGAATTACAGCTTTGGAGATAATAATATCTTTGAAGTGGTGATTCTCAAAACCACTTTTAAAAGAAAAAAGTCATGAAAATCAGCATAGCTTTAAATTATTTTTATTATAAAATTACTTAAATACGTATAAACATAAAACAAATAGAGATCAAGTGCCTACTATATGCCAGATATTGTTCTGATATTGGTGACAGACTATTTCCCTGACCTCAGTGAGTTTATAATCTGATGGAACTATGATTATAAGTGGACCAGGACACTTATTAGAAAATAACATGGTATTATCAAGACAGAAATACATAGTATTGTTCAAGACAGAAAAATCCAGATTTAGGGAAATGTACCAATGCTGCACTATTGTAATCTGATGTCTTGGGAAGGCTAACGGACAAGATTCACGTCTGGAAAAAGAGTGGATGTGCTCCATAAAGCAGTCAATTTTCATGCTGCCAATTGTGCTGGAAAAAGGTTAAACCAGGCATCAGGAAATGGGGACTCAGAAAGCAGATCCTACATGTGAGGTGAAGAGAAGCTCTCTCCATGTTCCTTTCAGTCAGATCTGGACTGTGAGACAGTTGTATGCAAATTCCCATTCTGCATTGGGAACTACAGACAAGCATTTTAAGAACCTAGAAAAATGTTTGAAAATTGGGGGGAAAATTATTGACTCCAAAATAATAAAACTGTTAAATCATTACTAATAGATGTTTAGATGCCTACAAAATGTAACTTTGTGTCAACAGCACTAATTGTTAAAATTAGTATTCATTAAAATGTCATTACATTTGGAAATAATTAATTGGCCAGATGATGTCATTTCGCAAAAATTCTCAAACGTGTACAACTGCCAAGAAATCATTGCCAGTCATAAATTAAATGAGTTGCCAAATAATTTCCAAAGGAAACTCATAAAATTTCTCTCATACAGTTAATATGAAATTAACGTGAGATGTGGGCTTGTATCAATGTGTTTGATAAGAAGTGGATTATGATCTCTAAATGCTTGAGAACTTATAGGCAACAAGGTCTTAAATGCTGAAAGAGGGGCTGGTTGCCCAGAGCCCTCTGGACAATGAGGGGATAAGTGCTTTTCTAAATATACTGAAGCAGGCCAGTTAAGTAGGGAAGCGTATCAGTAAGGGATGGCCAGCGCTACAATAAACCCATAAACCCATACGGTACCTTCGTGTGATTTTAAAAAGAGATGACCCTTCCAAGTAGATATATTTCTAGCCAGAGCACAGAACTTGATGAGCTAGGAGTGGATTGGATTTCAGCACCTATGTATCTCCTGGGCTAGATGCCCTTATTCAGAAAACAACATGCACAGGCACTCGGGGTAGCCATGATAATACTCTGTGCAAATGTCAGATTCTGTATAGAATTGTTGCCTACTCTGTGGCTCTCCTCCCCTCCCATAGTCTTGAAACCTTAGTCATGTGTTCATGGAAAGTTTTGGCCTCATTACTGCTTTGCCATAGAAAACTGAGGAGAAAGACACACCCCACACTTGGAACAAAAAGAAAAGCAAGAGCCCCTTTCCTTAGGTCAGAGTGGTGCAACTAAAGATAGTTGTGCATAGTAGAGTAGGGATATGCTGAGAGTCACTGGCAGCAAAGGCAGGTTGAACCAGAGCCCAGGAGCATGGAAACCTCTCCTGAGCATGAGACAGCATACCATAAAGCCCTTACAAATAACTAGTGGATAATCAAGTGATTGGGTACTTAAAATTAAGTCCAAGTTTATTTTGTAGTTACAGGTGAGTATAAGCTAAGGTCTAGGCTTCTTTCCTTCACAGAGGCTCTAAACAAACAAAAAATTCAAGCAGAGTAAGAAAGGGTTCTATAGAAAATAAAAATAAAAATTGCTTTCCCAGCTTTATCTCTACCACATTAATAATTAATTTACATGTAAGTAGCCCAACTACACCAATCAAAAGGCAAAGATCAGTGGTGGGTAATGAAACACATCTCATCCATATGCTGTTTATGAGAAATTCATTTCAAAGTCAGTAACATATAGGTCAGATGTAGTAAACAGATGAGAAAAAAGATATACCATGCAAATGTTAATTTTGAAGAACAGAAGTGACTATATTAATATCCAATGAAGTAGACTTCAGAGAAAAGAAAATTGCTAGAGGCAAAGAAAGACACCACATACAAAGGATCCATCCACCAGGAAGACAATATGATCCTAAATATGTGCTCATCAAACAACAGAGCCTTAAAGACACAAAAGAAAACTGGGCTCCTGAAAGACACAAAGAAAGCTGGGGGAGCTGAAAGGAGAAACAGAAAAGTCTGCAGTTCTAGTTGGGGACATCTCCCTCTAACCAACTGACAGAACTACTAGACAGAAAATCAGCAAGGAAGATCTGAAAAACTCAATCAACTGACATGATCTAATTATCATATAAAGAACATGATAGTCAACAACAGCAAAGTACAATTTTTTACATTTTTAAATTTTATTTTATTTCTTCAGTGTTCCAAGATTCATTGTTTATGCACCACACCCACTGCTCCATGCAATACGTGCCCTCCTTAATACCCACCACCAGGCTCACCCATCCCACCACACCCCCTTCCAAAACCCTATAGTCTCTCATACTTCGTCTCCCTCCCCTAATTTTAAAAGTCATCCATGGAATGTTCATGAAGACAGTCCATATACCTGGCCATAAGACAAGCCTAAAAAATTTAAGAGTTAAAATCTGATCATAGGGGCGCCTGGGTGGCTCAGTGGGTTAAGCCTCTGCCTTCGGCTCAGGTCATGATCTCAGGGTCCTGGGATCGAGCCCCACATCGGGCTCTCTGCTCAGCGGGGAGCCTGCTTCCTCCTCTCTCTCTGCCTGCCTCTCTGCCTACTTGTGGTCTCTGTCTGTCCAATAAACAATAAAATCTTCAGAAAAAAAAATCTGATCATAATGTGCATTCTCTGACTATAAGGGACTCAAACTAAAAATTGATAACAGAAAGAAAGCAAGACAATCTCTAAACATGTGAACATTAAACAACACACTTTTATGTAATAATGCATGGGTCAGAGAGGAAGTCTCAAAGAAAATTTCAAACTAAAATGATAGTACAACATATGGGTGTAGGATGTAGCTAAAGCATTACAGGGAGGATAATTTATTGTATCAAAATGTTTACATTAGAAATGCAGAAAGGTCTCAAATGGATCAGTAAACTAGAAAAAAGAAAAGCAAAATAAATCCAAAGCAAACAGGATGGAAATAATAATAAATAAATAAATAAATAAATAAATAAATAAATAAAATTGAAAATAGGTAAACAGTAGGGAAAATCAATGAAACAAAAGTAGGTTCTTTGACCAAATAAATAAATAAATAAATAAACAAAATTGGTAAGCCTCTAGCAAGACTCACAAAAATAAAAATAGAAGGGACACAAGTCAACAATATTAGGTATACAACAGAGAATACCACTATAGATCCTGCCACCATGAAAAGGATAAAAAGGGAATGCTACAATAAACTTAATACACATAGTTTCAACAACTTAGAAGAAATGGACCAGTTTCCTTAAATCTACAAACTACCAAAATTAGGATTTTCTGTTGGCTTTATTACACCAAAGTACTTTTTTCAGCTTATCTCGTAAGAGCTATGGATGTATTTTAAAAATCAATTGTGTCTTCCCAACTTAGACTCCAAGTCCCACTCTTCAAAGGAAACTATTTCTAAGAGAATGTAGTGAAAATTCAATTTTTGGTTCAAAAGGGTTCAGTGATGTTCTCCAACCCTGTCTTGTAAACAGTTAGGTCCATAGTACAGTAAGAAGTACAGTAAGAAGCAATATACTGGGGTAGGGAATTCACAAAGTTAATTTTTTATTTTTGGTCAACAGTGTTCATAGATTCAGTAACCAATCCCCGTCAGTCCTCCCTTCAAGTCTAAATTCTCAAAACAAAACAAAACAAAACAAAACTTCTTAAAGGAAACCCTCAAGATCAATGGCAAATCAGAATTTTTTCCCATTTTCTTGGGCTTGTAATTACCATAAATTCTACATAAAGCAATAGAGGAAAAAGAAACAAATACCTCTGTGCAATGCTAGACTCTGTATAGCAACTATGGAGTACACTTCTAGAAGAGTTGACCTTCATTCTCATTTTCTCAGTTACTCTGAAGAATATGGAGTACGCTTCTAGAAAAGTTAACCGTGATTCTCATTTTTTTTCAGTTACTCTAAAGAGTCCTATTTGTGAGGAATTTCCAGAAAATGTTGCTTTTGACTTCAGAGAGCAGAGCAACTAAACTATCCCAAGAATACTGGCATCAGCCTTGACACTTAAGAGCAATCCTGGTAAGAACAACCCACAAACTATCCTAATAAGCCATTCTGCTGCTCTGCATCACTCCCTTGTTGACAGACTCCAGCACTTGTCCTGAGCTTCCATTAATAAGAACAGTCATGGACCCAACTCACCCATGGGGCCGGGGGCCCATCTTTTTCCTAACATGATTTCTTTGAGTTCAGCCATTGGACGTAATGGGTATGTTTTCCTTGAAACTATCTTCATGCAAACCAGGTGCATTTATTCTCTAAAGAATACATGCCAGAATGCTAACCATATTTTCACAGAAATACAAGATTGGGTTCTGAATCTGCACAGATGCAACAGCCCAAACTTCATAAAATAAGTGAATAACTTCAGTGTCCCACATCCATCATGTCACCTATTTCTTTTAACATTTAATGAATGGAAATCTGCCTTTTTCATGTTGGATGGTGATTTTACGGATTCTAGTAAGAAACATCATTTCTGAACAAAAGCTACCCAGAACCACAAAGGCAGGCATTCAACCAGAAAAACGAAGTCAGTGCTGGAAGGGTCGGGTCATCATCTACTACAGGGCCCCTATGAAAAGTATGAAAAAGTGGACAGAGGATACTCAGTATAACATGGCCTGGGTGCTTAGAGATTCTGTAACAGCGCTTCAAGTCATGTTTTGAAAGAAATGAAAATGAATTTTCTGCACCTTTCTTTATAAAACCTGATGTAATATAAGTTTTAAATGGATTTTGACTACAGTTTCCCATAGCCTGAGGGTAAGTCTTTTTTGAAAAAGAGCAACCATATTTTCAATATTTTACTGATGCGTTACATTAATCATTTAAAAACACCATCTGCCTCCTTCGTGAAGGGCCACAGTTCTCAATTTAGAAGAGAAAGTATAACCAACGAACCCACAGAAACAAAAATTAATCT
This sequence comes from Mustela erminea, assembly GCF_009829155.1. Taxonomy (NCBI): domain Eukaryota; kingdom Metazoa; phylum Chordata; class Mammalia; order Carnivora; family Mustelidae; genus Mustela; species Mustela erminea. The sequence continues at coordinate 105,668,004 of NC_045618.1, forward strand.
CTAAAAACCCTAACCCAGCAATAAGTTCCACAGACAGTGGAATGGGGTCCCAGGTGATCCATTGAGAAAATGAAATGAAAGCCAGCACTACGGAGTGCCCAGTCTATTAAAATGCCTCTCGTCAGTAGCAAGGAAGTACACTTCAGAGGGCAATTCAAAGGGAAGGGCACCAGGGTCACGAGGCTCTTCCTGTCTGACTAGTGGTGGCAGCACCAACTGCTAAATGACAGGACATCCGTCTGTCTGATTACTGCACAGTGCGGTCATTGGCCAACTTGGACATTCAGGGGTTGTTTGGGGGCAGTGGAGGTAAAGGTGGAAGGTGCTGGGCCTGCTTTGTTTTGCTCTTACACTGAAGAAGACAGAACTATCATGGAGTTAGGTTTCATAACTGGTGATCAAACTTCCCAGAAAAAGCATAAAATCAAACATTCTGAGGGATAGGGAAAAGGCCAAAGCAGGGCTCAAGCTCTTGGTTATTTTTCTACCATCCTGGCCTCTATTGCTTGTGAGCTCTCCACGCACCCCAATGAAGGAACGTCTGGCACCAGGTAGGGCACTTGCACATATGTCACTTGCAAGGACGGTCATGAAAAACCCATAGATGCCTTTCTCCATGGCCAGCTAATGAATATGGGTCCTGGTACATTTTTTTTTTTAATCCAATAAATGCCTGCAACTTTTAGGGCAATCTAGTACCCTGTACGCTGCAGTGTAGGATAGTAAAATCTGGTTGCTGCCTCTACCTTGGTGCACTGAAAACCATGGTGAAGACTGATACCCAAAACCCTTTCATTTGTCCTTCATGCTTAGTAATTTATTTGAGCAAGAGAGAGCAAGGGTAAGAAAGCACAAGTCGCGGGAAGAGGGGCTGAGGGGGAGGGAGAAGCAAACTCTATGCTGAGCGGGCAGCCCAACGCAGGGCTGCATCACAGGAAGACGCTTAACTGACTGAGCCACTCAGGAGCCACCAAACTAATTTCTAATGTGGAGGTTCAAATCCCATAAGTGGAGCTGAAAATACTCTCCCTACCTTAAGAGTCACTTCAGAACAAAGGTGCTACGAAACCTTAGTGGAATCTCTCGAATGTAGCAGGGACGTGTGTGAGGAAACTAGTAGAGCAGGATTTCCTGTCAACACAGGATGGAAGGTGAAACATAAGTTCTGTATACATAAAATGTATACATAAAATCTTCTACCCATCATTTTTTTCTTAAGTTACAGGGGATCACTTTATAAAATTGTCTTCTATTTTTTAATTCGTGTAATTACATTTTTCTAGATGTATCTGTGCTTCATAGGGTGTTCTCATAGTTAGTTTTGGTTTGCATAGCGTGTGTTATCTTTTGCTTTTTACTCCCTTTCCAATCCCTATCTATCCCTGTGTTTCCCTGCACAATTACACATAGAAACAGGAAAACCTATCTGTGTACTTGAGGTTCATGTAATACGCTGTATTACACATGCTCTCAGCCACTTTTTCACCACCAGCAGGCCAAATGCCAACAACAGTGAATTTTGCAAGAGGGGTGACAGTTTTTCATTGTTGCTCACCCAAATAATGGAAATAAATGTAATATTTAAGGTCAAACCCAGGGAATAGTTCCTGGAATAATAATAATAAAAAAAAATACAGTGAAACCAGACTCTTCGCTGCTTCCCTCAAGAAAACTGTCTTCCTTGAAGACAATTATGCAGATTAAATAATATCAACTAGGTTTTTATTGAGCACTTACTATATCCTAGGCATATGCATTATTCACATATACAATTAATAGTTCACCAACCCTATCTGGAAGTTATTATTGGACTCATTTGATGGAAGAGGCAACAGGTATCAACCTGTTGAAGCCTACAGTTAGTACAAAATCATGGCTCATATAAAACAAAGCCAGAGCTCAGACCCGGGTCTGTCTGCTGTCAAGGTTTGAACTCTTCCTCTCTGCCGCAGTTAAGGGACATCTTCTACCAGGAAAGCCAGCCTAGCATATTGGTTATAACTTTTCCACCATAGATGCTGATGACTTAACTTTAAAAAATACCCCATGTAAAGAGTGGTCTTCCTTTTTTTAATAGAAATTATGACCACAGTAGTTCCTAGGGAACTAATCCCTCTAACCTGACCTGAAACGTGAAACTACTCAACAATTTAATTAGTTGTGACAATTGTCACTTAATTTGGGATAACATGAAAGCAGATTTCATATAGTCACTGCTCTGCTGTGGCTCTCGAATGGACTTTCTCAGAAGCCAGTACTAACTTGGGCCCAGAGAAGGTGGTATGCATGAATCACAGAAGCCATGTGTTAAATTCATGCCACCAGTAAATACATCTCCCAGAATTCATCTTCTTAAGGTTTGAAGGTGGAAAATCATAAAAAGTACAACAGAGTTCAAAAGACAAAGCAAAAGGAAAACCAATAGATCTTGGTAACCTGTGAGAGGCCACCCACATGTCAAGAGTAACACAGGTAACACATGTTCACCATAATTTCCCTCAGTTATCAAGGTCAGTTACACTGTACCCATCACCAGCAGAGTAACTATTAAAACATTTTTAAGAAATGTAACCAAATGATTAATTTATGTGATCAATCACATTTACCCAAATGATTGCAAGTAGTTTAAATATTTTGATGATTAAAGGGGCACCTGGGTGGCACAGTAGATTAAGCCTCGGACTCTAGGTTTGGGCTCAGGTCATGATCTTGTCATCATGAGATGGAGCCCCATGTTGGGGAGTCTTTCTCCTTCTCCTTCTGCCCCTCCCCCCTCAAATAAATAAATAAACCTTTGAAAATATTAGACTTCAGTTACCTGAAGAATTATGCTACATTAATAATCTCTCTGATGATGCTAAACAATTTAACCTAGATGATAGCCTAGGTAGCATACTGTCTCCTGACCAGGGGCGCCATTTTCCGCCCCTTAACACTGGATGACCCAGCTACTTTTAAGACACAGCTCCCTGCCTGCTTGCCCTGACAATGAAATGAGACTGTAGTTGAAAAACTGCTATTTTGTAAAGCACCCAAGAAAACCAAAGCATATGATTTAACAGAAACAAAACCCCTGGTGTCTGTAAAGTAGGAAATAGAGCTCTCCAGAGAGAAAAGGCCTGACCTCATGTTACTTTATAACTTCCCAAATCCTGTGACCATACCCAGGGACCTCTGATCAACAGAATACAAATCAATTAATAGTGAAAGGGATGTACCTGAGAAAAATCACATCTGCTCTGCCTTTTCTATGCTTATTTCTTTTTTTTTTTTAATTAATTTTTTATTTTTTATAAACATATATTTTTATCCCCAGGGGTACAGGTCTGTGAATCACCAGGTTTACATACTTCACAGCACTCACCAAAGCACATACCCTCCCCAATGTCCATAATCCCACCCCCTTCTCCCAAACCCCCTCCCCCCAGCAACCCTCAGTTTGTTTTGTGAGATTAAGAGTCACTTATGGTTTGATGACTACATCAGCACATCTGTGGGCACACTGATTCATTTTAACTCACTCTCTAGCCTTGGATTCATTTAGATCTCCAAATTCCTTCAGCATTCTGACCACTGGACCTGGCACAAAAGTCCTCTTTGGGAAGGTTCTGAGACTGTTATGACTGTAGTGCCCTTCAAACAATATATAAATAGGGGTGCCTAGGTGGCTCAGTGTGTTAAAGCCTCTGCCTTTGGCTCAGGTCATGATCCCAGGGTCCTGGGATCAAGCCCTGCATTGGGCTCTCTGCTCAGCGGGAAGCCTGCTTCCCCCTCTCTCTCTGCCTGCCTCTCTACCTACTTGTGATCTCTGTCTGTCAAATAACTAAATAAAATCTTAAAATATATATATGTATATATATATATATATATATATGCATATATATAACTACTCAAGATTACATGCTTCAGATGTACAGAGAAAATACACTTCTGGGTGTGGGGGGAGACCATTTAAGGACTCAACTATCATACTTATTGGCATCAAAGACTAATGAAAAGACTAGAAATCTTGAAGATGGTGGTGGAATTCAGAGGACTGGATTTTGAATTTCTGTTTCACCACTTTCTAGATGGATAACCTTGAACAAGTTACATTATTTCTGAAAACCAAACTCTCCTCACTTGTTAATTAGAGATAAAATGGGCTCCTTGCCTCCTAGGGTTGTTACGAGAATGTAAATGAGCTGATGTAGGCTTATCACAGATCTTGGCATTTTATAAGTGTTTAATAAATATTAGTTGCTAATATTTTCATAAAATTAATCATATCCTTTCCCAAGCAGTTTGTACGTATAGATACAACTTAGAATATTTGCAAAAAAAAAAAAAAAAAGTTTGCCAAATCAATGGAAATATAAGAAAATCTTGGCAAACAAACTTTGATTTTTTTGTCTATGGCTTTCATGTGTGTTTTGTTTTTCTTAGATAATATTAAAAAAAAAAAAAAAACCCAAAGCCTTGATTCATTTAAGAAGCATTCACTGAGTACCCAGTGGTACATAAAGAAAGAAAAAATAGATTCAAGAGCTAGCCTCCATGTTTACTCCCAATAACCAAACTGACCACAACAAAGGCATCAGAATTCCTGTCTAACTTTACACATTCAAGTCATTTAACAAATGTGGCCATATGGTGATTTAATATGATTAAAAAAAAAAAAAGACCCTAAACCAGCCATGATACAACATTATAGAGTCCATCAGAAGCATCAGCTACAGGAAAGTCACTCAGAAATCCAATGGACGAGAAGCCTCTAGATGGAAAAGACCAAATCTCACCCCTTTGAAAAAGGAACATGAGGAAATATGAAGTTGATCCAAACAGAATTAATGAATGAAAGTGATACATAAATTATAGTATAAAAACATTTCTGCTGTGGACATATGAAATAACTATAAAATTGATAATAAACAACTTTAACCTTTAATTTCTACAGAGTAGGGATTCTCCACCTCTATACTGCAGGTCTTCATTTCTGGTAAAAGGACATCTTTTGTTATTTTCACCCCGTTCACGAACATTCTCTTACTCACCTCACCTGCAGAATAAACTGTTAATTCTGATCAGTGAGTTTTAATTTTTATGTAACTTTTTTCAGCCAAAGTTAGAAATGATTAGAAGTGTTATTAAGAGGAAGCTAACGCATTTCTAGCTAGGCAACTTGTTTCATACTGACATCAATGTAACATATAAAAACCATATAAACAAAAGCACTAAGAATACAATAGTTAATGGAAGGAAATTCTCGGGGAGCATAAAACAACCAACTGAAATTTAGTTCTTCCTCCAAAATATGTTTTTTTCTAAATTTTCATGTAAATAGTGTCATTCTAAAGCACCATATGTGCAGAATGAAACAAGCAGACACAGCTGGCTCCTGGCCATAGCAGATGGAAGGAAACCAATAAAGCAGTTAAGCATCAAGCTGAAGGGCTCACATGCACGCACGCGCACACACACACGCACAAACTCTTACCATCGGATGTTGATAAAGTACTCAGTTTCACTGGGAAGCCCAGATGACAGGTGGCACAAATGAAATTATGAACAACTTTATAAACACTGACAAGGTGGATGTCTTCTCGCTGCTCAGTTAAAATATGGAAGGACATTAATGGGCACTGGCACACACACAAGTCATCTCAAACTTCCTAATTCCATGGCTACTTCTTGCGCAGACAGCTTTCAGAACTATACCCAAATTTCCACACCACATGCTTGGCTATAACCTCCCAGAGACTGCCAGGATTCATGAAACCACTTTTAAAAGGCGTCCTGAGTGAGAGGTTGTCAGCCTGGCATATGGATCTGTGACTCTTGCGCCGAGTCCAGAAATCCCACACTTTGTCATGCCTGCCAGGAAAGGACAGACCTTCAACTCCCTGCTGGGCAACTTGCTGGTAGGACTCCTTCACGTTCCCTCTTCCCCAGGTAACATACCATCTGTTTTTAGTATCTAATGTAGGCAGGTCAGCTGAACTCCTCCCGGGAAATGGCACTGGGAATGGCATAGAATTAAATAAAACATATGTGTTAAGAGGAAAAAGGAGCTTTGGAATGTCCTGCTCCTCACCTCACACATTAAAATATATTGTCGCTAATTAGCCAGCTATGTGTTTTCATGCAACACACTTAACCTCTTTGGACTTCAGTCTTCTACTCTGCAAAATGATAGAACTGCAACCCTCAGGCACCTTCCAATTTAAACACTCTATGACAAGTAGCTGTGTAGTATTCCAAGCCCATAAAACTTATGTAAAGCTATCTGGGAAGAAGAGTCAATGACAAAAAGGAATTTAAAATTCACAGAAAAGACCAATTCCCTTATAAAAATGGAATCCAACAGAGGAAAAAAATCTTAGCCCTAAACATAACTTATTAAACAACAGCGTGGTAAGTAGAATTATTAATCACTCTCCTATAGTGTAGTATACGCTATATCCTGATAGTGTATGGAATGTACTTCTCTACCCCTTGACCTTGGACTTGGCCATGTGACTCACTTTTTTCAATGGGATTTTAGTGAAAGTAATACAGAGACTTAAAATGTGCCTGTACATTGGGGTTGCCCTCGTGAGCATCTGCCATTGTCATTGGGAAAACATACCACAAGAGTCACTGCCATTCCTTCTGAACCCCAGAAGAGACTCATGGAACAGTCCTAAATCAGGCCTACAGCCTGGAGTCCAGGTGAACTTCACAGACCCACAGGCAAGGATAAAAGTACTTTTGTTGTAAACCGCTGAGATTTTGAGGCTATTATATAGCATGATTCCAAGAAAAGCTGACTGATCAGCCCTGCAAAGAAATAACATAGGGCATATGAAGGAAATGGTTAGAGAACATGAGAAGTTAAACACCCATCTATATGGGTTCTATATACATATCTATCAAGATTCTCTATCATAGAACCTATGATGATGTGTACTCAATGTGTTCACAAGTATATCAAGATGACAGTGATGTCAGTTGAAAACAGTACACAAATTACAACAGGCTCCTCTATACTCAATTTAAAGAAAATATAATGAAGAGTCATAAATGGTCATCTTGAAAACAGAATTGGATCTTTATTGGGAAAGTTGTAAAATTATGGAAAAATCTGAAAGTTCCTGAAACTTATTTGAATATTGGTTTTTACAAACTACACATATAAACTACCACATATAGTCTTTTTACATTGTATACGGTCTGGGGACACTGCAGATGTTTGCCACTGTAAGCCACACACCTTTTTTTTATATATATAAACATATATTTTTATCCCCAGGGGTACAGGTCTGTGAATTGCCAGGTTTACACACTTCACAGCACTCACCATAGCACATACCCTCCCCAATGTCCATAACCCCATCCCCCTTCTCCCAACCCGCCTCCCCCAAGGAACCCTCTGTTTTGTGAGATTAAGAGTCACTTATGGTTTGTCTCCCTCCCAATCCCAACTTGTTTCATTGATTCTTCTCCTACCCCCTTAACTCCCCATGTTGCATCTCCACTCCCTCATATCAGGGAGATCATATGATAGTTGTCTTTCTCCGCTTGACTTATTTCCCTAAGCATGATACCTTCTAGTTCCATCCACGTCACACACACCTTTTTATTTTACCTCTTCAAAAAGAATTTCATTTTTTTTAATATTTAGAAATTCAGATGTGATTGACATATAACAGCCTGGAAGTTTAGGGTGTACATGTTAGTTTGACACATTTATATATTACAATATGATTACCACCTAAGCATTAGCAAATGTTTCTATCATGTTACATAATTATCATTTCTTTTTTGTGGTGAGAACAATTAAGATCTAGTCTCTTAGCAACTTGGAAGTTTGTAATATCATATTATTGACTATAATCACTATGCTGTGCATTGAAGTCTCCAGACCTTACTCATCTTCCCTTTGCAAGTTCATATCCTTTGACCAATACCTCCCCTCTTTCCCCACCCTCACCACTCCCACCACCACCATTCTACTCTCTGTTACAGAACTCTGGCTTTTTTGGAGTCATATAAGTGATATTTTACAGTATTTGTCTTTCTCTGACATACCTCACTTAGCATAATGCCTTCAAGGTCCATCTATGTTGGTACAGATGGTAGGATTCCTTCTTTCTCATGGCTAAATTATATTCATTCTATATAAATACACCACATCTTCTTTACCCACTCATCCACTGACAGACACTTAGGTTGTTTCTACACTTAGCTATTGTAAATAATAATGTGATGAATATGATTATGCAGATATCTCTTCAAGATACTAATTTTTTTTTTTGACAGACAGAGAACATAAGTAGGCAGGGGGGGTGGTGTAGGCAGGCTCCCTGCTGAGCAGAGAGCCCAATGCGGGACTCGATCCCAGGACTCCGGGATCATGACCCGAGCCAAAGGCAGAGGCTTTAACCCACTGAGCCACCCAGGTGCCCCAAGATACTAATTTTATATGTCTAGACTGGGACTAAAAGTAAATTAAATTTACTTATAATTTTTAAGAAGCCACCATATGTCTAGACTGGGACTAAAAGTAAATTAAATTTACTTTTAATTTTTAAGAAGCCACCATACTGTTTTCTATAATGGTTGTTTTCCATCTTCCATTCCTATTTCCACTTTACATTTCCACCAACAATGCACAGGAGTTCCCATTTTTCCATATCCTTACCAACAATAATTATTTCTTGACTTTTTCATAATGCCCACTCTAACAGATGTGAGATGGTATCTCATTGTGGTTTTGATTTGTGTCTTCCTGATGACTAGCTATACTGGGAATCTTTTCATGAACATGTTGGCCATTTGTTCTTCTTTGGGAAAATGTCTATGCAGGTCCTTTTCCTATTTTTAAGTTGGATATATTTGTAGTGAAAAAACTGAGTCTTTTTCCTCTAAGATCAAGAAACAAGACAAGGATGTTCACCATCACCACTTTAACACAACATAATACTGGAAGTCCTAGCCACAGCAATCAGACAAGAAAAAGACATAAAAGGCATCCAAATTGGTATGAAAGAAATGAAACTTTCACAATTTGTAGATGACATCATACTATATGTAAAAAACCCTAAAGACTCCACCAAAATACTACTAGAACTGATAGATGAATCCAGCAAGGCCATAGGATACAAAATCAATGTACAGAAATCTGTTTCATTTTTATACACTGTTATTGAAGTAGCAAGAAAAATTAAGAAAACAATCCCATTATAATTATATCAAAAATAATAAAATATATATAAAAATATATATTATATAGGAATAATCTATATATAGGAATTATATATAATATATAGGAATAAATCTAATCAAATCTAACCAATAAATCTAATCAAGCAGGTGAAAGACCTACTCTGAAAATGATATAACATTATTGACAGAAATTGACAATGACAGAAACAAATGAAAAGAAACTCTTTGACCATAAATTGGAAGAACAAATATTGCTAAAATGTCCATACTACCCAAAGCAATCTATGAGATTTAATTCAATATCTTTCAAAATAACAACAACACTTTTCACAGAACTAGAATAAACAATCCTAAAATGTGTATAGAACCACAAAAGACCTCAAACAACCAAAGCAATCTTGAAAAGGAAGAACAAAATTGGAGGTATCAGAATCCTGGATATTATTAAGGAGGAGACATGTGGTGATGAGCACTGGGTGTTATATACAACTAATGAATCACTGAACAGTACATCAAAACTAATGATGTGGGGCACCTGGGTGGCTCAGTGGGTTAAGCCGCTGCCTTCGGCTCAGGTCATGACCTCAGGGTCCTGGGATTGAGCCTCGCATCGGACTCTCTGTTCAGTGGGGAGCCTGCTTCCCCTTCTCTCTCTGCCTGCCTCTCTGACTACTTGTGATCGCGCTCTCTCTGTAAAATAAATAAATAAAATCATTAAAAAAAAAAAACTAATCATGTACTATATGCTGGCTAATTGAACATAATAAAAAAATAAATAATAAAGAAAGAAAGAAGAAAAAGAAAGAAAGAAAGAAAGAAAGAAAGAAAGAAAGAAAGAAAGAAAGAAAGAAAGAAAGAAAATATACTATAAACCTATAGTAATCAAAACAGTATGGTACTGGCACAAAAATAGGTACACAGATGAATGGAAGAGAATAGAAAGTCCAGAAATAAACCCACAATTATATGGTCAATTAATCTTCAATAAAGGAGGAAAGACTATGCAATGGAGAAAAGATAGCCTCTTCAACAAATGGTGTTGGGAGAACCAGACAGCTACATGCAAAAGAATAAAACTGGACCACTTTCTCATGCCATACACAAGAATAAACACAAAATGGATTAAAGACTTAAATGTGAGACCTGAAACCATAAAAATCCTAAAAGAGAGCATATGCAGTAATTTCTCTGACATTGGCTTATAACAACATTTTTCTAGATATGTCTCCTGAGGCAAGGGGAAAAAAAGCAAAAAGCAGCTATTGGGACTACATCAAAATAAAGAGCTTCTGCACAGCAGAAGCAACAATCAATAACAATAAAGACAACCTACTGAATGGGAGAAGATATTTGCAAATGACATATCTGATAAAAGGTTAGTATCCAAGATACATAAAGAACTTATACAACTCACCATCAAAATAATAGTAATAATCATCATCATCTAATTAAAATGGACAGAAGACATGAACAGACATTTCTCCAAAGAAAACATACAGATGACCAACAGACACGTGAAAAGATGCTTAATATCACTAATCCTCAGGGAAATGATAATCAAAACCACAATCAGATATTACCTCATACCTCACACAGCTAAAATAAAAAACACAAGAAACAAGTGTTGGTGAGGATATGGAGAAAAAGGAACACTTGTGCACTGGCAGTACAAATGCAAACTTTTGCAGCTACTGTGAAAAAAGCTATGGAGGGTCCTCAAAAAATTTTAGTAGAATTACCATATAAACCAATAATTCTACTACTGGGCATTTATCCAAAGAACATGAAAACACTAATTCAAAAGGATATATGCACCCCTACATTTGTGGCAGCATTATTTACAATAGCCAAATTATGAAAGCTACCCAAGAGTGCATCAACAGATGGATAAAGAAGATGTGTAGTGTACACACACACACACACAGAGGAATATTACTCAGCCATTAAAAATAATGAAATCTTGGCATTTTCAATAACATGGATGGATCTAGAAGACATAATTCTAAGTGAAATAAGTCAGTCAGTGACAGAAAAATACCATATGATTTCCTTAATATGTGAAATTTAAGAAACAAAACAAATAAACAAAGAAAAAAGAGACAAACCAAAAAACAGACTTTCAACTATGGAGAGCAAACTGATGGATACCAGAGGAAAGGTGAGTGTGGGAATGGGTGAAATAGGTGAAGGGGATTGAGTAGAAAGGAGAACATAGGCAGAAACCTCTTCAACATCGGCCACAGCAACTTCTTGAAAGACATGCCTCTGAAGGCAAAGGAAAGGAAACAAAAGTGAAAATAAACTTTTGGGACTCCATCAAGATCAAAAGCTTCTACACAGCAAAGGAAACAGTCAACAAAACAAAGAAGCAACCCACAAAATGGGAGAAGATATTCACAAATTACACTACAGACAAAGGGCTGATATCTAAGATCTATAAAGAACTCCTCAAACTCAACACTCAAAAAAACAGATAATCACATTAAAAAATAGGCAGAAGACATGAATAGATACTTCTCTAAAGAAGACATAAAAATGGCTAACAGACACGTGAAAAAATGTTCATCATCATTAGTCATCATGGAGATTCAAATCAAAACCACATTGAGATACCACCTTACACCGGTTAGAATGGCCAAAATTAACAAGACCATAAACAACAAGTGGTGGAGAGGATGCGGAGAAAGGGGAACTCTCTTACACTGTTGGTGGGAATGCAAGTTGGTGCAGCCACTTTGGAAAACAGTGTGGAGATTCCTTAAGAAATTAAAAATAGGGTTACCCTAAAACCCTGCAATTGTACTACTGGGTGTTCGCCCCAAAGATACAGATGTACAGAAAAGAAGGGCCATTTGTACTCCAATGTTCATAGCAACAATGGCCACAGTCACCAAACTGTGAAAGAGCCAAGATGCCCTTCAACAGACGAACGGATATAGTAGATGTGGTCCATAAATACAATGGAATATTACTCAGCCATCAGAAAGTATGAATACCCAACTTTTGTACCAACATGGACGGGACTGGAGGAGATTATGCTGAGTGGAATAAGTCAAGCAGAGAGTCAATTATCATATGGTTTCATTCACCTATGGAGCATAAGGAATAACATGGAGGATATTAGGAGAAGGAAAGGAAAAGTGAATTAAGGGAAGTTGGAGGGGGAGACTAAGCATGAGAGACTGTGGACTCTGAGAAACAAACTGAGTTTTGGTGGGAAGGGAGATAGGGGGATAGGTCAGCCTGGTGGTGGGTATTAAGGAGGGTACATATTGCATGGAGCACTGGGTGTGATGCATAAACAATGAATCTTGGAACACTGAAAGAAGAAAAGAAAAGGGAAAAAAAGCACACTTATCATGATTAGCCCTGAGTAATGTAGACAGTTGTTGAATCACTATGTCATACACCTGAAACTAATATAACACTGTATGTTAATTATACTGGAATTAAAATTTTTTTAAATAAAAAAATTTAAAAACAAATCAAATTATTTTCTTTTGTCTACTGAGTTGTATGAGTTCTTTATATACTAACCTTTTATCAGATAGATGGTTTGCAAATATTTTCTCCCATTCTATAGTTTGCCTTTTCAATTTATTCGTTGTTTCCTTTGCTGGGCAGAAACTTCTTAAATAGAGTCCCACTTGTTTATTTTAGTTTTTGTTGCCTGAAGCACACACTTCCTTAAAAGACAATGTTTGAATTTTTCCTAGGATCTAGAAGCTACTGAATTTGGACAAATTGACTTTATAGAGAAATGTGTACGTATCTTTCTCATAATTAAATAATATAATTACCATGTTGCATCTGATTTTTATGTTGCTCTGTCTATTGGAGCCAGAAATCCTGCTCAAGCAACTTCATGGTTTCTATAGTAAATGCACCAAAGTCTTTGTTTTGTTGAACAGCTTCAGCAGAGGGGACTAGAGAATAAACTAGTCGGAGAGGATAAACTCCCAAAACTCAATTTCAGAGCACCAGTCACAGTAATAAGAATGAAGTAACTGTTATTTTATACCTCTTGGTAATAGATTATGCAGCTACTGAAAACAAGGTTTGTGAAAAAATTGTGATAATCTATAAATTAATTGTGATATAATTTTAAAATGAAGAAAAGCAGCATACATAATAGTATCAATAGTAGGATCACAACCATATAAAAAAAATGTGCACCAATATCCACAATAGCCAAACTATGGAAAGAACCTAGATGTCCATCAACAGATGAATGGATAAAGAATATGAGGTATAGGGCGCCTGGGTGGCTCAGTTGGTTGGGCAACTGCCTTCGGCTCAGGTCACGGTCCCGGAGTCCCAGGATCGAGTCCCACATCAGGCTCCCAGCTCCATGGAAAGTCTGCTTCTCCCTCTGACCTTCTCGCCTCTCATGCTCTCTCTCACTGTCTCTCTCTCAAAAAATAAATAAAATCTTAAAAAAAAAAAAGAAAGAATATGAGGTATAGATATACTATGCGGCCATCAAAAGAAATGAAATCTTGCCATTTGCGATGACATGGATGGAACTAAAGGGTATTATGCTTAGTGAAATAAGTCAATCAGAGAAAGACAATTATCATATGATCTCCATGATATGAGGAAGTTGAGAGGCAACGTGGGAGGTTTGGGGGGGTGGTAGGAAAAGAATAAATTAAACAAGATGGGATTAGGAGGGAGACAAACCATAAGAGACTCTTAATCTCACAAAACAAACTGAGAGTTCCTGCGGGGAGAGGGCTAGGGAGAGGGTGGTGGGGTTATGGACATTGGGGAGGGTATGTGCTATGGTGAGTGCTGTGAGGTGTGTAAACCTGGCAATTCACAGACCTGTACCCCTGGGGCTAATAATATGTTATAAATTAATAAAAAAAAAAGTGCACCAGAAAACCAGATTTGGAATGTTCTCAAAATTGTTAACACATTGTCTTTGAGTAATAGAGCATTTGAGGGTTTATATTTTTCTATTTTTCTGCATTATCTGTATTTTCCAAATTGAATATGCATTATTCAAAATATCTTTTGAAATTACTCTTCCTAAATTACAACTTTATTCTTTCAAAATGTAGCTTTTCCTCTTTGGTATACTCTGTTCATTCTTTTTCCACATCCTTATCAAAAAGGGAGAAATGCAAATAAACCTTGAAATAAGAGTTTATGTATTTATATCTGATCCTCAAAAGTTTTGTTGATTACGAAGAACACCAATGTTTGGTCCCACAGCTAAAATTCCAGGGGCTTTTTTTTTTTTTTAAGCAAAATATTAACCAGAACAATGAAATAATATACTCTCTACAGAAGAGTTGGCAGTGACTTACAGTATGGTCATTAAAAATTAAGATGTCATCTCATTACTGCAAGACTAGGGAAACTTTGACATTACACAGGACATGAAAATATCGTGTCCCCAAAACACAGCAATCATGTCTTCAAATTTGTCATTATTTCAACAGAATGGAATGGCTTGACTCAAAAGTTATATTTAAATAAGTTATAGATATTTTAATCTCAAAAAGAATAAAAAATCAGCATATTCTTCATTCCAGAGAGCTTCAAAGACTATTTAATAGAATATCATGATCTCTATTTCCTCAAAGACAAGTGGAAACTAGAAATGTGAACTAATTTTCGTAAGGCCACACAGAGTAAAATATGACAGTGTGATACTTCCTGAATTATGAATCCTTCCTGAGTGTGTCATTAGAATCTTGAAAATATATGTTACCACTGGGCTATATGTGAGAAGAGTTTTTTTTTTTTAAGCAAACTTCCCATGTTGCAAAAGTAATTTTGTATAAAGCAATATTTAGTGTTTTCATTTCTAAAGCAAAAATTAAAAAAAAAAACTACTTCCCACTTGGCTTTGTGGGAAATTGCTACTAATAACTGTTGTTAAACAGTTTGCAAAAATATGACATGCTATTTCATTGCCTGAAAATAAGCTCAGCAGAAGCAGAACAAAGCATAAATAACCAGCTCTGTGCTATTGTTTTTCAGCTTCAGAAAATTACACATGCTTTTACTAGTTGATAATTTTGTGCACTTAAAATCTAGAAACACTCATTAAAAATTAATAGTCTTGTGTCATAAATAATTTAAGCATATCTTTAAAAGATATGGAAGGCAGAGTATTTGTAACATTAACAAGGAAAGACTACTATGTCACCCTTCAAAGATTAACCTGAGTTTTTAGGAAGGCTCAGGAACAATTGCAGGAGTTTGCTTACTGTGCAAATTCTCTTTGTAAGGGCCAAGAAACAGCAAAAATTACCTCCTGTCCCAACAAATGCACACGCACTAGTTATGTCAAAGCTAGTAAGATCATCTGTTAATTGATTTTTTTAAAAGCAGGAACTCCAGGGGTGCCTGGGTGGCTCAGTGGGTTAAGCCTCTGCCTTCGGCTTGGGTCATGATCTCAGAGTCCTGGGATAGAGCCCAGTGTCAGGCTCTCTGCTCAGTGGGGAACCTGCTTCCCTCTCTCTGCCTGCCTCTCTGCCTACTTGTGATCTCTCTCTCTCTCTGTGTCAAATAAATAAATAAAATCTAAAAAAAAAAAAAATTAAAAAAAGAAAAGCAGGAACTCCACCATGTATGTATGTGTGTGTGTGTGTGTGTGTGTGTGTGTATATATATATTTTTTTTTCTTCATAAAGGGAAAATACTTCCACTTGCTCCCAGTTGGCTGTGGTAGAGAAACAGAAGCCTCAACTGGATTAATGGAAGAATGACCAACTAGTGGAAGAGACTCCAGTGAATGATGTCATGTGTGGTTATTAACTGATACTAGAAAGAGCAGTGGGGACATTTTTAAGTCATAAGATTACAAAGGAGACCAAACAATAGAGCACCCTAACTGTGGGGGAGGGTGCTTTATTAGGAACAATTCGCCTCCATGAAAAAGAATTTTATCTAAGCATGACCTCTGCCCTTCAGGAAGAGTGACAATTAGGATTGGTAAATTGGGGGCAAATGCCCAGATCTGCTCTACTTTTCTTCCTCCACAGAATAAGAGTTCTCTCTGCTCTTCTGTGCCAGAGCCTGTCCTGGGCAGGATTCCTCCTCTGTGGGACTTCTGCCCAGCCAGGTGGCACCTGGGGTGGTAGGGCAGTTCTACCTAACCCCAGGTCTTCAGCCGTTAGTGACCCACACAGCACAGAACAGCCAAAGCCATCACCTTCCTTCTGGCTTCTGGCAGTGAACAGGAGATAGTTGGTCCCTGTCTTTCTGCTGTTTTATATCTGAACTTTCTCAAAAACTCAGCCTGTTTGGCTATCAGTTTTAGGGGGGGGTTGCTCTGATGGTGCCATAGCAGATCATGACACAGGAAAGGGCTCTCACTCATTGCCAAGTGATTTGTAAATACTCCAAGCCAGATCCACTGCCTGATATATAAGGAAGCCACCAATCATCACGTTGTAAGGACCTATTTTATATTTTTATTTTAGCCAGAGGCTTCCATTAAGGTTAAACAATAACTTTGTTGCTTAACCCTTAAACTGTCCCTGCTCCCCTTCCCCCGTGGGACTTAAAAACAAGTCCCAGAAACCAGCTCCAGGTGTGGAGGCCAAGAAAAACAAGGCTGTACCCACCTCGAGTCTAGCCCTGACAGAAGTACAGCTGGCAAACCAAAAGCGGGCACCTTGCACAGTAAGAGTGGGTTCGCATTAGAATGGCCATCCTGAAGGCCCGGAAGCCACTTTACTGAGCGTCCCTAACCAACCCACAGGGCGCCTGTAACTTGAGATAAGAGAAAGTAGCTAAAACCTAAGAAACAACTTAATCATATGCCACCAGGGCGGTTATGCGAGGCTGCCACAAGGACCAGATGTTAAAGAAAACAAATAGTTAACTTGCAGAGATCACAAACCTGCAAGATGGGGGTCTCACTTGGTTTGCAGATGTCCTGGTGATTTACAACAAAAAGGCTATCTCTTCAATGGCCCAATTTCCAGAGACAAAGGGCGAAGTTCCTCCGGGCCTAAGGTCCCCCTCCCCACCATAAAACTGAAGGAGGCCTAGGCAGAAGGAAATGTAAATAAAGTTAAATGTCTTCTAAACCTAAATCTCACTTAACCGCAGGGATGGCTCCAGGGTGAGGCCGGGGTGGCGAAAGGTTAAACAAAGTTAAACTGTCAAGTGGGGCGCAACATAATGTATGCAGCTATGAAAAAGTGCCTTGAAAATGCTGTATAAACCCTTGGCTTTGAGTGCTTCGGGTCCTTGTTGAAACCTGCTGCGCCGGGCAGATACTTGGACCCCAGCTAGCTGGAAATAAACCTCGCTGTGTGACTTGCATTATCGAGAGTGTTCCCTGTCTAATTTGAGGGGTGGTTGACTCCGTACCCTAACAACATGAGACAGTGAGTCCGCACTTGAACAATCTGTTTACCAACATCACAATTCTGGCCACAGCACATTATGGACTTGGGCTATTATTTATTAATGTTGATTTTTAAAGAGCAACATTTTTCTACTGTAAATGATTATGCCAAAGGGAAACTACATTACCACTGTGAAAGGAAAATGAGTAGCACTTGTCAAAGATTAACACCAAAAATGTACATAGCACTTACCATATGCCTGGCACCATTAGAAATGCTTTACAAATATTAACTCTTGACTTCTCACAACAATCCTCTGAGGTAGGTACTATCACTACTCTCACTGCTGTCATTGATAGATGAAAAAACCGAGGGATGGAGAGATTAAGACACCTGCTCAAAGCCAAGCAGCTAATGAGGGACAGACTGGGATGTGCCCCAAGTGTCCTGTATCATGTGTCTGGGCTCTAAAGTCAGCTCTGACAGTCCCCAAATCTAGAAAGTAACCATAAAAACAAAGTCAGTGCAAAGAAAATCAATGTTCTCACTGTATAAAAATAAAAATGAAATGCAAAGCATAGTAACAATTGCTTAACAAAAATTCCCACCTGAAAATCTTATTTTTCTTGCACAAGAGATAACTGTTAATAATCAGTTGATAATAAAATTTTAAATTTAAAAATAAAAATGAAATACAAAGAACAATAGCCAGCTGATTTATAAAAATCCACCCTGGAAAATTCTGTTTTTCTCATGCAAGAAATAACTGTTGATGATAAGTCAATAACAGAAACTTCATTTTGAGTAGGTTCATTTTAAGATTAATTAGAGTAAGATGCCCTGAAGGGAAAAAAGTGTTTTAATTCATTTTCCTTCCTCTTCTGCTATGTCTTGAGCAGGAATCCATAGAGGCTAAACAGACCTGAATCACTTTGAGTTTATCTAATGGCATTTTTCCCCACCACATTCTTCAACGGACTTATCAGTAGTGATTCTTACCCTTCACTCATCTCTTTCCCCACAGGAACCTGCCTTCAAGTGATTTGAGTGGTCCGTTCTTGGCTCTACTACTTCTGTTTCACCCAGGCAATAATACTGTATCTGTGACATTAGGGATTTGATGGGCTATTCTTTTCATAAGTTATGCATGAAGAGAGACAGCAGTGACTTTCCTCACCCACTCCTTTGCTTTCTGGTCTCACAATGACTATACATTTCCCAGCCTCCCTTGCAGTTAAGTGGGGTCACATGACTGGCTCTAGCCAATAAAGTGTGAGCAGAAGTGATTCATGGCACTTTCAGGGACCCTGAATGTCCTCTCCTTGTGGACTATGACTGGAGAAAGTGGACTGGAGGACCTAGAGGAACCCAAAAGCCCAAAATAAGAGTCTGAGTCCTTGAACGACTGTGGAACACAGGACTGACTCCCATCAAAGCCCACACTGGACTATGATACGAGGTGAGAAATTGCCTTTTACTGTCTTAACTTACTTTGACGTTGAGATCATTATGATAGCAGTTCCTTTATTCTGATGAATATGATGCAATAAAACAAATATTAACTCCTACTATTTGAAAATTGTTTCTCCATGTATCCCTAAAGTGACCACCCTTTGGTAAACACCAAAGTAAGAGGTATAGCCCCTGCTGTGGTCAATCCATGGAAAATGTGCTTCCAGACACTGATGAAAATAATGAAATGCTGCATCATATCATGTTCTAGCTAAGTGTGCTCTAAACTTACTGGGTTTTCTCTTTCTGCTAATCCTTCATTGTAACAGGCATATTGAATGAGTAAAACTCATAGGGTTTAATCACCAAAATTTTTTTTTTTTTTTCTGACAAGCTCTTTAAACCGAGTTAGAGCCTTCTCTTCACCCTGATTTTTATGGTCATACTTTGGTTTAAAAAAAGTAAAAAGAAAAGAAAGAAAAACCGGCTGTCATATTAAATCACAACTGAGGTCTCAATTCAGTATTTTGAAATGACTAATTGAATATAATAAGCAAAAGATCAATTGGCAAAGTTACTACCCTTTCCTTCCACTGGCCCTTCCCGACCCTGGGCCAGTAACCAGCTACTCCCCACCTTAGAGGAGGAAAGTCTGGTTAACATCTTCTGTGTTAAATTTGAAATTTCTCCCCCACATCCCACTGCTATTTCTGACCTGCATCCCATCCAGGGTTGAAGTTGTAAGGGGGAAAAAGTAAAAGAGCAGGAGAATTTCTTCTTGACAAGTCCTTTGGTCAGATAGTGCTGTTTTTTCTGGTGTTGGTTTAGAGCTGAATATATATATATATATATATATATATATATATATATATATATATATAGTGTGTGGGGGGGGTATTTTTGTGGATTCTCTGAAGACTCTTTTCTGGATCTCTCTGACTGAACCCCATTGACTCACTGATGCCTCTCATGTGGCTGCCCATTCCCTAACATCCTCAGCTTCTGCTCCTGACCCCTCACCTCCATATTTAAGTTACTTTGCCAGTTTCTTTACTTGCTTATTGTCCATTCTTCTCTACACCCCCACCCTCATGCCACTAACCTGTAAGCTCCATGACCAATGTACACCTCACAGCCTTTTACTGTTGTGGTCTCCTTACCCTGGGACAATCTTCTCAGAATTGTTCCAGGCCATTGGTTCAATGGCTGGTCCCTAGCATTCATCTTCAGTCACAGGGCAGGGAGTTAGACACTGGCTCTCTTTACCCAGCCAAAGCACTCACCATCCCCTTCTCTCTGGCTCATTTGATTTCCCAGTTAGGCTGAGGAAAATGAGACATACCAGCTGGCCTGGTGTGTCTACCCACAAGGGTCAAATGTGAAGCTCTCTAAATAGCCAGGTGAGAGCACTCTCTTCAGATTTCTGGTGAGGGGCTAAGCACATCCCTACTTCTCTTGCTTAGTTTAGGCAGAATCACAGTAAGCTTGCTCCTGAGAAACCCTCTCACAACACTGTTTTAATTTTGAATATCAATTCACTTATCTTTGACATAGGTGACAGGCTTTCTGAATCATATAAGTGGTTTTCAGACTTCCTTTTCTAAATTCTGCATACGGTTTAATATTTCTTTTTGGAGTGGGAAATTCTATTGTTCTTGGTGCCTCTGCCAAAATTTCACAATCCTATTCTCCTAGTTTAATTGAGGTCTTCCTTTGAGCACGCATTCCAGTTAATGCGTATCTCCAAGCTCCAAGGTGTCCTACATAACACATCTACACTTTGGTGCAGCTTACCTAGTATTCCCTACACATAGCAGTCTCTTGATTTGGTAGGTCAACAGCTATTCCATTTCCATTTCTTTAAGCATCCAACTTCATTTTCTTCCTACCATCTCCACTGGGGACTTTGTCAGTCTAAGTTTCTATTTTTACATATTCATAAGGTAGTATTCCAGTTGAAAGTGAAAGCTAAAGACCAATTCTTGAAGTGGTTCCTTTGCTTTTACTGAGATTGTATGTCAAAGATCAAAAAAACCCATCAAAATGTTCTAAGGATGCTTTCCTTCACACTCAACACAGAGGAGGAAGTTTCATTGTCCACCTCTAAGTTATCTTGCCAAGTTCTCTGTTTACTTGCTTATTGTCTGTTTTCTCCTCACTGCACCCCACCCTACTAACACATCCATCCCATGATAGCAGAATTTCCCCACCAGGAAGATTCCTGCTAACTCCCCAGTGCCAATGACTATGACAGAGAAGATGCCCTAAACGAGTGCTTCCCAAACTTCAGAGCCCCAAAAATCACCTGGGCATGATACTATATCAAATGTTCTTTGATGAAATAATAGTTAACTTTAACCAGTCAGCCTTGGGTGGGCCAAGAAGGCTGCTTTTCTAACAAACACCCAAGTAATAATAATGGTCTTCAGACAATCACATGTTGAGTAGCAAGGTGGAAAAATATTTGTTGAATGAATTTTATTTTTCACATGACTATTTGTTATTTACAGTATTTTAGGTAGACTGATGGGAGATCATGGGGCGAAGAGCCCTTCAGAATTGTCCCCTGCCACCACCACTGACTGCCCCCAATTTTAGCCTCTGCTCTCATTTTTCTTGGCATCAACATCTGATGTCTTTCACTCACATTCACATGAGCGCATCCTTCCTGCAACAAAGTCTGGGAGTGCTGACAGCTCTAAGAGTGTTCTTTGTCAGAGTCTGTTCATGGTCTAGGAAGGATTTCAGAGAACACCACGCAAAGGGGGCCAGACCTTAGCTTGGGGTGGATGGCTCTAAATTGCACAAGTCTCAGCAAGACTCAAAGGAAAAGACTCAGCCCATAGGGCAGTGAAATCTACCCTTCAGACTACACACCTGGAACGTGTGGCCCTATCTTGCTTTCTGACTCCTTTAAAGCAGATGGATGCTTTGCATAAATTTGCATAGTATAGAGCGATTCTAATACTGTCAAGTGATAAACTAACTTATTAAGAAGAACTTCTGTCCCAAAACCATTTGGGAGGCCATAAACCATTCAGACCTATTTTCGCAGAAGCCTCCAAGAGGAAAACTGAGGGCAGGGTGGGGAGCCGAGGCGCTGGCTGAGCTGGAGGGAGGACCCAGTGCAGGCTGCCGAAGAATCTGGAATTACTGTGGAAGCAGCAGCCTCTCCTACTTCTCCCTTGAGTCCGGTAATTCTCGCTGTTTCCCACCAGACATGGGCACTGCAGTCTGGAAAGGGGAGGGAGAGTGGAGTAGCCGGAGCAGAGATTATAGGGTGGGTTCACTTTCAGATTCTCTACTTACTATGAGCTAGGTGACTTGGCGCCAGTTACATAATCTCTGAGCCTGAATTGTTTCATCTTTAGAGTAAGGAGGAGAATAACAGTCTTGCGAGGTCATTATGAGAATTAAATAGAATATATGCCAGAAGTCTCAATGTGATGCCAGCATTTAACAGGTACTGAACAAATCCCACTCGCCCTTCAAGGACCACCATCAGCCAGAGGAGGCAGACCCTTCAGGCTTGTAAAACACCTTAACCTTTTTCTTTTTTGTTTTTTTTAAGATACTATTTAGTTTCTAATGCCTTTATTTTTTTTTTAATTTTATTTATTTATTTATTTATTTTGCTTCTGCAAGCAAAGCAGAAGCAGACTCCCCACTGAGCAGGGAGCCCGATGCAGGGCTCAATCCCAGGACCCTGAGATCATGACCTGAGACGAAGGCAGCTGCTTAACCTGCTGAGCCACCCAGGCGCCCCTAAAGTGCTTTCACTTTTAAAGCATCTTTACAGCTCTTCACTCATTTTGCTTTTCTAGGAAAAAAAAGAGAGAGAGAGAGAAAAGGAAGATGTGAAGAAGAGAACTCTACAAAGAAGGAACTATGGAAGAAGCACAGGACATTGCAAAACAGAAATGAAAGCCTAAAGCTCCATGAGACATAGAGAACATGCCAAGTGACAGTCAGAGGCTCTCACAAGGCAGAAGAATGTCAACTGACAGCAAGTTAAGTCTGCAGTAAATGCTCCAATTAAAATAATAGTAAGCCAAGCATCTGAATTTGTTGTGAATTTGACCTAGAAATTAATTTTGAGAAGAAAGAAGTCTTGCTATTCCAGTCGCCTGCAAGTGGAGTCATAGTAGCACTTGGCCTCTCTAATCCCTGATGTGTATTCCCTGGTGGGACCCTAAGAGATAGGACTGAACATGCTACCCTATTAAAACCTCCTAAATATAGCCTCTGTGGTGTAATGTTTGCTAGATCCTCTCACATGACAGGATCTGAAGCAAGTACAAATTGGCAGTACAGGGGGTATAGCTCAGTGATAGAGCATTTGACTGCAAATTTGCAGTACAGATAGAATTGGGGCCCAGCTGGAGCCCTAACTGTGTCCTTCCCCCTCCTTCTCCCTTTTGGGGTCTACCTACTCAGAGCCATGGGGCATCTTCCAAGATAGGTGAGTTACACAGAGATGGGTGAGGAAGAGAGCATCAGTGCCCCACCAGCTGGGCCCATAAGCATTGCCCCTTGGCTTTTGACTAAGTCCTTGGGAAGGGACAGCTTGGAGAAACAGCCACCAACTATACTCATACTGGCCAGTGGCACCCAATGGTCAAGTGTGCTAACCCAATGGAGCTGGGCTTGAATCCAGGTTCTGCCATTGTCCAAGTGTTATGAGATAAGGCAAGTTCAGTAACCTCATGTTCATCATCTATAAAATGGACACAGAAATGTAAGCATCTCTTAAGAGTCCCTCTCAGGCTTTGACGAGACCCATATAAAAACAATGCCTACAACTTTTCTCATGCCGTTACAGAAAGTAACACATGTATGCTGTAATCCTGTGACATAATGAAACTGCTTCATCCCAGAGGGAACAGCATCAGAGGTCCTCAGACTACAGGCCCTTGCAGACCGTCTCCTGAGGACTGAAGGGACAGCAATAACAACAGTGATAGCACCCTGGGTCTCGCTTCCTATGAACTATGTGCTGTGCTAAGTGCTGTCCACAGAGAAACTCATTTGGTTCTCACAAAAATCTTATGAAATGAAAATATTACTAGAATCCTGACTTCATAGATGAGGCATGGAGAAGCTAAGTAATTTGCCTGCGATTACAGGGCCTTTGAGTGATAGGAGCAGGTCCAACCCAGGCTGTTAGGTCCACAGTCTTGCCTTCTGCCATTAGGCAACACAACTTCTCGCAACCATGGCCTAACTCCAACCCAGACACGGCAGCACTGAAGTACGGCCCTTCTCGCCATATCTGGCATCAGGCATCTGACAAACATTGGTATTTACAGAGCAGCTCAGTTGAGGATCCAGATGCCCAACTTTTCTCTCAGGGGTTTCACAGAGCAGGGCAGTCCAGGGTGAGGGCCATGGTGCGGCCAGTTGAGGTGGGGATCACGGAGAGACAGTCACAGCTGGCCCAGCAGCCAGCCACACCAGTGGGAGGTGAAAAGGAAGACAGAACCAGTGAACTCCCCATGGTGGTGAATGCTCTGGGGTTGTAGTGCTCTCCAGTCAGTCATTGTGGAACACTCAATGGGGGCTGGAGGTCCAGCATTAGTGTGTGGGGGAATTTGAGCCCTTCTGGTTTTTAACTGTCACAGTTACCCCGAGTCGGCCTGCCCAAGGAAGCCACAGGGCACAGTTGGAAGCAGCTACTGAGCTTCAAACGTTCCTCTTGCTGATTATAAGTTACAAGTTCCTGAAAAGCAGAGAATATGCTTCTTGTATTTTGATAGTCCCCACCGGTGGCCAAAGGCCTTTTTTCACATAGTAGGCCATCAATAAACATGCAATGAAGTTACCCAAGTGGACTTAATAAAGATTTACTTCCTAGGGCTAGCCCTCAAAACATTGCAGAGGCAATGGCATAAGCCAACTACTCTGCTCTACGTAGAAATAAGAACAAGAAAACTCCTCATGGCAAAACTGAAGAGGCAGACCAAACTCTGAGCACGTTTATCACACACTGATTCTGTACAAAATTCTCTTTAGACACTAAGGCAGAGTCCTTCCTCTGTAGAGAACAGTATCTATCTGTCTGTCTGTCTGTCTGCTCTTTGCAAACTCAACCTTGTTGTTTTCCCTAAGTAAAAAAAATTCATGGCTAGCAGCCATAACCATTATTAGTTTCATAATTATTTATGATCATAATCATTTTTTATAATCATTATTATTACTGTGATTTTTGCTAACACTTTACCAATTCTGACTTAAATCCAATTTTATTTGTTGCTATGACTCAGGGAAGAAAAACGGCTGCAGTGGGTGCCATAGCTCTTAAGTCAGTTGTCTTCAAATGTATAAAGGTGGCTTCAGGTCAGCTTAGAGGACTGGTTGTCGTGTCCCAATGTCTGGACTCCTGGTGCAAGGCTAGACTACGGCCAGAACGTGATGGAGTGAACATAAATTAAATGAGACTGCACTTTCTTTCACAGAACCCCCAGAGATCTGTGTCATGGAAATTGAAAATCCCTCTTCTACAAAATAAATGCAATTTAGCAGTGCTTTGCCAGATGCCAACTTTTCAGTGATAGTTTAGAACAAGGGTCAACAAACTAGAGCTTGTGAGCCAAATCTAGCCCACCTCCTGTTTGCATAAGTAAAATTTCATTGAACACAGCCACACTCATTCATTTCTGTAGTGTCTATCACTGCTTTTGCCATACTGTAAGCACAGAATTGACTGCTCTCAAAAGAGGCTGAATAGCCGGCCTGCAAAGCCAAAAATATTTGCTATCGGACCTCTATAGAAAAAGTCTGCCAACCCCTAATTCAGAATAGTACCTAGTGGCACAGACACCAATATCTCATGACAATTTGGAATGACACCCAAATTCATTTCAATGATCACAGCCCAACCTCCTAAGACATTAGGGTACTAAGGCTTTTTTTAAGCATTTGTATAGTTTACTTCTTGAATCATCAACATGATGCCTCTCAGAGAGGCATAAAACTTTGCCATAATGTGGTAACGGGAGTGGAAGATACAGGTCATGTCCTTTATATTGACAGTGGGCATCTCACTCATGTGCACAAAATCAAATACGTGGTTCTTACTGCATTTCCTTCCATATGTGAGTGTTTTACTTGTCTCTTTCATGACCTGGGACACACTTGAAAAGATTAAAATTTGCCCATAAGACATAGAATTGAAAACTCCATCCCTCAATTCTTAAGATATGACCCTTCTTACTTCTACTTTTGAGGCATGCCTAGCAGTGGCCATGTTAACCTGGCCACCCCCAAAAGGTGGAGAAGCTCCCAAAGGGGAGCTGTCTCTTATGGCAGCATTTGCCTAAGCGATGTGTGAAGAAGTAGAAGCCCCCAGACCCCACTCAGTACACATTTTCTTCCCTCACCTCGAATTCCCCCTAAGGATGACTACATCTCCCAGGATGTTTGACTAGCAGAGAACAGCGGTATTCTCATCCTTTCCCACGATAATTTATTTTTCTTACACTCCTCTTCATGAGCACAAATAATGAAAGAGGAAAATTTAAGAAGTAAAAAAAAAAAAAAAAAAAGAGCAGGGTGAGATGCTAACATGTGGTAAAGGCCCAAGTAGTAGGAAAAGAAGAAAGAGACACGCAGCACAACCCCAAAGGTAAAATCTATCCATCAAGAAATGATAACAAGCCAGGATGTCAAAAGAGGTAAAAATTTGACAGTGCAGGGAATGCAGGACTTTTCAGTTTTACCCACTGACCTTGTTCTTTCAAGGCCCATCTTATATGTATTCTCAGAAAGGATGCGCCTGAGGTTGCGTTTCACGTCCTGGCACTCCAGGGAAAATCCCAATGACGGTGGTGCATCTCTCCCTCAAGAGTTGTTCAGCCCCATGCATGTAGAATCATATTTTCACAAACTTCAGAGTGCACTGTGATGTCCTTGTTTCACCTCTCATTAAATGGAACCAAATGGCTACACTGCAGAAGAGGCTATGGTCTACTGATAGTTACTGATTTGATTACAAAACCAAATCAAGACACTCAAGCCGCCAGCTCAGGATCCACCCCAACCAGCCATGCAGAAAATCAGTCTTCCTGTACTCTGCATTTCCACTCACCAGAAATCTAGCTCAGGGCCCACCTGACCTGGGATCCACCATTCCAACACCTGAACAAAACATCTGTTTACTAGCTCAAAAGCAGAAAACATGTAATAGCTTCTTACGTTTAGTCGATGTTCATTTCTTGCACTGGTTTTATTGATAATAAAAAGTACAGTAGGGTCTGCCTTATAGACATTGAGCCCCACATATTCATAGACCGGAAGGCAAATCTGGAATAAGGATAAAAAGTAAGATGCCTAGCACACAAATTTAAGGAGGCATTCACAAGTACAGAGTCAGCAATCTCTGAGCAATGGGGGATGGGAGTTTATGGATAAATGCTTCACCTTTTCATCCCTCAAGTATATGATTTGAGTTGCATTCTTTAGGCTATGCAGAAGGATATTATGGTTGTGTTCAGTTGCCCAAGCAGTAAACACTTGATAATAAACATTTACATTTGCCATTCCCTCCTCCTCTGTTTCATTCTTTTGAAACTCTCACCCCAGCTCCATGGAGTCACCTCCCAACTACCATTGCCTAAATGCAAGCCTATATCAGAGGCTCCACCTTCTGAGAAAACCCAACCTAGGAGAACTGGTGTAGGATTTGCCATAGGAAGCAGTTGCTCAGGATGGGATTCTGGAACTTGTGACTCGCCAGGGATCAGGATCACCACCATCAATAATACTTCCTTACAGCAAATAGAAATGAGGTTTTGGTGAAAAGTGAACAATTGGTTTCTGCACTTGAACTGGATAGAGGGAATGGGAATTACAAGGATCAGGAATTAGCTAGCTTTAGTTAGCGGCAACCACAGGGTATATTGTGTTGAAAATTAGGTTCAGGATTTATTACTGAAGATGTAGAGCTACAAGAGGTCTTTGATGTGTCTTCTACGTCTACAATATATCAGCAGTCTTGATAGGATAAGAGTGGGCCCCTGAGATCTGGATGTAGAAAGACCTGAGAATCTTCTAGTCCCTAGAATCTTTTGAATTCCACCACCATAGATTAAGCAGCACCATCTCTCTTTCTAGAGAGCGGCCTCTTCTCACTTGGAGATCTGTGAAGATCTCATCAGATGAAGATGCTTCATGCAATAAGGCTTGTCCACCTCAAAAGCTACTCCACTTCCTATTTCTGCTTCCATATGAGGATGAACCACAGCCCAGGGAAGGAACACAGTCCCAGTTCCGGTAGGAAGAAGGACATGTGATCATAGAATTTCAGGACCTGAGAGTGTGTGCTTTTAGGAACCTGAGGAATGGAGAATACATATGAGAATAGATCTTTAAGGCTTTGGACTAGAAGACAAAATATAGGTGAGATAGGGAAGAATTTCTCCCATGATTTGGGAGCTTGATCTTAAGGCAAGATCACCTGAGACTGATGCAGAAATATGCCTAGAGTGGTGCCTTGAAGACTGAGCATGACAATGGTCCACAGTAAATGAGGTAGAGCTCACAGACTTGTCCTAAACAGTACTGAGGTGGGAGTCAAAAGGCTTTAAGAGGTGGGGATATTGAAATGAATTTAAGGTTAGAGAGCTCAGCCTTTGAATTTATATTCCAGAAAGGCCCACAGGCAGGATGCACAGGGGGATATTCCCTGAGAAACTAGAAAGTGACTGTCCTCTGCAAGTTGAAGCTGACAGTAGGAGATACTGTCGTAGAACCGGGCTCTGACTTCAACATCAATATATTGTGGTGTTGATGGTATTTGGAGCTGGTAAAGGCCAAATAGTGGCACTTAATCATCAGATACAAGGTAGAAATGATTACCTTCATGGCATCAAGTCTGGAGTGGCCATCAGGGGGCCTCATTCCCAATAACTAGAATACATGAGTGTGGAACCCATAGGTGGAAGTAGGATTTGTCCCTGTCACCACTGCTCTCAGTGTGGCCCCCTTGTTGCATGTGTTCTTCTTCTTCCCTCTACAACTTTAGCATTTGCTGAAGAATCAGATTTGCCAGGAGGTTCACAGAGAAGTGGAAACTTTTACCAGGGGATACAGTGTGAACCTGAAGCTATAACTCCAGTTCATCATATGGGCTTCTCAATCCAGTAGACTAGTAGCCAAAGAAAGGATCAATTTGTCACAGTGAAGTTATTGACCCTGATTACAGTGAATGAAGACAGGATTGCTGTAAATAATAAGGGCAGACAAGAGAGTGTCTGGAAACTAGAGATGAATAGTGGCATCCTATGTGCCCTGCAATCATATTAACTGGAAATCGCAGCAACCGTGATCCAACAGGTGTTAAAAATAAAAATATAAATAGACAAAGGCTAGGGCTCAAAGGGATAAAGATCTGGATCACTGATTGACCAGGCAAGCAACTTAGACCTGCTTAAATACTTCCTAAGCATGAATGAACTCCAGAATGGTTATAAAAGAGTATGATGATGAATATTAATTATAGCTTCAAGAACACTTGCGAAATGAAGACTGTAGTTTGTTCGCAAAACCCAGCTGTTTTATACCTTTCCTAGGATTGCAGCAATTTTGTTGATAACCTAATACCATTTTTACCAGAAATAAATGGCAAGCATTGCATTTAATGGTAAAACTTAAGAAATATTTCCTTTAAATTCAGTGTCAAGACAAGGATTCAGACTAAGACTGCTAGTTAATATACTGCAGACATCCTGGTCAATACATTAAGTCAAGGAAAAAAACTGAGAGGCAGAAGAACAGGAAAGAAAGAGATAAAATTGCCCTTTATTGTATATGATATGATTGTCAATGTAGATAATCTGTAAAATTCGATTTTCATATATAATATAGAATATAGGTAGAACTGATAAAAAGATTGGCCAACATATGAAATATAAGATCTACATTCAAAATTAATAACATTCCTTTATACCCATAATATTGGATTAGAAGATAAAATTTAAAGTTTTCATTCACAGTGAAGAATATAAAGATATGTGATGTGGAGAAAAATAAAAAATATTATAAGAAAATTTAAAATATGTGAATAAATAAAAAATAACATTTGAGGATTTGAGAATGAGGAGACTCTCCCAATCAATCCATACATCAAATGTAATTCCAATGGAAATGTCAGCAGTTATGCATGAAATTTGATAAGCTGATTCCATAATTTACATAGAAAAGCAGAAAGCTAACTACAAGCATAGACAATTTTGAATGAGATAGGAGAATCAATCTTACCAAATAACAGTACTTCTTAGAAACAAAAAGAAATTAAGACTGTGTGGTATTGGCAAGGGGACTGGCAAATTGTCAAACAGAACAGAGGCCTCAGAAATAGACCCAGGCATATGTGAAAACCTGACAGCTAGGATACGTGAAACTACAAATAATTGGTAGAATAATGGATGAACACTTCAGTAATATTGGGACAACTGGTTATCCACACGGGAACAATAATAAATTGGAATGCCTATACAATAGCATAAACAAAATTAATTCTAGATATATTAAAGATACAGATGATAAAATATAAAAATTTTAGAAGAAAATATAGAATTTTTATTATATTTTCCCTAAGAAAAGATTTCTAGAAAAGGATAACACACACAAATCTTAACAGGAAAAAAGATTAGCACAGCGTTCAGCCTACAATGTAGACATCTTTCAGTATATGCTTATTATCACTAATTGATTATGTGCAACTTCACATCATCTGTGCCACTCTGTTCTAAATAAATTAAGGAAATCAAGAGTAGGCTTAAGAGTTTTGAGGGCAGTGGTTAAGAGCAAAATGTGACACTGGCTAAGTAAGAGGAAGATGGTATACTTTATGTGGAATCTGGAATTCTTCATAGCACAGAAAGCAAGCCACAAGGAAACACAAATAATAAGCCAGTGCAGGGTATGTCCATCATCAGAGGTGTCAGAGGTGACAATAGCTACAGATAATTCAGTAATTAATATTTTATTCTGAACTTCAATTAATTGTTCACTCAAAGTATCCATAACACAGCAGCTTAAATGACCCCATATGTTTTCGCTTTTGAAAGCACTTGCCAAGTGAGTGTGAATAGAAAGGAGGGAAAACTTCCTTTTTGGTAGCATAAAACTTCCTGAGTTTTAGATTATGAAATGAGTAAGCCTCTGGGAATGGTATTTTTAGTGTCTGATCTCATGAAAAGGCACTGGTTTATACAAGGATCATCAATCTCAGAAATTTAAATTGATTGAAGTGATAAAAAATACTTGGCAAAAATGTAAATCTAAAGTAGAGAAAGGACTGAGATTTCTAATCATATAACCAACACCTTAAAAATGTGTGTTAATAAAAAGAGAAGGCATGCTATCCCATAAATTTTATGAAACACCTCATTCTTTAATGTGATATAATTTCTTCAGCTTGATTTATTATATGAGTTATTTGTCCCATTCCATGTTTTGTATATTTCTTATTTCATGTTTTTAAGATTCAACTCACTCATGATTTCCATTGTTGCCTAATTTGTCAAATACCTGGTTTGCTCCTTATAAAAACAAGTCAAAGACTAAAACAATGTCACTTCAGCCACAGTTTCAAAGTCACACATGCAACTTCTTTTCAGACTTTCAGATTTTTGTGCTAGCACACAAATTATACTAGAATCCAGACTCTAAAGTTGGCTCTTTTAGCAAATAATGGTTACAATTTAGTGTCAAAAATTCACTTCACAGCTCAGTCTACCACTAGACAAAAGCAAATTTTAAATAACCAATAGGTTCCTAATGGTGAGATGAAAGTTGTGTTCGTGCACCATATTAACTGTGCCAGCAGGTGATAAGGCATCACAAGAAGGGGAAAACTAAAGCAAGACATTAAGGGGCCTGGAGAAACAAACTCAGCAGGGAAGTT
Organism: Mustela erminea; assembly: GCF_009829155.1. Classification (NCBI taxonomy): domain Eukaryota; kingdom Metazoa; phylum Chordata; class Mammalia; order Carnivora; family Mustelidae; genus Mustela; species Mustela erminea. The sequence goes on from NC_045618.1 coordinate 105,699,867, forward strand.
CACTTATTAACTTGTCCATTCAAGTAAAGTTCATCTGTGGACAACCACCAGCATCTCAAATATTATCAATTCTTTGTCTTCCTCCATGGTTGGGGAAGCCTTGTTAAACCAAATATTCTGGTCAGCTACAATATTAAAAACATAAATTTACAGAAATAGATTTTCCAGTGAGCCTAAAGCCCGGTTCTGTTCTCAATATCCAGGGAGGCCCAGGAGACTGAACTCCATTTCACCAGGTGCTGAAATTATCACTCAGCAATAGCTTGTTCTTAGCAAAAAAAAAAAAAAAATTGTTGTTGTTGCCGTGTGATAGAAGAATGATTTATTAGAACAAATTCCATGGCAAATCATATAAAATAACCATTTTCTGAAAGACATCCGTAAGGCCACCTGTGGACAAACATACTGAGCTTCATCCAAGAAACCAGAAAAATAAGTTACTAATCCCAAATTGAAGATTGGTGTGGGGACGTACCCAAGCTTGTGAATAAAAAAACTGTACAGTGACTGCTAGCGGGGGATGTGATGGAGAAGGGCATCTTGGATGAAAGAGAAGGGTCACTGCTTATTTCTAGGGGACAAGCTAGAGGCAGCTGTGGGGGGAATGCAGGGGGGATGCTGGACTAGGACAAATCGGGCTTGCAGGGTTGAGCTGGGGGGTCTTAAATACAGCCACATATCACAGTGGTGTTAATCTTCTTCCTTGAGGTCCTGGCTCACCAATACCTCACGATAGCCGCAAGTGAGCCCTGCAAGTGTCACTGGTCTAGTGGATGGGCTGGGGGAAGGGACAGGAGCTGAAGAAGGAGCCCTGGTGTGATTACACCCATGTTGTGGGTGGAACCAGAGCCCAGGCACCACCAGCTCAGCACAATGACCAACTCTCCTTTCGTGAAGGAGTCCCAGGCCTTGCCAGCATTCATGGCCAAGTCCATCCAGAAGACTACATCCTCAGCCTAGCCCCCCACACTGGGTCTTTACACATCGCCAAGAAGATGCACCCTACAGGTGGGCCTGGCAAGCAGCCTGGTGATTTGGGGTCACAGCTGTGATGAAGACCCAGGGACAGTATCCAGCCACCTAGTAAGCAGACTGGCCAGACTCCATCAGAATCATCTACAACAGTGACGGTGTGGACCTGGTGAGGAGGCCAGCTTACAGAAACCCCAGAACAGTTGGGAGAGACTGGGACCAAGACCTGGATGGGGGGGAGGAAAGTGACTACCCCCTACCCCACCCACTGCGAATACAAGGAGGTGTTCACATTTAGGCACCGACCAGGGTTTTGTACACCACTGAGAGGAAGGGCCTCCTTAAATTTTGTGCCCTAGTCCCTTCATTCTCCTTGCCCTAATGCTAGCCCGAACCAAGAAGGAAACAAAACCTAAGAGTAGACCAGTGACCTCAGGCCATGCTGATCCTCCTCTAACTGCCAAAGTCCTCATGGGAAACTTGGGGATCTGGAAGGCTTTCACCACTGTCTTGGAGCGCGCTGAGTTGTCTGATTTGCATGGTTACCTGCCTCGATGTAAACATCTGTGTCCTTTGCAGTTAAATAATTTTTACATTCTTTAACTGTGTCTCTTGGCACTTTTCCATCAATTACATCACTGTCCCGTGGTATCACCTATGCAACACTTAACACTAAAATAAGAGTCAAAATCAAAGTAGAGAAAATCAGGGTCAATATTATGAAGATCAGCGACCGTACTGCAGGTGTTAAGGAGCAGAGAATAACAGACCTACAGGAAGGAAGCTAGGAAAACTAGGTTATTCTCTACATTCACTGAACATTTCAGTTTATTAGCTCTATGGCAGTTTCTTAAGTTTGTTCCCTTTTCTTTTTTTGACTCTTACAAGCTACATATTATTGGCGCCAAATAAAAACTGGTATTTCAAATACCGACAAAGAAACATACTTGTTTCTGTGCAAAGGGTAGTGAGCTTTCTGCCTAAGGACAGCTGGCTTGAATATCCCAGGGGCCTTCTAGGGTTCTAATCATCTAATGCTAATTATCTATTACAATGACCTACCCTAAAATTCTGCGGCTCAAAATAGTAAACATGTTACTATATCTTAGGTTAGAAATTCTGCCCCCCCGCACCCAGGGCTCCTGGGTGGCTCAGTGGGTTAAAAGCCTCTGCCTTCGGTTCAGGTTATGATTCCAGGGTCCTGGGATTGAGCCCTGCATCGGACTTTCTGCTCAGCAGGGTGCCTACTTCCTTCTCTCTCTCTGCCTGCCTCTGTGCCTACTTGTGATCTCTGTCTGTCAAATAAATAAATAAATCTTGAAATTCTGTCCCCCAAACATCAAATGGGACCATTCGAAGATATGCAGTTGGGCTCTAAGAAATTTCAGTCACATGCCTGGAAGGCTGGGCTGAGCTGGACTCCTCTTGTCCTCCAAGCAGCCGCAGGATCTCTCCATATCATTTCTCCAGCAGGGTAGCCAGGATGCTTTCATGGTGTCTCAGGGCTTGAAATGCTAGCTAGCATTCCAACAGACAAGAAGTAGAAGGTGACAGTCTCTTAAGACCAGGACTGGAAACTGGCCCAGCGTCTTTCTTATGCTTCTGCTGTACTTTGGTTAATGCAGCCATAGAGGCCATGTAGTTTCAAGGAAAGGTTAACAGCCCCAACCTCTTGATAGGAGGAATGCCAGAGGGCTCTTGGACCTCTTCATTCCATCATGCCTATGTATCTGCCAACTAGGAAGTTGGAGCACACTTGAGCAATGCCAGAGATGTCCAGCCCCCACGGAGCACATTTTATGTTCTCTTTTTGGAATGAGCACACCCCTACCAACCCCTCAACTGCATGAAAGCAGAGAGGGAAGGCCAGACCAGTTGCCAGGAGAATCAGAGAGGGTACACACCTGGGATACCTGAGTGACATCAGGGAAACACCTAGAACTCAGCTAGGCCCTGAGCTGTGTGGGACAGAGCTAAGAACATCAAGTCTGCTCAGTGTGATTTGTCCACTACTTCACTGAGACCCCTGACCAAGGCACCAACTCCGATGGTCACATTTCTGTTGTTATCTTCCTTGACTTCTAAGTAGGACTGGACACAGTTCAGCAGTCTCTTATTCTTTAAATAATATTGTCTCTTTGGGGCATCTGGGTGGCTCAGTGGGTTAAGCCTCTGCCTTCGGCTCAGGTCATGATCCCAGGGTCCTGGGATCGAACCCCCCATCGGGCTCTCTGCTCTGCAGGGAGCCTGCTTCCTCCTCTCTCTCTGCCTGCCTCTCTGCCTACTTGTGATCTCTGTCAGATAAATAAAGAAAAAATCTAAAAACTCTTTGTTCCCATGATAACATACCCCGATCTTCCTCCTACTTCAAGGTCCATTTTTTCTCCATTGCTTTGTCTACCTCCTCCTTCTAAAATCTGTAAAGACTGGAGCATGTCAGGGCTTTGCTCAGAGCTTAGTCTCTTCTGTATCTACAAGTTCATCTCTAAAGTGTTCCCATGGATCCAAAAGTCCATATATGGTTATTCTCCAAGTTTGAATCTCCAGTCTAGATTTCACTTGTGAACTCCAGGTTCATGTTTCTGGCTGACTCTTTTTTTTTTTTTTTTTTCCTGGCTGACTCTTTAACACTTCCACTTGGATAGGCATTTCCAGCTTATGACCAAAACAAAATTCTTTTTATCCCCTCAAATCCTATTTCTCCCCAGCCTTTCGTATGTATCCAGTTGCTCAGTCAAAGACTTAGGAGTCATCCTTGGGTTAACCCTCTTCCTTCAGTCCCCAGCCCCCATCACCCTCTCAACCTCCAAACCTCCGTCACCCACCACATCTAATCTATCACCAAGCTATTTTAGCATTACCTCCAAAATGTATCTTAAAACCAGCTTTAGGGCTGAGACCACTTCCTGCCTAGTCTGCAACAAAAACCTTCCAACAGGTTATTCTCTTTCCACTTTTATCCCTTCATATCATCTCCATGCAGTGGCCAGAGGACCTTAAAACAGAATTACATTGTAACCCACCCCCCTTTCTAAAACCACTCATAGCCTCACTGCACTTAGAATGCTGTCCACACACCTTACCACCGCCCCGAGACCTGCATGATTGGGCTCCCACTACCTTTCTGGCATCATTTTGTTGTATTCTGCCCCTTGCTTGCTATGGTCCAAACTTCCTGGCCTCCTTTTCTTTTCCTCTGCCTGTACCATTCCTGTTGAGTTGTCTTGACCTCAAGTCCCAGCACCAACTTAAAAGACAGAGAGTCAATATGTGACCACCTTCACCCGCTCAAATAACTTTGCAAAATCTGTAATTAGCTCATCTATTATTTGTTATGGTCGGTACTTCCTTCTCAAAAATCAGTTCCATGTATTCGGGGTTAGTATTACTCCATGGCATATTTCCACCATGCTCCAGGGGAGCAGGGGAACTTTAAGTAACATGAAGGCCCTCGAAGACCCTGCCATCTTGTTTGTTGCAATAGCCCCAGGGCCTGACATAGTACTCACTACCCAGGAGGTGTTGAACTAGTATTTTTCAGTGAATGAATGAATGAGTAATGATTCTGGACCTATCATTTTAAAAGGCTTGGGAGCTTTGGGCAGCATGCAATCTGGCATTACATCAATTCTGCCTTCCCTGTGGATGTTTATACACAGAAACCAAAAACATTTTGTTAAAAGCATGATAGAGAACACCTTTTGCTATTTTATTTTTAAAAATGGGGTTTTTTAGATTCATTGTATAAAACTGCAATTCACAAATATAAAAAATAAGAAAATAAAAGTCACTCATAATCTCACCTTTCAGAGGGATAATGTCCTAAATGTTACCACCTTTACAATTTTGTTTCCTTACACTTTTTGAAATTTTTCTTTACCCCATAGACATTTTTCAGTATGAAATTTCATCTGATTTCATTTAATTTTTTAAATTTTTTTACTTTTTGGAGATGGGAGGGCAGAGGGAGAGGGATAAGGAGAGAATTTTTTTTTTTTTTTTTAGGACTTTATTTATCTATTTGTCAGGGAGAGAGAGCATGCAGAAGCAGGGGAAGCAGCAGGCAGAGGGAAAAGCAGGCTCCCCACTGAGCAGGGAGCCCAACATGGGACTCAATCCCTGGGATCATGACCTGAGCCAAAGGCAGACTTAACTGACCTAGGCCACCCAGGCATCCCAGACAGAGAGAATCTTAAGCAAGCTCTGTGCTTTCACAGGGCTCAGTCCCCCAACTTTAAGATCATGACCTGAGCCAAAATCAAGAGCCAGACAATTAACTGACTGAGCTACCAAATGCCCCTGGAATTTCAGCTGATTTTATCTTACATTTCCCAGGATCAGGGAAAATAAGATCAATATTCTAACAACTGGTAATAATTTGAGGAAGCCTGGAAGACCATTTTGATGCTTTCAGATTATCCTTACTAACCTATTAGAATAAATTATCTCACTTAAAAGATTTGTAAACAGTAAATCAACAAAACATTACCCCTAAAATCCAGAATGCTGTTTGCATGTATATACAAGTTTGGTAATGAGGTCAGAAGCCTGAATCATTAAAGGTAAAAATTAGCATACTTTGCTCCTTCATTCAATGTTTAATCAACAAATGTTTACTGAACATCTACAGTGTTGGGCATTCAAGCAACATCTAAACATCTATAGTGTTTAGATTCAAGCAACAAAGCAGTGACAAAAATCCTTATTTCTCAAGAGCTTGGTCTAGCTGAAGGACAATAGAGAGATGGTAGATAGGTAACATATGTAATATATTTGATGATGGGAAATGCTTTGGGGAAAAACATGGCAGGGAAGGATGATAGAGGGGTTGCAATTTTAAGTTGTTATTAGGGTTATCAGAAAAGGCCTCACTGAGAAAGGGGAACCTTCTTGCATTGTTGGTGGGAATGCAGCCACTCTGGAAAACAGTATGGAGTTTCCTCAAAAAACTAAAAATCAATCTACCTTATGACCCAGCCCTTGCACTACTAGGTATTTAACCAAAGGAAATAAAAATACTGATTCAAAGGGGTACATGCACCCTGATGTTTATAGCAGCATTATCAGCAATAGCCAAACTACAGAAAGACCCCAAATGTCCATCCACTGCTGACTGGATAAAGAAGATGAGTTCTATACATACAATGGGATATTACTCAGCCATCAAAAAGAATGAAATCTTGCAATGATGTGGATGGAATTAGAGTGCACTGTGCTAAGCAAAATAGGTCAGTCAGAGAAAGACAAATACTGTATGATTTCACTTATATGTGGAATTGAAGAAACAAAACATATGAGCATATGGGAAGGGGGTAAAAGGAGAGAGGGAAACAAACTGGGGATGAAGGGCAGAAGGAGGAAGATCAGGTGTGGGAGCAATATTCCAGGATGGAGAAGGGTGATGTGGACCAGGGTGCAGCAATGCAGGTGGCAACACTAGAGGTATACTCTGAAGGCAGAGCTGACGATCCACGAAGAGGACTTGCAGGTGAGATGATCGAGGTTATCCCAAAGTCTTGGGCCTGAGCAATCAGAAGGATGGAGTTGCCATTTACAAAGAAGTTTAAGACCACTGGATAAGAAGGTTTCAGAGGAATATTGGGACCACCTAAGCAAAAAATAAAAATTATATATATATATATATATATATATATATATATGTGTATATATATACATATATATAATAAAAAATAAAGTATAGGAAATAATTGGCTATATTAAAAACGGGACAAAACAAAAAAAAATAAGTGGGGAGTTTAAGTGCTGGTACAATTAATAGGTTAAGTTGGGTCTGTTCTGATACTAGATGTGTTTCTTTTAAAAAGTCCAAAAAAACGTCTCTACACAGCTGTCAGAGAGATTTGACACTCCCCACGTACCCCTGTAGAATAACTTCTTAGAAAGGATCAATTCACCAAGCAATAAAATAAAATTCTACAAGCTCAACAGCATGTTCAGTAACAAGAAAGTAATTACTGATTTTTCTCTTGAAAGAGTTATTTTCTATGTTCATCAAATGTTTCTCCAGATGTCTATAAAAAATGAAAGGCAGGACACAGAAGTCTGCAGTGGGTGGTGTCCTCTTGTCCTCTGCCATTGGTTGAGGGGAAAGTTCACAGTCCTATGTGAGAGCCCCAAATGAGGCTCAACAGAAGCCCCTAGGTTGGCAATTTTTTTCAAAGATTTTATTATATAAAGATTTTCTATTTATATTACATATATAATATAAATATAAATATATAATATATAATAAATATATAATATTTATATAATATAATATAATATATAATATATTTATACAATATATTATATAAATATAATATAATATAAATATGTATTGATATTATATTTTATGTTTCTATAATTTATATTATATATTTACATATTATATAAAGATTTATTTGAGCAAGAGAGAGAGAGAGAACAAGTGGGGAAAAGGCAGAGGGAGAAGCAGGTTTCCCACTGAACAGGGAGCCTGCTGTGGACCTCGATCCCAGGACCCTGGGATCATAACCTGAGCTGAAGGCAGACGCTTAACCAACTGAGCCACCCAGGTGCCCAGGTAGTTTTTTGGTTAGCTACCTTGTCTGATGTAAAACTCTAAAGCAGTCCCTGTGCCTACTCTTTACTTTTCTGAGAAAATAGCAAATAAACAACAACTTGCTTAACAGACACTTGGACCTACTAACCATTATTCTTAAATCCATGGATGATTTCTACAAAGCATGAACCTCAGCATAAGACATAAGAAGGCACCTGGGTGGCTCAGGTCCTGGGATCGAGCCCTGAATCTGGCTCTCTGCTCAGCAGGGAGCCTGCTTCCTCTTCTCTCTGTCTCTGCCTGCCTCTCCGTCTACTTGTGATCTCTGTCAAATAAATAAATTAAATATTTAAAAAGAAAAGAAGAAGAAGAAGGCTTTAGACTAATAAGCTGCATCTGCATTTGGTTTGGTTGGGAAGGAGCTCTATGATAAGTCCCAAGCTCCTCTGATGATCTCTTCTCCCAAGATGCTTCTCATATAATTTCTGTAAAAAGGAAATACAGACGTAATTACTGAGCTAGGCAAAAGTCAATGCGGGCACTCACTACCAAGCAGGCCCTTTCCAACCAGCCCCAGCTAAGATCATAGGGAGCCTGCTACATCAGAGGTTCTCAGCCTGAGAGTTACATCTGAATCTTGTGAGAGCCTTTTGAAAAAGTACCCAGGCCCCAGACCCAGTGCCAGAGATTTTGATTTAATTGGTCTGGGGAGGGGTGGGGTTTTTTTTTTCAAGTTCTGGCCGTGATTATAATGCACACTCAGGACTGAAACCACTACATTAGAAAAAGCTATGAACACAGCTTGTTCTGTAAGGAATTTCAACACCAACAGAAAGAGGATATTCTAAATAATAATACTTGGTAATCCAACAGGGCCCAATTCTCATGTGATAGGAAAATGCAGGTGGCAGGGCTGGACACTCCCTGGGGTGGTTAGAAAATGCAGGGTGATGGGGATGCTTAAGTTTTAAAAAGATGACCTTTCCATGGCAGTCATAGATATCCTTTCCACATATTCCCCCCACCATCCTTTCAACACAATTTTTCTTTTAAAGCCCATACAAGCAGACTGTGCTCCCTGCCAAATTCTTAAATATGTACAAGGAATCCATTGTGTCACAGAATGTTGCCCAGAACCACCCCTCCTCTGGGCAGGCAGCTTCTTCCCCATGTCCTTAGCAAATCCAGAAAACTGGGGATGAGCTGGAAGGAATGATTCTTCCAGAAAACAGCAGAAGTTCTCAGGATAGCATGAAGTATGCCACAGGTGGGAATTCAGCAAGTCCGTCTTAGGAAAAGGTGAACAAATCTCCACAAGGGTATCTTGAAAATAATGTAAGATCACACAACAGCCACAGTAACAATTTCCCCACAGCCCAAACACACCCACAGGACACTTTTTAGCGGGATAACATAGCTGGTTGCTTTTAAACAGCCATCCTGGTAATGCCTCATATAGGGAAACACACTCAAATGAGTTTTTTTGTTTTTTTTTTTTAAGATTTTATTTATTTATTTTGGAGAGAGAAAGAGGGAGCACAGGCAGGGAGAGGAAGAAGCAGACTCCCCGCTGAGCAGGGAGCCGAACACGGGGCTCGAAGTCAGGACCCTGAGATCATAAGCCTGGATCAAAGTCAGCCGAAGGCCAACTGAGCTAAATGAGCCGTCTTAAATGGGTTTAAACTTCTTCGGACATACTGATTCTGTGCACCTCATATGCACAGAATCAGTATGTCAGCTGCAGTGGGTGACACAGGGGCCCAGCTCTCAAGGCAACTGCAGTGTTGCCCACACCCAGGCACTGACCTGCCACTGAATGAGCTGTGCAGAGAGAAGGTAAGAGAGGACTTTAGGAGAGGAGACCACCAGGGGCAGGAGTCATTGAGAAAGCTCCAGGTAGAAATGAAAATTAGACCAGATCATGGAGTGTAGTTAGGATTTCAGAAAGAGAAGAGGGGCACCTGGGTGGCTCAGTCGGTTAAGCGTCTGCCTTCAGCCACTCGGGTCATGATCCCAGGGTGCTGGAATCGAGTCCCACATCGGGCTCTCTGCTCGGTGGGGAGCCTGCTTCTCCCTCTCTCTCTGCCTCCTCCTTGCTTGCATGTGCTCTCTCTCTCAAACAAATACATAAAATCTTGAAGAAGGAGGAGGAGGAGATGGAAAAGGGCAAGAGAAGGGGAAGAGAATAAGGCAGGTAAAATCCTCAGCAAAGCGCTGCAGCAGGAGCAGAAAGCACCAGCGGGAGAGAGACCCACAGCACAGGTGACTCTCAACAGTGTGCTGCCCTCACCAGCCACTACGTTTTGTTCATGCAAAAAATATATTTGTGCAACCACTACAGGCAATTAAAGCAATGTGACTTCGCGACAGATCACAAGCCAGGAGAGCTGAGTGAAGCAATGTAAAGCAGCTCGCAAGCTTGCTGCCACGAAGAGAGCTGACAAAGTCAGCAAGGAAGATGGTGTCACTCTAGAAGCCAAGGAAACATTTCTTCTAAGGTAGGAATGCACAACCCTGGCCCTGAGCTCAACCTGCAACACAGCACCAGAGTGGCCAAGAGAACAGGGACGCCATGCTCCCTGTCACTGCCTTTCTGGGTGACACGAGACCACTTGCTACTGTGATGGGGCTGGTGTTGCAGGGACTGCTTGCAAGTTTTCTGTGATTTTGAGTCTTTTCATCCCTTCAAGCATGCAGTAAATGACTGAAATATTTCAGAGAATACTGTGAATAAAAAAGAAGAACAAGCTGGGAATCTCCAGACTAAGCAAGTAGGACCACATCCGGTATTTACTGGGGAATCACTGATGGTTGTTCCCAGGAGAGTGACTTTATGGAAGGACATGGCGGGAAGAATCATCTTGCCACTCGATGCAAACTGGAGTGGAAGGAGGAGAGAGTACACAAACACGGGCAAAGTGATTTCAATTCCCCTAACATAGTAATTTTGAAAACTAGGAAAAGAATATATAACTTTCTACTTCTCAAAGAAATTTCAGAAGTATTGTCTTCTACCTAGAAAAAAAAAAAAGTGATGGAAGGAAAAACAGTAAATCGTGCCCCCAAAGAAAGTGCTAACACGGCCATATGCCCCCTTTACACATTTTCCATTCGTTCCAACTTCATCACATTTCAGCCATGTGGTTTTGGTCAAATGGCTCAATCTCTGCAAACTTGGTTTTCTGATCTGTGGAATGGAGACAATATGACTATCATGCCACACCATGGGGTCTTGTGAGGACTGCATGAAAGAAGGTATGCAAACCACCTCTTCCTTATGTATATGGAAGCTCTTTGTTTGGACCTCCTTAGCTCTGGGCAAGAAACGCCTTTCTTACAGGACTTCCAATATGCCCCAAATATGTGGGTTACGATGCAGTTCATGTTATTATGCCATAGAAATCCTAAAAGATATCTCTAGGAAAACCTGCCGTCTAGCATGAGAAACATTGAAAGCTTGAGTTGAGTGACTCAAAACTCATTTAAGGAGTCAATGAATTCAAACTTTGTTATCAAAGGAGTGCTTGTTGGCTCTGCTCAGACCTCACTTACCACCTTCTTCAATGGGAAAATGGCGCCTTTTTAATTTTTTTCCAAAAAAGCAACAGCACCCATGAGGAGAGGGACCATCAGAACACAGGTTCCCAAAGCAGACGGTGGCCAGTGGTGTCCCAGGACAGAGAATCACACACTCCTTCTAGGCCTCCTGTGTAACTCCAAAAATGAAAACCCAGGGCTCTTTGTGAGAGATTCACCCCACACTGAAGACAGGGCTCGTTTGTGCACAAACACAGCCCTGCTCTCTCACCACTGCTGGGAAATAGCACATGCGTTGTGTCCGAATTTCTCTTCCTCCCTCCCAACTGTGATTCCCAACCCCCACTGGGTTCCAGTTTCAGTTAAGACACCAAGTCACAAAGCAGTCACTCAGGCTACAGCTGGGACATTCAATTTTTCCCATTCCTCCCCTTACTCCTTTTTTTTTTAATCAAAAATTATATGTGTTTAAGTGTACAACATAATGATTTAATATATATATAGACATAGTGAAATGATTACCTCAGGCAGGTATTTGACATACCATCTCCTCACATACTTACCTATTCTGTGTGTAATGAGAGCACCTGAATTGTACTCTTTCAGTAAATTTACAATATTCGATACAATATTATAACTGTAGTCACCATGCTGGACATTATAACTCTAGACATTGTTATCCAATATAGCTGCAACTTCAGACCCTTTGACCACATTTCCCCAACTTCCCTGCCACTGGACACCCCCATTCTACTCTCTGCTTTTCTGTCTTTAACTTTTTCTTAGATTGCACATATTAGTGAGATTGTGAAGTTGTTTTCTTCCTGTGTTTGGCTTATTTCACTTAGCATAATGTCTCCAGGTACATCCATGTTGCTGCCAATGGCAGGATCTCTTTCTTTTTAAGGCTTCATAATATTATATTGTTGTATCTACCACAATTTCTTAATCCATTCATCCATCAACAGACACTCCGGTTTTTTCATATCTTGGCTACCATGACTAATGCTGCAAGGAATATGAAAGAGCTGCTATCTCTTCAAGGTACTGATTTCATTTCCCGTGGGTATTTACCCAGGAGAGGAATTGCTAGACCTGATGGTAGTTTTATTTTTAATTTTTTGAGGAACCTCCAAAGTGTATTCCATCATGGGTGTACCAATTTAGTTCCCACCAACAGTGTACAGGGATGTCTTTTCTTCACATCCTCACCAACTTATTTTTTGATAATAACCATCCTAACAGATGTGTGGTTTTGGTTTGTATTTCCCTGATGATTAGTGATTTTGAATGCCTTTTCATATACCTGTTGGCCATTTATATGTCTTTTTTGGAAAAATAATCAGGTCCTTCTCAGTTTTTAATTAGATTATTTTTTTTTAACTATTGAGCTATATGAATTCCTTGTATATTTTGGATAGTATCCTCTCAGTAGGTGTATAATTTGCAAATATTTTCTTCCAGTCCATAGGTTGCAATTTCATACTGTTGATTGTTTCCTTTGCTGAGCAGAAGCTTCTTAATTTGATGTAGCCCCACTTGTTTATTTTTTGGTTTTGTGGCCTGAGCTTCTGATGTCATATCCAAAAAGTCATTGCCATAGCCAATGTAAAAGAACTTTTTCTTCTAGGAGTTTTAATGTTTCAAATCTCAATTTTAAGTCTTAAATCCATTTGAATTGATTTTTGGGTATGATGGAATTAAGGATCAATTTCATTCTTTTGCATGGGGTTATCCAGTTTCCTTGACATCTTTACTGAAGGGATAATCCTTTCCTCCATTGTGTATTTGGCATCCTTATTGAAAATAAATGACTGTATATGTTTTGGTTTATTTCTGGGCTCTCTATTCTGTTCCATTGGTCTATGTGCCCGCTTTTATGCTAATACCATATTATTTTGATTAATATAGCTACAAAGCTATGTGATTCAGAATCAGGAAGTGTGATGCCTCCAACTCTGTTCTACTTTTTCAAGATTGCCTTGGCTATTTGGAGTCTTTTGTGGTGCCATACAAATTTTAGAATTGCTTTTTCTATTTCTGTGAAAAATGCCATTTGAATTTTGATAGGTATTGCATTGAATCTGAATATCACTTGGGGTAGTTTGGACATTTTAACAATACCAATTCTTACCCACAAACACAAGATATCTTTCCATTTATTTATATTATCTTCATCTCTTTCATCAGTGTTTTATAGTTTTCAGCATATAATCTTTCTCCTCCCTGATTAAGTTTTTTTAAAATATCTTATTCTTTTTGATGTTATCATAAATGGAATTATTCTCTTGATTTCCTTTACAGAGAAATCATAGTTGGTATAAAGAAATGCAACTGATTTTTGAAGATTTTATTTATTTATTTGAGAAAGAGAACAGAGTGGGTTGGGGGAAGCAGAGGAAGAGGGAGAAGCAGACTCCCTGCTGAGCAAAGATTCCAACCTGAGGCTTGACATGGGGTTTGATGGGGGGCTGGGGGGTTAAATCTCAGGGTGCTGGGACCATGACCTGAGCTAAAGTCAGACCCTTAACTAACTGATCCACCCAGGTGCCCCAATTTTGTATGATTATTTTATATCCCTTACTGAATTTGTTTATTAGTTCCAACAATTTTTTTGTGGAGTCTTTAGAGTTTCTACATATGGAATCATGTCCAATGCAAACAGAAATAATTTTAGTTCTTCCTTTCCAATTTAGATTCCTTTTTTTTTTTCTTGTCTAATTGATTGTGTTAGTACTTCCATTACTTTGTTGAATAGAATTGGCAAGAGTGGGCATCTTTACCTTGCACCAGATCTTAGAAAAAGTGTTTTCAGTTTTTTCCCATTGATTATGATGTTATCTGTGGGGTTTTCATAAATGGCCTTTATTGTGTTGAGAAAACTTATTGTTCTACCTATTTTTTAAAAGATTTTATTTATTTATTTGACAGAAATCCCAAGTAGGCAGAGAGGCAGGCAGAGCGTGGTGGGGAAGCAGGCTCCTTGCTTAGCAGAGTGCCTGATGCAGGGCTCAATCCCAGGACCCTGAGATCATTACCTGAGCCGAAGGCAGAGGCTTAACCCACTGAGCCAAACGCATCTATTGGGATGATCATGTGCTTTTCATATTCTATCTTCTTCATGTGACTGATTTTATGTATATTAAATTAAACTTGTATTCCAGGGACAAATCCCACTTAATTGTGATATACAATCTTTTTAATGCATAGTTAGGTTGGGTTTGCTAGTCTTTTGTTGAGTTTTTCTGCATCTATGTTCATCAGAGATATTAGCCTATAGTTTTCTTGTGGTACCTTTGTCTGGCTTTGATATCAGGATGATATTGGCCCCCTAAAATGAATTTGAAGGTATTCCTTCTACTTTTATTTTTGGAAGAGTTTAAAAAGAATTGGTATCAGTTCTTTTTTTTACTATTTGGTAGAATTTAGCTATGAAGCCATTTGGTTCTAGGTTTTTCTTTGTTGGTAGGGGAAGGTTTGGTACTACTTCAATCTCTATTTGTTACTGGTCTGTTCAGTTTTTCTATTTCTTCTTGATTCAGTCTTGGTAGATTGTATGTTTCTAAGAATTTATCCATTTCTTCTAGGTTATCCAATTTGTTCACATGTAACTGTTCATAATAGTCCCTTAGGATCCTTTTTATTTCTGAGGCATCTGTTGTAATGGCTCCTCTTTCATTTCTGATTTTAGTTGAGTCTTCCCTCTCTCTCTTTTTTTCTTAGTGTAGTTAAGAGTTTATCAGTTTTATTTATTTTTCAAAACCTAATTCTAATTAGATACTTCTAGATACATAGGACAGCTAACAATAATCTAATTTTATATCTAAAAGTGTTGCAACATACAAAACACAATTATCTCCTCAATATGTACCTTCCAAAATGGCCCCAGTGATCCCAGCCTCCTGGTAGTCACACCCTTCTGTCATCCCCTTCCCTCTAATAAACAAAATACAGAAAATTTATGGATTTACTTTCAATATGGGTTATAAAAGACTGTGACTTTCAACTTTCTTTCTTTTGCCTTCTCTCTTGCTTGGTATGATGAAGCAAGCAGCCATGTTGCAAAGACACTCTACGAAGACGCCCATGTGGCAAGGGACCAAAGGAAGCCTGTGGCCAACAATTCATGAAGACCCAAAGTCTCAGTCCAATAGCCTGCTAGGAAATGATCCTGTCAACAACCATGTGGAAGACCTAGGAAGGAAATCTCTGCCAGGTAAGCCTTGAGGTGATTGTAAACTTGTGAAAGACCCACAGCAAAAAAAAAAAAAAAAAATCCAGCTAAGTCTCACCTGTATTTCTGACCCAAAGAAACTGTGAGATAATAAATGTTGTTTTCTTACGCTCCTAAGTTTCAGGATAATTTATTACATAGCCATATATAAATAATATGGCCACCTGGGCTGAGCACATTTTTTTTAAAAATTGATGTTATAATAAATAACATTCTCCCCATTTCTAATTTCTCTTTGAAAACTAAAGCTAAAAAAGAATATTCATATGACAAAGATGCTGAAAGAGTCCTATGTGCAGGGCATTCAACAAGGTATTGAGGAAGATAAAAAGCTGAAAAAGACTAGATGCTTGCTCTCAAAGCATTTTTAGTGTGAGTAGAGAAGGGATATTAGCCCTGATATATAGCTACTGAATAAAGAGATTTAAAAAGGAGAAGTGAGGGGTACCTGGGTGGCTCAGTTGGTTAAGCACCCGCCTTTGGCTCAGGTCATGATCCTAGAACCTGGAATCAAGCCCCACATCCGGCTCCCTGCTCAGAGGGGAGTCTGCTCCTCCCTCTGCCCCTCACTCTGCTCTGATGCTCTCTCTCTCTCACACACACACACATGCTCTCTCTCAAATAAATAAAATCTTTTTTAAAAATTTACTTTTAAAAAAGGAGAAGTGAGAGGATGCTGAAGGTTATTGCAGTCTTTTGGGGCCATGAAAAGAAAACACATAAGTAGGCAGCAAATGAATGGGGCAAGTCAAAGAAAGATGTTGATAAAGCCTTCTGGGAATGAAGAGGAGGAAGGATGACCCATGTAGGATCATAAGGGAAGGCTTCTTGATAGAAATGCAATTGACACAAACCTTGCTTGTCAGGGACAATTTTAACATAAAGGTTTTGGGGAAGGGTATGATCAGGGGAAAAGCCATTCAAGCAAAGCAAGGAAGCCAGAACATATAGAGAGAAAATAAGTACTAAAATTCAAAGCAAGTTTATCCGCGACTCAACTTTTCCTTAACTGGATCCCCAAACTTCCAACAATCACTCTAACACCACTTGAATGAGAGCAAGTGTGAGAAAGGGGACAGACTCATTTCTAGGGCTCCTCCCAGGGCTGTGGAAGGGGCCCATGCAAGTGAAGGGGCCTGAAGCTCCAGCTTCATGGGCTGTCTGTCTCTGGTAACAGTCAAGAGAGTCTCTCATATTTTTTCCTCTGGGTCCAGGTTTGTGAGCATGTTGAACAGGGCAAACTATAGGCCTTGTCATCTAATCAATTTCTCTGTGTGTAGAGAAATTACTGAGGTTTCTCCTACTCAGATAATTTTATGAGTCTAATAATAAAGCAGGTTTGTGGAACAGGTATTATGCTTGTTACTGCTCAGAACTGCTGAAAGAGTAAAATCAGAGGATTTATTAGAAAACACTTGGCAACTCTAATACACCTCACACAATGTAAATTATGAAAATTAGGAATTCTAGTAGAGGAAGATAATTATTGGAGATGTTCGGTGCTTGTGAAAGGTCACACTGTGCTTGTCAGAGCTGAGGTTCCAACCAAGGATCCCTACGACTAGAGATACCCATTTCATAGTTAGCCAGAACACAGGGTCTGAGTTCAAAGTTCAGTTTGGTCATTCACTAACTATAGATTGGACAAGTTCTTTAATTTCTGTGAGCCTCAGTTTCCTCATCCATAAGACAGGAGTTACAAAATGCCCTTCACAGCATCATTTGAGAGGATTCAAAGATATAATGTGTATAAACGCTCAGCACAGCTTAGTATATAGCAAGCACTCAATAAATGGAAGTTATGGTGGTGATTGTTACCATTTCGTACCATTTTCACTGAACCAGTCAGCACTCCATTCTAGAAGCTCACTGGTCATGATTTCTGGTTCCAGCAGTATCAAAAATAGACAGAATCTGTCTTCAACATCTTACCACTCCCTTTTCCAAGTGCTTCTTCTCCAGATCTCCCTTCCTGGGCTGAAACCTCATGTTCAAGTAAGGCTTGGGGTACTATCCCAGGCATCCTGTCCTTTTCTATCTCACCTTCAACTGTGTCTCATTCCTCCTAGACCCTAAACTCTGCTTTCCAAAGTATCAGCGAATTACTTGACAGACTAACCCACTAAGGGACTGACAGCTAAAACTGTCCAGCACATTACCCTCCCCACCCCACCTGAAATATCTTCATCCTACCAGGACACTTTAAGGCACACAAGCTGTACATAAACCATACGCATGGCCCTGCCTGCCTCTTATAAACCCACCTCTGTAGCTCCAGGTTTGAAAGCCTAAAGGACACAGACCACTAAAAGATTGAATCAGGTTTTGCCTATGTTGGAAGAAAAATGAGCAGTGAAATCAATTTCCCATAGCCTAGTCTCAAAGAATATTTTAAAAACTCATGCTTGCAAGAAAAAAAAAAGATTGAGAAAAAAAAAGATTTCTAAGAGAGATGCAGAAATAAAACCAACACATTAGGTAGATGTGAGGACAGACCAAATTTCCCTCTTTAAAAATAAGCAGGAAAATGCAATATATAACCAGGTCCATCTGGCAAGAAGAGAAAGAAGGTTAGGAAAGGCAGCCACCCAAGATGTACCCTTCTAGGATGTGAATACAACATCAGCAGGCTTAAAGCCCTGTCCCTGCTCCGGGGATGGGACTCCATCTCTCAGTTCCTTAGTTTTGTTACCAAAGAAGGGTACCCAGTAGCACCGTGGTCATGCCACTCTTTAAAAATATCCATCATTTTTCTGAAGGTGTCAGGTTAAAAAACATACTTTCTCACTTATAGTAATGTAGAAAAACAATATAGAAAACTAATATTTAATTTAAAGGAATGTATATTTGTAGAATATAGAAAATAACAAGAAAAATCAAAGTCATCTCTAATCTCTCTGCCAAAGGATAATTACTAAGATTTTTCACTGTGCAGTTTTTCTTTCTGACTTCTTCTCTCTAGATAGATATACATAGATATAGACATATATAAGTATATATACACACACATATAAACAGAACGAAATGGTTGAGTTCATCTTGTGTATAAAATTCTGTAATGTGATTTTTTTATCACATTATATAACATTCTTTATAAACTTATTGACTGCATGGTATTTTATATAAAGGGACCTTAATTTGTGAAATCATTTCTACACTGTTCAACACTTAGTTATTCCTATTTTCATGAATTAATATAAATACCAATATCGGAGGGTTATTTGCACGTATCATTCCAGTTCCAATTATTTCCTTTGGATGGATTGCTAGCAGTAGAATTACTGGGTCAACAAGTTCAATATTTTGAAGGCTCTTACAAGAAACTGCCAAATTTCTTTCCATCAAGTATATAGCAATTTATCATCCCACCGGAAAATACAAAATGTGCACCTTGTCACCACCTCCCCCCATGCAATGACTATTAGTTTTAAAATGAGCAAATAGAGGAAGATGTACTTTTGAGCCAATTAAATTTGTGGCCTCTCTGCCAACTCTTTTCAGTAGCCATTTCCCCCAAGTAAATCCAGAAATGATTATCATAATAGTACCAAGTGCAATGAACAGAGTTCTGATGTTGCAAGGAGATTCTTAAGGGATCTCTGTAAGGAATTGTTCAGACAGTGGATCAGTCAGAATCCCAGCAGGAACCAGACTGTGCTCTAGAATGGGAAGTTGACCAGCATTTAATATGTAATTGTATAAAGAGAAAGGGACAGAGTCCAGACTGGCAGAAGGGCAGGAGGACAGACTGAAGGAGCTGCCACCACCTTAGGGCTACAGGGGAGGAGGAGGGAATAGGACCAATTGCTAGAGAGAGTAGGGAAGGCCCAAAGCTGGATGCAGGCCCACAGGTGGGAGCCAAGAGAAGGACCCCCTGACTTTGCTCTCCAGACTTCCTCCCAGTGTCTTCCATTGCATGAGCACAGCTCACTTCTACAGGGCAAGACAAGGGACCCGGGTTACTATGGACTCAATGTGCCCCTTCCTCATGTTGAAGCCCTAACTTCAGTAAGATGGTATTAGGAGGTACTTCGGTTTACAAGAGGTCATGAGGATGGAGTCCCTATGCTGATATTAGTGTCTTTATAAGAGATGGAAGAGACCAGAGTCCACACTGTCTCTCCCCACCATGAGAGGAGACAGCAAGAAGGCAGCCTTCTGCAAGCCAGGAAGAACCCTCGCCAGAAACAGAATCAGCTGGCACCCTGATCTCGGACTTCCCACCCTCCAGAATCGTGAGAAGGCAATATCTGTGGTGTTTTGTGCTAGCAACCCAAGCAGGCAAAGATGCTGGTAGGTATAGTCATAGAGCTCAGCCTGCCAGGTCGCAGAGGAGGACCAAAGGACAGACCGTGGCGGGGGGCCGGGGTGGGGGAGGTAAGGGGGTAAACCGAAACCATCCAGTGCAGACAGCTGGTAGGAGACACGCAGTCTTTGCTTCACAAACCATCATGGTAAATAATTCATCTAGCATTACTGTTTTGTGTGGAATTCTCAAGCAGCAAATGGGTATATCACAATGTAATCATTTCCTTTTATTTCAGTAATTTACAGAGTAAAAATCTGGAAACTTTTTTCTTCTCAAGAGACCAGAGTCTATTTGTGGGTCCAAAAGCATATTTGCAAAATAGAAGAAACATTACCTTTATCTTTATATCAGTGAGGCAAAGGAATGCATTCTAATAAGCAACTGAGTGGGGAAAAAAAAAAACCCTATTGTGATTAAATTTATATTTCTAGAGAAATGCAGGAAATAGTCATGAATGTTTCATTAAAACTCTTCCTCATCATAGATGTATATCCGTGTCCTAACAAGTACATGTTTTTAGCACTACAACTCTCCAAGCCAGCACACAACTCTGTAAAATTGTCTTTAATCCCTCACAAATGACTCTGGAGTCCCACTGAGGCTTTATCACACATTATTTAGTAAATCCATGAACCTACAAACCAGGAGACTTAGAAAACCATAGCAACCAGGGATGAGACTAGAGAGAGTGTTTGAAAGACAGCACTGGGAAGGCCATGTAGCCTTCCTGAGCTAGGAAGCCACTCCCTTCCAGCCCACCCTGTTTGACTTGACCTTGCCTTCTTCACTCCTCCCTCCCCTGCAGACCTGGCACAGAACTTGTAGCTGGAATGGGCTTAGGAGTTTAACCGGTCTTGTCTTCTGCTTACAAACTGTTATCATTTTGTACATGAGGAAAAGAAGACCCAGAGATTTCGAGTGGCTTGTTGAAGGTCACAAAACTAATACATGTGAAAGAGAAAACACTAGACCTCAAGTCCTGATTCTAGCCCAAAGCTTTTACCAACTCTAATTTCTACATGGTCTGGTTCTTTACATGGAATAAGTGAAAAGAGAACTCAAATTCCACCTACATCTCTGAGAGCAATAAACAAATTGTTATGGCCATTGAAAGGAGCACATTGAAACTGAAATTAATCTATAAAATTGCACTCACTAATAAAGAAATTTCACATTTCATAGCATGTTTACGCTTCAGAAAATATCATGAAATATATCAGATGCTGGTTTCCGTCAGCAACTCCAAGACACACCTAGTGTATTTTGATTATAAGTCCTCATCATTGTTGGAGTCATTCATTTAGTTGACGGTAAGCATTTTGAGAATGAGAGAGCAGTTATCCATTGACAATGTTAATGATGCAGGAAAAAGCCACAGATGCATAAAGAAGTATAACCGGGAACGTTCCCTACTTAGAGGTCATAGAAGAAAGAGCAGCTATGGAAAGCTTAGAGCCACCTGGTCCCAAGCAGCACGAACAGCAGCCAATCTCAGGGCCACCCGACTGGAGACAGACAGAATTCTCATCCTCTCTCATGGCCTTTCATGACTTTACCTCAAGTCTACCCCAAGCTCTGCACGTTCTGGGATATTAAGTGGTGTTTGTCAAGGACCATCCCTGCGAAGCAAAGTCCAATTTTCTCATTCTTTTATGCACATCAGCCCAAATTTTCCCAGGCCTAGTGCCTCCGGAGGATCTGACTCAGGGTTCTGGGCCGGAGCCCAGGCACCTGTGTGTGGTGAAAGCTCCCCAGGTGATTCCGATGAATCCAAACCAAGGTGCCTGAGCCGTGTCCCCTGAGCAATGGACTCGGGAGCTTTGGGCTTTAAGACCTGGGAGATCTATACTGTGAAAAAGCTCCCCTAAACTGATTTTCATACACACCCAAAAATGAGAAATAGCCTCTTCAACTGAGAGGCACAAATCCAGCCTCACTACCGGGGGATATAACGGAGCAACGACCTATGTTAAATGAACAGTCAAATACAGACAGGCTCCAGTCATGCCCACAGCTACCTTCTTGCTGGCTCTCCAACTTGGAGAAATGCTAAACTTGCTCCTTAGGGCGGCTGTTGAGTGTATTTAAGTATACCGTGGAGACTGTAGGCAGAACTCTGATGCATCTCTTATTATTTTTTCATGTATTCACAAATCACCTTTATGAACACTAGTTTCACATCGAATAATAAAAACGTACATTAAACAAGAGCACAAACCAAGCAACAGCCTCCGCTTGAAAAAGTGTCTAATTTTATTCTTAGAATCTGTGTGTTATTTTCATACGTGAAGCCTGAACCCATTTACAAAAGCATGTGCTGAATTAAGTGAAACGTAAAAGAAGGAACACACATCGTTAGAAGTTTATGCGTTAAAATAACATCAGAAGCAGACTCCAAAATTCATCCAAGACAAGAGCCACCAGGCGTTATAGGAAACATTTCACCAGAGCGCAAGTCACCGAGCATGGTATCTTCCAACTTCAGAACACAGAAGGACAACCCCAAAAGGACTGGGTTGGTAAAAATTAAGAATAAGTGACTCCTGAAAAGTACAAATCCTGTTTCAAACCAAATTCCTGCAAGAATTTTGCATTTCACTGAGTAACTGCAGCCCATTGGTGTACTCACATTTTGTTTTTTTTTTTTTTCCTCAAAGATCTTATTTATTTATTTGACAGACAGAGATCACAAGTAGGCAGAAAGGCAGGCAGAGAGAAATGAAGGGAAGCAGGCTCCCCGCTGAGCAGAGAGCCCGACTCGGGGCTCGATCCCAGGACCCTGGGATCATGACCCGAGCCGAAAGCAGAGGCTCTACCCACTGAGCCACCCAGGCGCCCCGGTGTGCTCACGTTTTCTCTCATTTTTTTCCCTCTACAGACTTCATTCCCTCTGCTTTGCGTCAGCCCTAACACTGAGCCACAAAAATGTCAGAAATTATAGAGTGCAAATAGTGTCAAATCCTGTGCTCACAAGGAGGCCTCAAGTGGTAATCATGGATTTCTCAGTTTTAAATAGACAGAAAAATATGCTTCTTGCCTACAAAGCAAAATGATGACAATTGCAAAAACATCTCCGTAGAGCTGATCCCTGGTCTCTGCTCTCCGTGATGGGGGATGGGATGGAGGAGAGGGGTGGAGAGACAAAGCACAGGTGTTGGAGCAGACAGTGGCATAAGGAGGCCTTCATGCTATTAATGGAAAGTCCAAGTACAATGGAAGAGCAACATCTTATTTACTCCAACTAAAATGAGACCAAATCCTTCTTGTCCTGTCAGCGCAGTGAGCTACCTCTCAGAGCACCAAAAAAGAATAGCTGAAGCATTCACAGACCAATACAAAAGCTGCCCTTTGCTGCAGAAACTTGAAAACAAAGCCAGTGTTATCCACCACCCCTGTGGGGTGACCCACCCCATCTCCCTCAGATGTCACCATCAGATCCTTGTTCCTCATTAAAGATCACGTTATTTAAAGGGTCACAAAGCCCAGGTGAGTCTCATCGGCTGTCTCCAGTCAGCCCCTGCAGTTCACAAGGCGTGGAGAAGCCACATGAGCTGCAGCTACCTCTCAGCTACCTACAGCCAGATAAAGAAATGGATGGGGAATATAATTAAAATTCATTAATAATGGAAATGTTTACATAAACCAGTAATTTCTTCCAAGCCTTTCTCAACACCCCTAAAAAGCAGCAAATGACTGATTTGCATTTCGCACCCTCGCCATTCTTACAGAATGATACTCAAAATATGACTGACAGGAAAGCGAGAGGGGAGCACGAAGATTCTCTAATATTTCTGCCATGTAATTATCTCTGGAGTACCCAAG
Source organism: Mustela erminea (assembly GCF_009829155.1). Taxonomy (NCBI): domain Eukaryota; kingdom Metazoa; phylum Chordata; class Mammalia; order Carnivora; family Mustelidae; genus Mustela; species Mustela erminea. Next base: position 105,723,282 of record NC_045618.1, read on the forward strand.
AGCTGCTTGGAGAGAAACAGTCCCAGCCCAGTTTCTGTTGCTCTTGATATCATGAAGTCAAGAAAGACCCCCCCAGATTCAACATGCCTAACACCTCATTTCCCAACGACCATCCAAGAACAAGCCCGTCACCCTTACAGCCTCCCTAGCCACAGCCGCCGCCGTTGAATCATTCCACCATTGAGTCCTTCCGCCATTGAAACCTTGGAGTTAGCTGTGGCTCCATCTTATCCTGGTATCGGGTCACGGCTCTGCCCAAGTGATTTCAACTCCCCCTCCAGGGTCTCTCAGAACTGTCCTTTCTTTTTTCTTCCATTGTTTGGGCTGAGAGTTAAACAGTGAGAGGAATTTTCCAAGCAAACCTGTTCAGAAGGCATTCTGAGCAACAGAACAGTCTGCACCAAGACATAAGTGTGCGAGAGTGCAGCACAGCCAGAAACTGCTGGTGATCTGACGTGGCTGCGTCCTGAGTGGCAAAAGCGAGGTGAGAAAGGGCTCTGACAGGAAGGACCCTCCGTCCCCAAAGGAGAGGCCTGAAATTTTCCCAGGAGGCCGGTAGTTTGTAGACTTCAGTAATGTGACTAATGCCTTATCTACATACCACCTATATTATTTGCTTTTTTTATAAATTGATTTTTCTATATTAATCCAATTTTTAACATGAAATTTTTCTTTTCACTTTTACAATTTTATTATGGAAATTTTCAAAAGTACACAAAAGTGGAGACAATAGTAAAATAAATATCTACTTGTACCTAGCACAACAAATATCGACCAATGTCTAATTTTGTTTCTTCTCTATGTCCCCTACCACCCCACCTCCACCAGCCACACACAGCTGAATAACCTTGTCTCTGATAAATGGATCATAGGTACTATATCATTTAATATATATATATGACTTTGTAAAGCATAACTGTAATACCATCATCACACCCAAGAAAGTTAAATATCCTCAATATCACCTAATGTCTAGGACATTGACATCACTGCCATATATAAAAAACTGAAATAATTTGCCATCAATTTTTAGAAGAAAATAATATTCAAATTATGGTATCATCTTTTGCATTTGGAACCTTAGCTTGAGGCCTGTTCTGCTTATTAAAAATGGAGATTAGAAAGTGTTAGATACACCAGTTTTATACTTCCTCATTGTCAAAAGTAGAAGGGCTGAAAGGGAATTTAGAAAGGAATACATTTCTTACTATGTAACTTAAGATTATTATGTCATGCCTACATACCACCTCTATCATCTTGCATTTCACCAGGAATCTATGCCTCACACTTTGGGAGACATTGCTATGGAGAATAAGGAGCCATCTAAGAATTCTGGGCTTGACAGGCCTTATGATTTGGGAAAACTAACAACAGCAAGAACAGGAGATTACAAGGGAGGAAGGGACACCCTCTTACTATGTCCTACAACTCACTGAGTCACCCCAATACTTCTTGAGAAATTGAGAGTAGTGGGGTCTCTTAGTGCTCTAGTAGGGGAACACACAAACTCACTTACATGCCCTCAACCAAGAAATAAGCCTCTTATATTGAAGAAGATTTTCTCTGACTGATCTCACAGCTTCCAGGGAAGGGGATGTACACGAATGTTCAGGAAGGGAGAGGAAAGAAACACTATCTAGCCAACTAGATCAGTCAACCAGATCAAACCTGGCAGTCAATGAGGTGACTGATGTCACAGATGGCCCTCACATCCCAGCCCATCATTTCCTGAACCTTCACACCACCCAAGTTAACCCCTGTCTCTTCAAAGCTAATCTTCCCCAGAAGGGGCTTTAGTGCCAGGCCCCAGATCCTCTTTCTTCATGAGCATGCTCTCCTGTGACTAAATCACCAAGCCTTCAAGAAATGCCAAAATGTGACATTTTCCAGAATATTTCTCACCCCCCGCCCCCACACACAGACACTCAAATATCTTCCATGGCTCCCCTTTCACACAGAGAAAAGTTCACATATTTGCTGTACTATTCAAGGATCTCCCAGATCTGGCTCTCACTAATCTTTCCAACTTTATTCTTCCAGAGTCCTCTGCTTTAGGTTCCCTGATTTAGTCTCTGTCACCCAAACACGCCCAGGCACAAAAATCATTTATGTCAACCTGACATAGTTTCATACTACCCACATCCTGATCCTTTCTCACTCATTATTTTGTCCCACCTTTCCAAGGTAAAGCCAGAAAAGTCATATCTCCAGACTCCCTAATATTGGGGTATGGGAATGCAACTTAGCATCTCAATTTTGCTCTCTGGTGCAGATTGTGTGAATTCTCAGATTCCTTTCATAAATTCTCTTTTGACTGAAATTAGCTGGAGTTGGTTCCACTGTAAACACCCCAAGACCTTTACTGACACATTGTCCCTGGTCCTTAACTTAGCCCACTTCCTGTGCTGAAAAATCCCCTCAGTCTTCTACACACAACCAAGCCTAACCCCTCTTTCACATTCCATCCTGTCCAAGGTGTCTGCCTTAAGTTTCCCCAAACACTCTTCCCAAATCCAGGCAGCTCATTGTTTGTATCACTCATTGGAAAGTTAACACATGCTTTTCTATTTTATAGCTCTAGTTTTTTGCCATATCCTATCTCTACAACTTGAAAATGAGTCCTTGTGTTATTACAGATTCAATAGTTAGCAAGTTCTTTCTATGGGTAAAGTGTTTGCTTACTGCCAATGATAACAAAGGACTAAACCAAAATCTTAAGTCCTTGGCAACTCACAGGCCTTTGGGAGAAATAGGTTAAGAAATAAAAGGATACAAAACAATGTTCCAAATAGAGGTTCTGTGAGGTTGGGTGGGGAAAGAACTCTCTCTGGGTAGGTTCTAGGAAAGTAGAGAAGATGAAAGTGAGGGTTCATGAGCAAGTGGGAATTCACCAGACAGGCAAACAAAGAAGAAGGGAATGTCTTTTTCTTCTTAGACTCCTGCGATCCCCAAAACTTACCTTGTTCCCTAAACATTCTACGTGCTCAAATTCTCTTCTAGTCTGAGGCCAGCAGTGCCTATATCCAAGCATTTCAACAAAAAGTCTTAATCAAAAACCCGTAAAAGAAAATGAAGGAATCCAAGAAAACTGAGTCGATTTTGTTTTTTCCAAATCCACACATCTTCATCGAACACTTGCTATATGAAATATAATTTAATGCTGCCCCTGCCTTCAAGGTCTACCGCTTGTTTAAATGCAGTCTAGCTGAGAAGCTATATATATAAAAGCAAGGAGACTTATACAACAGTAAAAGACATGACAGTTCAGTCTAGTAATAGAAAAAAAAGGCCTAAGTAGCACAAGATCAAGTGCCAAAATTAATGCAACCATGACAATTTGTTTTAAAGAGTGATCACTTCATACTACGTGAGTCAGGGGAAACTTTATAGAGATAAAGATATATAGAGAGAAGTGTTAAATGAGAGGTGGAAACACACAGGATAAGTTCAGGGATTAGTAAATAAATCAATTTGGATGAAATGGAGAACTTGACTGGGAGAAAAGCATGAATAAAAGAACTAGAAAAAGAAAACTAAAAAAATTTGATTACCTACTGCAGGAGGCTCCCAGGTGAAATGTGAAACTGGCCCCCATACACGCAGGGCAAGGAGAGACTGAAGAAAGAGGCAGGCCACTCCAGACTGGGAGGGGGTAGATCTGATAACGAAGAGAACTTACTTCCAAGGCTTGTCATGGGTGGCGCAAGATGAGTAGATGTCTACACCTGCCAGCCAGAATCTTAGTAGTTTATAGAGAGGTCTTAACTGGGTTCAGTCACTTATACTGTACAGATGGTCTCAACAACACATAAACTACCTCAAGGCTATGCCCCTGAAAATGGTTCTGGCTATGAGAATGGTGGGCAAAACTTACATTCCAGAATGAGGAGCCTCCAAGAGCCTAGATTTAGCTCAAGGGTCAGCCAGCAATCACATCTTCTCAATGACCTCCTCCAGCAAGGGGTCACTTTGAGGATTTAGAAAACACACAGACATGCTCAGACACAAAGAACAGTAACTGCTTGTTGAGAACCTATTACCCATAAAATTATACAGCTGCCCATAAATTATCTAAATTAATACTCAGGTAAGAACACAGGGGGCTTAGTTCAAGTATTTTTTTCAAGGTCAGTCCGAAAATATCCAGATGCAAAAAACAGATGTGGCTCCTTACCTCTAGGGCTTACAGTCTAGCATCTTCAGAACTCATAACTGGATGGGCTGAATGTATATCCCAACTCTCAAGACCAGAGTCATCACTTTCCAGTACTTCTTTGTTCCTGTCCAGCACTCAACTACGTTAAATACTAGAAAACCTCACTCCCTTTTCAACTCACAACTTTCAGTCGGTTTCTGTGTAGGATATATGGGAGGGATTCTTGACCCAGCCTGCACATCACAATCACATGTTGGGCTTTTTAAAAATGCACATGTGCTTGACCCAGTCCCAAAGACCTGAACTGGAGCCAGGTATCTAACTTTCTGAAATATTCCACAGAAGATCCTTATCACAACCAGAGTTAAGAAATTGATAGATACTCAATAGTTCAAAACATATCTCAAAACTTATTAACTAAGATCTAAAAAAAATTCCCATTGTTGCAAATGGCAGGTTCCAGTCTTTTTGATGGCTGAATAATAGTCCATTGTGTATATTATATATATATACACATATATATCTAACTGTATATATATGTATATACATATATACAATATAGACTATATATACAAATATACATATACATGTGTGTGTTTATACACACACACACACACCACATCTTCTTTATCCATTTATCCATTGGTGGACATCTGGGATCTTTCCATATTTTGGCTATTGTGGGCATGGCTGCTGTAAACATTAGGATGCATGTGCCCCTTTGAATCACTCTTTTTGTATCCTTCAGCTAAATATGAGATAAATAGAACTAGAGGGTATTATCCTAAACAAAATTAGGTCAGTCAGATAAAGACAAATACCAAATGACTTCACTCATATGTGGAATTTAAGAAACAAAACTGAGGAACATAGAGGAAAGGAAGGAAAAAATAAAATAAGATAAAAACAGAGAGGGAGGCAAACCATAAAAGACTCTTGACTTTAAGGAACAAACTGAGGGTTGCTGGAGGGGAGATGGGTAGGGGTTCAGGGTAATTGGGTGATGGGCATTAAGGAAGGCACTTGGTATAATGAGCACTAGGTGTTATATACAACTGATGAATCACTAAATTCTATCCCTGAAACTTATAATACACTATCTGCTAACTAACCTGAATTTGAATTAAAAATAAATAAATGAAATCCACACATGACCGCTTAATTCCACTCTCAGAAACAGTCCAGATGAATGATCTAATAGTGATGCTAATGATAGTATCACTTTTATCGAGTGCCTACTCTGCCCCTACGCGCTATGTTATTTTTTTCTTAACATATATTATCTGATTTAATTCTCACAAAATCCAAAGAGGAAAAAACTTTGCATATTCTTATTTCCAAAAGCATAGAGCTAGACAGAAGAGTTGGAATTCACACTTAAGAGTACATTGATCCAAAATAAATGCTCTTTTAGCCACTTCACTACACTGTTTTCCAAAACTAATGGTATTTATTTATCCACTAAATATCTGATCAAGCACCATCTATATGCCAACTATCGTGTCCTGAGTTGCATACAGCATAAATCAATACCCCCCTCACTCCAAGGTAACAGTATATTTACTCAAGCTCCAATGGATAAAATTGTCACCAGGACTACACCAAATAAGCTGAAAACAGAATGAACAACAAGCTTTGTTACTCAGTAACTTAACAAGATAAAGATTTCACTATCAGGAAAATTGGGTTTTCTTGGGGAAGAAAAAAAAAAGTATAAGCTAGAGTTAGTATAAGTTCTGAAGAAATGCACTTTGACTCTGATTCCCACGGGTTTAGACTTTCAAAATCTGAGTCCTGTTCATCCTCATTTATTTCCAGGAACTAAGGGTTAACCCTCTGATCACCTCATCAGGAATCCCCAAACAGAAACCCTATTCACATCAAGACCACCCAAGCATCACCTGATTATTATTTTTCAATATGCTGCTACGGAATACCAAATTCCCTCAAAGAATGAATGTGCTCAAAAACGCAACTCATGTATTCCTTTCCTTCCTGCACTTCCCATTCTTTCCCATGGTTATGTTAATCTTTTGAGGACCATGAGTACCACTGAGAATCTAAAGAACCTTATGAAGACTTTCAGAAGCAGACATAGTCCTTGCACATATCTTCAGGTTGAAAATCTCTCATCTAAGCAGCACTTCCATTTGTTCTCTTTCTATTCAATTTTTTAAAAATTAAATACTATTTCAGGCACTGGGGGTATTTGATAAGCAAGAGAGAAATATTCCTCATCCCAATGGAGCTCATCTACAATCTAATGGTCTTACTTATTACTAATTTTGAAGAAGAAAATATATAATATACAAGATTACCAATTAACAGAAGTGCATAAACCATGAATGACTAGTTACGCAAGTAAGGCTAACACCTGGACCACAGTTGGAATACAGAGCAAAGCAGAAGATCAAGGGAAGCTTAACTCCCAGCTTATGCGAAAACATCTGAGAAAGTGAGACATTTGTGTAGTCTGGAAGATCTGGCAATAGGTAGTGGAGAATAGATAGGAATGGGCTGGGTTCACTGGTAGATCTCCAGTCCTGAAGACGACATGGGTCAAGATTTAAGGAAAAGCATCAGTCTCTTGAGTACAAGGCAGAAAACCAAAACAAGGATTGAGGCAGTGGGGTCTTAGAAACCCAGACTCATTCACAGACATGGGGATATGGAAGGGACTTGGTCAAAGGTAACAGGCAAGACACCATGGTTAAAATGGGCCCAAGAGTAGAATAAGACTCACAGGGCACTGAACCTAGGAACCCCTGGCCTAATGCTTCCCAGTCTCATCCATTCCCCCCAGTCTCCCAAAGCCAGTGGACTAGTGCCAGGGCCCATGGCAAAGGGCAAATGTATAGGTGAGGGCCAAATAGCTCAATCCAGCTGTGGAGATTATAAATCATAGGGACTAGAAGCCAAAACAGCACTACAAGTAGTTACTGTCGTTTACAAGATAGCTCCCATTATCTTGAAATTCTTAGATGTGATTCTACTGAAACAAAAAAGTGGAAGGCTAGAATACAAATTCAGTTACATACTTGGAATTGTCTGTCTACTGAATGTCAAGCCTCTTGATATTTAGAAATTACATAAAGCAGATATTTGGAATACCAGGTTATTGTTGTGCTCTAATCAGAGTTTGGCAATAATAATTATCTATTTTCTGGCTCATGCAAATTCTTCACAATAGGTAATTCTGTGTACTGTAGTAGTTCTCTCATTCCTCTCTCTACAATGCTGGGCTATATATTGCTTAGTTGGAGAGTGTGGGGAAAGGTACAAAAATAACCAAGCTAAAAATGATGAACAACTAACATGGCTGATGGCTTGTCTAGACCATTGATAAAAATTACAAAACATCTGTTTCCTTCACTTCTTACATATATGGGTTCACAGCAGAGTGTTGTGAAACAGGGCAGAGAGTCAAGCCAGCTAAACCAAAAAGGAGCAAGATGAAAAGACCTGAAAGGAACACTCCTTGCTGGAGTGCTAGACTTTTTCTATTTGCCTCTTCACCCTATCTTGTGGCCTGGAAGCTGAGCTACGTGCACCACGAGATCCAGTGCTCCTTGGCTCCCATGATGTTCAGGCTGTAGAAAGCACCCACCTGCAGGAGATGGGAGGCAGGAGAAGGACTTCAAGTTTTATGTACCCCAGCTCCCTCCCTTAAGGTCATTACAGGTTGTAGAGTCCTTCCATTCAACACTGGCACTGTCAAGTGGCCTTCTCCACATAGCCACCCCCCTCTTCCAATGTTCCAGGACCTGCTCCAAGCCCTCACACTGTCACAGCCCACTCCTCTAGCCCTGAAGCTCCTACCGGTTTCAGCTTCCCTACACCCTGCCCATTCCTCCTCCAATTGTCCAAAAGGAATGTGTATCAGTTTCTTGCCAGGACCCAGACTGAATATCATCATTCCACAGCCACCCTTCCAGTGGCCCTGGGGGTGAGGGCCAGGGCCAGGGAGTCGTGTGACAGCTGGAGTTATGTGACTTCCTCTGGCAATACTGTTCAAGTTAGTGTGAAAAAGTTCCATTCCTGGGGCCCCTGGTGGCTCAGTCAGTGAAGCAACTGCTTTTGGCTCAGGTCATGATCCCAAGGTTGTGGGATCAAGTCCCACATTGGGTTCCTTGCTCAGGAGGGGCCTTCTCCCTCTCCCTCTGCTGCTCCCCCCATTTGTATTCTCTCTGTCCCTCTCAAGTAAATAAGATCTTTAAAAAAAAATGTTCCAGTCCTGGGTGCAAGGAAAAGAGGTCTGTTATTTCTACTTCACCAAGCATCCTGAGGGCAGAGTGAAATTTCACCCTGCCCCTGAATTGGGTCAATAAGTTGAGAGATTTTGGTTTCTGGGTATCAAGAAGAACAAAAATATCAACTCACCTAAGCCAGCAGTAATTCTCCAAAAGAGAGCTACCGAGACAAAGATCTAAAAGGTTGGAGTAGAAAGGGTTTGAAGCTCAGTTTCTCCCCACTTGAGCTTTTTCCTAATGTACTTAGGACATTTCTCTCAATTGTTTCAAAAAAGTTAAGAACTGAATTTGTATTCTTCACTTGCCAGATTCTCAAGAGAATCAGAATATGATATTCCTACACCGTACTCAAAACTACAAAAACAATTTCAATAGCTCTGCAGGATATTAAAACCTCCTGGTAGCTTCTCATAAATTCAGTTTTTGATTTGGTTTCTATCAAGTAGCCAGACACTTTATGTTCAACTCTTACTGAAGATAAGAATAGGTTACCCATTCAGCATAAATACCATTGATTTACATTTTTAAAAACCCATTGACCTTATTAATGCACAGCTGAGAAACTTGGAAAAGCCTATCTAAAGATATTCATCTAGAAATGTTGGAAACAAGTCTGGTTTGCCTACAATGGAGTTGAATCTAATGATGCTTAAATTCCACCCAAAATGAGACATCACTACAACCACTCTTGCATTTCTAAGGCTATCGGCAGAGATCTGCATTGAATCTTGCAAGAAGGCTTAGTAATGTAAATAACAAAAGGTGAGACTACAGACCAATAGAGTCAATATCAGAGTAGTATTGGACTTTTTTTCTGAAAAAAACAACAGCAACAACAGTATCAACATTCCAGTGATTTAAGCTATAACCAGAGAAATTTCATTAGATATTAGAACAAGCATTGTCAAATGTTTGTTCATGCATGGTCAAAATTCCACAAATACTGCTCTCAGGTCCCCTGACATGCACAAATGACTCAAAACTACACACATCTATACTTTGCCACAGGAATAGACAATGTCTTCTCCTTCCATCCCCTTAATAAGGCTTCTTTTTTTGTTTTTGGGTTTTTTTTAACCTGTGGATGCAAGAAATTAAGAATCTTCAAGAGGAAAATCTGCCTTTCTGAAAGAAGTTTTCTTTAGTGTGACCATAAAGATAGGCTTTCAAATATCCAAGTAAAATCTTGAGGGAATCAGATAGGGCTCATCCTGTCTCTCTACCACCTTTCTTCTCTCTTTCTCTAGAAAGGGAGATTCCAGATACCAGTTGTGCCTTAGTAGAAGTGTCTCCTTTCTCTTCCTCTCTCTCTCTCCTTCCCCCTCCCTCTCTCTCTCTCTCTCTCTCTCTCTCTTTCAAACACACACACACACACACACACACACACACACACACACACACACATGGCCTGATTCTTAAGGACATCTTGATAGATCTCTCCTCTTTCTAAAAAGGGCTTTCAGGTACAGCACCCATTTGAAGTCAAATTCAAACTTGGAGGAGAGGGAGAGGCCCCACTTGGGTCCTAAGAGCAAGCCCTGGATCAAGGCTGTGCACTGCAAGTTACAAGGACTGCTGAAAAGGAAGTGGAAGCATATTTCTTCTTCCATGACTTCAGGAGGAGGTGGAAGAGCTGAGCCATAGGAAGAGCTGAATTTTACAATTTTGACTTCCTGTTACTCTCTCTAGTAAAGAATATGGCTTTGGGAAACAGACAGGATTGGGCTCAAACTCAAGCCCTGATTCCTGGTAGCTGTACCCTGGAGCAAGATAACTTCTCTGAGCCTCCACTTCCTCATATGTAACATGGTGATAATAACACCCCCTTCACAGAAAGGCTGTGTCTTTTCATGAAATCTTATATTCTGTAGCCCTGTAAAGTGTTAAATGCTACCCAACTGTCAGATAGTGGTAGTAGCACTATTCAGAATTCATAGCCTGAATCCTTTGTGTGCTGGGATGAGTTAAAGCCCCTGCTATTTCTTTCAAAGTGCTCATTTTAAGTCTCATAAACATTTCATCTTTACTCTGTCTTCAAAGATTACTCTGCACAAAGTTCAGCCTTACATCTGTTACAATTCACCGTGGCTGTGCAGAGTACATATGTGATTACAATTTTCCATTAAAAGTCACAGGATAACTAACTTCTTAAGTTATAGCATATGCTGAGATTCCTATTCCTGCTTTTTTCCCTAACAAGCTTTCATGGGTCAGCGGTTAGGTGTGCTTGGTGTTTTATGTGCACGAGCTTTGCATGTCTAACACTTTAAAGAAGATAGAATCCATAAGCAAGCAGGTTAGACACACTGCCTCCATTTTCCATCCCTTATCAAAGAACCAAACCTGAACTGGGAAGGGTACCCAAGTCCAAAATCAAACATATCCTCTCCCTCCTTTCTGCTTCCTTTCTGAGAGTCAGACGTAAGTCCAGGAGAACCATCATGAAATTCTACACTCTCAACAAATACAATGAGAATGTAACACAAGTCAAGATGAGTAATAAGGCCATTGAAGGCAGCTTTATTAAAAGCCACACAAGGGACTGCGAGTGCAATTAACAACATCTGGTGTGGCCTTTGGTTGTCTAATAAGCATAATTGTGTCATCTTCTCTGAAACAGGTGAGCCAGTATTTAGAAAGGAAAGAAAAAAAGAGAGAGAGAGATGTCTTAGAGTATGTTAATCAGAAAATCTGCTTCAATTTGAATTCAACTGCATCACCATTAAAATAATACCCCCAAAGGAAGGGAATTAGATGTCATCATAAGAAGATCCATCTGACTCATTCTGAACTTTTCCCCAGAATGAAGTTCCCACGGATTCCAAACCTTGCCCTCCATCCCATGCTTCATAAACCTAATAGGCTTCCTTCCACATGGGTAAATTTCCATACTCCCAGACTACTGGACCAAGTGTCTAGGGGTAACAAGTTACAGCAGCCCACTTCCTCTCATTCAGTCCTACAAACACTATAGGCAGCCCCCACAGATCTCTGAGGAAAACCCCACCTGTCCTTTGAAGATTCCAGCCTGAGTAACAGGAGAGTCTTCACTGCATTCTAGCCTAAGGTGCAAAGTCACTGAGAACAAAGTTCCTGAGAGTCTTCGGTGGATTTTTCTCCCTGAAACTCACGTATCCATACAATTTATAGATTAGATCCACTACAAATATACATGAGATCACATGCTAAGATTTTAGTAGTCAAGAGTTTTGTCTGAATTTATATAGCTGAAGGAAAAGAATGTTGGAAAAATCTCAAGCGAAGCCATGAGTTCTTAACAATAGATTTCACCCCATGCTTTCAAAGCCCAAAAATGCATCAGAGTCGATGCAACGTGGCAGAGGGGCTCTAGCGTGAGGGAGAGCACACACTACAGGCCTCAGTCCAAGTCCTCTTCCATCACCAAAATGACCCCACAGAGAGGAGACACTATGGATACCCAGTCAGTGCTCTGAGAGAGAGAGAGGAAGTATTCCAGTGTCTCAGTCATCAATGCTACGTCATGTGGGCTCTGCAGACTGGTATTGCCCATGAACTATTACGAGTCTGGGGCCAGATAAATACGGAAACTGAGAGTCAAGGTTGAGAAAACCTTGTAGCAAAGTTGACATTGCTATGATCTTTTAACATAATTATTTTTTCTATTAGTTCACTGTTATTGATTTTGCCAGAGTTTTAATATATAGTGAGTTGGAAATTTAAAAATACAAACTGGTCTTTACCGCAGGTAGTTTGAGAAGCCATGTTCTAGACCTAGGTTCACAGCCTTGATCACTTGAACTCTCCTGGTGAGCATTAAAAAGTAATGAGGCCTGGGTCTGAATCTCAGAGAATCTGCTTTAATTGAAATGTAATGCAGCCTTGGCATTGGGATAGTCTTTAGAACTCCCAGTTGTTTCTAAAATGCAGCAAAGTATTTGAGAACCACTTTCCTCATACTGTTAAGGGATTATGGCATATACTTAGGGGTAAGAGCTGAGAACACACAAAAGTAATGATTTTATTTTATTACTTTGAAAATTTGGAAAATTTTTTTAAGTTATAATTCATTATTTATTAAAAATAAGGGTAAAACGAACTGGAATGCTATGATATCATGTTATATACATATACATGTATATATAATATATATATACATATATTCAGTCATGTTATATATATAATCATGTTTTATAAACATATATATACATGTTATATACATTGTATATATACATGTTTAATGTAAACTTTTTATTACAATATAACAGCCATACAGAAAATTACACAGACCTGAAGTGCTTGATGATATTTTCATAAGGCAAACACATCTGTGAAACCAAAATTCAGACCAAGATACAGATCGTGCATAATGTCGTCTGCCCCCATGTCATGACATCTAAAATAGCGTCCCAATGGGGGGAGATCAAGATAATGTACTCTATTATGAATATGACATTTATCTTAGTTTACAGTAGATATAATTTAAGTTGGAAGATTTCAAAGAATATAAATAGAATAAACAATGATACTTCCTGGTAAAGATGGCAGGTTGCACACACACATCTTTATTTGTTCACTCAGGAAATTCCACCAAAACAACAATACGTGAATTTCTTAAAGGAGTAAATCCACAGAATCAAGAACAAAGATAATAATGTTGTTTTAGATGCTAGAAAGTTGTAAATGACTTTTCAGGCCTGAGAAAACTGAAGCCTAAACTGAGGGTAGAGGAAAGTGGATAGTAGTCCATTTACAACACAGAATTGTCCTAAGTTGAGCTACCATTATTAGAGGGATGCTAGTGAAGTTAAAATCAGTGGCCTTGGTTAAGTCTGTTTAAGAAGCCTGATGACTTCTTAATCCCCATCCCTCACTCTGTGCAGCATTTGACTCTGCCTCCTCAACTCTGCCAAAAGCCAGAGCTTTATTCTCTGAAGAGGCCCAAACAGGAGTCTACGGGGACAACAAGTATGACTGAAGATTGGGGTATCATACTAAAATCTTGGAGGAACTAAGTGAAAGTATGCACACTGCTCACTCAGATGCCCAAGCTTCTTTCCTACTTGATTCCCAAAATGTTAGCAGCCAGTCAAAAGGTCAGAAAAGCCACCTATGAGCCAAAGGAACAGATCTTAAGAAAATGATTTCAAATGTTCCCAAAGAAAGAGCACAGCTGTTTGAAATAAAATCATAAGAGACAAGCTCCTGTCGGGAGACAAGTCTCCATAGGTCTTTCTTTCATTTCTGAAGATCTTCTGCAGAACCTGACAGCTCTTTGTTCTGGACTACTTTTTCAAGCCCCTGGATAGTAAAAGTTTGGAAGGTAGAGATAATGTCTCCCTCTAGAACGGAATACGGGCTTGTTTGCAAACATCTCCCTCTGAAGAAAAGCTTGGGTAGGTGTACTTACAGGCCATTATAAATCGCTGGAATTTCGTAAGCTGAGAAGGCCTCAGCTGAGACACAAACCTACTGCTATGGTGAGGCTCCATCTTGCTTTGCTCCATCTTGTCCCTGTGGTACCTGGGGAGCAAGGGGAACCCAGGCAAGCATGAAGCTCACGCTGCTGGCTGGACTACGAGTAATAAAGTCCTTTGTCTCTGATAGAGGAGTTTCATATCTTCTGCTAGCATCCACGAAACTACAGCAGGCTGACTTGTTAGCTTGCAAGCGACTACGACCCTTCATGGTTCTTGCCCTCCTCAACCACTCCCACAGATTCCAAATAGCTTCGGAGCCCTCCATTCTAGAACATAAGCAGATGAACAAAAATCACAAGATTTCAAGTATATTGGCTAACAATGATAAAAACTTCTTAAAAAGCAGCCCATTGAAAAGAAGAAAATAAAAAATATATTAGTGATGTCCTCAGGGAGTAAGAGATGCTATCATATTTATAAAATAAGAACAAGATGCCATATTTAAAAAAAATATTAGGAAAACAAAGTTATTACAACTTTAAATGAAACTTTAAGTAAGAAAGAAAAGAGTTAATAAAAGAGTTTTAAAATAAAATCAAGAAAATGTCCTGCAAAGTACAACACACCAAGAGATGGAAAACAGTAGAATCTGGGTGCTTCACTACAGCCTAAGCTATTAAGTCAGCAGCCCTACCTCCCAGCTTCCTGCTCTAAAAGAGAATAAATTTCCTTACTGCTTAAGCCAATATAAGTTGAGTTTTCTTGCAGCCAAATGCATCCTGGGAAGACTGTGGGAACCAGTGTGCTTTCGAAAAGGATAAACCAGTTTGTGGTCTATAGCAGGGGATAAAAATGGAAGCAGTGCCACTATCAAATAAAGTCTTCTCCCCAAGCTGTTTATCTGCCACAATTTTGCTGCAAACATTGGAGATACTGGCAGCTATGCTATTTCCCATTAGCAAATAACTGTTTGTCTCATGATGCTTCCCACTCCTGATTTTTTCTGTTATATGTATATGACTATCAGCTAACAGAATGTCTATCCTGCAAGCTTTTTAGAAAACATGAAAGGTTGCCATGTCAAACAAACTGTACCTGGGGAGACAAGTAGGCTGTGCTGCTTTGGTGATAAAAGAGGATTGCTTACTAGTATAACTTGCTGCCTTTTACATCAGCACAGAGTAGTGTCCAAAATACTGTCAATGATCCCACAGGAAACCCTGTCTGGTGCCTTAAAAGTCAATTGCATCAAAACCAGGAAAGATAATGTGGGATTCTTCTTGACTACCTGGAAGCTAATGTCTTTCCAGAAACTATGACTTGAAATCTTTGAATGGCATTTAACAAGACATTTGTATCACCTTTGAGAGAAAAGGGATGCCCATCCTTAGAATAGTCACTTTAGTAAGAAGTTCATTTTTCTCTTTGCTTACTTTATAGATATAAACATGATATACTTTTTCATTGAAAGCTTTAAAGTCACTATTAGAATGCCGCAGAAAACCACAAGTTCTTCCGGAAACACAGCTCCTCGGGAAAAGTGAAGAATCCAGAGTGACAACATTTCATAAAATTTCAGTGCAAGATAAATAATCTGGGAGAATCTAGATCCTGTATAGGATGTATTCGAAAGCAAATTATGCTTAGGCAACCTTAAAATTGAAACACAAATTCATCATCCTTTCTTTGCTGTCAAAGACAGCATGGATGGCGCAGATCTCGCCTCAATGATGACCTCCCTGACTTGAGTGCAAATGAAATGATGATTCCCCTCCCTGAAACCACTCCAAAATTTCCGCTTCTTACTCAATCCAGAGGACAAGAGCTTTTTCACTAAAATTCGCTTTTGAATAAAACTGAAATTCATTCCTATTTTAGTTAACAAATTTGAAGTCTTTCAATTTTTCCAAGCATTACCATTATATTTTGTATACATTCTCATAAAATAGAAAAGCAGACACAACTCACCAGAATTATCATCTTTATAGCCCATGCTGGTGAAGTAATAAATTTCTACTGTAATCAAATAAGTTGCATGAAGATGTTTGGTGTGTATGTGTATTTGCGGGGAGAAGGAGTAATTTATAACTTTATTTAGATTTTCAAAGATTTCTGCATCCCCCAAAATGTTAACAAATAGGAATATTAACAATGGTTCTATGTTATGGAGCAGTCCCTTAAGATAGTATGTAATTACAACATCAAGTCATAGGTCATTTTTAACATGAATTTAATTCAATATCACCCTGTAAATTAGTAGTTAAGTTTTCAAATGTGATCTGACCCAAGTCCTAAAAAATTGACCAGGAAATTCCTATAAAATTGAAACCATCTTTCCAACTTTGATTAGAAACCTACTTAAGAAACATGCCAACTGAATGCAATGGACCAGACCAGATTCTGGACCACAAAGAGAACCTTAATGGAGAAAGTGAAATCCAAATAAAGTCTGGAGTTTAATTAACAGCAATGTACCAATATTGATTTCTTAGTCTGGACAAATTTACACTGGTCATATAAAATGATAACAATGGGGAAAGTGGGTGAGGGACATACAGGAATTCTTTGTATATTCTTGGCAACTCTTCTGTAAATTGAATAACATTTCTAATAAAAAGTTGGTTGTTTGGGTTTTTTTTTTTTTTTTTGCAATAAAACCTCTACTTGAAATTGTTAACGAGCCTCAATCACATATTGAAATCACAAATATTTATGGAGTACGCAGACACTGTTTGGTTTGCTGGGTCCATGGTGCTAGACAAAATAGATCCATCCCTTTCCTTAGGGAGATAAGAGATTAGTGGGCAAGAAGATCATTAAGCAGTCACAGCAATCAATATAAATTGTAACTGCAGTTTGTAGTAAGCACTGTAAAGCAAAAGTGCAGAGGAGAGAGGTACAAAGCTAGAAAGGCTTCTTGGAGGCAGTGGAAATTAAGGTGAAACATGAGGGATCTCTAGGAGCCAGTCAGGGAGGAGCCCTAGGAGTGGGAAAGAGCATGCTCACAAGCCGGGACGAAAGAAAGGGCAGAGGGCACGTCCTGCTGTGCCCAAAGCATGATCAGGGCATAGAAGAAGGACCCCGTAGAACCTTCCTTGAAGGCTGGGTTTTAAGTTTTCATAGTTTTCCAAAGAGATATGGAAAGCCACTAAAAACGTTAACCAGAGGAATGATCCAATTAATGCCTTTGAAAGACCGTGATGGCTGTGGAATAGAAAGGAGCATAAGAAGCTCCGGTTCAAGGATTCACATTAATTTTTTAAAAATTAAGGAGAAGAAATAAAAAGATCTCAGCTTCAAATGTATCTGTTCTAAAAAGTCCCTGGTAAATAATAATGTCATCTTAGATGTATACATTGCTTCTTTAGAACCTGTCACCTTAAGTCTTGCAGGGAAAATGGTGTTCCAAAGGGCTTCCAGATAACTCGATCTGGATCTTTCCTCCAGAAGGACTATGATTCAACATAGGTATGAACAAAAACACAAAATAGATACCAAAGTCCTATGACTTACAGCTTAGCAAGTTATCAGCAGCAAAAATCTGCAGCTCTTACACCTTAGGAATCTTAGCTTTCACGAGTGATAAAGAATGCTTACTCTGCCTGGTTTTTAAAACCACAAAACCATTATTGACACCTCACTAGTGCCATCTTAGCGTTAGCCCAGGACTAAATATAGAAAATTCCAGACTGCAGAAAAGTATAATTTTCAATGCCTGTTTAAAATATACAATGTTAAACGTCATCTTCAATTTCTATACCTTGAGCCTGAAGGAACTGGTGTGTTGCCCTATCTGACCTAGAAAATGAAATATGGCTTCCAAACTTGATGTAAGCAGTTGCACTTCAATGAAACTTAATAAGTAGTATGCAGTACTGGCTCCATACTTTTAAACAGAAGTCCCTAGGGACTCGTACTTTCAACAGACACTTGGATTTCCTTAGTTTGTAGGAATAGAGTATCTATAACCTCCTAAATATTATCAAGATATACTCTAAAAACTATCAGAACCAGAAGAAAGAAAAGATTGGGTCTTTTTGTTTTAAAGATTTTGAAAAGATTGGCTCTTGATTGAAGCTTATAATTTGATATAAAAAAACTTTCTTAAGCAAAGCTCTGTGAACCAAAATAACTATTAAGTTGACTGTCCAGCCCATTGCTCTCTTCTCTGGCAACAGCATTTTCTCTTGCGGTCAAAAGGGTTACACAGGGAGTTTCTGACAACATGATTGCGTGACTTGACCCTGCCC